>NW_026622808.1:69122140-69723807 GCF_023065955.2 Ursus arctos
AGGGATAATACAGTTGTCACACCTAAAATTGAACAAAAGGAGATGGGAGGGTTTTTTGGGTTTTTTTTTTTTTCCCTGAGTGTTTATAAACACGGTTGGGAGGCAGCTCTGCTTCAGTGCCCTTCTTACAGCTGATAGACCCCAAGCGGATGTTTCTGGCCACACTGAAGCAGTCCCCTGGGTCTTGCAGACACCTGCAGTGCAGTTTTATCATGGAGGGGCTGTCCCTACATCTGTGCTCTTAGATTTAGCCAACATGCGTGAGAGCCTCTGTGTTCCCAGGTAGAAGCTTTGTATGTTCATCAATTCATTTGCACGTGGCAAAGCTTTAAAAAAAAAAAAAAGGCTAGTGTAATTATCTTCTCTACTTTGTAGTTGAGAATACTGTTGCTCAGAGAAGTAAAATGACTTGCACAAGATCTCACTTAGGGATTTCAGACCAGCTCCCCTGCTTCCAGGCCCATTCCCATTTCAGTACACCACAGCTGCCTTGATCAGTTGCTGTAAATGCCACCCTCAACCTACCCTCTGCCGCTTACTTCTTCCTTACACACCTGTACTTCTGTCTTCCCTCTAGGTGTGTTCCGGGGTGGTCATGACATCTTGGTGCGCTCCCGACTGCTGCTTTTGGACACTGTAACAATGCAGGTGACAGCCAGAAGTTCAGAGGAGCTGCCAGTAGACATCATCTTGGCGTCTGTGGGCTAAGGGGCCAGGCTGCATGAGCCCTACTCCTACCCTATTCCCCTCAACACTACGCAGAAGTCACGCCTTCATCCTGAATCCAGTGGAAACTCCTTCCCAAGCCTCTGTATCAAAAACAATTAGAAATCACTGAAAAAAAAAATTTTTTTTTAATTTAACCCTTGCCCCAGGATGGCCAGGGGGTAACCTTTTTTTCTTTTTTTAAATAGGGGATGATTTTAGCTTGTTCCAGCAGAACCTGCTGCCGTGTCAGGGTAGGGACATCGAAAATGAATAAAGTGCTCACACCTCCTCTTGAATTTATCCCCAAGAAAACCATCTTATCCATATAAATAAATCAGCATGTATTTATTGAATGCCTGCTACTTCTGCAGACTCATGTTTAAGGGCTCCACTTTCCACTTCCCCCTTCTGAGCCCCCCACCAAGAACACCTGCTCTATCCATTCCCACCCACAGCCTTTTCGCTTCTGTACTTGAGGTCAGACCACTCCCACTACTCTCCATCCAAGCCCCAGGAACAGGAGTGGTGCAGGTTTGCTGAGGGGATGATGGCAGGTCCCGAGGTCATGTGCCTGTTCTTGCATCCTCACCATCGCCCTCCTTCTCTAGGTGATGAATAGAGCCCTCAGAGGGCTTGGGGGGGATCATTTGGGCGTTCCCTAGCATGTACACTGGGGTTTGCCTGCTCCCAATTCAGTGAATGCACAGAAGGGAAGAACAGCCCTTAGAGAGCACTCTGTTCGCTGAAGATGGAGAAATCCTTGGTTTATGTCCCAAGGGAGCAGGCTCAGCCGCCACCTCGTTTGCTATTAAACTCAAGCCAGGTGCCTTTGCTAATTTCATGGGTGAAATACACCTGCAAAGCCTGTTTTTTAAAAAATCTAGGCCTCACCCTTAGAAATTCAGATTTGGGGGTCGGGAGGTAGGTGAAGTCCCTGAAAAGTCGCATTCTGGTGCCCACGGAAGTATAAGAGTGACTTGCGTGATTAAAGGAAGTTTTCCTGATGATTTCTCAATTTTTGCCCCAAAACTCTGAGGCGGTTAGCCTCCCTGAAAAGTAATGAGAATGTTTCCTGTTATCCCTACAACGACCCCGTGCCCTAGTTCTGGCTCCCGCCATACAGACGAGGGCGCTTCATGCTTCCTGGAACCCACAGAGGGTCTCTGCCAGCGCCGCGGAGATGAGCCGGTTCCTGCGGCTGGCCCTGGGAGAGGGGCTCAACCCCGCAGGGGCACGGGCGAAGACGGAGGAGAACGGGGCTCCGAGAACGGGGGATGGGGAGTCCCCAAAGCCGGTCATAGTCTTCTCTTGGGGTTCTTTCAGAAGATTCAAATTCCGAGGTGCGCGGGAGGCCGCGGGAACCTCCCGCCCCTTGGGGGTGGGGCTGGCCGCGCTGGGGGCGGGGCCTGACGCCAGAACGCGGAGCGGCGGAGTCTGAGCGTCGCGGGCGGCAGGGCCGAGGTGGACGTGAGGTGAGGGGACGTGAAGCGAGGTAAGGGGAGCCGAGGCGGGCGGGTGGCCGGGCCGAGGTGGACGTGAGGTGAGGGGACGTGAAGCGAGGTAAGGGGAGCTGAGGCGGGCGGGTGGCCGGGCCGAGGTGGACGTGAGGTGAGGCGAGGCGAGGCGGGCCAGGCCGGGCCCAGGTGGACGTGAGGTGAGGCGGGGCGGGCGGCCGGGCCGAGGGGGACTTGAGGTGAGGCGGCGGCGCGGGGGCCCTGGCCCTGGGGAGCAGGTCGAGTTTCCGCCGGGAGAGCCGGCCTCTGGGCGGCGCGGGCGGCAGTCCTGGAGATTAGCGGGCGGGAGCTCCTCCCCCCGCCCGCAGTGGGCGCCCGGAGGGGAGAGGGGGAGGGGAGGAGGAGGAGGAGGATCGGGGTCGGCACGCCGAGGCCGGAAGGGGTCCGGCGAAGGCAGGCCGTGCGGCTCCCGCAGTGACCGCAGACCGCCCCCGTGCCTCTCTCGGCCGCCGGGCGGAGCTGAAGAACGGCGCCTCGGGGCGGGCCGCCCCCCCGCAGTGCGCCCGGCCTCGGCGAGGCGGACACCGGCCGCCGTGGGGGCCCCGCGATGGGAGACCGTGAGCTAGCGCGACCGCCCCGCCGTGCTCTCGTCTCCAGGCTGTCCCGGGCCGCGCGCGAGCATGTGCGGGCGCACGTCCTGTCACCTGCCTAAGGATGTGCTGGCCAGAGCGTGCGCCTATCGGGACCGGCAGGGCCGGCAGCGGCTCCCCGAGTGGAAGGACCCCGACAAGTACTGCCCCTCGTACAACAAGAGCCCTCAGTCCAGCAGCCCAGTGCTTCTGTCGCGACTGCACTTGGAGAAGGTAACCGCTGGTGTCTGCGCCGCGCCGGCCTCCGGGCCCGCAGGGGATGCTCATCCACTTGGTTTGGGTTTGTCGCGCGCTCAGCCCCTGCTCAGGTCAGCCTTCTGACCCCCGGTTGAGAACCACGCCGGACCTCGCTGCAAAGAGAAGTTTGATCAGTATCTTCTCATCTAAGAACATGATTCCGTGTTCTTCGGGCTCGTTTCAGGGCTCGTGGGAATGCGTGCCAAATTTGTTTGAACCCCCACCCCCATTTGAATACGCTTTTTAAGACCGCATCTTTCAAACCTCACTGATAATCGGGGTCATTTGAGTATCTTAAAAAAAAAAAAAAAGATTTCCATGCCCCTTACCAGGCCAGATGAACCAGAATCTCTAGGCCTAGAGCAGGATGAAGACGAGCTAATCTGAAACACTTCTGGTGTTTCTTGAACATGGAAGTTTCTATTTTTTTCTGCTTGTGTTTATGTTTGTCTTTTACCGAAGCTAGGAACAGATGTGGTTGGTTTGGCTATCAGGAGTTTAATTGCACTCATTGTTTCTGTAGTATTTACCTCTGTGGCGTTGGAGTGAACAGTAATTCATAATCATGTTTTGGTTCTTTGCTTTATCTCCTGAATGTGTGTTTGGGCGTGTGTGCATGCACGTGGGCACCAGTGCTAGCATGCAGTAAATGAAATGCTTAATTCCAGAAATGAATGATTTCTCCATGTCTTAAGCATTTTATTTTATTTATCGTAAGATTTTATTTATTTATTAGAGAGCACAAGTGGGAGAGGCAGAGAGAGAGAGAGAATCCCAAGCAGACTCCACACTGAGTGGGGAGCCTGCTGGGGCTTGATCCTAGGACCCTGAGATCAGGACCCCAGCCAAAACCAAGAGTTGAACACTCAACTGACTGCGCCACCCAGGCGACCCTCCTTGTCTTAAGCGTTTTAAATGCCCTTGATAAGTTATTAAAAATCATGATTGTGGGGCGCCTGGGCAGCGCAGTCATTAAGCGTCTGCCTTCGGCTCAGGGCGTGATCCCGGCGTTTCGGGATGGAGTCCCACATCGGGCTTCTCCACTGGGAGCCTGCTTCTTCCTCTCCCACTCCCCTGCTGTGTTCCCTCTCTCGCTGGCTGTCACATAAATGAATAAAATCTTTTAAAAAATTAAAAATAAATAAAAATAAATAAAATAAAAATCATGATTGTTTCCATCCTGGATTTTTATTCTGTTTGGTCCATAATGCTTAAATCACTTTAGAGTCTATTGTGCCCCTGCTACTTGTCAGAATTCTTGTGATAATATTGTAGTCGAGGTTCATTTCTATATTATTTGAAATAAACATACCAAATAACATTGATCTTTTTGGTTGAATGAAGCTATATACTTGAAATAGTTTATTCTTGAGCTATTTTTACTGGGTGCATCCTTCCCTGTTGAAACTAAAAACTTTTTTTTTTTTTAATGAGAGGGAAATCAAAATAAAACATAGCATGGGGAACTTCAGCTAGGAAAGGAAAGAATAAAACATGTTTCAAAGGAAGCCTAATTTGAAGTGAAAAGACAGATTGCATGTATGTGCCTTTTTTAGCCTTGGTTCTATCACATCTTTAGAATTATAGAATGAATGTTAGCTGGAAGAAAAATTTGTTTAACAGCTGTGAAGACAGAAGTGTAGAGATAACCTAAGACTTGTCTTAGGTTACCCAGTGAGTGAGGGTACAGAGCTGAGACTGAGGTCCAGGCCATTTTTCCCCCACTCCAGTAGATGCTTCCTGGAACTAGGAATGGAGAAGGTGGAGCCCCTAGCAAACAGAACCCCCTCCCCCTTTCCATCAGTGGTACAAATTTACTAATGTAGTGTTTTGACTCCACATCTCTAATTAATTTTGTTAAGATTGCTGGGGTTTCCTAATTTTGATAAATATGAGGTTCCATTTGTCTCAAACCTGTAAATTGTAAAACAAAATTAGAATCATTTTAGCTGTTCATTAATCCATATCATCAATGGCCAACACATGTGTATAGATTGCAACATTTGCATTTGAAACCACTGATTTGCAAATTACTTCCTCTTTCATTTATCTACCCCAGCTGTACCAGCTGTTCTGGTCACAAGTCCAAAAAGGTAGAAGGAAAAGATGACTAATACTGAGCAATATTTTCAGTATTTTGGCTTCTCAGCCACTTTCTGTTCATTGTTCCCAGTAGGGGGCAGCCTCATGTTTGGGTTTGGCTTAGAATTGTCCAGTGAACACACTAACATTGAAGGTGATGATCAGTGGGTGGGAAAGTAGGATTTCTCAACCTTGGCACTTTTGGGTGGGGTGCTGTCCTGTGCATTGCAGAATGTTTAGCAGCATTACTGGCCTCTACCCACCAGATGCCAGTAGCATACCCCCTTTTCTCCCTGCTAGATCTTGGTGGGGAAGGGTTGTCAAAATTGCATGTTGAGAATGTCAAATTTAGTGTATTGTTTTGCAAATTCTGATAAAAGATCATTTAGACAACCATTGTATACTGTTCTCTCATTTATGCTTTGGATAGGGGGCTCTTCTGCTTGGAAGGCACATTTGGTTCTCGAAGAGAGGATTCACAAAAGCTGTCTTTCTTCATTTTGGGTTGTTTGGGTTTTTTTTCAAGATTTGTTTCAGAGACAGATCACCCACGTGTGCACTTTAGTATGGAGAGGGGCAGAGGGAGAGAATCTCAGGCAGACTCCCCGTTGTTTTCAGAGCCCAAAGAACTTGATCTCACAACCCAGAGATTATAACCTGAGCCAAAATCAAGAGTCCTGGGACACCTGGGTGGCTCAGTCATTAAGCGTCTGCCTTCGGCTCAGGTCATGATCCCAGAGTCCTGGGATCGAGCCCCATATCGGGCTCCCTGCTCCTTGAGCCTGGTTCTCCCTCTCTCCCTGCTTCCTACTCTCCCTGCTTGTGCACGCTCTCTCTCTCTGTCAAATAAATAAAATCTTAAAAAAAATAATAACAAAAAACAAAATCAAGAGTCAGACTCTTAGGGCGCCTGGGTGGCTCAGTTGTTAAGCGTCTGCCTTCAGCTCAGGTCATGATTTCAGGGAACAGATTTTTCTCTTTTCCTCATTCTTCTAGGCTTGAAAAATTAATCAGTCCTGTTTTCTTTTTCCATTTACCATCACAATTTTATTTCTAGTCTATCTTCTGGTGGTGTCTTTTATTCTTACTACCATCACAAGCCCCACCATATCCTTACCCCCAAACCATCATGGTAGCACCCAGAATGGACTCTCTGCTCATGATGTCTTCCAACCCATGGTGTACTACACCATGTAGAATAGTGAGTGTGTGTGTGCGTGAGCAGGCGCATGCATATGTGCGCAGGCATTTTAATCCGTAGATTTCATCAAGTGCTCAAGGGGCCAGTTACCCCCCCAAAATTTTAACAACCGTATGTAGGAGTCCCCCTAGGGTTCCCCCACATTTGGAGGTTCATTAGGAAGGACTCAACGTATTAAGGCACTTTATGGCTAATGTTTATTGCAGTGAAAGGATACATAATAGAATCAGCAAGGGAAAAAGACACCAGTAGGAATCTGGAAAAAATCCACACACAGGCTTCCTTTTCTTCTCTCCTTCCTGTAAGGGGATACACCAGGCGTGTTCCTTCTCCAGAAATGAAAAACGTAATTATGGGCAGTGTTTCTGCCTGGGGCAACCCACTAGAAACTGAAAATCCAAGATTGTTTTTTATTTTGCTTTGTTTTGTTCCATTTTGCTTTTAAAGATTTTATTTTACGGGCTCCTGGGTGGCTTAGTCGTTAAGCATCTGCCTTCAGCTCAGGGAGTGATCTCGGCGTTCTGGGATTGAGTCCCGCATCAGGCTCCTCTGCTGGGAGCCTGCTTCTTCCTCTCCCACTCCCCTTGCTTGTGTTCCCTCTCTCGATGGCTGTCTCCCTCTCTGTCAAATAAATAAAATAAAATCTTTAAAAATAAATAAAAATTTAAAAAATAAAGATTTTATTTTAGGGATACTTGGGTGGCTCAGTCGGTTAAGTGGCCAACTCATGATTGTGGCTCAGGTCATGATATCAGTCCTGGGATTCAGCACTACATTGGGCTTCATGCTCAGCGGGGAGTCTGTTTGAGGATTCTCTCCCTCTGCCTCTCCCCCCACTCACGCACACACTCTCTTTCTAAAATAAATACTTAAAAGTAGATTTTATTTTTTTAAAGATTTTATTTATTTGAGGGAGGGAGCACAAGCAGGGGGAGTGGGAGAGGGAGAAGCAGGCTCCCCAGTGAGCAGGGAGCCTGATGCAGGGCTCATCCCAAGACACTGGGGTCATGACCTGAGCTGAAGGCAGACGCTTAACCGACTGAGCCACCAAGGCTCCCCTATTTTATTTTTTTAAAGAGGCTCCACACCCAATGTGGGATCAAACTCATGACCCTGAGATCAAGAGTCACATGTTCTACCAACTGAACCAGCCCCCCAAAAGCCTAAGGTTTTTATTGGGTACTCTGCCTAGCAAGCAACGAAATTCCAGACTCTCAGAAGGAAAGCAGATGTTCGGCATAAGCCTCATTTTTGCACAGACTAGGCACAGTAAACCAAACCATTCCTATCAGTTAGGAAAAGGGGAAAACATCCAAGTTAGGAAAAAAATCCAAGGTGCCAGATGCTGAGGGCCAACCTTGTAAGCAGGCCCTCCTAAAAATAGCATCCTCAGGCTTGCTATTATTTTTCTGCACAAAACCACTTCCTACACATTCTTGACATTGCCTCTTTGTTCGTTTAAGTTCTTTTTTTTTTTTTTTAAGTTTATTTGCTTTTAATAATCTCTACACCCAGGGAGGGGCTCAAACTTACAACCCTAAGATCGAGAGTCACATGCTCCTCCAACTGAGCCAGCCAGGCACCCCTGTTCATTTAATTTCATATCTGGTCTTCCCTCCCATCTCTTTGTCTGAATTCTTTACCTCTTGTGGGATCTAATTTAAGAACCACCCCACCCACCCCTGTCCTTTTTGCCCCTTCTAAGGAGTTGATACTTCTGCATTCCATCTCTTACAGATCACTTTCCGCTGAACTCTTTTGCTACTCCTATTACCACTTATATGGCCATTAGCCTGTTGTTTCTCAAATTATTAATATTTTTATGTCCTTGTGGCCTTACATGTTATAGTGAGGTGAAGCACCACCCTTTGAGGTGAAGCACATTGCATGTGCCCCACAACACTGTCTGCATCCCTTGATCATAGCATGTAGCTCATTGTGTTATTCTTGTCTGTGACATGTGCTTCTTGAGAGCTGGGACCACATGAACTACTAGGCCTAGCACTATGTCTCTCTCATAGGAGGCACTAAGTAAATGTTCACAGAGACTAAACTTCTTTGTATCACCCACCCTACCTAAGCAGTATGTCTTACGTTCTGATAAATGCTGAAAACATTAAAATTGTTTTCAAGGGATGCCTGGGTGGCTCAGTCAGTTGAGCGTCTGCCTTTGGCTCAGGTCATGATCCCAGAGTCCTAGGATTGAGTACCGCATCAGGCTCCTTGCTCAGCGGAGAGCGTGCTTCTGCCTCTGCTGGCTGCTCCTCCTGCTTGTGCTCACTCTCTCTCTCTCTCTGACAAATAAATAAAATCTTAGAAAAAACTCTTAAAAAATAAAATGGTTTTTAAGTAGAATCTTTCCCTTTTAATAATCTCTGTATTTTTGGTATTTCAATGTAATGTAATACATGTGCTACATTTGCTTTTCTCAATTTCATTATGATCTCCTCACTGGATCTTAACCTTTTCCCATGACAGGGTGCAGACTCATCTGAACGTATCATTGCTCCCATGCGATGGGGGTTGGTCCCATCTTGGTTCAAAGAGAGTGATCCTTCCAAGCTGAAGTTCAATACTTCCAACTGTCGTAGTGATACCATAATGGAGAAACGTTCCTTCAAGGTAGGTAGCAGGTGTAGGGAAAAGGCACATACTCTGTTCTTTTTTCCAACATAGCTGTTAGTGCCTTATATACCTGAGAAATAAAATAAGGTTCTCCTGGAAAGTGTGTTCCCAGTTGCTAATAACGTTGAGTACTGTTAAATATATTACTGTATAAGTCATCCCAAAACTTAGTGGTTTAAAACAAAACTATTATTATTTCTCATATTCTGTAGGTTGACTGAGTTCAACTGGACAGTTTTCACTTGGAGGTTCTCATGCACTTAAAATTAGATGCAGCTGGGGCTGGAGTGCATTATTTAATATTTTCAACAGCTGTGTGAGTGGTGACTTTATGCATAAGAAAAGGGAGAAACAGAGAAATTAAATAACTGTTCTAAGGTCATACATTGGTGGACCTGAGATTTTAACTCAAGTCCATGACACATCCTGTCAGTAAGACCCTATCTTGTTCACATTTTCCCTCAGGTACCTCTTGGAAAGGGAAGACGCTGTGTCGTTTTAGCAGATGGATTCTATGAGTGGCAGCGATGTCAGGTTACTAGCCAAAGGCAGCCATATTTCATCTACTTCCCCCAAGCCAAAACGGAAAAGGTATTGTCAACAGCACCCATGGTAGATACTTCAAAAGGGATAAAGAAGCTAATCCAAAGAACATTTTGTTTCTTTCTTCATAGAATATTTTTTTAAATAACTGCTTTATTGAGGTATAATTCATGAAATTCACCTTTTTAAAGTACGCAAGTCAGTGATTTTTTTAGTATATTAAAAGTTGTGCAGCTATCACTACTGTCTAATTTTACATTTTCATCACCCTGAAAAGAAACCCAATATCCATTATCCATCACTCTCCGTTCCCTATTCCCCCCTGCCCTACCACTAATCTTTTGGTCTCTATAGATTTGCCTATATTGGACATTTAATATATTTAAAATCATACAATATGTGGTCTTTTTGTGTGGCTTCTTTTACTCAATATAACGTTTTCAGCGTTGATCCATGTGGTATCATGTGTCACTACTTCATTGCTCATTTATGGCTCGTCCATTATGTGAATAGGCCACATTTTGTTTATTCATTCACCGGTTAATGGACACTTGGGTTGTTTCTACTTTTGACTGCTACAAATAATGCTGCTGTGAATATTCATGTACAAGTTTTTATATGGATATCTGTTTTAATTTCTCTTGGGTGTATGCCTAGGGGCGGATTTGCTAGGTCACATGGTGACTCTGTATTTAACATTCCCCTCATAGAACTCTCATTTTAAGGGACGCTTGGGTGGCTTAGTCAGTTAAGTGTCTGCCTTCGGCTCAGGTCACGATCCCAGGGTCCTGGGATCAAGTCCTGCATAGGGCTTCTTGCTTGGCCGGGGGGCCTCCTCTCTCTGCCAGCCACTCACCCTGCTTGTGCTCACTCACTGTCTTTCTCACACACCGATAAATAAATAAAATCTTAAAAAAACAAAACAAAAATCAACCTAATTTTAAGGCAAAGAATTTAGCCTGTTCGCGTAACATTATAAGGAAATTGAAAACAAATTAGACATGCCAACATCATGTTTTCATTTTAATCACATTTATTTCTTTGATACTGCTAAAGCGTTTGCATTCTCATCACAGTTTGCTTCGTTAAAATTGGGAATTATTGTGGGTGGGGAGATGGGGTAACAGGGTGACAGGCATTAAGGAGGGCATGTGATGTGATGAGCCCTGGGTGTTAGATGCAACTGATAAGTTACTGAGCTCTACATCTGAAACTAATGATGTACTATATATTGGCTAATTGAATTTAAATTTTTTAAAAAATTGGGAATTATTGGGGGTGCCTGGCTACTGAAACACACAAGTCAACAGTCATAGGCCAATGGTGAATGCTCAAGGAAGGCATGCTTGTGAAGTTATGGGGGCATAGAGGAGAGCATATAACTCAGATTGGGGCATCATAGAAGGGTTCCTAGAGGAAGGAATTTTATAGTGTTTAGAAGATACAATTGATGTAATTATCAATCTGATGGGGTTAAAAAATTCTTTATTTTGCTAATTGTTTTCTGTTTCATTCATTCAACATGTTTTTCCTGGCTGCTTTTTTTTTTTTTTTTATCTTTTTGTTTTTAAAGATTTTATTTATTTGCCAGAGAGAGAGAGAGAGCACAAGTAGGAAGAGTGGTAGGCAGAGGGAGAAGCAGGCTCCCCACTGAGCAAGGAGCCTGATGCAGGACTTGATCCCAGGACCCTGGGATCGTGACCTGAGCCAAAGGCAGACACTCAACTGACTAAGCCACCCAGGTGTCCCTCCTGGCTGCTTTTAAATTGAGTACTTTTTATTTTGTCTCCACTTCTGGCTTATTATTTTTACTTCTTTTAAAAAAAATTTTTTTTTAAGATTCTGTTTATTTGAGAGAGAGCACAAACGGGGGTGGGGGGGCAGCAAGCAGAGGGAGAGGGAGAAGCAGGCTCCTCACCAAGCAGAGAGCCTGATGTGGGGCTCAATCCCAGGACCCTGGGATCATGACCTGAGCTGAAGGCAGACACTCAACCAACTGAGCCACCCAGGCACCCCTAAAAATGTTTTTGATAGGGGCTCTGTAGGAAACATTTTAAATTAATAATCTGCATTCAAGAATAAATTGCTTCTTGTGTAGTATAAGAACTTTGTAACAGGGGCGCCTGGGTGGCACAGCGGTTAAGCGTCTGCCTTCGGCTCAGGGCGTGATCCCGGAGTTGTGGGATCGAGCCCCATATCAGGCTCCTCTGCTGGGAGCCTGCTTCTTCCTCTCCCACTCCCCCTGCTTGTGTTCCCTCTCTCGCTAGCTGTCTCTATCTCTATCGAATAAATAAATAAAATCTTTAAAAAAAAAAAAAAAGAACTTTGTAACAGTATGGTCCTGATTCCTCCTATCTTTTGGTATATTGTCATACATTTTACTTTTTCATATGCTACAAATTCACAATACATTGCTACTGTTTTGCTTTAGAGAGTCGATTATATTTTAGAGTGATAAAAAATAAGTTTTACACTTACCTTAATTTTTAGCCATTTCCATGGATCTTTACTTTTTGGGTAGATCCAAGTTTCTGTCTGGTATCCTATCCCTTCAGCCTAAAGAACTTTCTTTAGTACTTCTTGTAGTGCAGGCCTGCTGGTAATGAATTCTGTTTTTGTTTGTCCAGAAAACTATCTAGTTCATTTTTGAAATCATCATTATTCTCTTTATGAGATATAACTTACATGTAATAAAATTCACCCTTTTAAAGTATATAGTGGTTTTAGTATTCAAAATGTTGGGTAACTATCATCAGTATCTAATTTCAGAACATTATTACCACCCCAAAAAGAAGCCCCATGCCCATTTTTTAATTCAGTTAGCCAACATATAGTTCATCATCAGTTTCAGATACAGGGTCCAGTAATTCATCAGTTGCATATAACACCCAGTGCTCATCAAATCACATGCCCTGCTTAATGCCCATCACCCAATTACCCCATCCCCCACCCACATCCCCTCCGGCAACCCTCAGTTTGTTTCCTATAGTTAAGAGTCTCTCATGGTTTTTCTCCCCCATGCCCCTTTTTAATCATGTTCTGGCCCCGGCACCTGGCATCACTATGTGCATTTTTGAATGGTGTTTTCACTTTGTATAGGATTCTGGGTTGGCAGTTTTTTTGGGTTTTTTCCAGCACTTAAAAAAAAAATACTCCATTGCCTCTGGCTCTACTAGTTTCTTTTGAGAGGTCTACTGTAATTCTTGTCTTTTTTCTTATGTTTGTAATGTGTGCTTCCACTGCTCCTCTTTGCCTAATGCCTTCAAGATTTTCTCTGGTTTTTTACACACTGAGATACCACCTTACGCCAGTTAGAATGGCAAAAATAGACAAGGCAAGAAACAACAATTGTTGGAGAGGATGTGGAGAAAGGGGATCCCTCCTACATTGTTGGTGGGAATGCAAGTTGGTACAGCCACTCTGGAAAACCGTGTGGAGGTCCCTTAAAAAGTTAAAAATTGAGCTACCCTATGATCCAGCCATTGCACTACTGGGTGTTTACCCCAAAGATACAGACGTAGTGAAGAGAAGGGCCATATGCACCCCAATGTTCATAGCAGCAATGTCCACAATAGCTAAATCGTGGAAGGAGCCGAGATGCCCTTCAACAGATGACTGGATTAAGAAGTTGTGGTCCATATATACAATGGAATATTACTCAGCAATCAGAAAGAATGAGTTCTCAACATTTGCTACAACATGGACGGCACTGGAGGAGATAATGCTTAGTGAAATAAGTCAAGCAGAGAAAGACAACTATCATATGATTTCTCTCATCTATGGAACATAAGAACTAGAATGATCAGTAGGGGAAGAAAGGGATAAAGAAAGGGGGGGTAATCAGAAGGGGGAATGAAACATGAGAGACTATGGACTATGAGAAACAAACTGAGGGCTACAGAGGGGAGGGGGGTGGGGGAATGGGATAGACCGGTGATGGGTAGTAAGGAGGGCACATATTGCATGGTGCACTGGGTGTTATACACAACTAATGAATCATCGAGCCTTACATCGAAAACCGGGGATGTACTGTATGGTGACTAACATAATATAATAAAAAATCATTATTAATAAAAAAAATAAAAATAAAAATAAAAAAAAAAATAAAAAATAAAAAAAAAAATAAAATAAAATAAAAAAAAAAAAAAAAGATTTTCTCTGGTTTTCAGCAGTTTGAATATGATGTGTGTAGTTTTTATGCGTGTGTGTGTGTTTGGCATGTTTTCTGAGCTCCCTCAGGTCTGTGATTTGATTTCTTTCATAATTTTTGGTAAAGTTTCAGCCATCATATATTCAGGTATTTCTTGCTCTTCACTTTCTGGGATTCTAATTACATGTTAGACAATTTGATATTGTCCCATAGTTCTTGAATGTTCTCTTCTGTGTATTTTATTTTTCTCTGTGCTTTAGTTTGGGTAGTTTTTATTGTCAAATCTTCTTATTTTGCCAAGATTTCTTCTCTGTAATGTATGTTGTCTACGTTTTCTACAAGACCCTCTAACATATTAATTAAACTTACTTTAAATTTCCTTTCTGATAGTTTTAGTATTTGGGAAAAGAAATATCTTGGGTCTGGTTCTGTTGATTTCTGTATCTCTTGGCAGTTCATTGTGCTTCCTGGATTTTTTTTTTGTCTTGTAATTTTTGATTGATTGCCAGACATAGAGACTGATACATATAATATTTATGTCTGGAAATGGATACACTTATCCTTCTAATAGGCCATTAATGTGTGAGGTTGAGCCGATCTTATCAGGAGTTGAACTGGTTTTGTTGTTACAATTACCTTTATTCACTACAGGCTTTAAATTTCTCTGTGCCATCTTGTTTTCAGGGTAAGGGTGATTTTCCAGAGGGTTTTTCTCAATAGTCCTGCTTCCTTCTGCTGTAGTACCTCCCTTTAGGCCTGTGCTTTGGAAAGGATCTCTCTGTGCTCCTGCTGCTTCCCTAGAATTAGGCTGCTGTTGCTGTCCATGTGGTGCTTGCTGACCTAAAGGGTAGGAGAGTGTTCTTTATTGTCTTCATACAGCCTCAGTCTCAGGCAGATCTGTGGCCCCGGCTGTCAGGCTCAGGCTTTCTCGGGGATCCTACTCCTTCCTCAGGGGAGTAGAGGGATTTTTCTTTTACCCTTCCCCAGACTCAGTGGGTCTTTTCCTGTATCTTAGGGGCAGTAGGCTTTATTACCCATACCCTGGGCCCTGAAGGCTTTTGCTCCTTAGAGGAGAAGTGATTGGGTGAGGCTTCATGCCTTTCCTGATGTACGGGAGCTCCACTCCTCTAGACATGCACCAGCAAGGAAGGCTTTCTCTAGTCTCCCGCTCTGCCTCCATCTTTCTTGTGAGCAGCTGGGGAAGTTCATGGAGAAGAATCCAAAAGCTCATGCAGACTCCCCTGACGTCTACAGCTCCCAGCGATTCTTGACTTTCAGGCTAGCCCACACACTGCTTTTAGCAATTTGGTAATAATTTTATCTGAATGGAGGCCTTGTCTTCCTCCTGTTGCCACCAGTAAACCAGTACTTATGTCTCTGTCTTCCCTTGGAGGTCCCTGTCTTCCCATAAAGTTCACGCCAGTTGGTTGCCCACTGACCTCAGTTTTCTGATGAATTTAAGAAAAGTTATGATTTTGGGGGCACCTGGGTGGTTTAGTTCGTTAAGCGTTCGACTCTTGATATGAGCTCAGGTTCATGAGTTCAAGCCTCGCATTGGACTCCACGTGGGGCTTGAAAGTAAAAACTAAAAAAATAAATAAAATAATAAAATGAAAAGGAAAAATTGATTTTTGTAGATTATCTAGCTTTTTTCTTATTGTTAAGGTGGAGGGGGTACTCTTCCCAGCTTTCTATATTCTAGGTCCTTAATTGAATCTTAAATGGCAAGTAGGAGCTGGCATGATGAGAAATGGCAGGACATTTTGGGCAGAGGAAGTTGTTCTGGCAAGATAAAAAGGCACGAAGTTGCACAAGGGCTTCATTTACAGACAGCTGGGTTTGGGTCAAATTAAAATTATTAGTAAAAGCTAGAATGATGGGCTGGATTGTGGAAGTCCTGAATGCCCGTTGATGATGTTGGATTGTATTCTAAAAGCATTAAGGAGCCATAACTCCATAGGTTCAGTGGGTACTTGCCATCAAACTTCTTTCCTTTGGCAACAGTGGATCAAGAGGAGTTAATAACACCTGGGCTGAAGTACTTGTAAAATTATTGCCATGTTAGTCTGTAGTAGTGCCCAACCTGTGTGCAGGAGGGGCTGCTGAGTATCTAATCTGCCCACGTATTTTGCTTCCAGTCAGGTAGCGTTGGTGCTGTGGATGGTCCCGAGCACTGGGAGAAAGTCTGGGACAACTGGAGGCTGCTGACAATGGCGGGGATCTTTGACTGCTGGGAGTCCCCAGAAGGAGGAGACCTCCTGTATTCCTACACCATCATCACAGTAGATTCCTGTAAAAGCTTGAATGACATTCACCCTAGGCAAGTCACAGTTCTTATCCCTGGGTCCAAAAGGATTCAGAGGAGGGTTTGTACTCTGCTTTTAGAGAAGTAGCTTTTCGATTCAGTGTTTCTGTATGCACAGATTTAGAGAGTAGCAGTTGCTTTGCAAAATACAGTTACAGTCAATTTGGGTATAATATGACATGCATTCCTAAAAGTCACTACACTATGTCAGACTGTACAGTGAAGACCCAAGAACTTATGGGAAAAGCAGGGTTAGGGGGACAACACATAAAAATTTATCAGGAACGTGTTAAAAAATAATAGGGATCTATTAAAAACAGTACCACAGTTGTCTATGTAGATATTACATTAAATATGGCACTTTACTTTAGAAAGTTCTAGAATTTGCTTGTGGAAAATAAATGTCAGAGAAGTTGTAGCTTATAAGTTATTGTGAAATGGAGGGAGGATTATGCAAAATTTGTGATCTTTTGCGGCCTTAAATCCTGGGGCATGTTTTTCTGCTTTTGAAATGTTCCTTCAGGGGGTGCTGGGTGGCTCAGTTGGTTAAGTGTCTGCCTTAGGCTCAGGTCATGATCTCGGGGGTAAAAAAAAAAATGTTGGGGGTGCCTGGGTGGCTCAGTTGGTTAGGTGTCTGCCTTCAGCTCGGGTCATGGTCTCAGGGTTGTAGCATTGAGCCCTATGTAGGGCTCTCTGCTCAGTGGGGAGTTTGCTTCTCCCTCTCAATCTCCTCTGTGCTCTTGCTCTCTCTCACTCTTGCTCTCAAATAATCTTTTTTCTTTTTTTTTTGTTAAGATTTTATTTATTTGAAAGAGAGAGTGAGAGAACACAAGCGGGGAAATGGCAGAGGGAGAGGGGGAAGGAGACCCCCCACCGAGCAGGGAGCCCAACATGGGGCTCGATCCCAGGAGCCTGAGATCATGACCTGAGCTGAAGGCAGATATTTAACCGACTGAGCCACCCAGGCGCCCTGATAAATAAAATCTTTATTTTTATTTTTTATTTTTTTAAAGATTTTATTTATTCATTTGTTTGTTTGTTTGTTTGTTAGAGAGAGAGAACAAGCATGAGTGAGGGTCAGAGGGAGGGGGAGAAACAGGCTCCCAGCTGAGCAGGGAGCCCGATGCAGGGCTTGATCCCAGGAGGCTGGGATCATGACCTGAGCCAAAGGCAGATGCCCAACGGACTGAGCCACCCAGGTGCCCCTAAATAAAATCTTAAAAAATAAAGAAAAGAAATGTTCCTTTAAGGCATGCATTTATAATAGATACGTATTTAATCAAAATTAAACATTTTGATCCAGTGTATAGCCCCCTCCTGCAATTCACTTCTGTATTAACTGCTGAAAATTCTTGAGCAGCGTTTTCATCCATGCTGATGTCTTCTCCTGACACTGAAAGCTTTGGAAATTCCATCACTGTTTGAAACGACCAAGCCATCCATTACTAGCTCTCAGAGGAGCCACTTCTGTGGTATTTCAGGTCTTTATGTATAAATAGTGCATTCTCTTTTGGAGAAAGCAGTTTTTTCATTGTTTGACATTCAGTCCTTATGCTAAAGAATCTCTTCATTGTTTCTGTTTCTTTAGGCCTGATTGATACTGACTTCATGATACTTCTTGAAGTTGTTGCAGCCATAGACATCCTTTTATTTTCACAGTGTTGTTGCCGGTGGATTCCTTTATGTCTGTTGCTAAGGAGATATCACATGTTCTCATTTTACTTTGAAGACGCTCTAATAGTTCAAGCTTCTTCTCAGTACTTAAAAGTTTTCCACCTACAGGCACTGCTTCACATGTTTTGAGCTACAAAGTTTAGACCTGTGTGAGATGTTGAATGAAGAGGTTTTTTTTATATAGGGAGAACTTCACAAATGCAAAAAAAAAGAGCAAAACACAACTTTGGAAGATACTGTGCAGTGAGCCACAGTAGCTATCAGTGTTTTAGGTGTGTGTACATGTGTATTCTGTGTGTTCCTAGAAGGTTCTGTTCAGCTGGGTGCAGTTGTCTGTGTTTTCACGTTGTGTTTTCTCACAGATGAAACTGTAAAGTAAACATGAAATTTGCATTATGCTGAAATTGCTCTCTATATAGCAATCACATTGGAACAGATGACATTTTAAAAATAAGCATTAGCAGGGGCGCCTGGGTGTTTCAGTTGGTTAGGCATGTGCCTTCGGCTTTGGTCATGACCTCAGGGTTCTGGGATTGAGCCCCAGGTAGGGCTCCCTGCTCGCAGGTAGCATGCTTCTCCCTCTCCCTCTGCCCGCCACTCCCCCTGCTTGTGTGCTCTCTCTCTGTCAAATAAATAAACAAAATTTTTTTAAAAAGTGTTAGCAGAATTGACTATATGTGTATAGCACTTTAACAAGTTTTGCCAGATCTGAGTGCCCTCAGAAGTGATGCTTGATGTTTTGCTGAAAAAATGCAGTGCTGCACATAATAGGATTATCTATTTTAGCTTATCCTAAGCATTGTATGTGAAATTATACTTTCATGTGATATAGTGGTTCTGTGTTTTGCTAATTTAAGTTCCCATTTCATCTAATCTAAGACACCATTGATTTTATACGCTGTTAAGAAAAGTAAAGTGCTCCCAGTTACTTCCAGCTGAACTATAATACAATGCAGAGACGCCATTCATCAGAAAATGCTTCTAGATTTCAGAGACTAGATTTTTTTTTAAAGATTTATTTATTGGAGAGAGAGCTAGTGAGCGGGGGAGAGGCAGAGGGAAAGAATCTCAAGCACACTCCCCACTGAGCATGGAGCCCTCTGTGGGGCTCCATCTCATGACTCTGAAATCATGACCTGAGCCAAAATCAAGAGTTAGATGCTTAACCCACTGAGCCACCCAGGAGCCCCAATTGTAAAGTATTTTTTATTTTTTATTTATTTTTTTTTTTAAAGATTTTATTTATTTGACAGACACAGCAAGAGAGGGAACATAAGCAGGGGGAGTGGGAGAGGGAGAAGCAGGCTTCCCGGTGAGGAGGGAGCCCGATGCAGGGCTCAATCCCAGGACCCTGGGATCATGACCTGAGCCGAAGGCAGACGCTTAATTAAAGTATACGTTTGATTTGTTTAAGTTATACATTTCCGTTATTAAACTAGATGTTTGTGCGTTTATCTCCTAAAATCAACTGTACCACCCACCAGTAAATGTGTAGCATGCTTTGCGTTGGCCTAGGACATAAAACTGGAAGCTAAACATAGGATCTTTTCCTAACATCTCCCTGGGTACCAGGAGTCATCTTAGGTAGCAACATCCTTGCTTTTGAGGCATAGTTTCCTAGAGTTCACAATTATGTGAATAGCTCTTACTGTAAATCCAGAGATTATTACTGATAGACAGATTTTCCCTTTAATTTCCCTTTAATTCAAGGCTGAGTCATCTTAGAAAGTTCACCAATGAGAATGTACACTGGAGTGCACTGGATCCAGTCATAGCACTATTCACTGTCTTTGCCATAAAACTGTAAGCTAGCTCTTCCAGGGTTGAATTTCGTGTCCTGTCAAGTTGTGGTCAGGGAGCATGTGGCAGCAAATCAGCGCATGAGGTGGAGAGAAAGGACAAGTCTCTCCTTAGAATGATTTGTGCTGACTCAGGTCTCCCTTCTGTCCCTACCCTCCCTCTACCTCCCAACTAATGTCTCTACCTCACTGCCTAGGATGCCTGCCATATTAGATGGAGAGGAGGAAGTCTCTAAATGGCTTGACTTTGGTGAGGTCTCAACTCGGGAAGCTCTGAAGTTAATCCACCCCACAGAGAACATCACCTTCCATCCAGTCTCTTGCGTGGTGAACAACACCCGAAACAACACTCCTGAATGTCTGGCTCCTCTCAACTTACTGGTCAAAAAGGTAGGCGCCTGTGACTCTGACGGTCCTTTCAGAGATTTCTGTCTTCTGTCAGAATATCTTAAAAAAAAAAAAAAAAAAAAATATATATATATATATATATATATATATATATATATATATATATATATATATATATATATATGTCTTTTAGGATTTGGTCTTTCACAATTAGCTTTAATTTAAACCACCTAAGACTCACATTTCCTTATGTATGGCAAGGTCAAGCAGAACGCTATACACAAAACTGGCTGTGACTCAGACTCCTCAGGAGAGCTCTTTCAAAATGTAAAATGTTGGACTGTATCTAGACCTGTTGAGTCAGTATTCAGGGCTGGGCTTCTGTGTCATTAAGAGCTGTGTCAGTGAGTCTGATAAACCAAGTTTGAGGACTCCTATCTAGAGGGTGATTGCAAGAAAGACAAAGGAGCCCTTGTCCATAATTGTATCTTTGTCTGCAGCTGTGGAGTTTTTTTTCTATCTCTTTTCTGTACTCTGCTTTCCCAACTACAAGTTGGAGGAGTTCCAATCCTTATACTCCTTCAGGAGGATTTGAGAACATTCCTGCCATGAACTTTAACTTTTTAGAATTGTCAAGGATCCGGTTGTAATTTGAAGGGAAGGTGAACAGGCCAAAGACCTTCAGTGGGAACAGAAGTTCCAGAGCAAAGGTTTAGGAACAGCAGGTTTTTCAGGTGGCACCAAGGGACTTAAGTAGGACATGACTCTGAGTGTTCCAAGAATAGACATCTTAGAATGCCTGAGAATTGTTAAGGACAATGATTGCAAAACAGCTACCCCTCATTTTTCTGAAGGTTTCTAAGTTTTCCATACTCAGTGTCATCTTTTTTTCTTTTGTCTCAGTTCTCGTCAAACTCCTGCAATCCTGATCCTTTTATTCATTAGATGTCTCCAAAAATATAAAAATGTAATGATACACATTCATTTTGTGCTAGATACTGCCCATTTCTGCTATAGTCTTTACTCCTGAAGAATTCCCATTCTGGAGAAGTGGCATTATAGGAATTCAGAACCTTTGGTTCAGGGTTGGGGTGCAGGTGTGAGAGCAGGAGGGAGCAGTGCTGGTTGAGGAGAGGCTGCACAGTGGGGAAACAGGTCATCCTGTTCAGCCTTAGCTGAATCCTTAATCGCGGTGACTGTTTGAAGCTGTACTTCTCCAGTTTCATGGCCCTGCACTCAGCCTGGTCACACTGAATTATATCCTTTTCCCTGAGAATGCTTTTTTCTCTGCACCTGTTTGGAATGCCCATCAGCTCTCTTTTCTGACTGACTGATACCACACACCTCATCTGTGAGGCCTGCTCTAAGAGCTCTTCCCTATCCCTTGCACCCCTTGGAGCATACTCGGTTGCTCCTCTCTTCTCCCCACTCCTGACCAGTGGGCCCCATCTGGCTCCCAGTAACATTTTCTAAGCCTGGGTCAGTACCTAATGCCTCTTCCCCTGTTTCTTCCCTTGAAGTTGGCTTATTCCCAATAGCTTGAGCTGGGTGGTTTGAACATTTTCTTCTTTCTCCTAGGAGCTCAAGGCAAGTGGTAGTAGCCAGAAGATGATGCAATGGCTGGCCACAAACTCACCCAAAAAGGAAGAGCCCAAAACACCCTCAAAGGCAGAGTCAGATGTGCCCCAGTGGTCCAGCCAGTTCCTGCAAAAGAGCCCACTCCCCACCAAGAGAGGAGGTGCAGGACTCCTGGAGCGATGGCTAAAGCAGGAGAAGGAAGAGGAGCCCGAAGCCAAGCGGCCTCACAGCCAGTAACACCGGATTTTCAGAGACTACGACCGCGATTTCCTGTACTAAATATTGTTACGATAACAGGTGCTTGTGTTGTATGTGTGTGGATTTGCTTTGGGATGAGATAACACAGTTAGTTTAGAGTTGTGGATTCATGAGTGAGTGGCTGTCCTGGCTGCAACCAGAAACTCACAGTGGAGCAAATGGGCAGCCTGGGTAGAGTAGGGACCACCACCATCAATAATTCATAGGGGCCTTTATACCTGGTTTGACCCGTGGAGCCTTCTCTCAAAGCTAGACCTTGCTGGCAGTTCTCAGCCCTGACCTGGTACTGCTCATAGAAGGCTGTTTTCTGCTCAGCTTTTGGGTTCTGTCAGCCTTTTGGAATTAAGTTCTTAAAACACTGTATTTTTTTCCTGAATAAATTATATTTGATAAACTGTTTACATTTCGGAAAATGCTGCTGCAGGGGAAGTTCTGGATCTTACTGTTTCCTCCTGGCATCGGTCCTAAGAAATGGATTTTGTCACAAACATGGAGCACTGGAGCTTTCTGTGAACAAAACTGCTTTTTTTGAAACCGCAAAAAGGCTGGAGGTTGAGGGGGAATGGGTGTTTCTTGAGTCTGTTCACTCAATACTTAGGAGTTTTGTGAATCCTTTAGCTTAAAACCAAGCTGAGTGCTTGCCAAACTGGAGACGGGAGGAGAATGGGACACAGAGGCCAAGACCCTGTCCTGACCACAGGGACCGTAGATCTGGTTGAGGAGAAGCCCCAGTCATAGCCCACCAAGCCCCATCCAGAGCCCCAGCCTGGTCAGAACCCCTGTGATTTGCTCTGCAGGCTCCTTCTTGGCACTGAACCACTTTATAATTATTTGAAATGGTTATCTATTGTCTTCTCCCCCACCCAGCTCATTAGCTTTCTGAAGGCAGGGGCCGCTTTTCCACCGTTGTTTTCTCCCAGTGTTAAGGATGTGTAACTACTTGTTAGGTGACTGCGAGCGCTTACTACATGCCCCGCCCTGTACTGGACAAGGAGCGACAGGCATTAAGACAGACAACTACACCCGGCAATTGTGTGTGCACGCGCCCTGAAGGGATACCAAGAGCCAGGGCCGCCCTCGATGGGGGGGGGGGGGGGGGTTGCTTCAGCAAGGTTTCCGCAAGCCTCCGGGGAAGAGGAGGTGCACAGGCCGCGGGGAGAGCACGCGGGGCGCTGGTGAGACAGGAAGGGGCCTTCCCATGGATCCCGGGGTGGGGCACAGAAGAATCTCCAGAAGCGCCTGAACCGCTCCGCAAGTTCCTCTTTGGGGCGTCCGGGAGACCAGGACCGTAAAACGCTGCTCTGGGTTCTGGACGGAAGGGGGCCAACAAGCCCGGGGGAACCGGGGTGGAGCAGGCCCTCAACGCCCCTCGGGTGGCAGGCCGCCCACTGCGATTGGGCCCCCGCGCAGACGCAGCCCGTGGTAGGCAGGGGCGCTGGCCCGAAGCCCTATGCAAATCAAGGATCGCAATTTCCACCAATCAGAGGGGGGCTCCGGCGCTGTTCCTGCTAATGGGACTGCACGGCACGCCTCCCAGCTGGTGCCTCGGGAGGCGGGGAGCTGTGTGGGGGCGGGGCGCGGGGCCAGTCCAGGATCTCCCGGATGTGGACCGCGGGCGGCGGCCGCCCTCCCCTGCTCCCTAAATTCCTCTTTGGAGCGCCCTCCCTTCCGGCCGATGGGCGGGGTTGGCCTGTGCTGGTTAGCTCCCCGCGCCCTGGGGGAGGAGGCGTTTCCACTGCGGCCTCCAGTTTTGTTTGGGCTGGTTTGCGTGGGGTTTTGGTTGTTAGTATTACCAAGAGATTTAAAAATACAGATAACTTACCAGAAGGTTGACTCTTATAACTATTTTGTCATATTTGCTTCAAATTCAATAAGCAACAAAAATGAAAATGAAATTCTTTTCTTTTTCATTACTATCTCTCCACCATTTGTCAGGGTTGTAGATCACTGTGGTGGGAACTTTTCATTTTTAACATGAAAGGTCCGGATGTCCTCAGGGGCATGTATCCTTTTCATTCAGGTTTTACTTGCACATAAATGTTGAGGGCACATTCTTGTACCTGAGAACATGTTTTGTGATTTTCAAGTTTACATAAATGGTATCTTCTGCGTCTCCTGCAATTTTTTTTTCTTAGCTGGGTCATGAGCTGTAATAAGTATTGCCAAATTGCTCTCCAAATTTTCACGGATTTCAGGGGCACATGAATCACACCTTTCACCAATACGCAGCTTGCTTACTAGAGTAGTGGAGCGCCTCCTGTCCTTTGTTTTTATTTTTATTATTTTTTTTAGTTTAATTTTTTCCCCTGTCCTTTGTTTTTAAAGAACAAATCTCAGAGACAAACAGGGCAGCCTTCACCTGCCATTCAATGTGGCCAAGTCAGGCCAGGACACCAACTGGTTCCTGGAGCAGGTGGGATAGCCCTAAAATGTGGCTGTCTGGCCCCTTGGCTGCACTCCCAGATGGCAGCCCCCACCCCCACCCCCGCTCTACCTCTGCAGGTTTGGGTCCAGGCCTTAGGGGATTCTTTCCTCCTATGGAGCCTTAGAGGTAGCAGAGGGTCCTCGGTACTCCAGGTCCTAATAGACAGGTATGTGCACCCACCCCCACCCCACTCCCCCTGCCGCTACTGTCTGCATCCATCTAGATCCATCTGTGCAAAGCCCAGCTCTTAAAGCCCAACCTGCTCTGTACAGAGGCCTAACAGACCTCAGGCAAGGGAGGGGCTTGGCCAAGGACACATACCTAGCCTGGGAGTAGTGTTTAAGCTTAAAGTCTGGACAAGCTCCTGTTCGCTACTGCAAACACTCAGAGGGTAGATCGGCGGTGGAAACCAGAGAGTAATGAGTGCCTTGGACTCCTAGATTCCCACCTGGGCCTGTGCAAACTCCCTCCGCCTTCTCAGCCAGAGCCAGAAATAAATGGTGGGAAGGGTGGAAGATCATTCCTTGGGGAAAAGAGTTTGGGCTCAGGTCTTGACCGAGTCCTTTGGCACCTCGGAGACTTGGTTTGCCCATCTGTGAATTAGGAGAGTGGGTATCCACAGTTGAACTCCTAGGAGCCCAGAGAAACAGATGCTCATTGTTGGGAGACCAGAACCTACCCACCTCTGGGCTAGTGCCCCCCATGTGGAGACAGAGTCCCTCCAGGACTCCAGCGAGGAGAGGCATGCTGCAGACTTCCCCCGCAACACTCCCGTGGGCCACAGAAGCTAGAGGACGATTTGGAGGAGCTGGGGGTATCAGTGAAAGGAGTTGGACAATCAAGCTGAACACCACACAAAAGTTTTCAAGGGCAGTCAGGCTGGGTCAGGGCCCCAATGCCAGACTCCTGGCCCCTCTGGAGGCAGCCAGAAGAAAGGCGCTAGGAGAGGCTAGTTGAAGTGGGGGGGAAAGCGGCCTCTGGAAGCGTGGATCTGCAGCGTGCAGTGCACAAGGCTCAGAATTCTTAACGACAGGGGCGCCTGGGTGGCACAGCGGTTAAGCATCTGCCTTCGGCTCAGGGCGTGATCCCAGCGTTCTGGGATCGAGCCCCACATCGGGCTCCTCCACTGGGAGCCTGCTTCTTCCTCTCCCACTCCCCCTGCTTGTGTTCCCTCTCTCTCTGGCTGTCTCTCTCTGTCAAATAAATAAATAAAATCTTAAAAAAAAAAGTCTTAATGACAATCCTCTGTGGAGAGCTTGTTACCTCTGGTGCAGGCCCCCAGTACCGGCAGGCTGGGTCTCTGGTTTCACCACTTAATAGCTTCCTTTGTCTTAGTTTCTTTCCATCAGGACACCACCATCCAGGGCCTCTTGTCTTGTGAAGCAGCCAGAAGGGCCCTGATAGAGATCAAGTTGAGGGATCTCAAAAGGTGGGGAGCTGCAGGCCACACTGAGCTCGCACATGATTTCGTTTGGCCCATGTACTATTTGTTTTAAACTGTGGTAAAATACACATGACATAAAATGTGCCATCTTAACCATTCGTAAGTGCACACTTCAGTAGCATTACATATATCCACGATGTTGTGCAACCATCTCCGGAACATTTTCATCCCGCAAAACTAAACTTCTGTCCCCGTTAAACAAGTCCCATTTCTTCCTACCCCAGAGGCCCTGGCAACCATTCTGTTTTCTGTCTCTGATGACTTTTACTGTTCTAGATATTTCATGTAAGTGGGATCTTATAGTATTTGTCTTTTCGTGACTGGTTTATTGCATTGAGCAACATGTCCTCAAGCTTCATCCACGTTATAGCATGTGTCGGACTTTCTTCCCTTTTTAAGGCTGGATAACCCTCCATCACACGGATACGCCACATTTTGTGTATCGCTTCACCCATCAATGGACAGGTATGGTGCTTCCACCTCTTGGCTACTGTGAATAATGCTGCTATGAACCTGGGTGTACAAATCTCCGAGTCGATACTTTCAATTCCTTTGGGCACGTGCCCAGAAGTAAAATTGCTGGGTGATATGATAATTCTCTGTTTAATTTTTTGAGGCACCTCCATACAGTTGCCCCAGCGGCTGCGCCGTCTCACATTCCCACTGACATTGCACAAGGGCCCCAATTTCTCTGCGTTCTTGCCACCACTTTTTTTTAATAGTAGTTGTCCTGATGGTAGTGAGGTGGAGTATTTGTTTTTTTAAGCCCACATTTTACAAGTGGGAGGTTTCACCAAAAAAAGCATATGGTTTCTACATAAAAAATTCTCAAAGGGTGCTTCTGATGACTGAGCCCCATGTGGGACCACTGGCAGGCAGAGGCACCCTGGATGGCCCAAGCCACTCCCTGCCTCTGGAGGGGAACTTAGATGCATTTTCAGGAGGTGCTTCTGACATGGTCTGAGAACTGGGAAGCCGTCGGCAGAACCGGTAGTCACTGCCCCTCTTCAGGTGGGGTCTGTGTCCTCCAGCTGGCCAGACTGCCCGGCCTGGCCTGGTGCCTGTGCACATCTGTGTTCGAGACAGTCCAGTTCCTCCTCGCCCTTCCACACCTGCCTGTTTTATAATGCGGAACTGCGACGGCTTGGTCGTGTGTCAGCTTGGCCAGGCTGAACTCTATTTCCCACAACTCCCATACTCATAGGTTTCCCACAGGGTGGGCCACAAGGTTCTTGCCAGATTTGGAAGGAAGCCACCATTTGGTTGCTGATCAAGTGATTTACCTCCTTGATGTGAAGCAGCCCCAGTCAACTCGACTTGCCCTGGATTCTCCTTCGGTTTTGCTGACTCGGGTGTGTGCATGGTTAACTCTGTGAGGAAGGGTCTCAGCTTCTGCAGGATGCCCTCATCACCAAGGTCAGAGGAAACAAGAACCAACCCAAGTTTCAGTCTGTCCCGGGGTTCCAGCTTGTGCGATGTCGGCCTGCTGGTGATCTGCTGCTGCTGTCCGGGCACCGCAGGCTCCAGCCTCGGTCGCAGAAATTCAGCCTATGGAGGCTAGTTCCTCAGCCCCGCAATCCAATCCATGTGTACAGGTGTGTGTGTGCCTCGTAGCCCTCTGGTTCTGCTTCTCCACTGAACTCCGACTGAGAGGGGAACCTGAAGCCCTGCTGACCCTTCCTGCCTCGTGCCTGCTCAGTCTGCTTGCCGCTTCCACCATTCCCCAGCCTCGGGAGTTTCTGCCACCCTGCGGCTGTGCTAGTGCTCCAGCCTGGACTGTCCCCGGACAAGCCACTGGCTTGTCTGTCCTCCTGCACACCCTCCTCAAGAACAGGAAGTGGGTCCATTTGGCCCCCATCCCTGCCTCTGTTCAGCCAGCGTGTGCTGAATGAATGACTGTGGACTAGGTCATACGAGACCTCATTCTGTTCTCGCAGTATCTCTGCAAGGATCTGTGCCCCCATTTGCAAGTGCAAGTGGCCCCAGTAGCACTTGCTGTGGAAAGACTCAGGGACTCTTCGCTGCCTCTTTTGACTAATGGAGCTGCCAAAATGGCTAAAGGGCCCTCTGGCTCTATCAGCCAAGGTTCCATTCCTGGGACAGAGGGATGGCAGCACCCCTTGTGCTGAGTGCTCGAGCCCCCACCCCCATCAGGTTCTGTGCTCGGTGCTAAGCCTTGCCCCGGCAGAGGGACAGGTTCAGCTAGGTAAGTCTACAGGAGTCCAGTGGGTGGAGACTCCATCATACGGGTCACTAAGGCTTGCACAGCCTGAAATGGGCCTTTCCAGTGACTTCAGGGCTGTCCTGGGACCAGGGAGAAGTCAGATCTAGGGACCCAGGAGGTAGACCTGAGAACCTGAGGAGGTTTGCAGGAAGGCAGATCCCAGCCTCATGAGAGGAGGGAGGTAGGGAGGCAGGAGGAAAGTACGCTACACCCTGGGGGCAGGGGGGTGTGGGGAAACCTGGAGACTGACTGGAGGCAGTGTGTTCCCACCCCCTGGTTAGCTGATGGGTGAGTAAAAGAAATCTTTCTTGGCTCCATTTATAGATAAGGAAGAGGAGGCACGGGGAGAATAATCTTGCCCAGACCAAAAGACACCGTGGACCAGACCTGGAACGTTGATCTCAGCCTCTGGAGACCTGGTCCCACTCAAACCCCCTTCCCCTCCTTATCAGGGGATGTGGGGAGGAGCCCAGGCCGGTGCAATTGTTAAGCCCCTATTTTACAGACAAGCCAATACACGTGGTCCTTTGCTTCCTCCTGGCACCGGGATCGCCTGCCCCAGGACATCCTCCTCCAGAACTTCACAAAATCCTGTGCCTCCAGCGTTCACCTGGAATTGAGGCTCCTCGGTAAGGTCTAAGAGACACAGGAGGTTGACAGCGGGTCCTGGGCTCCCCAGCCCCGTGCAGGAGCAGAGTAGGGGGTCAGGGCAGAAAATACAGCCTTCCCAGTCTCAGCACCAAACCCTCAAGCCCAGCTTTTGAACATCCTCCCCACTGGGGCTGTCACAAGGCTGAGATGTGGCCTGGGCAGCCTTCCTCAGAGTGCCTGGCACACACCAAGGGTTCACATGGGGCAAGTCACAGCCATCCATTCTTCAACTTGGGGTGAGGTCAGTGACGTGGGACCCATGCAGAAGTGCAGCTCAGCTGAAGGGTCTAGTGAGCACCCTGAGAAGAGAGGAGGGGAGGGGCCTGTGGGTAGACAGTGGGACACTGGGAAAGCCCTTTCAGAAGAATAATTTAAAGGAATGACAAGGTCCAGGATGTGAGCACGGGAGGGTAAAGTGAGTCAAAGGAATGAGAGACCAGATTGCAAGTGACAAAAGCCAATTCAAATGAGCCAGCGTAAAAAGCAATGTGGCAGTCAGGTCTAAACTATCTTCAGGCATGGCTGGATCCAGAGGCCCTGTTAATGTCCTCAGGTGTCTGTCTCTCCGTTTCGTGGTTCCAACTTTCTGTCTTGGCTCCTTTTTCAGATGGGCTCTCCGGGTGTATTGACAAAGATGGCTACTGACAACTCTGGCCCCCTGTCCCTACCGGGGGAGAGGGTGCCTCTTTCTCAGTAGCTCCAGGAAGAGTCCCAGGATTGACTCTCATTGAACTCACTGAGGTCAAGACCTATATCTGATCCAATGGTTGTGGCAAAGTGAACAACTGAACACTCATTGGCCAGGTCTTCAGTCACATGAACATTCCTGGGAATGGAGAGTCAGATCTCCAGGGCCAGGTGGCTTGAGAGCAGGGTGGCTTGGGTCCCCAGAAAAAATATGACCGTGTTCTTTATTATCAGAAGAGTGAGAGGCCTGCCCCATAGAGGGCTGGTCCACAGGAGCGCCAGTGCTCCTGGAACAGGCAGGTCTCAAGATGGAGAAGACAGCCAGCCAGGGCCCCAAGTGTGCAAGGAATGGAGAGGGGGACAGGAGAGAGATGGGGGCAGCAGCATCAAAGCTCCAGACTGTATGAGCGACAAAGGGTGGATTTGGGTGGGAAATAGGGAAAGGCAGCGTGGAATACAAGGGACCTGAAGCGCACTTTGGGGTTACGGTGCTCACGAGATGTCCGCAAGGGACAGATGGTCGGGGATGGGGGCCTCTGGTTAGGAGCGCTCAGAGGAAGAGATGACACTCCGTGTGATTTTTGCACAGAAGGTGTGGTGTCCATGTGCCCAGGGCCCCAGTAGCAGCCCTTCTCAACCCTCTTGCAACCTGAGTACCTCAGATTGCGATTTGGACAACTGGGGTGAGGGGTGAGCCTAAGTGGCATTTGGGCTTGGGTTTCTAATGTAGGGGCTGGGGATGGAATCTGAGGGATCACATTCAGCTGGTCAGGAGCACCATCCCCCAGAATCCCGGGTAGGCTGAAGCCTCTCCTGGCTTCTAGCTGCTGATGGCCTATTAGCTGGCCTGCAGGCAGTGTGGGACAGGAGCTGGGCTGGCACCATGGCTCTGCAACAGGGCACTGGGCACCCCTCCCCCCCAATGCTGCAGAATGGAGGAAACTGTTACTAACCAGCAAGTGGCCAGGACATGGGCTGGCAGGGTGGGTGGACATGTCAGCCCCTGTCTCCTGGACGCACATGGTTGCCCAGAACCAGAAAAGTAGCAGCCAAGGCTAGCATCCCATTTCCTCTTTTGCCCCAATGACAGGGCCCCCTACTGCCATCAGTCACAGGGCTCCATACTGGGGGGAGGGGCGGTTCATCCTGTTCTCAAACCTTCTGCCTAGACAGCAAGGATGGGCAGAGGGACCTGGCTGTGACTTGGTCTTCTCCACTGGCAGGGACGCTTGGGCAGGGCGGGAGCCTGTGCTGGTTTTGCCCACCACTCCGTCCTCCCTCACAGCCCAGCCCAGGACAAGGTAGGGAAGACTCATGCTGGCACTGGGGCCCGCAGTTCCCAGAGGCAGGAGGCAGCGGGCAGCAGGGAGACCCAGCAAGATTTTAAAAAACTGAAAGAGCACATGGAGTGGCCACTTACCCTGTGGGGAAGGGTTTGCCCTGTGACCCCACTGTGTGCGCTGGGGGAGGGTAGTGCCTGCCAGGCCTGGGTCAGGGATACCAGCAAGCCAGGGGAGGGGGCTTCTCCAGTGATGCTCCCTCCCCTCCCCCACTGCCCTTCCCCCCACCACCTGCAGCCTCTAACACAGAGATGATCTGCATCTGTCGCCCACCGCTAGCCCAGGCTTACCCAGCTTGGTACATGTACATACCCACTGTTCTAGAATATTCCCTAGCTTCCCCCTGCCCCAGAGCCTTCCTTTTGCAGGGTTGTCTTCAACCCGTCATGGGCTCAACTGGTCTTAAGTACAACTATCACATATACTGGACATCAGGGCTGAGATCATTCTTCCCAACTTGTCCAGTAACCCTCTGGTCCCGTGTGCACTCCAGATCAGCCAACAAGCTGAGGATCAATGCCTTCCTCAGGCCACACCTCGGGCTGTGCTCAGTGAGCCAGAGCCCAAGGCCTCCACATTTCCAATATCCTCGTCGCATCAACACAAAGTCTCCGTGAATTCAGACTAACTCTGCAAAGGCCCAGCCTGGTGTGACCTTGTACCTGCTGAGGGGCCCTGACCAGCAAACCCCGAAAAGCCAGGGCTGTCCCCTCCCCCCCACCCTTAGCGGGGGCCCGACCAGCCGATCTCCAGCATCTTTCCACCCCCGCTCACAGGAGATCGTCCCTTGAGGATCCCTCCGGGATCAGCCAGCCGCCCCCTCTCTCTCCCCCACAGTTACCGCCCCGTGCGGAGTACTCCAGGCTCCAGGCCTACCTCGCTAACATCCGGGGAGCCCAGGACCCTTGGGACCCCATCCAACCCAAGCCGCGCGCCGACAGCGCCCATCCCTACTCCACTCGGAAGAAAACGAGAGCGGTTCAAAGGTTTAAACAATTTATTGTGCCCCCAAAAGGCCGGCGGGATGAAGGGAAGGCCGCGCGGCCCGCGCCCCGAGCGATTGTTTGTCGCGCACCCAAAGGCGGAGGGTGGAGAGTGGGGAAGGGCGGCGCGGCCGCCGGGTCCTCGCGCACCAGGGCCCGGCCACCCCGAGGCCCCCGCCCGGGCAGGCAGGCGCGGCCGCGGCCATTGGCGCCTAGGGGCCGGTAACCATGGCGACGGCCGTTGCCAAGGGCGAGAGCCAATAGGGGCGTCGCCAGGCCGTTTCAAAAATCTAAAGCAAAAACAACAAAAAAAAGCTACGGCGGCGGGGGAGGGGAAACGGTGAGGGGATGGAGCGGGCCCGGGGCCCGCCGTGCGGCTCAGAGCAGGGGCGGCGGCGGCCCGGCCGGACAACCGTACAAAACCTACATACACTTGGGGTAGAAAAACCGAACGCCGGGAACACCCGGCAGGCCGGCGCGCTCACTTGCGGCCCTTGGGCACCTTGGGGACGCTGGGCTTGGCCGCCTTCTTCACCTTCTTGCCCCCGGCGGCCGCCGCCTTCTTAGCCTTGCTGCCTTTGTCCTTCTTGGAGGCGGCGCCCTTCTTGTGCGAGCGCTTCTCGGGCTTCTGGCCCTTGGCCGGCTTCTTGTCCGCGCGCCGGGAGCCGGCCGCGCCCGGGGCCGCCTTCTTGGCCTTGTGCGCGGTGGGCGCCGGGGCGGTGGCGGCCGCCGTGGCTCCGCGCCGCTCGCCGCCGCCCTCCAGCTTCTTGCGGTTGAGCTTGAACGAGCCGTTGGCGCCGGTGCCCTTCACCTGCAGGAGCGTGTCGTTCTGCACCAGCGCCTTGATGGAATACTTGAGGTAGGTGCGACCGTTCTGCTGATCGAACCACGCCACCTTCTTGGCCTCCGTGTAGATCTTGGCCAGCGACGAGCCGTTGCGCTCGCCCAGCCTGCGGATGGTCTCCACCACCAGCTGGCTGTACTTGCCCGGCTGGTTCTTCTTCTTGTTGTTCTTTTTCTTCTTAGACGGGGACAGCGCCGCCGAGCCGCCAGCCTTGGCCGCCTTCTTGGCCGCCCCCTCGGCGGTCGTCAGCGGCAGGGCCTCCTCGAGCTCCACAGACATGGTGGCGAGCGGGTTGGTGGCGGGCGGGGCGCGAAAGCCCGGGGGCCGCGCCGGGAAGAGGAAGGCGAGGGGCCGAGGGGGCGCCGGGGGACTGGGGGCGCGCGGCGGCTCCAGGCGGGAGCGGCCGCGGCCGGGCCTGGGGCCGGGCGGCAGGGCTGGGGCGGGGGCCGGGCCGGCCGGAGCGGGGGGTCCCGGGCCGGGGCCGGAGCTGGAGCCGAAGCTGGAACCGGAGCGGAGGGGGGTGTCGGGGCGGAGGGGGCCGGAGCCGGGACCCAGCCAAAGCGGGGAAATCGGTCAAGTGAGCGCCGCGGCTGTCGCTACCGCTGCCGTCGCCGAAGCTCGCTGGGCGTGCGCGCTGCGCTCTGGCGAGGAGGGCGCTCCGCTCCGCTTTTATAGCTCCATGGCGGACCACGTTGAGAACAACAACAGCCTGGTCTGGAGCCAGCGCCAACTTGTGCTTCTTGGAGCCCCTTCCTCGGCCGCTGGCTTCCCGGCCCGCGCCTCCCGGGCGCCACCGAGACCATGGCCGAGCGCCCCGGACAGGGCCCGAGGCTGCGGCGCAGCAGAGAGGCGGCCTGCGCCCGGGAAGGGCTCGGTAAAGGGGAACGGAGGGGTGCACCCTATGCTGCGGGAGCGCGAGAGGAGGGGGGCACCCGGTTTGGGGGCGAATAGCGCGGGCCCCGGGGGAGGCCGAGCGGCCCGGGGCTTTGCGGCCGGCAGCCAAGAGTGCGCCACGGCCACCCAAGCCCTGAGAGCGGGCAGGGGGCCCCTGGCCTGCCCGCGGGACGAGCTTTAATTTGTCCGAACTAACACAGGGCACGCCCTCACGTGGTCGGCTGGGGCAATGTGAAGTGTGCTAGGACATCTTCGAGGGGGGTCTCCGCCCGAGTCCAAGGGGACGGCGGCTGGAGGCGCCCTCCAGCTGCGCGCCCGGGGTCTTGTTTTGCCTCACCGGCCTGGGCACCGCCCGGGAGGAAGTGGGGGACGACCGCAGGTGTCTCTGCGGACATTTCCTTACCACCCCCCAACTGGCGCTGATGCTCCAAGTGCCCCATTTTGTGGTGCGCAAGTAGCCGCCACCGTCCGCCCCAAAGCCAAATGGCGGTTCCACGGTGCAGCTGGTGGAGCGAGTGTCGGGCAGCGACCCCCGAAGGAGTTCTCAGACGGGATGGGGGAGGGGAGGTGCTGCAGCCCTCCCCCTCCCCCTGTCCTGCGGGAAGGGGGGTGAAAAGCGGGTCCTGGAGACTGCTCTCCCAGCTCCCTCTCTCCTGGTACCAGGCAAAGTCCTCCGCGGCGGCCTGTGCGAGTCTGGCAGCTCTGAGCTAGTTGGGGTGCAGCATAACTGGTGCCGAGGAGGCGCTGAACAGTCTTTCTCGAAGCCAAAAAAGCCTCTACTTGGGGAAGCTGAGACCATGGGGAGACACGTCGGGAGGAGAGCTGATCCCTTTGGGGTAAGTGATTTTAGGCTCGAACATGGGGGGGTGGATGGGACGGGTTGCAGGGTGGAGAGAGCTGGAGGCCGTGAAGTCCGGGAAGGGGGTGTGGGGGGGCGTTCTAGGCTTTCTACCCCCAAGAGGCCCCTGTCCGCTTGCATCCTTTTCCCAGAGCAGGCACAAGACCCCATTTGCCCCTCAGACAAACTAGTGAATAAGGCCCAGGAGAGAAGGAAATCGAGGCTGGGAATGGTGAGACCGGGGTGGATTTTTTGGGAGGGGGTGTCAGTGGCATTGAGCCAGAGAAGGGCTTCGTCCCTCAGGGCAGTGAGTACAGCCTATAGGAGAAGGAAGATAAGTCCAGGTCCCTGCCAAGACGGGCTTGGCCTTCTTGGCCGTCTCCCAGGAAGGAGGACCCCTTCCCCCCACCCCAGTGAACTGTGTGTCAAGCCAGGAAAACCTTGCTGGCCTAAGACCTCAGCCAAGGTGAGGAGAGACCATCAGCAATCTCCTAGCGGAGACTGGGGTGGGTTTCTGAAAGTGCCACTGGCTGAGCCCCGGGGGCAGCTGGGGAGCAGAAAGGTGTTGCAGAGACCGCGTGGCTTGAGCAAAAACCACAGTTTCCGGAAATGGGAAGCATGTGCAGCCTGGGCGATGCGGAGGATGTAGTGCGGTGAGAGAAGCAGTAAGATGGGGTCGCTGCAGCCGCCGAGGACTTTCTATTCAGGAGCAGAAGCCATCTGAGACGGAGTAGAGGGCACCCCAGGGAGGTGGGTATGGCGGCCCTAGCATGGTGGACCAGGGTGCGCGGAGCTGGGGTGGGAACAGGACCCCGGGAAGAGAGCTGGCCCCAGGAGACCAACTGGAGGGGGAGGCAGCCAGGTGACTGGCCCGGAGGGGCTTGAGCTTGGTCTCTGAAAGGTCAGAGCAAGAGCAGAGGGTGATGCCCCTGGTGGCACCCCAGCATGGGCAGCAAGGGCACCCTCAGACTGGTATTTGCCCAGCCATCCCGGAGAGAAGGTCGCTGGAAATGTGAATCTGGAGCTGGTTGCAGCAGCAGGCTGGGTCAGGGGTGTCTTCCCAGGGTCATTGTGCAGGGAAGAGGAGGATGTGGAAATGGTAGGAAAGGGAGGGGTGCTCCATGCGAGACAGAGGAAGAACGGTCAGAGAGGAAGGAGGGAACCAGGTGTGGCTGCTGTCATGGAAGCTAAGGAGGAGAGAGTTTCAAGAAAGAAGGGCTGGTCTGTGACAATGCGGCCCATTCAGAAAGTGGATCGATCCGTCCGCAGAGTGGACAGGGTCAGCAGAGCTGGAGAGACTGACAGGCTTCTAGCTTCCGAGACCCTCTGGCTGGAATCTGCCTGTTTTGCCCAGTGTTTTAAAAACAAAACAACTAAATTAGGTCCAGGATTGAAAAATCAGGTGATTTCAGATAAAAATGTGTCCAGATTTCAGCTTTCCTTTAAGAAAAAAATCTGAAGATTCACCGTGGTTGGGGGCAGAAGAAACAGGGCCTGAGGGAACTGTTACCCCTCTAAACGGGCCAGACTCCCAGCACCTGGTCAGTTTGGGGAGTGTGGCCACTGTGGGGCAGATGGAAGGTTCTCCAGCCCCGGGGGAGGCCTAGCTGTGATTGGAGAGGAGAAGGGACCAATGGAGGGAGTGGACACATGAGGCAGGGCAGTGTGATCAGGCCGCTGGAGGACGCAGAAGACAGGGCTCAGAGTCCACACCAGCCCGGTGGGCTCCTTGGCCTGCTGGTGGAGCAGGCGCTTTTGTTGGGGGGAGGGGGTCGCTGCCTGTGGACCTGTGAAGCAGGGCTCCAGGAGACGAATTCTAGGGCCTTGGGAACTGGCAGAGACTAAGTGGCTTCATCCCACTGGCCTCGTTTTACCGATAAGGACACAGGCTTGGGGGACGGAGGATAGTGGCTTTGTCTAGTTAGCCAGGATTCTAGGCCTGGAGTCCTGCCAGCCTTCAGGGATGCTTCTCAAACCCCACACTCCCAGACAGCCCCCCACCCCCCGTCACTTCTCTAAGGAAACGTAGGTGGGGAAGTCCTCAAGTAACGAAGAAAAATGATGGAATTTGGAGAAAGAAACATCTGGAAGTGGCCAGGGCCTAGCAGAGACGACCCCCTCCCGCATCAGCCCCAGGCCAGGCCAGTCTTGGAGTTTCGCTGGGGGCAGAATCAGGGTGGGTAGGTGGGTCCTCTCTCCTTAGGTGAGCTCCTCCTCCAGTCCTGGGGCTCCAAACACCATCCACACACCGATGACACCCCGTTTATGTCATCCTTCATTCCTGTCTCTCTTGACGGACAGACTGGCCGCCAGCCGCCTGCCGCTAGCTCCACTGGGATGTCCAAGCACGTCTCTCTCCGGGTGACAGCTAAAACAGAACTCTGTCTTCTCTTGCAAACCTGGTCCTCCCCGAGGGTTCATAGACAGTTGTAGCCCCGAAGCACAGACTTGGCCCCAATTTCTTTTCTCCTCTACCCTCTCATTGAACCTATCGATTCTGGTCACATCTATTCCCAAAACGGGGTCCTCCCCAAGGCCCCGAGATCTCCACCCTTCCCCTCTGGGTCCTCCAAGCCTCTCCACGCAGCAGCAGATGGAGCGGCTAACACGGAAGTCCGATCTCCTGTATCCCCACCCCCCCCACCCTCCCCCCCCACCCCCCCCACCCCCGCCAAAGGGCCTCGGGCAGCTTCTCATCAGACTTAGGATGAGTCTGCACTCAGCCACACCGGCCCTTTTGTTCCTCACACAGACGTGGCTGGGGGGGGGGGTGGCCCTCAGGGCCTTTGCACTTGCTGTGTGGCTGACAGCAGTTACTCCTATCTCAATCCTCGAGATCCTCTCCAGGGTAGCTGCCTAGCCAGCCAGGCCGAATACCTCTGGAGAATTCCTGTATCACATCACCCTGCTTGATTTTCTGCATAGCACTTATCATCATCTGACCCTAACTGGTCTATTTACGTGTGTACTGGGCGTCTGTAAGAACAGAGTTGGGTCTGCCTTGCTCCCCGCCGGACCCCAGGGCTGGGCACACCCCCTGCCCAGTTGCTGCCCTTGCTCACTGCCGTCCGCCCCCTGAAGACAGCACTGGCTTGCCTGCAGCTGCCGCACCAGGAAGGTGGGCTGGGGGTCAGGAGTTCCTGGTTGGGCTTGGAGCCCGGCACTCCCACAAACTTCGCGTGTGACCCACCGCTGCCCCCACACTACTGTGCCCTCAGTTCCCCAGTTTGTGAAAGGGGGTCGGCTGTGTGCAGGACCCTCCAGCTTTGGCAACCTGAGTCTGGACTTCTGAACTGAGATGTCCTCAGGAGAAGGGAGGACCGGCAAGGATACAGCCTTTCTGGAGAACGAGAAGCAAAACAAAGAAATCCTGCCTGGTGTCAGGCAGAAGGTGGCAAGTCTCAGTCTATGATGCCGAACCCTGGGCTCTGGGAAGGCTCCTGTGTTTCTGTCAGCCTCAGTGTTACCATCTGTAAAAGGGGTATCCCCTGTAGAGCCCAAGCGGGGGGGGGGGCACCTCCACCTGGGAGGGTTTCAGAAGGCCTGGGTGGGAGTCCCCAGCCTCAGGGACAGGATTCAGAGGCCCTGCCACTTGACGGCCCCTCCCCAGGAAAGGCCCTGTTGGCTGTTCCCTGCTGAGGGTAACAGTTGAGGGCCAAAGAGTCTGTCTCCCCAAAACATGTTTTAAACCGAGAGGTTGGCTCCATCCTAGGCCTGGACTGGGAAGGAGGGTGGCAGAGCCCAGTTTGGAATTTAAAACATAAATAGAGAGGCATTAAGTACTTTTCAGCATTTAAGGGGAGACAAAGGGAAATTCTCCAGGCGAGACTGTGGGGAAGGTTGCCTTTAAGATGCAAATGTGTATTGTGAAGCCCTGAATGGGGACGTTGTTCGGGGGCCCTGGCCCCTCGCCCCCTGTGGCTGGGCAGTGGGCTCAGAGGGGCCGGTGGGTCGGAAGATCCCGGGAGAAGCGGCCAGAGATCAAAGGAGTGGACTTGTCGATGCTGAGGCTGAAAGGGTGCGATACGTGGGGACCAAGAGAGCTTGGAGTTCCCGGAGGCCTCGCTTGGAGGGAGCCTGCTGGCCCCTCCAACCCGGTAGGGTCCCAAAGGAGGAGCTGGGCCCCAGCTCTGCAGGGAGAATGGGACAGGCCAGGGGGCTGGTTCCTAAGTGCAGACGGCCCATGCTTAGGGCACCAGCAAAACAGGAGCCCCACAAAGGGTTCTGATAGGATACGCGTTGTTTTAAGAATGGAGGTAAGTGGTGCTCATTAGGGAAGAAGCCAGACCTTGTGGGACCTCTCACAGCGTTAAATGCTGTGTTCATTCTGAATTGCATTAGAGGAGAAGGGATGGGAGGCCCGCGTGCACATGTCTGCATGGGCCTCGAGGGAGGGCTCCACCCCAGGGACCTGGGGACCATGGGTGTCAAGTAAGAATCCCCAACCTAGAGATAAGGCCCACAGAGGTGATAAGAGTTGAGGATGATGGGAGATTTGAACCTGTTTGCAGAATTGAGCCACCTCCCGTCTGTCCATTTTCCAAGAGCCCTGAAGGCTGCTGGACCGAGCAGACAGCAGGTGCAGGAGAAAAGGGAGGTGGGGGCCCCGGGCCCTGCTGTAAGTCACCTGCCTTTCCCCAGGCCTTGTTTCCCCCCATTTCTTTAAAAGCCCATTAGTTTTTAATCAGTAAAATTATTCGTGGTCCAAAACCCAACAGTGCAGAAGGATGCGAAGTGAAAACAAAGCCCCAGCCCCTCAGCCCCGCTCCCCGATCCCGCAGGGCGGGCGCAGGGGTGCCTCTTGCTCTGTTAAGCCGGAGGGCCGGTCAGCACATCCGGCCGTAGCGTGTTCTCCGGAACAGCTGCGGAGCAGCCCCCAGCGTGTGCCCGGCTTTAGTTAGCCAGCCCCGTTGATGGGTGTGCCCCGCTCTTCCAGTGCTTCCACGACTCTCGTCACTAGCCCAGAAATATCGACGGAGTCATCCTGTAATTGGGATTTCTCTGTCAAAGAGAATTGTTAACTTTTGGTGACCTGTGGCCAGGTTGTCCTCAGAGCCTGCCCCTCCCCCCGCGCCCCCCATTTCCTCCTCTGCTGCCCAGTGTTCCCCGCCTGGGGCCTGTTTCCATGAACCAAGGGGGGAGCACTCAGACCTCAGGATTCGTTTTTCTTTCTTTTCGTGTTTTGGAACCCCCAGCTCGTGTATGTGTGCTCTCCCCTGGGCCCCCATCTCAGGGGCTGCCATCACTCCTTAGGGCCACCCCCAATGCCCCCTGCTATGGGCTGTGGCCGAGTCTAGCGGTCTGCCTTCTGCCAGCTTTTCTAACTTCGTATCCCATTCTTCATCCCTGTCAGAGGCCTCAGCCGCCCGCCTGTCTGCCTGGCCGCCCTGGGCTCTGTGGTTCACCAGAGCCCCGACTCCTCCTCCCTGAGGGTCCCGGGGCTTGGAAGTGGGGTCTCTGCCCAGCCCTCCAGCCCGTGTGGGGCACAGGGCCTCAGGCGCTCCGAGCTCGGACGCGGGCTGAGGGTTGGAAAGAGGGAATGAGCGGCGGAAGCCGGCAAACGGCTTCTCCAGGCCGCGCCCCTGAGGAGCTGTGCCCACCGGGCTCACCCTTGGGTGGGGACCTAGGACAGCGGCTCAGAGGGGCTGGGCTGCCAGCGGCAGGGAGGCGAGGCCGGGGTGAGGGGAGGGTAGCTCCCAGCCCGAAGCCTTCAGGGGCATTCCTTTCCTTGGGGGGCAGAGGTGTCCCGGCACAGTCCTAGGGCTCCCCCTGGCCCAGGCCAGCTGACAGGCTCCGAGGGGGAGCACTGGCCAGGCTGGGGCTCTGGGACCCCGCAGCCTTGCCTCTGCCCCTGTGGGAAGTGCCGGCTCTGAAGGGAGCCTGCCCCGCAGGGCTTGGCTTCCTGAGGCGGTTGGTGCCAGAACGGTCTCCTGGCCTCAGACCTGTGGTAGAGCTTGACAGCTCTTCTCCAGAATCCTCTGTCTGAGGCCCGCGGAGCTGGGACAGGATGGAAAACCCGTTCTGGGAGGGGGCTCCGGACCACCAGGACAAAACCTGACAGAGAAACCACCTTTCTAGGTCTTACTGCGCCATTAGCCCGGGGGGGGGGGGGCTGCTTTGGCCTCGGCAGCAGCGAGATCCCTGTTGGCGGGGGTGCAGGCGAGGGAATCTCAGCTTTATCTCCCTTTCCTACAAGCAGTCTCAGTTTGTGGACCAACTTTCTTCCTGGGGAAGAACTGAGAGCAGCCTGCGGCCCCCTGCTCAACAGATGGAGCCCGGGTCCCACGCTTGCCAGGAATCGAACGTTCCCCGGGCGGTTGCATGTGGCTGGCTGGTGTATTTCCACCTCCACTGTCCAGATGAGGAAACTGAGGCTTCGGAGAGGTTAGGTAATGTCCCTGATGATATACGGCCAGGGAAAGATGGCAAAGAATTTGCTGTTTACCCCATTGCAAGTAGCCCCCCTCTGCCACCTCCAGACAGTCTCATACTTTGCTTTTATACCACTTATCACTTTCGGAGATTATCCTGTCTTGTGCCTGTCATCCCCACAAGAGCAGGGACCCTGTCTAACTCACTGCTGCATAGGGCCTGGCACATAGTAGGCCCTCAATAAATATTTGTTGAATGAATGAGATGGGATTCAAACCCAGGTCCGGCTGGGAGGCTTGTGCTTCCTGTCACAGCAGCAACCCTACACGGGTCACAACTCAAAAGTGTGTGTGTACTGGGCCTGCTAGGCCGCCTGGCAGAGCGGGCAGGGACTCCACAGGGTTGTGACACCTTTGAAAACCCTAGTGGAAAGCCTACCGTGATCTTTGCAAGGCTCACAGAGTTTTATTTCATAGTTATTTGCTTGTCCAATTTGGGGATCCTGAAGTGGTCAAGAATGAATTAACAGATGCCCTGGAAGTTTCTGCCCGAGATGAGGCGCAACCTCAACGTAGACTCTGCTCCCTAACTGCCATTATCTGAGGGGGGCCCTGAAGAGTGGGGACATTATGGCTCACCGGGCCACTTCCGACAGCCACCTGCCACCCGGCTCTGCCACGGCCTCCTCTTCCCCCAAGTTCAACCCGAGCTTGTTGCTGTCCTGCTTGGACCTGCCAGCAGCCCCCGCCAGGCCCTGCAGCTTTCAGGCCCTGCTGACCTCTTCGACTTTATCTCCCAGCGCTCCGGCCCTCCCTGCAGGCCCCCTCTCCACCGGGCACACCCTGTGCACGGACACCCTGCCAGGCATGCTGCTGCCCGGCCCCCCTTCCAGACCACCCCCCTCTTGTCCGCACTAGCTCCCTCAATCCTGTCATTCTGATTCCTTTTCTCATAAGGTTCCTCCAGCTACGTGAGCTTTTGCTTGCTTCCTATCTGTCGCTCTGCCTCCAAGACCTTGTCTTGCGTAGCATCGAATGATGAAAATCTGGAAACGAATCTAACTCCTGGCCCTAGTCAGTTTCGGAAATATATTTGGGGAAGGGAAGAAAAGCCCAGCCAAATCAATGCCTAATCTGGAGCCTGACATAGCTCTTAGAGAATGGGTTCCTTTCCTTTACTCCCCTCTCATCAAGTGATCTTTCTTGAAAGAGGTGGCTTTTGAGGAATGCTTTGGGACCGTGAAGGGATTGAACGGGAGGATCCTTAGCCCACGTCTTGTAGTCCCATCTGCCCTGCACCCCGCCCCTCAGCCCCCCGTTTTACATGAAGAAGCTGCGGTCCAGAGAAGAGACAGGGCCCGTTCGGGCCATTTGGATCATACTCCAGGTCTAATTCCCAGTCCAGTGCTCTTGCCCCACCTGACCCCCTCGTCTGTCCAGTTGAGAAAGCCTCCAAGTGGGTCTCCCTGTTGCCAGATCTTCACAGAGGCCAGGTTTTCCCCAAGCCCCCATCGGATCCTTCCCACCCCCGCTGAAACACTTGGGCAGCTTCCGTTCCTACCCTGGCTCCCCTTCGCTGCTGGCCTCAGACAGCCAAGCCACACACCACAGCAGTGCCTTTGTGCTGCTATTCCTTCACCCAGCAGACTTGCACGGCCTTTGTCCCTTTGTGCCTATCAAGTTAATGTCTTCAGGGAAGCCCTCCCTAAACACCCCATCGGAAGTAGGGTAACCCCCCGCCCCCCACATCTTTCACAAATCACTGTTCCGTGTTTTCCTTCATAGTGCTTATCACTCCTTGGCGAGTCTGTGCTGGCACACAATAGATGCTCAATAAACATTTGTTTGAATAAATGCAATAAAAAGGGCCCTCACGGGGTACAGAGATTTGGCCTGGTCTTTTCTGCCCCAAGTATTAAACTAGGCGTCTGGAGAGCCCGGGGGTGGTGGTGGAGGCGAAGACGGCCTCGTCCCCCCAGCCCACATAACTGTCAGGACTAACGAGAGGCGGCTGCACGTGCAAGGGCCGCGACGGCTGCGGGCGTGTGCGGGGCATCCGGACTCCCTGTGCACGGCCCGCCGCCCCAGGACGGGTGGCTTGCGGGGCATGTGGGCGGGACGGGCACGCCCGCTGTGGCCTGAGGGCGGCGTGGGATCTGGGGAGCGGGAAAGTCCTCCTCCATGCCACGGCTCTCTGGGAGCAGAACGAAGAGGGTTCCCGGGAAAGACGTTCGGGGCTGGCTCCCGCGCTCCCGACCCTTCTCTACTCGGGGAAGCGGCGCGGAGCGCCCGGCCTGGGCGGGTTGAGCTGCCTCGGTCAGGGCCTCGCCAGAGCGGGAGTGGAGTAGCTCCCTGCGGCCCCTCCGTTTCACGGGTGCCCCGGGCACTCGGGGGGCGCCCTTCCTTCCCGCCCCCGGCCGCCCCGCCACCGCCCGAGGTCAGACCGGCCGGGCCGGCCCGGGTGACCGCAGCCGGGATGCAGCCCCCGCACTGTGCCCCGCGCGGCCGTTAGTCGTTGGGCGCGCGCCCCGCCCCCGACGTCACCACCGCCCCGGCCCCGCCCCCGTCTCCACGGAGACCCGCACGCTTCCCGGCGCCCGCCTCCCAACGGCAGGCCGGCGACTGCTCCCGCCTGCGGCTCGCGCTGCCCTGGACGCCGTGAGCCAGTGTCTCCCAGACGCTTATTAGCATGCAGACGCCCAGACTGCCTTCTCTGCAGAGTCAGGCAGTAGGTTCAGGGAGGGTCATGGGAATCTCTCCTTTGCCGGGGCGCTTCTTATGATTGATGAGGATCGGCAGGTTTGGGAAAGGAATTAACCGAAGCCTGGAGAGTTTAGACCCTTGAGCATTGTTACTGGTAATTCAGGACCTGCATTAGAACTTTGCCGCAGCACAGTTCTCCTGATAACGTTGCTAACGTTTCCCTGGGGCGGAGCCGAAGCCAGACTCCAGGGGTTTGAGCCCTGGGCACAAATCACCCTGGATAACTTGCCCCCCACGGGGCTGCAGTGAAGGAGGTTCTGAGAGGGTGTTGTGTAAAGGGCCTGTCTCCCCTCCGCTCCCCCAAGAAAGCCCCGGGAAAGACACTGCTTTGGGAACTGCCAATCCGCAACAGATCCTAGCCGGGCTATCACAGAAGCCCTGCAAAGCTGACACTGTCTTTGATCTTGAACTGGGAGGCTGAAAGAATATTCTAGCACCCATTTGTGGTCTCTCCCACTTCAGGCTAAGCCACATCTAAGCCTGCCCAGAAGGCCAACTGCTGGACTTGGAACACCCCCAGAACAGATTTTTAGCTGTCTAGTCCCTGCAGAGGAACCCATGGGTTAAAAATATACATACTGAGGCACCTGAAAGGTGACTTCTAGGGTATGAACTGAAAGCTGGTGCACACCTGACTTAATGCAGGGGCAGCTAGCAGAGCTAGCCTCCAGAATGACCTTTTAACAGATCCCCACTGACCACAGGATGAAGGCACTGTTCCTGATGCTGCCTTCAGAGCCTGCGTGACGAGCACCTGCTGGCCTCTCCATTTCAGAATCCATGTGGCCAGCCCCAGTGGTTACAATGAACACTGGGGACCAGTGCTTCCCAGACTTGCCTGATCATAAAACCACGGGAGACATAATCACACGTAGAACACCACACTCTGCACGTCTCGGTACCTGGCTCACACCCAGACCTGAGATGCCCAAACAAGGCTCAAAACAGCTGTAACTAATTCTTGGGCCCCTGTCTGGCTGGCTTATATGCTAATTAACAACCTGCCTTTGCCTACCCAGCATCCGGCTCAGGCACACCAGTGATCGGGGATCACATTGTTCTGGGGAGTCCGGGCCTCCTTCCTATCCAGGTGAGGCTTCCCGAAGGTCTGGATAGTCACAGTTGCCTCCGTGACCTTACTCCTGTGCGTACAATAAGGGCATGTGAAGAGCAGTTTTGCAGACTTCAGGCCTTAAGGAAAAGAGGTTTTTCTTTCCCTACACAGAAAAGCACAAAGCAGGGATAGAAATAAACCTCCGTGCCCACTAATACTAGTCTCTTGCCAACCTGTCATCTTCCAGGGCCAGGGATGCTAGAGTACAGTGACTCCCAGCTCCTTCTCCTAGTTCTGTATGGAGCCTTGAGCCGAAAGCCTCTGCGGATGAATCAGCATCCAGAAGAGTGGTTCTCAACTACACACTCGGATCACCTGGTACGCTGTTTAAAAGAAATACCAGTTAGGTATTTTTTTACCAAAGCGCTGAAGATAGGGCCCTGGCATGAGGATGTTTTAAAATGCTAGCTCTCCAGACAAGTCTAAGCATCACCAAGGGGGAGAATGACTGTTTGGGGACAAGTGTAAATTCCGCCTTGGCAGCTCAAGCTCTGGCAACCGAAGGAGATGAGCTCCAGGGGCTCCCAGAGGTCAAAGGGGCAAGCTTCTGGGCATCCCAGCTTCTGGAATGGCCGTCGTGAGTGGGAGCCACTCCAACAGGAGAGAGCTGGCTGAAGCTGGGAAAAAAGGGAAGCCTGGGAGGGGGCGTATCACACTTCCCTGGACCATTTCACAAGGGAGGGATGGGCGCCCAAAGGCATTCTCTTTTCCCCTCTGCTAATACCTCCTTCCAGGAGCAAAGCGGGCAGATTCATACAAGGGAGCTGCAAGCAGAAGGCTCAGAACTCAGTCAGAACTCGGTAGATGTCAACCTGGCCCGAGAGCTGAGTTTATATCCCTTCGTCTTGCATGCCCTCTGATACTCACAGCCAGCGTCGGCTGCAGCTGGCTGGGACGGCTGATACCAACGAGGTGGCCTTTGCGCGGAGACGTGGGGTTTCTGTGAGGCTAAGCCCTATTTTCAGGTTTGTCGACTTTAGATAGTAATTGCCTCTGACCTTTTTACATTAACAATGTCCTTTTTAAAATAAAATGTACAAACATAAAATTTACCATTTTAATCATTTTTAGGGTACAGTTCAGTGCAGTAAGTATATTCACAAGGTTGTGCAGCCATCATCACTATTTCCAGAGTGTTTCCATCATCCCAAATAGAAACTGTACCAGCGAAATAGTAACTCTCCATTCCCCCTGCTCCCAAATTCATTCCTTCCTTCCTTCCTTCCTTCCTTCCTTCCTTCCTTCCTTCCTTCCTTCCTTCCTTCCTTCCCTTTCTCTCTCTTTCTCTTTCCTTTCTTTCTTTCGACAGCTTGAGCGCGCAAGCAGGGATGGGGTTTTGGGGGTGGGAGAAAGCTCCATGCCCAGTGTGCAGCCGGATGTCGGGCTCCATCTCATGACCCCATGACCATGACTCCAGCTGAAATCAAGGGTCAGACGCTTAACCAACTCAGCCAGCCAGGCGCCCCAGGAGCCCTTGCTTTTAAATGATCTCGACTAATAGGAATGTTTCTCATAGAGACCATTGTAATTCTAGGTTGCTTTTAGTAAAATTTCACCATGTTTGGAAATGTCTATAGATCCTGGTACTGGAAGATGTCACGCTTACGTGTTTAAATTTAAAATATTCCATTTCTTTTAGCTAAGCCTTTTTTGGGTCTCTTAGAGCCTGACGGATGTGCCGTGGGTTTGGGGATTGTGTGGTGTTTCTAGTGCACCTTGTGGTGCAGAAATGTTCTCCAGGTTGGCAGGAGACCCAGGGTCATCTATTCCATTCCATGACCAACACCATAACATGGGAATCCTTGGGTTAGGTGGTGACTATTCTAACAACTTTTAAATGGCTCAACCTGTGCCCACCAATTCTGTGGCTGCTTCTGAGATTCCCCTTAGCAACAGACTTTATCCACACAAAACAAGACAAGCATGCGCGTTAATACTTCAGCGGTAACCAGGAGATGCTATGGCTTCCTGGCCAGGAGACGCCCCCGTGTTACCACCACCAGTTCCCACCATGGAGACTTGCACTGGAGAAAGGACTGAGCCGCAGACCTCAACAAATGGGGACTTCAGACTGCGGGCTCCACATAAATGAAGAACCATAAACTCTCACTAACAGTTCCCGTGTGGATCTTGGGACAGAATCAAGGGTTAGGGGTTTCCCCTGATTAGGAATTGTGGTCGGAAATAAACACTAGGGGCTTGGGCTCTGGGCAGGACTGTCTGACAGCCCAAGCTCACCTGTTCTGAATTCCCCCGTCCTCAACTTCTACTCTACTTGCAGTTTCTTAGATTTTTCCTATTCTAGACCCTTCATAAAAGTGGAATCCCATGTTACATATCCTCTATGTCAGGCTTGTTTTATTTAGCATGTCTTCAAGGAAGCAGCCATGTCAGAGCATGATTCAGAATTTTATTGCTTTTTATGGTGGAATAGTGTATATATTCCATGGAATACTATTCCGCCATAAAAAGAAGTAAAATTATCACATTTTGTTTATCCATTCACCTGCCGATGGGCCTTGGGTCGTGACCAGCCTTTGGCTCTCATGAAGAATGCTGCTAGGAGTGTGACGTATGCGTGTATCTCTGAGTCCCAGCTTTCAGCGATTTGGGGTCTGTACCTAGGAGTGGATCTGCTGGGTCATATGGTAATTCTACGTTTAACTTGTAACTATGTTAACTCTTGAAGAATGGCTAAACATTCCCCACAGCCGCGGCACCATTTACGTTCCCTCCAGCATGCACGAGGGTCCCAGCTTCTCCATCACTGTGAACACTTGTCATTGTGCATGACAGCCACACTAAGGGACGCGCAGTGGTTTGGACTCGCATTCCCCAAGTGACTAACGACACTGAACATCTTTTTCATGCGCTTATCGGCCATCTGATTATCTTTGGAGAAATGCCTATTCAAGGCCCTTGAACATTTTTGAATTGAATTGTTTTGTTATTGAGTCGTAGGATTTCTTTATAGCTCTGATATTAATCCCTTATCAGATATATGATTTTCTAAAGTTTTAAATGAAGTCCAACTGATCAATTTGTTGTTGCCTGTGCCTTTGTTGTTATATCCAAGAAATCATCGCCAAAGCCACTGTCATTAAGTGTCCGCCTATGTTGTTTTTTTAAATTTTATGTATTTATTTGATAGAGCGAGAGAGAGAGCACAAGCAGGGGGAGGGGCAGAGGGAGAAGGAGACTCCCCGCTGAGCAGGGAGCCCGACGTCGGGCTCAACCTCCGGACCATAAGATCATGACCTGAGCTGAAGGCAGACACCCAACTGACTGAGCCAGACAGGTGCCCCTCTATGTTTTCTTCTAAGAGTTGTACGGTTTGACCTATCGTTCTGTGATCCATTTTGAGTTGTGTATATGGTGTTAGGTAAGTGCCCAACCTCTTTCTTTTGCACGTGGCTATCCAGTTTTCCCAGCATGATTTGTTGAAAAGGCTGTCCTTTCCCCAGTCAATGGTCTTGGCACCATTGTCGAAAATTAACCATACATGTAGGAGTTCTTTTTTTTTTTCCCACACCCAACGTGGGGCTTGAACTCACAACCCTGAGATCAAGAGTTGCGTTCTCTAGTGACTGAGCCAGCCAGGCGCCCCAGTCGGGGTTCATTTCCGGGCTCCCTATTCTCTTCCACTCGTCTATAGGTCTGTTCTTGTGTCAGTACTACTTTGTTTTGATTACAGTTTTTTTGTTTTAAGGAGACAAATTGATTGAATACACTGCAAAGCAGCAGCAGGCAGGATCCCAAGGAGAGACTGCCTATTGCAGTGTTTTTTTTTTTGTTTGTTTTTTAGAGAGGCAGGGGGAGGGATGGGGAGGGGCAGAAGGAGTGGCAGAGAGAGAATTTTAAGCAGGCTGGATCTCACCATCCTGAGATCATGACCTGAGCCAAAATCAAGAGTCAGACACTTAACTGACTGAGTCACCCAGGCGCCCTGACAGGTTTTTCTATTGCGGCAAAAAAATCATGAGTTTTTTTTTTTTTTTTAAGATTTTATTTATTTGACAGAGAGAGAGAGAGAGGGCAAGTAGGGTGTTGGGGTTAATGCGGAGCACGAAATCAGCCATAACCCCCGGCTCGCTAAAACGACACGGAGGCGCTGAGGGCAGGGAAAGTTTCGGAGAAGGGCGCAGGCCCTCGGAGAGCCGAGGCCTGGTGACCGCTCTGCCCTTGCAATGCCGCGGGAGTCGCCTTCCCGAAACTTTCCTAGCCCGAACGGCAGCCCTGTGACTTAGGAGACGTAGACATTGTCCCTTACTTAGGCTATGTTTAGCCCAGCTCGTAGAACAGACAAATTAGCATATCGTGGTATCTTTCCCGTAAACAGAGCCTCAGGGTCAGTAAGACCCCTTGCAACGCAGCATGTGCTTGAGAAACAGGGGTAAGGATTTGTGGTGATCCTGAGGGACCAAGACAAGCGGGAACGAAGAAAAGCGAGGGGTCTTTGCGTCTGAGCGTTGACTCTCTTGCTTTCCCCTCGCTTTCACAGCAAAGTTTGGAGCAACCTTTCATCGGTCCGGTAGCGGGATTGCGGGCCATTCCCGGCAGTAGGGGGAGGGGCAGGCAGAGGGAGAAGCAGCCCCCCCCCCCCCAGCAGGGAGCCCTACGCAGGGCTCCATCCCAGGACCCCGGGATCATGACCTGAGCTGAAGGCAGACGCTTCACCGACTGAGCCACCCAGGTGCCCCTGATTCTGCGTATTGATTTTGTTTCGCAATGTTACTGAATTAGTTACTTTTAACGCCGTGTATATCTTTCCAGGTTTTCTATGTGCAAGAGTGTGGCATCTGTGAACACTTTATTTCTTCCTTTCCAATTTGGAAGTCTTTTACTTCTCGCCTAATTGTTCTGCATAGAACCTCCAGTACTACGTGGAATCAAGTGGCATCCTTGTTTTGTTCCTCATTTTAGGGGAAGCTTTAAGGCTTTCACCACTGAATATGATGTTTGCTGTTGGGTTTTCGTAGGTGGCCCTTGTTACGTAAAAAAAAGTTCGTCTATTGCTACTCAGTGTTCTTACCATGAAAGGGTGTGGTGTTGAATTGTCTTCTATTTATCTGGAGTTGTGCCTGACATAGTGTTATATCAATTTCAGGTGTACAACACGCCGGTTGGATACTTGCATATACCGTAAAATGACCACAGTAAATCTAGTTAACATCCATCAACACAATTACAAAATGTTTTCTTGTGATGAAAAAATTTTTTTAAAAGATTATATTATTTATTTATATGCGAGAGAGGGTGAGCCAGCACAAGCAAGGGGGAAGGGCAGAGGGAAAGGGAGAAGCAGGCTCCCTGCTGAGCAGGGAGCCCGACTTGGGGCTCGATCCCAGGACTCTGGGATCGTGACCTGAGCCGAAGGCAGACGTGTAACTGACTGAGCCACCCACGTGCCCCGTGATGAAAACTTCTAAGATTTACTCTTTTGCAAGTTTCAAATACGTAATACAGTATCATTAACTACAGGCACCGTGCTGTACAGCAATGACATCACGGGCTTCTTTGTACCTGGAAGCATGTACCTTCTTCCCCCCTTCACTCTTTACACCCACCCCCACCCCCCACCCCTGCCTCCGGCAACCACCAATCTGTTCTCTGTATGAGTTTGGTTTTCTGTTTTTTAGACTCCACATATAAATGAGATCGTACGGTATTATGTCTTCGACTTACACTTAGCACACTGCCTTCAAGGTTTATGTTGTCAAAAATGGCACAATTTCCCTTTTTACGGCTGTGTGTATACGCGCGTGCGTGCCCACACACACACACACACACACACACCCATGCATCGATGGACTCTTAGGTTGCTTCCGTTCTTGGCTACCTACCATAAATAATGCTGAAGCAAACGTTGGGTGCATATGTCTTTTGACCTTGTATTTTCCTTTCCTTTGGATAAATACCCAGAAGTGGGATTGCTGAATCATATGGTAGTTCTATTTTTAATTTTTTCAGGATTCTCCACACTGTTCTCCCTAGTGGCTGCACAAGGGTTCCTTTTTTCCTCATCCTCACCAACACTGATTTATCAGCTTTTTGATTTAAGCCATTCTGAGGGGTGATATCTCCTTGTGGTTTTGATTTGCATTTCCCTGATGATGAGCGATGTTGAGCACCCTTTCACATACCAATCAGCCATCTATCTTTGTAAAAATGTCTATCCAGCTCCTCTGCCCATTTTTTTTTTTGCTATTTACAGGAGTTCTTTATATATATACGATGTATAAATACTTTCTCCATATTTCTTCAATTCTTGAATATTTTTCAAATGCTTTTCCACATCAATCGATGGGATCGTGTTGTTTTTCCCCCCTCCATTCTAATATTTTACTTATTTGTCAGAGAGAGAGCACAAGTAGGGGGAACGGCAGGCAGAGGGAGAAGCAGGCCCCCCACTGAGCAAGGAGCCCGATGCGGGACTCGATTTGAGGACCCTGGGATCACGACCTGAGCAGAAGGCAGACACTTACCCGACTGAGCCACCCAGGTGCCTGCATTTTCCCTCCATTCTATGAATGTGGATTATATTGATAGATTTTCATGTTGAATCATCCTTGCATTCTAGGAATAAACCCCACTTGGCCATGGTGTACAGTCCTTTATTAGGCGTCAGTTTCCTCCAAGGAAAGCAGACAAGCAATGACCTGGTAACATTTTGGTGCTCTTCGGGATAACCTGAATTAATGTCAGACCTGGAGGACCCTATCCCATGGCAAGGAATGAAAAGACAGCAGGAAGGTTCCTGGCCCTTCAACTCCTAGACAAAACAATCCCCAGATAGTCCTTTCTAGGGGTGGAAAAGTGACCGGAGCCAGCCAGGGCACTTTTCTGAATGGACGGCCACGCTAGAAGCAACAGATACAGACGGACACCCAACTATCGGATTCACCCCTTCGATTCAACAGGCCCTCCAACGTGGCCTTTTCCTTCCTTAGAGCTCGAAATTTGTTATGCCTTTACCCTTTCGCCTCCCTGGCCTAAAGTAGGGAGTAACAATTCACCCCTGAACTAGACTAAAGCCTAAGTGGCTAACAAATTCCAGCACTGGCTCCCTTCGTGTAATTCCAGCAAAATTGCATGTACTGCAGCAAAAGACGGCATCCCCAGCCTCGCCGTGTGAATGGAGGCGGGACTTCGGCCAGAGGAAGAGGAGCCAGCAAAGGTAACGTGAAGGCACCGCACTCGTCTCCTCGAAGGAGGGAGGGAGGGACAGGGTGCGCCATGCCAGCACCCAGGTCATCTTCAGGACATCCGGCATCTCCTGCTGCCCAGGAAGCCACGGTACGGAGAGCTGGTAGCGTGGGACCGGCGGAGCCGTCCTGCCAGTGCCTCACCACAGCCACACACCAGATCGGAAGCACGTGTATTCCACTCGGAATTCTTGGCCAGCCCTTGCAAAAGGCACTTGATGACGTACGGGGAAGGCAGGCACGTTTCAAATGAGGGGAGTCCTCAATTAGTGATCGTGATGGGGTACTGAGGAATGAGATCGCAGCCTGGCATCTTCTTCCAATCGTTTTTAAAACTTATTTTTAGAGTGTTAATTTCAGTGTGTTGGCTCTGCAGGTGCCCTCAACAAATTTTCTTTTTTGTAATGTATACACTCAGCGTGGGGCCTGAACTCACGACGTGAGCCCGAGATCAAGAGCTGGATGCTCCGCCAACAGAGCCAGCCAGGCGCCCCTTCCCTTCAGTTTTTTAAGAGCAGCCAGAAAACTAGATATTGTGTGGTATCTTCCAGTTTAAAAATACTGGTTGGATGTCTGGAAAGTGGGGTCAAAAGCTAATGGGCAGGACTGCAGGTTAGTGTGTGGCACGCATTTGAGAGCTTTTTTTTTTTTAAAGCCTAAATCCTCTCTCCTGGCTCTTAGGAACCAGCAATGGGCCTTATATGTAATTGTAGCTCATAAAACACTTAGGGTAACATTCGCACCGCCTCAACTCTGGCTGCACGTTAGAATCATCTGGAGAGCGCACCTGGGTGGCTCAGTCAGTTAAGCGTTTGCCTTCGGCCCAGGTCATGATCCCAGGGTCTCCCGGCTCAGCAGGGCGTTTGCTTCTCCCTCTCCCTCTGCCCCTCCCCCTTGCTTGTGCTCTCTCTCAAACAAAATCTTTGAAAAAAAAAGAATCACCTGGAGAGGTTTTAAAAGGCTACCAACCTTGGGGGCACCTGGGTGGCTCAGTCGGTTAAATGTCAGCCTTCGGCTCTGGTCATGACCTCAGGGTCCTCGGATCAAGCCCTGCTGGGAGTCGGCTTCTCCCTCTCCCTCTCCGTGCTTGCGCTCTTTCTCATAAATAAACCTTTATTAAGAAAAAAAAAAAAAAAGGCTATCTTGGGAGCACCTGGCTGGCTTAGGTGGTAGAGCACATGATTCAATCTCCAGGTTGTGAGTTCGGGCCCCATGGTGGGTGTAGAGATCACTTAAAATCTTAAAAAAAAAAAAAAAAAAGCTACCTGGGATACCCCAGCAATGTCAAGTTTAATGAATCGGAGGGATCCAGGCCTCCAGCTGATTATTATTTATTTTTATTTTTATTTTTTTTAAGATTAGAGAGCATGCACAAGTGAGGGGAGGGACAGAATCTTTTTTTTTTTTTTTTTAAAGATTTTATTTATTTGACAGAGAGAGAGACAGCCAGCGAGAGAGGGAACACAAGCAGAGGAGTGGGAGAGGAAGAAGCAGGCTCTCAGCGGGAGGAGCCCGACGCGGGGCCCGGACCCAGGGATTGCGCCCTGAGCCAAAGGCAGACGCTTAACGAAGAGCCACCCAGGCACCCCAGAGGGGGAGAATCTTGAAGCAACTTCTTGCTGAGCGCAGAGCCCAAAGCAGGGCTTGATCCCAGGATCCCGAGATCATGAGCTGAGCCAACACCAAGAGTCGGATGGATGCTTAACTGACTGAGCCACCCAGGCAACCCCCTCCAGCTGATTCTAATACACAGCCAGGCTTGAGAGAAAGGAACCTTCTTCCAGCCAACTTCACTTTTTTAAGATTTTGTCAGAGAGCATGAGAGCACATACAAGCAAGGGGAGTGGCAGGCAGAGGAAGAAGCAGGCTCCCTGCTGAGCAAGGAGCCCGATGTGGGACTCGGTCCCCAAAGGCAGCCGCTTAACCGACTGAGCCACCCAGGCATCCCTCCCAGCCAACTTTAGACAAGTTGTTTCTCTTACCTGTTTTTCCTCTTTACAGAGGGTAGTTCTCACAAGGTTTTTTTTTTTTTTTTTTTTTTAAAGATTTTATTTATTTCTTAGGGAGAAAGCAAGAGAGAGCACAGAGAGGGAGAAGCAGACTTGCTGACTGAGAGGAGAGCCTGATGTGGGGCTTGATCCCAGGACCCTGAGATCATGAACTGAGCCAAAGGCAGATGCTTAACTAAGCCACCCAGGCGACCCCCCTACAAGGTTTTTAAGGAAAGGGAAGGGAAAAGTTTTAAGTTAGGAAGGGGGACACGTGGCATGAAGCCAGCTTTAATAAACAAAGACAAGTAGGGGCACCTGGGTGGCTCAGTTGTTATGCATCTGCCTTTGGCTCAGGACGTGATCCTAGGGTCCTGGGTTCGAGCCCCGCGTCGGGCTCCCTGCTCCGCTGGAAGCCTGCTGCTTCCTCTCCCACTCCCCCTGCTTGTGTTCCCTCTCTCGCTGGCTGTCTCACTGTCAAATAAATAAAATCTTAAAAAAAAAAAAAAAGTCTTATAAAAAACAAAACAAAAAAAAACAAAGACAAGTGAAAAGTTGATGACAGACATAGGAGCTAATATGTAGACAGGATATGTTGCAGGCTGAACTGTGTCCCCTCCCCAATTCATATGTTGCAATCCTAAGTCCCAGTACCTCAGAACATGAAGACAAGCTCTTCAAAGAGGTCGTTGAGTTAAAATGAGGTCATATGCATGGGCCCTAACCCATTATAACTGGTGTCCTCATAAGAAGAGATCAGGACACAGACACACTGAGAGGGAAGACCACGTGAACAGACAGGGAAAAGATGCCCACCTACAGGCCATCAGGAGGAGCCCCCAGAAGGAACCAATTCTGCTGACACCTTGATCTCGAACTTCTGGCCTCCAAAATTGTGAGAAAATAAAATTAAGTCACCCAGTCTGTGGTATTTGTAATAACAGTCCTCGTAAACTAGTAATACAGGACATAGCCAAGAGAAAAGCCAAAGAAAAAGAACAATATGGGGTCTGTGAGGTGACCGTAATTTGGGACATAGGAAAAGGCCTCTAGGTCAGGTTCGTGGTCAGGTTCAGAGTTGGCTTCATGATGTAGTTCAAGGAGTGGCAGGTCAGATCATGTGTCAGGAGGAAAGTAAGAGGATAAGGATCACAGTGTTAAGGATAATTACCATCTCAGGGTCGGGTGGGTTAAAGTGGGTCCATCAGTACAGTGGCCAGATCAGTAGGAAGGTAATGTTATTTCAAGGTCAAGTTGAGAAAGGTTTAAATGACTCAATGTCAAAGTGAGATCTAGGACGGGTCAAGGTCAGGTTCAAAATGAAAGCAAGATATAGTCGTTATGATAGTCAGGGTCAGAACTAGAGTCAGATTCAAGGAAAAATTCAAATTCACTTCAAGGTCAGGGTGTCTCGAGGTAAAGGATGGTTGTTGGTGTCCGAGAGTTCTAAGGGGCAACCTGGCTGGCTCAGAAGAGCATGCGACTCTTCATCTGCTGTAGAGCTTATTTAAAAAAAAAAAAGTCTTCAGAATTTAAGGTCAGGTTCAAGATCCAATAAACACTTAGGATAGGATATGGTCAGACAACTGGTTTGTATCAGGATAAGGGTCAGGTCAGTGGTCTGAATAAAGTGAAGGGCCAGGATCAAAGTCATTTTAAATCCAGGGCAGCTCAAAATCAGGACTATCGTCAGTGACACGATGATAGATTCAAGGTCAAGTGTAAATTTGGACATGACATGGCCCGGACTGGACAATGATCAGGGCGTTTCAGATTTAGGTTCAGGGTCATGAAAAGCATCAGTGTTTTTGGTTCAGTACTAAAGGCAAGGTCAGTCTGAGCAAAATATGGTAAGGATGATGGTCAGGGTGAAAACAAAGGTCAGAATTAGGGCCTGGTTCAGGATCACTTTCAAATTCAAGGTCAAATTCATAGTCATCCCAAGTTCAGGGAGGGTATCAGGACGATGGTCGGTGTACAAGGTTGAGGGTCAAGTTCAAGATCAAGCTGAACAGTGGAGCTACAGTCAGAACATTAGATCAAGGTCAGGTTCCAGGTCAGCTTCAGTTAATTCAGGTTATTTCAAGGGGATCGTTCAGGATCATTAGTGTATGAAGGACAAGATCGGGGTCAAGAAGTTCTAGGTTAAAATCAGGGACTCAGTGTAAGATGGCAGGGTGATCAGAGTCAGGGTAAGGGTCAATTTCTTTTTTTTTTTAAGATTTTGAGAGAGAGCTCAAGCAGGGGGAGCGGCAGAGGGAGAGGGAGAAGCAAGCTCCCCGCTAAGCAAGGAGCCTGATGCAGGATTCAAATCCCAGGACTCTGGGGTCATGACCTGAAACGAAGGCAGGTGCTTAACTGAGCCACCCAGGCACCCCAAGGGTAAATCTCAAGGTCACTTCAAGATGATCAAATTTAAGGGTAAGTTCAGCATTGATCTTGGATAATTAAGATTTTGAAGTTCAAGTTAATTCCAAGGTTGTGATGAATATTAATGTAACATTTAGAGTCAAGTTCAGGTCAAGCTCAAAATGAGGGCAATTCAAGAGAAATGTGATATCCAAAGGGTGAGAGACTGGATCAGGGTTAGGATCAGGGATAAAATCAAGTCCAAGATTATTTCATAGGCAGGGAGGGTCAGGACTGGGTTCATGGAGAAGATCCAGTTTAGGGGTGCGTGGGTGGCTCAGTCGGGTAAGCATCTGCTTTTGGCTCAGGTCATGATCTCAGGGTCCTGGGATCCAGCCCCGCATTCAGCTGCCTGCTCAGCGAGAAGCCTGCTTCTCCCTCTCCCTCTGCCGCTCCCCTTGCTTGTGCTCGCTCTAATAAAATCTTTAAAAAAAAGAAAAGATCCATTTTGAGGTAAAGTACAAGGTCAACTTACAAGTAGGATGAGACATGGTCAGAATGAGTTTCAAGGTCCTTTCAAAGCCACAAAGGGTCAAGGTCAATGTGAGGTACAGGAAGATTGTCCAGGTCATAATGAAGGTTAAGATGTATAACATCAAGGTCATGTTCATGTGCAAGGTCAGATTGGGGGCAAAAATCACAGGTCTTTAGAGAGTGTCTGGCTGAGCCTCAGGGTTTGGGTCAGGATCAGTGAAATAAGATGAACGAAACTCAGCAATACACCTTCACCTCAACAGCCAGCTGACAGTTTGAGCCAATTAGGAGTCGTCTAATTAACGTAAGCATGCTGTCTCAAGTACTGATTTACAGAACTCCTAACTGCATGTTAGCATAAACCAAGGTGGACACAAGAAGTGTGCTCCATACCTTCATCTGACACATCCTCGCTCTGCGGTACAGTGAATTAGCAATGAATCTAAGTAGTGCTCATTTAGTACAAGTAAGCTCAGTCGCAGACATTCTTCCTAAAGGCAAAACCTTATTGCCGGTTAGTATTCACATGAACGTAAGCAACGCAACACACATTCACGTCAAAGGCATATTCTTAAGAAGTGGGAGGAATTAGGATCGATCTGAATAGTAGTATGGATAAGAATTCCTGTTAGTGCAGGGCCCCTGGGCGGCTCAGGTCATGATCTCCAGGTCTTGGGATCGAGCCCTGCAGCTCCCTCTCCCTCTGCCTGCTGCTCCCCCCCACTCGTGTGCTCTCACTCTCTAATAAAATCTTAAAAAAATGCAGTACAATCAGGGGCGCCTGCCTGGGTGGCTCAGTCGGTTAAGTGTTTGCCTTCAGCTCAGTCATGATCCTAGAGTCCCGGGATAGAGCCCCACGTGGGGCTCCCTGCTCAGCGGGGAGTCTGCCTCTTCCTCTCACTCTCCCGCTACTTGCGCTCTATCAAATGAATAACCCTTCAAAAAATAAAAATTCTTGTTAGTGTAACAAACAGCCCCAGACTCCTAGACTGCTGGAGTAAACTGCAGGCAAGCACTGCCATGCATTCATAGCATGAGTTGGTGAATCTGGATCAAACTAAGGCATACTATTTATTTTACCTATTTATTATAAAGATTTTATTTTTGAGAGAGAACAAGCAGGGGAGGGGCAGGCAGGGCAGGCAGGGCAGGCAGAGGGAGAAGCAGGCTCCCCACTGAGCACGGAGCCCCGATGGGGAACTTGATCTCAGGACCTCGGGCATAACCTGAGCCGAAGGCAGTCGCTTAACCGAGCCACCCAGGTGTCCCTAAGGCCTACTATTTAAACAAATTTACATTAGTGCGACAAATTCATCCCCATTCTTCTCCAAAGTAACTCCTTATTATCAGAGCAAATGGAGATGAATGGAAACACAGCAACCCCTGTTCATCTCAATTCACAGTTCACTTTTTAAAGATTTATTCATTTGTGAGAGAGCAAGAGTAAGAGCGCATGAGCCCCAGGGGGTGGGGGGAGCAGCAGGGGGAGGGGGAGAAGCAGGCTCCCAGGGAGCCCGACGCGGGGCTCGATCCCAGGAACCTGAGATCATGACCTGAGCCGAAACCAAGAGTCAGACACTGAACTGACTGAGCCACCCGGGCACCCCTCAGCCGTTACCTCTTAGTGTAAGTGGTCATCTCCGAATGGAAGAAGTCAGCGTCAGGATGGTCATGTTTTAGACTGATGGCTGTGATCAGAGGTCAAGGTCCACTTCCATGTCACATTTAACGTTAGGGCCAGAGAATAGGATCGTGGAACAGAAGCCTGGTTTGTAGAAGTGAGCATCACGCAGGTCTATAAGCCAGAGAAGGTCTAGGCCATGAGACACTAGCCACGGTGGAGTTGTAATTGTGAGGGTCTATTTTTTTTTTTGTTTAAGATTTATTTATTCGGGAGAGTGAGCAAGTGAGAGAGCGGGGGAAGGGGCAGAGGGAGAGAATATCCACGCTGACTCCTGCTGAGCATACAGTCTGCTGTGGGGCTCGACCTCACAACGCATGAGATCATGACCTGAGCCGAAACCAAGAGTCTTACGGACTGAGCCACCCAGGTGCCCCCGTTGTGAGTGTCTAAAAATGCTATCTGTAAGACAAATTGAGCCAAGAGCAGACAAGAGGAAAGAATCCAACTGAGGAACCTGAGAAGTGGAAATGCAGGAAAGTGGAGCGAAGTAGAATCCAAGAGCTTAGTCAGTGGTACTTCTAGAAGCAAAACCGACACCAACCCTCTGACTGAAATGCTACCATTCTGTAAATTTGGTTCTAGGTGGCATAGCTGATGACCTGTAATACTGGAGTACAGGGCCCTCTGCTGCCTCCTCTTCCTCTCCTGTGAAAAATGAGAAATCCAGAACCAGGATATCTAAGTATTAGCAACTACAGCAACTACGAAACAGAAAAGAGCACAAAGGCTACGTTCCGCTCCTACCCGGCAGGCTGTGCGTGGTCCACAGGCACAAAGAGCTTACCGCTGCTCCTCCACGGGGACAGTTTTCTCCACTCAAGAGTCCCCACACCCCATCACTGTGACTAAAAAAACCAAAACCAAAAACTAGGGGCAGGCACGCAGGGCTGGATGTGACAAGGCCTTGGTGCCTCGAAGGCACCATGTCTGCCCAGTTACGGAGGGCTCTTTGGCGATAAAACACGGGCTATGATTAGCTAGCATGGTCCCTACTGAGCCAAGGGTCTAGAAGAAGGAAGAAAGGGCAGAGGCAGATGGTCTTTGTTCTTGTTACATTTTATTGGCATCACGTTCGTCTCTTTACAGAAGAACTTGGCCCACACCCTAGAATGTAGACCTTTGGAAAAAGGGGAAGCGCTCCGTTAAGCAAGCTACAATGCAGGGGCAGATCCTAGGGAGGGGGCAGAACTGCCAGGGCTCCATACCAAAGAAACAGGTTGATGAATAGTGGGCAATACTGGGAGTTGTTGGGAAAAAGGAGAAAAAGGTTCGCTAACCTAAGGACACCACAAGCCTGAAGGGTGCCTTCCAGAAAAAAGGTATAGTCACTAGGACAGATCTGTCAGGGTTCTCCTTTTCCTCTTATCAGTAGGGTGCTGACCTAATAGGGGAGCTTCGAAGTGTGGAGCAGTGGGGGTGGAAAAAAAGGAAAAATGAGAATTTTACTTTCTGAAACAACAGCCATTTATCCATTGCACACACCACTGTATTATGCAAATCAACCTTTTGGAAAATTTAGACACAGAAGGGAACTAGACAGTTTTCCCCCTGGAGAGATGAAAAGCTTTTTGGCTCTTAAGTCTTTGATAAAAGGCGTACATAATTCTTGTGTCTACTGTACAGAATACTGCCTCTAGCTGGATTTCTGAATTCTGAGTTGCTAACACTCTGCAATCCAGACAGGGTTCAACCCTCCATCTTACACGCCTGCATTACAGGACTTAAACACATAATCCAAGAATTTCTTACACTAATTTATACATTTTTAATTGGTTGCATATATTAACATGTACTATAAGATTCTTTTCTAAGAAGCATTACATAATAAATGGATACTGTAAAAAGATCTGATTAGTTAAAAGTAACAAGCATTAACAGATACATACAAAACTCAGCCTGATCAGACTGGGTGTGAGCCTGTAATGAAGCATGGGGCACCAGCCTTCCCAAGTGGTAGCCTTCACAGGAGGGAGGGGTGGGGGTGAGGGGTAAAAAGACCACAAGACCGTTAAAAAAATCAGATAACTAATTAGACACAGATTAACTGTAAACAGTTCTCTCTCCCCAGTGGACAAGAAGAATAAGCTTCCGACGCCGACTCCACACCAGAACGATTTCTACAGCTTGCCTGTCCTGCTGCCATACGAGGGCTGATGTGGTGGGTGGGCAGACCCCGATGGAGTCATCACAGGCCTGGGCTGGAGTCTGTCTGCTTGTATCAGGGGTGTGTGTGTGTGTGTGTGTGTGTGTGTGTGTGTAAGGGTGAGTGTGACTGATGGGGTTTCTTTTGGCAGCTGGATTCGAGAGATGACTTTATGTTTTGTTTGGAAGAGGAGAGGGGGCTTGTGTTGGAAGGCCTAAGTGTGTTCTTTGTTTGTGAAGGACTCTGTGCTCTGCTCTCACTGCCCCTTCAGCAACTGCAGCTCTCCGCCGAGGCCTTGGCCCGGTCGTTCTTGTCCAGTTTGATGGGTTCGGGGAATTCGCTGTACAGCTCCACCTCTGTTTCCTGGGCAGGGAGAGAGAGAAAGGTCTGTTACTCAGGGCATGGCGAACTTCCGAGCTCAGCGGCAGCCTCAGTGGAGCTCTTCCATGGCTCTCGGCGCGCAGGGAGCTGGGGGACAGACGTGACAGTGAAGGGAGGGCTCTGGCAGAAGGTGCTCCATTCTCAAGGGCCGAGCAAGGGGAGGACAGGTCTTGTGATAACCCCAGGACAATAACTCCTGGGACAACCCTGGAGAGAGAAACCGAGCAGGAAGAGCAGCAATCGACATGGAGCAGTCAGGACACAGCTGACTCACGCTCTCCACCAGGACGGAAATCTGGTGGCTTGGGGACCACAGCCAGCTCACAGATGCTTTCTGAGGGCTCCGCATCGTACCATCGCCAATACTTCAAAAGTCAGACTCCAACACAGGCTGGATTCTGGCAGCTCTCAGCACTCCACCAAGCGAGTGTGGGCTGGAGCATGAGTGTACCTGCCGTCTCAGTCCCAAGACTATATGCCATTCATTTTTCTGGACTGATGGTCCCCTTTCTTTTTCTTTCAAAGGTTTAGGAGGGTTTTGCCTCTAAATGCTGCATACTTAGAAACCAGCTCTGGATGAATTCTATCACCAACTGTGGTGGGAGGTCATAGGAGATGGACTGTGATCAGTTTAGTATGACTTTCTGCTGAATGACATGTGTCCAGGGAGGAGCGCCTGTCCACTTCCTGGTGTAGGATAACAATTTGTCACTTCAACACTGAGCATCTAGGTGACAGGAACTGTTCTATAAAAGTAAAAACCTCTAGGAACACACAGTAAAAAAAAAAAAAAAAAAAAAAAAAAAAAAAAAAAAAAAAGGCAGTTTATTGACATCTATCAGAGAGTGTACAATTCCATTGTTTTTAGTGTATTCACAAAGTTGGGCAACCATCACCACTAATTCTACAAATTTTCTTCACCCCACAGAAACCCTGCACCCGTTAGCAGTCACTCCCCAGCCCCACCAGACACCCTCAAGCCTTGGCAACCACTGACATCTACTTTCTGTCTTAATGGATTTGCCTGTTTTGGATATTTAATTTGATGGACATTTGTTTGTTTTGGCTACTATGAGTAATGCTAGTATGAATATTCATGGACAAGACTTTGTGTGGACAGGGTTTTGTTTCTCCCGGGTATACACCAAAGGAGTGGAATTGCTGGGTCACATGGTGACGCTTCGTGTTTAACTTTTTGAGGAACCGCCAGACTGCTTTCCAGAGTGGGGGCCCCATTTTACATTCCCACCAGCACCCAGGAGTGTATTTACTATGAAAGGCAAAGGATGTGAAAAATGATAGTTTTACTGAAGGACAGCACACAAGACCTAAAATAATAGCTGTTACGGACTGAACGTTTGTCTCTCTCCAAAACTCCTACGTTGAAGTCCTAATCCCCAGCGTGCTAGTATTAGGATTAAGAAAGTACTGAAGGTGAAATGAGATCCGAAGGTGGGGCCCTGATCCCACAGGATCGGTGTGTCCTCGTAAGAAGAGACACCAGAGAGAGGGGTTCCCACTCGCTCTGCGAGCACAGAGGAGAAGCCGCGCACACAAGGAGAAAGATGGCAGTCTGCAAGTGGGCAAGAGAGCCCTTATTAGCAGAAACTGAATTTGCTGGCACCCTGAGAGGATAAAAGCCCGCTGTTCTGCCAGCCGGTCTGCAATACTCTGTAATGGGACCCAGAGCACACTAGTAAGACAGCTCTACTGAGCAATCCCAATTAGAGTCTCAGTGAGGTGTTGTGTTTGGGAAGGGTGAGGAAGGAAAAAGGTGGAACTGGAATAAAAGCCTCAGTCCAAATGGAAAATGCACCAAAACAGCCGAGGGCAAGACAAACACAAAAAAGCCTTTTTGTCAGTCACTAGTCACTTGTCAGTGGGGAAGACCTGCCTAGCCGAGGTCAGACTACAAGAGAAAGGCAGTCAAATCAAGATGGTCCAGGCAAGGAACATGCACGCTGTCAAACAGACTGGGGAGACCAGAAACAGATCCCGGTACACGTGAGCACTTAATACACAAAGGTAATGCTTCAGTCCACTGGGGAAAGTGGTCTATTGAACAATTTGCTACTAATATATGAAACAACTGGCTGTCCCTCTAAAAGAAAAAGGTGAGTCCCTATTTCCTGCCATAAGCCAAAATAAATTAAACTGAATTAGACAACAAATAATCTAGACACAGGAAACCTAGACATTTAAAATGACATACCTAACAAAAATTACTTTTAATGCCTCAGGGAGACAGCAGAGTTGGAAAAGTCACTTGCAATCCAGGTCAACTTAACTCCTGGTCAAAGAAGGCTCACGGGAAGTAACGGGCGCCCAGGCTAGTGCCATGGACTGCTGGTGTGCGGCAGGGGACCCAACGACCGGCAGCATGGCAGGAGAGTTTCAGATGGTGCCGGCCATGTGCTGGTGAGCAGGGAAGAGAAAGGACTGAAGTCCTCCTGCCCTCAAGGAAAGCGATCTGGCACCATCTTCTGAAAGCACACACACCTTTCATCTAACACTCTTACTCCTGAGAGACTAGCGCGTAGGAACGAAAAAGCCTCCTAATAAGGCTACAGGGACAGCAATATTCAGAAAAGCTGACGGTGATGCCAGTCAACAGGGACCTGGTGGAAACAATTACCCAGACCTGCTTAGATTTGCACCCAAGTGCAGGAACATGAGGAAAAGCATACTCTGTTACTGACCTAGGTGCGAAGGTGGGGGAAAGGGCGGGGGGGGGGGGGGGGGCAAAGGCCTCAGGCCTGCATCCTGTTACCAGTGTTGCTCAGCAGGGGCTCTCCAAGCCTTTTGGGTAGATGGATTCCTTTCATCACAGAACACTCAGTGCAGCCTCCAGCCCTTGGAACAAGCCATTCTAGTTATTTCCCTGCCCGTAGGTCCAAATGCCCTGTCCTGATGAGAACTGGTGCTTTCTATAAACCCGGTTTCCTGGATCAAGCAGAACCCGACTTGCCGTTTCCAGCCACCACGTGCTTCCTCAAATGTTCCCCGCAGCTTCTGGCCTGCACCTCACCTCTGACGCTCACCCACTCCCCAAGTCTGCCCGTCACAGATGACTGATGGTGCCTCATGATCTGTCTTAACTCGCTGGCCCCAAAGCTGCTGAATCAAAAAAGCCTTCAACTCCCTCACACCAACAAGAAGCAATGGTCTCTTTTCTGGGAACAGTTGAGAAAACGACATAAATCAGAAAGAAAACCTCACTTAAGGAATATAATTCCTAGAACTTCTGGTTAAGCTTTCCTTCTGGTGATCAAATATAACTAGTCCTGAGAATGCCAAGAGTAAGCCCATCTCATTCCATGCTCACAACCACCCTGCAAAGTATTACTTGACAGACGAGGATATGGAAGCTCAGAGACGATCAAAAAACAGAAAACTAGAGCTAATGAAGGGTAGCAGACCTGGGATCTGAATTCAAGTGTACCCCCTCCTTCAACAGAAGGAGCCATCTGACCGAGGGCCCCCTAGTGGTCCCACTCCTAACAGCATGCAAGGAGAGTAAGAACATACCCAAGTAAGGGTAGCCTCAGCCTGTCTTCATGCCCTTGCATTGTGTAGGTTATTCACAAACACGTGGAATTTCTGGAAGGTTTAGCAGAATGCCTCATTACCTTCCCAGATAAACACATGGGTTTTCCTGGTTACACAGAAAAAAGAGCTAAGAAAGATTAAGGACAAGAAAGCCAGGCAGGGCCTGGGTTGACGGTCAGTCACCAGAGGGAGCCAGACAGCTGCCAGAGACCCACCTGTTTAAGTGCATTCCGTGCAATTGTCTGGAACGCCTGCTCCACGTTGATGGCCTCCTTGGCACTGGTCTCGAAGTAGGGAATGTTGTTTTTGCTGTAGCACCAGGCCTGTGCCCGCTTTGTGGCCACCTGCAAGAGGACGCAGGGTGTACGTGTGCTCCTAACAGAAGCAGCTAGCACAGGTGAGGGAGCAGACCGGGGATGAGGGTGTGCAGGGGTTAGAGGAAGGGAGCTGCAGACCTGTCCAAGGTCACACTGCGGGCTCTGTGTAATACAGCTAGGCCTCAAACCCGAGCCCACTCCACAATCCATAGTTTCTGACCCTTAGCTACGCTTACAGCCGGACGACGAAAGGAGTAAGCAGCTAGCCCGCGAAGTACCGAATCGTTTCTCTTGGGACCTCAGAGGTCCCAGCCCAGGGAATGCCTGGCAGCTTGGTCTTAAGGTTTGTAGTCCCTTCCCCATTACTGCTAGTGTTACATCACCTGTGCCACAGCATTCTGCAGCTCTCACCGACACCTCTGCCTCTACCCTAATTCTTTCCCCCACCCCTAGCCCACTTTCAGGCACGAGAGGACTGTCACCTAGGAAAGGGAGAAAAGGAGATCAATGGCCAGAAATAAACCAAGCTATAATTAAGAGTCTATGCTCCCAAGAGAAATGCTATTTCAAAGTAAACCAGAGCAATTTTACTCAAAGCCCAAAGTGCAACCTTCTGCACACACGGAGATCCAGGCAGGCCCCTGAGGTGCAGGAGCACTCAAGAATGACAAAACCTAATTCCCTCCTTTTGAGTGCAGAAGGAGAACTGAGGCTCAGAGGGCAAAGACAATGGCCCAAAGTCAGAGCCGGCCTGAGACAGCATGAGGATTGAAACCAGGTCTCCTGGGCCCTGGTCCTCAAAGGCAGCTGAGTAGAAGGTAGTTCATGTTCCCACAGGTACCTTTCTGGAGCCAGTCTGGGCTTCGCACAGAACCCGCCAAACCCCAAGTCACCTTACAAGCCAGTGTCTCTCGGTGGAGAGGAAAACAGCAATGGGCCAACTAGAAAGCCACCATTTCCCAAGCTCCTCCTGGGTGCCAGGGCTTTTGGGTACACCGTCATCCGATCCCAGAGTATTCTTGTTATATAAGTCAAGATTCAGACTCCAAGAAATATTCCCAAATTAAAAGTGTATGAGCCAGGCTTTAAATGCAAATCTGCCTTTATATGCAAAAGACCAAAATGCAGACTTCAACTGGCTTCAAGTCAAATTATTTCGTGGGGACCAAAACGATGGGCAGTATAGACAACTCCATAAAATGGACTTGCTACTCTGTTGGCGTAATTTCGAAGGGAAGACCGCTGCAGATTTTCACTGTCCTTGTTTTGCCACAGCGGAAGCAAAAATGGTAAGCCTTTGCTAGATTAGGAAACAAGGCCCAATTCCTTGGGCTGGGCAGGTAACTAGTTAGTTATCCCTCCCCTCTACCCCACTACGGGGGCGCACACACACACTGATGTACTGGGTACTGGTCCTTAAGGCACATGTCTTTTTACCAACTGAAACTAAAAACAGGACCTGTCATCTGAAACTTAGCTGCCACTTTGAAAAGGCCCAGTAGCCACGACCTAAATGAGGGTAGATTCATAAGCCTCCATGTTGAGGATTCTCACTGTCATCAGCACTTACTTGTCTGTTTTCGAGGTCAATCTTGTTTCCCAACACAACGAAGGGGAAGTTTTCAGGATCCCGGGGACTGGCCTGGATGAGAAACTCATCTCTCCAACTATCGAGGGTTTTGAACGTGTTGGGGGCAGTAACGTCAAAGACCAGAACGCAGCAGTCTGCGCCTCTGTAGAAGGCCACGCCGAGGGACTGGAACCGCTCCTGGCCTGCCGTGTCCCAGATCTGCGAGAGACGACACATTATTCCCTGGGGGGCACAGCACTAGGACTGGGGGACGCCGGAGGAGCCGCTGAGAGACAAGCGACTTGAGATTTCAGAATTCAGGAAGCCAGGCGCAGCACCAGAGCACCGACACAGCCCTGACGGACAGCATGTATGAGTGCACGTTCTGGGGAGGGCTGACACCGAGTCTGAACTCTTCTAGAAAACATTTTTATCTTGATCTGGGTGGTGGTCCCATGCATGAACAGATATTTATGTAAAATTCATGATGCAAACTTAAGATTTATGTACTTTGGGAACTTTCTGGGGGTGATGGAAATACAGGGAGGTGATTACACACTGAATTGTACATTTAAATCTACGTATTTCACTGTATATGAAGTTTACCTAGAAAAAAAAAATCAGTATGTTTTATTTATATTATGATTCAATTAAAAAAAAAAAAGGCAAACAAAACCCCGGACACACAGAGATGAAGGGAAAGACAAGAACATACTTTAGAATAGAGGGGAAAGCCGGCTTTTAATCAAAAGAACACCAGGTACTACTGACCATCTCAAAGAACGTCATATGGTTCATTGGCATGTTAGGTTCAAGAACAAGGATGGATTTCCTTCCTGCCCTAGATCCCTAACAAAGCCACCCTGGTCGGCCTGTGAGATGATGTGTGTTCTGAGGAATGGCCCCATACCCTCCAGCAGGTCACCTGGTTTAAGATCTGGGTCAGAAGCAGCATACCATTACTTCTAGCTGACATGGATGGATCTTTAACTGTTGGAGTCACTGTTTGCCGGGAACCCACTCAGCTTCAGAACAACATTAGAACTTGGACCGTCCTCTATAACCCAAATAAATGCCAACTCTACGTCCAAACCACCAGCCAACAACTCCAAAGGCTCAGAGTTTGAACCAAAACGGGAGTGTGGATCGGGAGCCCACACTCCCATTTTATCTCCAGAACCAAATTTTGCAGAAGGATGGCTGAGCTCCTCTGTGCAGCCCTTCTCACGCGGTCAGTCCCGCCTCCCTCCAAGTAATCCGGAACACTTGGGGAACCTGTCAAGTGTCCCCAGGCCACACACAGGTTGAGTTCCCAGTTCAGGTAGGAATATCACCATATAAGTTATGATGCTTGATAAGAATAAGCAAATACGTACAACAAAATTAACACAGGACAGGGCAATAATACGGGATTCACATTTCTTTAACACTACCAACGTCATCAAAGCTCGTGATGTTCTACTAAATCCCCTAACACCCCCCCAAAATATTCTCTGAAGGGACTCTTCAAACCTAATGTGCAAATCCAGACAGCTGATTTACTCTTGGGGACTGGCTCAAATGACACTAGCAAACAGGAGCAGAGCCAGAACTTAAATATTGACTGGAAGGCTGGAAATAGCAGCATTAGAACCCCTACAGAAGGTCCAATAAAGCAATACGACCACACACGCTAAACTCCGGCCCACAGAATGGCCATGAATAGCCCAGGCCAACAGCATGCTGGAAGGGGGCTACCGTGGTTATCAACGTCGAGGTGCACATTTCAGTCTTTTGTCGATGAACAGTCCCCGAGCCCAAGTGTTACTCCTATGGGGACGACAGCTCTGAGAAGCCCGCGCCTCAGCCTTTCCTTTCAGTGTGCATGACCCTCCATAACCAGTACATGAAAACATGGCCGACAGCACTCCTGGCCACAACTCTGAGAGCAGGGAGCCTGGCGCTGGCAGCCCACTCCATTCCCAGGAAACGCAAACCACTATGTACACTATCTACACGCACTCACTCTGGGAAGAACCTTTCTAAAATAGGACATGCCCTAGCAGCCATGGGAGGTCAGCCTGCCTGTAGAGCAGAGGCAGGAGGCAGTCATGAATGTCTGTGTGTGGCACAGGAGTGCTCAGGCCACTGGTAAAAGCAGCAGCCACTCAAACAGAACCAGAAGGGAGTGATGATGACTTCGACGGAAGGGTGAAGAGCAATAAAAACAAACTCAAAGGCAATTATTCTACCTGCCTCTCATCGGGATGGGGAACTAAATGCAACCCCAATACAACAAACAAAGCACACCCATGTAGACAAAATTCGTCTCTGCTGCCAGTGGATAACCAGTAGAAGGACTGCTGGTGATGTTTGCTCTTGTGCTTTTCTGGTTTCCCAACGCCATACAGTGAATATGTGTCTCTCTGTGAAAAAAAAAAATGAATTCTTTCTCATAACAGGGAGACTGATCGATGGAGTGGGACTCAAGAGCCTGGTCATACAATAAGAAAAGTAGAAACAGACAACTACTTCTATAGAGAGAAAGTAGGGAAAAAACGCAGAACTTAAATCTAGGCTTGGAGAAATTAAAAAAAATTTTTTTCCATTAGAGAAAGTTAACACTGTTACTATGTAAACATTTGGGTAAGTAAAGCCAAAGCCAAAAAACCCCCGGAAACACTTGGCATCCCCCCCACAGAGACCATCTTCGTTAGCTCATCCGTTATTGTAGGTACCCACGCTGTGGTTTTAGGGAGCTGAAATCTTACACCACCTATCAGTCTGCGCTCTCCCCCATCACCCCTCTCTGCCCATGTGAAACATCACAGCATGCTCTGACTGAAGCTGACACCTTTATTACTGCCCAACAAACTCAGCAAACAATTTTATTCTTGTTTTTTAAAAACATATTGCTGTCAAATTTCCACAATTGTAAGGATTTCAGTAATGAATGTTAACTTACAGAGCCTCTTCTGTATTCCCGACTGCTTGTTTGGGACAGAATCCCAAGAGGAGATTACGTAAGAACTCTAGGACTCTTGATGGAACCAAACGGGCACTTGCAACTCAAATACACAGAGAAGGCAAAGCAAGGCATTAAGAAGGCAAATTGAAAAACTACACAGTTATTCTTAGCAACTCTCAAAAATTTTCTTCACATCTAGAAAAGTACAGTCCTATGACTGTGTTCTTTTAAAATTTGTAATATTTTAATTGAAATATTTTATTTTCTAAAGCACACCAATATATTTACCCGTCCTCCAATGTGACAAATGTTCTAACACTGCCACTGTTAAGTCAGGTGTTTTTTTTTTTGGTTTTGTTTTTTTAAATTTTAAAAAAGATTTTACTTATTTATTTGAGAGAGAGAGAGAATGTGACAGAGGGAGCATGAGAGAGGGGAGGGCCAGAGGGAGAAGCAGACTCCCTGCCAGGCAGGGAGTCCAATGTGGGACTCGATTCCAAGACTCCAGGATCATGACCTGAGATGCAGGCAGTCGCTTAACCAACTGAGTCGCCCAGGCACCCAGCTGTCTGTCTGTTGTTTTGTTTAAGAAACGTAACCCTTCCTCACAGCATTCCCTTTCCTTCCTCCCCAGATGTAAACGGCTCCTGAAGAGTTAATTGTCTACACAAATAGTATGATCCTATACATCTTTTTGCAACTTGCTTTTTTTCTTTTCCAAAAGTTAATGGCTACATAGCATTCTACTGTCTTAATATGCACACTCTAGTCCCTGGTCATCTCAGCAGCAATTAGCATTCTTCCTACACTCCTCTTCCTGTACCCAGAGCTAAGTTTCAGTTAGGCTCTCTCTAGACAGAGAACTGCGCGTGCTCAACGATGGAGAGCACAATGGTGGTCTCTACTGAAGAGGGCTGCACTGACACACTACCACCATCGGCTTGAGAATATTCTACTCCTATATTCCAGCCAAAGCTTGATTTTGTTAGCCCTTTCCCCCCCATGTCTGTACATTTACAGCAACATGCTTTATTAACTTTAAAGTAAAATGTGGGCACCTGGGTGGCTCAGTTGGTTAAGCGTCTGCCCTCAGCTCAGGTCATGACCCCAGGGTCCTGGGATTGAGCTCAGAGTCTGCTTCTCCCTCTCCCTCTGCTCCTGCTTCCCCATCCCCGCTTGTGTTCTCTCTCTCTCACTTGTGCTCTCTCTCAAATAAAATCTTAAAAAAAAAAAAGAATATCTGTGTTATACATTTAAATCACTTTAAAGAACTCCAGCTATGTCAAAAGGTATCTATATAAAATGAGGAATATGTTAGAATTAAAAGGCTATGTGGTTTGCATTTTTCTTAAAATGTACATAAACTCTCACTTCCAACTCAGTAACTTTAGTGTGTCGTGTCTGAATATTTACTTTCTACATGAGGGACTGTGTGCTTTTAAAATGTTGTGGTATGACCACCTCTTAGTTCTACTGATGATAAATATATCTGTTGCTGTTTATGATAATTGTAAATGATACTTTATATTGAAATAGGACACTTCCCCCCCCATATCCATGATTTACTTACTTGATAACCACAAGTTTGTTCCTCTTTCTCCCATTTCCCACGCCCCACCCCTCTGGGCACCACCAGTTTGTTCTCTGTACTGATGAGTCTGTATTTGTGTTGTTGTTTGTTCCTTTGTTTTTAGATTCCACATGTAAGAGAAACCATATAGTATCTGTCTCTGTCTGACTGAATTCACTGGGCATAATACTCTCTAGGCCCATCCATGTTGTTGCAAACAGCAAGATCTCATTCTTTTTTATGGTGAGTACCACATCTTTATCCATTCACCTGTAGATGGACACTTGGGCTGCTTCCATATGAAATAAGACACTTACTGAATATTACTGTTTTACTTCAAGTCTAATTTTAGTTCTAGAGAAGGTGGTGCTACATCAAAGGCTTGGACAAGGTTTTCTTTTTCTCTTATTCCAGGAAGATCATTTAACAGCAAACATTTGAGGTTTCTTAAGTGACGCAGAGCTACGATGCCTCTCTCTGTGATACACCCACATGAAATTATTTCCATTTCCAACAGGCTTTTATGTAAATTTTCAAGTTTACAAAGTCTCTCCGAACAGTCAGGCTCAATATAATGACACTTGAATGACCCTGCTTTTCCAGCATGCTGTTAGCCCTCCATGGGATCAAATCCAACGCTCACGATTTAAGAGCTGTAGCTCAACTGCCTCAATTCTGTTTGTCCAGAGGCCCTGATGAGAGGATGCTGTAGTCCTTCTGCCAACTCTCCTGGCCCTGGTAGCACAACACAGCCCCACCGCGCAGGGCTGACATCCACTTTATTCAACCAGCCCCACAAGTATCTGGAGTCACATGACCATGGGAGTTTCTTTAAGCCACCCAACTGCTGGGGAATTTTTCCAAAGAGCATCTTTTGATAGCACTGGAGAGGGAGGGGAGAGGAGGGGAGAGGAAGGGAGGGGAGGGGAGGGGAGGGAGGGAAGGAGGGTTGGTTCCCCTTGTCTATAGCAGTGCCACCCTGTCCCGTCACCTTTTTAAATTTGTAATTCCCTGAAATCAAGCCGCGGGACATGAAAGGTTTCTTCTGATAGTTGCCTGTTGATGTCTTTTGTCCAGTTATCCAGGGAGCTGGTGACTGGATACTATTATGCATTATCACCATTTTTTCTGGTCTATGGTTTTTGTTATTTGGGAATCTTGTTATTCAAATGTTTAATGTGGTCTACTATTGGATCTTTACTCTTTTATGATTTGTGCTTTCTCTATTTTAAACACCTAAGGTAAAACAATTATTTTCATTTCTTAAGTTTCATTTTGTACTTTTTTCATTCAGGTCTTGGACCCTCTGGTTACTCCCCCCTCAATTTACTGTGTAACTCCCCCTTTCCCTACTCTTCTGGAAGCCGCCTCTCTCCTCAGTGTCCACCCACCAGGTGTGCCCTGTCTGTGTATCCTCTGTTCCCTTGATCCGCATGTCTCTGACAACATCACACTGTTTAAATTACCATAGCTTCATAGTAAGTTACCTTTAAATTTTTCTTGCGTACTTGATTCCATCTAATGTTTAATACTGATGATTTCTAGCTTCTTCCTGAACAATGTAAGGAATTAAATATCCACAGCAACCACTAATCTTCCCCAACACATTAAATTACATAGGTCTAATCCTGGTTTTCTGTGATAGTTTGGAAGTTACATACCCCTACTATTAGGGTCATCATTCTAACAATAAATATATGCATACAATTAAAGTTTATCTCACTTTATCTTCTTACCTCAGACCTTTCTAAATGGAGTCACTTTCATCCTGCCTGAAGTACATCTTTTAGAATTTTTGCCATAGAACCTAAGGATGTACGCTTTCATTCTTCGAGGATATTTTTAGCAGGGACATAACACTGTGCTGCAGGTTTCTCTCAGAATATATTCCACCGCCTGTTGACTTCCACTGTTACTGCTGGAAGTCAACTGTCAGCCTCATTCCTGTTCCTTTTTAAGGTGATCTTTCTCCTCCGGATGCTTTCGAGTATGCCTTTTGTTTTTGCAATTTCATTATGGTATGGCGAGATTTCTTTTTTATTTATCCACCTTGGAATTTGGGCTTCCTTAATCTGTGGACTGGTGCCACCTCAATTCTGGAAAATTCTCGGCAAATACCGTCTTTGATCTATTTTCTTTCTTTTGAGATTAAAAGGAGGTGTGACCTGTCTACTAAGTCCTGTTTGTACCTCTTTTTCCTACCATTCTTCCTTTCAGCCCTCTTCTGGCATGTCTTATCTGCTACTAAAAACATTCTTGGATTTCCACCTTTTGGTTACTGTATTTCATTTTTAGAAATTCTATTAACCTACACCACCTGTTTAGTTTCTTCTCTCCAGATATGTAGGAGTGCCTTATTTCTTTAAATATAAAAACCACTCTGAATGATCAAGGAGCTTTCCATTGGTTCTTGCCTTGTTTTCTTATCTGGATCATCTTACTAACACTGCTAAAAGCCCGTGAAAAATACGCAAGGATTCCTCAAGATCTAGAATGATGATGCCTCTGTCCAGAGATCATGGTTTTCATTTACTTCTAGTCTTTCAGGCTGGCTGCAATAGCATGAGGGCCAGCCTTTTGTTCCAGCCTTTCAGAAACATGCCCTCTCCCCTACTGTTTTCCGACTCCAGTGACCTGTGGCTCTCCAGATGGTGTTCCCCCCAGCAGTGCAGCGCTGCAGGGTCCCGGCCTGGTAGGGTACATGGGGCTCTCCGATAATGGCCCCACACCCAGAAGGAGCTGGCCTCAGACTCTGGAGTCAGCCCACACTGCTGTCGAAGCCACAGCCTGGCCCTACGGCTGTTTCTCCTGGGACACGAAGCAGCCTTTAGTCTGGCTGGTGCCATGTAACATCTGCAGGTGGTGCTTCACGCCAGCATCCTGAAGGCATTCCGTTCCCTTCTGCTTCCTGCCGTCCCTGAGAACTCCTCTAACGGTTGTTCCTTTGTAAGGAATCTTCCTTTTCTCTCTAGTTGCTCTTACAATTTTGCTTTTGGGGTTCTGCAATTTTGAGTCTTCTGGGTCATTTGCTCACTTCTCACAGCTTAATGTTTTCTTCAGTTGTGTTTAATCTGCAGGTTAACTGTTCATCTGGTTTATCGCAATGACCACGTTTTCACTTCTTCAAGTTCTAAGTTCTCCATATCCTCATTTTTTTATAGTATCCTTTTTCATGATGGTTTCTATTCCTTTTAAAAAAAAATCTCTAGTCATTGTGAACATTTTTTGTGGTACATTATTTCCTCATGTGGCTATGAGCTCATCTTCTGTCTTGAGGTGGCAAGTCTATAGAATGGTCTTTTTCTCTGCGTTTGTCAGGAATGACAGTGATTTATGGGTTTACGTCAAAGGCTTCACCATTTCTGTCCCATGCAGAGTAGAAGCTCAGAACCCAGAGAGAAGCACAGTGGGACTGAGAGTCTCCAAAGCCTCAAGCCTACTTCACACATGGGCTTTGCCACTTCCTTAGGTTGAGGGTATTTGGTCCTGTTTTGGTCCATCTTTCCAAGGTCTTGGGTGTGTATGAGAGTGAGTGAGAGAATGAGAGAGTGAGAGAGTGAGAGAGAGAGAGAGAGAGAGAATGTGTGTGTGTGTCCCCCCAAGGGGACTCTTCAGTTCTAGCTCCCCTACCTTTTGTAGTCACATCTCCTGCCCCTGGTGAGTGATGAAACTCTAGTCCTGGTTATAAACTTGCAAAGCACCATGGCAGATGCCCCTGAGCTTATCACTAGCTTTCGGTTCCCTCTTCTTTCCTGTAACCTGGAAATTTCTTTTTCTCTCAAGCTTGGCTTATTAAAACTGTAGTCATATTTTGAACATCTCTATGTGTATGCGTGGGGGAGGTAGGAGGCGAAATCCATATCAACTCCACCCTGAATGTGTGAGTCAAGAAGCATCAGGATGGGGCGCCTGGGTGGCTCAGTCGTTAAGCGTCTGCCTTTGGCTCAGGGCGTGATCCCGGAATTCTGGGATCGAGTCCCACATCGGGCTCCTCCACGGGAAGCCTGCTTCTTCCTCTCCCACTCCCCCTGCTGTGTCCCCTCTCTGGCTGGCTGTCTCTCTCTAATAAATAAATAAAATCTTAAAAAAAAAAAAAAAAGCGTCAGGAGTCCTTATCCTCTGCGAGCATGTCACAGCTTGAGGTCCATGTGTGTAAAAACTTCTACCTGTAACACCTGGATCATTCAAACATTTTGGCGAGCCTGGTGTCTGCTACGACTACAGTGGGATAAGAACTATATTTGTCTCTAGAGGCCTAGTCTGCCAGGGACCTCATTTAATATAGGAAGGAACAACTGCTGTGGAGGTAGGAGTTTCAGAAGACAACACCTGGGCTAAAAGCTGCAGACTTCGGGACGAAGACAAACATGGGACAAGGGGCCGGAACGGAAGCGGACGGGTGTAAGGACAGGCCTGTGAGAGCAGCACGCGGTTCGGAAGGACCGGCAAAACACAAAAAGTGAAGAATTGTTTGTAGCCAGAATGCGAAGGCTTTCAAAAGATCATATGAAGGAATGTGTATTTTAGCCTAATTGTTGCAAGGGAAAACTTTAAAAGATTAAAGTGATAACACAAAAAAGCTAGGCTGGCTTAAGAGAAACACAACTTTGGTGGCTACAGATAGAAGAGATTAAAAGAAGCCAGAAAAATAGGGAAACTGTAAGACCAGCTACTGTAAGAATCTAGGAGAGACCCAAAGACGTTTTGGCCTAAAATACTATGCAGGGATATTAAGAAAGGAATGAGTTAGACATCTGGGAGACACAGCAAGACAGAGGCCTGTATTTTGTCAAATTCAGCAAAAACCAAAAAAAACCAAACCAAACAACAACAAAAAAAGGAACTCCAATTAAATTTGAACTTTGGAAAAACAATGAAAAATTTCTAGTATGTCTCATGCAGTATCTGGGTCATACTTGATGTCCTTGTATTTTATCTGGCAATCCTACCTCTGGCCAATTATCCATGAATATGGTAGCGGGAATAGCGGGAAATGAAGAACAGGGAGGGAAAATGCCTAGGCATGAACAAAAGGGTTCAGACTGCATGAACAAGGCTTTGGTTGCCCAAGTGGAGACGTGTGCTTACCTGCATTGTGACTAGTCTGTCATCCACCATCACCTCCTTTGTCAGAAAGTCTGCTCCTATTGTAGCTTTGTACTGATTACTGAATTTCTTGTTCACATACTGGTTCATGAGTGATGTCTTACCAACTCTGAAATTGGGAGAAAAACCACAAGTATAGGTCAACTAGGAAGGGACAGAAAACAGATTCTGATACTTGCAGCTCTGAAGATATCTATCTTAAAGAAGAACACGGAACTGTAATCACGAGACGGTGGTGCCAGCCAACTGCCCAGCGGCACTTGTTCGAGGTTTTATTTTCTCCTGGGATAAAAATATGGGGTACAGATGTGGGCCAGATGTTGAAAAGGTGCTTGTAAGTTCTGGTACAAGCAACTCAGATGGTAGAACCTAGTACTATTTTTTTCCTTCCAGAAAGAAGTCAGCAAATACTCTCCTTCTAAAAGGAGCTACAGCAATAAGATCGCTCCACCATTCCAAAAATATCTCTGCTGTCTTGGGTGTCTCTCCATTTAGGGGTTGCTATTCAGTCCAAGAAAGTAATCGCACAGGAGGAAGTCACTGGCTGTGAACAGACATACACACCAGTCAGCCACCTGCTGCTTCAAAGCTTAAAATCTGAAGTGGAGAAAGCATCAATATTCCACCAAGTCAGAATCTACCTCACAGTAAGCGCCTCTAGAGATGTTTTCCAGTAAGAAAACTCCGCAATAGACAATGTGCGGATTTTTTTGGTGATGAGATTAGTTAATACAAAAGCCTTCTTTAAAGTCAACGGGAACGCCTTCCTTTCCCACAAAGGAACACATTCATTCTCATATGCAGAGGACCTGGAAGTACAGTTATGGCTTAAGGCAGTGTTCTCCAACCCGGGCCACCTGGATCTGAATTTTCTGGGGAGAGGCCAGGAGGTCCGTGATCAAATAAAGGCCTAGTGATACTTTCCAGGCAAGTTTGGGCCTAAAACAGTACCTTTCAATCGTAACAGCATACTAGAGTCACCAGAAGTAAGGTCACTTCAGATGCTGAGTCTGAAAAGCCTCCCACAGAACTGGAACGGCTACTGAAGAGCTGGTTACTTACTTAGCGGCAGACCTAGGAGCAAAATCCAGCCCCGAGCCCCAGGTTCTTCTGAACATGTGCCCGAATACGGCACAGCAGTGGGAGGACACGGCACAGCACACCCCAACCCAACTGGTAGGCATGAGCTCAGCGGCACCAAATCGACATAAACAGAACTCCCTTGTCTAACCAGCTCAGAAAAATTCCATGAAACTACTGAGTTTAAACAGCTACCCCTTTCCCCAAATCTTGCCAAAGATCAGGGAACGAAGGGTTACAGAGCAAGAAATCATTCAAATTTCTGCTGTGCCCGAAACAGGAGGAGACCTAGGGCCCTACTGCCACCGCTACTAGAGAAGGAATTGCCAAAGGTCAGCATGAAGGGCAACGGCTTCAAGGAGGTCACGCTGAACCCAGGCCAACAAGTTAGTTCAAATGGTGAGAACCACTTACCCAGAATCTCCCAGGATGATAACCTTCAGCAACACTTTCTTCCTAGAGGTCATCCTTCAAACTAAATAGAGAAAGGAGAAAGGAGAAAGCACTGTGAGTGTGACGGAAATACCAAGGCAAACGATGTCCCCCAGCGTCAGGATCGCCAACAGCCCCAGGAGCACTGAGCCCTGAGCCTTCCTGCTGGCTATTTCCCTGCCATCCAGGGGGACTGGACAGAGAGCAGCATCAGTCATTAGAACTCTGGACCCAAACTGGGCAAAAGAGTGAGGCAGGCTCATCCCGCCCCTCGGAGTAGTCTAAAAGAAGAGACTCCCCCTCCTGGATGTTGGATCAGTGTGGATTAATGCTCCAACTTATTCAACAGCTCAGTCCTGCTTCATTCAAGTCTCTGCTCACACAGCACTTCCTCAGAGAGGCGATCACTTTATCTAAAAGTAGCACACCCTCTCCCCATCTGCTCTCTATCCCTTTACATTGCCTTAGTTTTCTTCAGAGCACTGACCACTACCTGACATCTGAATCTATTACATTTGTCTTCTCCCTTTTCGAATAACCTCCACCAAGACAGTTTTATTCCCTACTGCATCTCCAGTGTCAAGCAGAGAATGATTAAATATTGGGTTAGTGTGAGAATAATACTTGACCTGTAGCTCTGGGGATCACCCTTTCCTAGAAAACCTTTCACGCAGCCTTCCCTACCCCTGACCAGACAATATGTAAGATGACTAATATTTGCTCATCTCTATTCCAGAAATTGCCCCTATTTACTTATCAAGACAGGGTTCCTGTCTTAATTATCCCTTAGTCTCCTGAACCTGACCCAGTGACTTTCAGAAAAGTAGGAGTCCGAAATTCTGGACCCCAATGTTAGCAACTTATCTGATACCGCTGGACGGTCACCCCCGAGACAGGTGGAAACCCCAGTGGGAGGCCTGTGCTCAAGAACCAGGCATTCAAGATTGAATGTGTGAGCCCTCTGAGACTGACACCTACACCCAAGAACCCTTAGCTCTGGCCCTTTATCCTCAGGCGACAGTGAAATAGCCAGGGCATGAGACTACGAGTAATAAGGCAAGGGTCAATACCTCCTGCCTTCAGGGCTGGGGGAAATAAGTGTTCACATACAAAAAAGGTAGGTAAGGAAGTGGGTTCAGTAAAGCCTGCTGTTACTCTTCTACAGTTTGGGAGAACAAGGCAGTCAGAACTAGGTCTCAGAAAAGCTACTATTCAGTTTCATTTTTATTTATTTTTTATTTTTAAAAGATTTTTATTTATTTATTTGTGAGAGAGAGGGAGGGTGAGCGCGCACAAGCAGGGAGAGCCGCAGGTGGAGGGAGAAGCAGGCTCCCCGCTGAGCAAGGAGCTCCATGTGGGGCTTGATCCCTGGACTCTGGGAATCATGAACTGAGCCGACGGCAGACACTTAACTGATGAGCCACCCAGACATCCCTGTTTCATTTTTAACCACCTAGCTTCTAGAAGGTTGAGGCTGGCTATAGTGACTGTGGCTTTGTCCTTGTCGCTAGTACTTGCTTCTGCTAATAGTATTAACATCAAATATTCCTTTGAGTGTATTAATGTTTAAATAGCCATTTCTGCCTTTTACTTAATATACCAAAAATCTGGGGAAAGTAATGCTGTAAAGAACATCCTTGAACTTCAGTTTGTGGGATCATTTCCCTGGGACCCAGCAACAGCCATGGAGTGTGTGTGGGGGGGTAATGACCTTCTTAGATTCAGACTCACAAGACCATCACAGGCCATACCTGGCACATGTCCACTGAGGAGGACTGGGACAGGAACGCAGCTTGCTGGCTGTTCTTTCAACAGTGCACACAGCAGATGGCTCAGGTATAGGGAGACAGTGTGGGTTCGACCCCTGACTTAAAACCCTCATTGTTGAGGGGATGCAATCATCTCTTTTAAGAGCTCTGCTGGCTCCTTGTGAGGAACACATCCAGCACAAGAGCCACTGTGCTCTGTGAGGCCCAAGCATGGGGCTCCATCGGGTACTGACAGCCTCTCCCTGTCCAGATGCAATTACCAACCAGGAGACATTTTACCATAAGCCACAGTGCCCAGCAACAGAAGCTGCCTTTATCGGGTTCCCAAGAAACAAAGTTAACCATAGGGCAAATTCTCACACAGCCAAAAGGGTTTTGTTGAACTTAACTTACAGATATTGTTTAGGAATGGGGTTACTGAATCAAAAGTATAAACATTTTCATGACTTTCACTACTTCACTTTCTTGAAGGATTTCCCAAATTCACACTGCAGCCACTGTCGCAGTGGCTACCAGCAGTGCAGGACTTCAATTTAAAACCGACAATCTTACTGAGACCAAGGAAATCTGAATAAATGAAGAAATATCTCCAATAGAAGACTAAACGCAAAGATGTAAATTCTCCCCTGCTGAAACAATCCCAAGGACTTTTTTTGGAACTTGAAATAATTCTAATTTTATTCATCAAAATAAATTCACAAGAGTCCCTCCCATTCCTCCCCCAAAAGAATAATGACCAGAGGACAGAGGACTTGCCTTCACAGTCTTGGAAAGTATGTTATAAATATACAGTATTAAAAGTATGGAGCTGGAATAAGACTAAACAGAAAAATAATCCAGAAATGAATACGGACAAATATGGCATTATAAAATTCAGTAGCAAAAGGATGAAAAAAAATTCACAAAGTGAAAGCAGCCAGAAAAATTCTGAGAATTAAGATCCTTACACTTCATGCTCCAAAACAGATTCCCAAAGGAGTAAAGATTTAAATGCAAAAATGAAGCTGAAAAGAATATTAGCAGGTTTTTCCCGGATGGTGGAATTACAAATAGCTTTGTTTTCTTTATATTTTTTTATTGTGACCTTTGGAGGAACGCATTACCCTTAAACTGAAAAAGCTATTTCCATTTTGGAGAAAAATGTTAATCCGCTGATTTTTCAAATAAGTTTTCTCATTACAAAAATGTTCGTATGCATCATGAAAGATGAACTACACATGGATGAGGATTTTCATTTTCACTTAGGGCCTGTCGAACATTCAACAAATGGTACTCAACAGTGGATCTGAAGAAACCCAACACGTGGTTTCACCAGGATGCTGAGGGCTTTAAACTGGCAAAGTTCAGAGCTATGTTTTTGTACTTACTGTTCTCCAGGATCAAGAACGGAACACTTGTTTCTAGAAAAGAGCTAAGAAACAAAACAAAACAAAACCTGAGCACAACTTTTGCTACAAGAAGCTGCCCAAGCTGCAATGGCTTTAAAATCTCCACTTGCAGGTTTGTCTGTTACTGATTTCCATTATCACCTTTATGGATTTCTGAAGACTGAAATTACTTTTTGAAATCCTACAAACTTAGGGGACACCTGGCTGGCTCAGGAGAAGCATGCGACTCAATCTCAGGGTTGTGAGTTCTAGCCCCAGGTTGGGTGTAGAGTTTACTTAAAAAACAAACAACCCTACAAACTAGAAACTTCTAATTGGAAAACAGTTTCTTTCTTTCTTTTTTTTTTTTTTTAAAGATTTTATTTATTTATTTGACAGAGATAGAGACAGCCAGCGAGAGAGGGAACACAAGCAGGGGGAGTGGGAGAGGAAGAAGCAGGCTCATAGTGGAGGAGCCTGATGTGGGGCTCGATCCCAGAACGTTGGGATCACGCCCTGAGCTGAAGGCAGACGCTTAACCGCTGTGCCACCCAGGTGCCCCTGGAAAACAGTTTCTAACGGAGAGATCACTCCTTTTATAGGAGAAACTGAAGCAGGCAAAGAGGAAAAAAAGAGTTGTATAAGGTCCCTAGCCCCTGTGTTCCTTGGAAATGAATGTTTTCAATAACATCCATTAATCCATTTACATCTGATATCTTCCAAAAACCTTTTTAGAATAAGGTGTATTCAGAACACATTTCCTTCCTTCTGCTTTCAAACCAAGCCTCATCAGTGTGCTTTGGAACGATTTCCTTGGAAGAACAAGCAATACTAACTATTCCATATGCTGAATCAATTCTTTCCCTCAAGGGTAATTTTTCCTTGCATAATAAATCAAAAGCTAGAATTTTCTTCTGTTAGCCTGGAGTTATCACTTTCTTCATCTCTGAAGCAGAGAAACCAACTGCCCATAAAGGCAGACACAACAAAGAAACCCAAGTAGGTAAAAAGGTCAGGAAAATAATATCCAAGGGTCTGGGCTGGGCAGGGCCAATGAGGTCAGAAAGGGCCCAACAGAGAATGGTCAGGGGGAGGGCAGCGAGAACAAAGAACTGGTATGGGAAAAACTGGAGAAGCAGGCCATTGCAAAGTCTGGCCAAGGCAACTGTGTGTGGTGATCACAAGCTCAAGATGCCTGTGCTCAAGTGGAGGTGAGACTAGCGTGCTGCCTATCAGGGAGTTGAAAGCAAAGCGTCTGCAAAGCCATCAAGACAACAGTGTAAAAACACAGGGAACGAAGGTGAACCAGGTGTTGTATCATGTCCAAGATCATGCCACAATTGAGTGGCACAGCTGGAATTGTCAGATGTGTCAGCCCAGGCCCCAATACTCAACCATCAGGCCATTCTGTATACCAGCTCTCACCTCAAAGAGGATTCTAAATCACCAGAACTGGGGATCAGTCCTCAATCAGGCATTCTGAAAAGTTCCCTCTGGCAACTGAGGCACACACACCAGGTTTGGAAACTACTGACTTGAGGTCCCTAAATGCTGTTCTGATTTACATGTACGTCTGATACAGTGATGGCAGGAATGTTAGAGGTGCAAGGCTGGGGCAGTTAAACCAACTGGTTTTCTAGAGCCCATTAAACATTTTTATTTGCTTGGTGTTGCCAAGTTGCCTACCTCTCTAATACCTAGATCCTAATCAAGCAATTGACTTTTCTGCTACCCTGTCTCTCCCCCACCCCCAATTCAAGTACTGAATTATAGAAAATTCAGAAAGGTACACAAAAGAATGAAGCAAAGACAAAAAAGCACCCACAATTCCAACTTCTAATTTTCCTTCAAATGGCTGAGATTATACTGTTGCATCCTGTTTTTTCTATATTAACTATCATTCCGTGCTACTGACATTAAGGTTGCATGATACTGCAGCATATGGATAATCCCACTATTATTAAGCATACAATTAAATTATGTGTGTAATCTGATCAGACACACAAATGTGTTATCACTCAGCAAAATAGTATGAATATTTTAAAGGCCCTTGAAATATACCCACAAAATTATTTTCCAGAACAGCTTTATTAACACCCACACCATCAGTGAACTAGTATTTCCATTTCGCCATACCCCAGCTATCATTAGCACAAATCACTGTGAATCATATAGCTAGAAAAGAGGGTCAACTGGTTCCATGGGCACCTCTTAAATCAGCAGAGGTCAAACATTTCAACCAGGTATCTCTCAGTTGTCTCACGGTCTTTACCTATTTTACCTACCATAATGTGATTTACTGGGTACATAGTCTAAATATAGTATTGAGAAGGCAGCATCACGGGGACATAAATTTCAGAAGTTGCAGGCTTCTGAGCAGATTCAAAAGTACTATTCTAACTATAACCAGCATGGAACCTCTCCATCCCATTTTCTTCCAAGACTCTGTGCTCTGTACCTGACCATTAAAGAAAACCCAGCAGGGGCACCTGGGTGGCTCAGTCGGTTAAGGATCTGCCTTCCACTCAGGCTCATGATACCAGTGTCCTGGGATCAAGCCCCCGCATCCCCCGCATCTGGTTGCCTGCTCAGCCAGGAGGCCTGCTTCTCCCTCTCCCTCTGCCCCTCCCCTAGTTTACACACACACACACACACACACACACTCTCTCTCAAATAAACTGAATCTTAAAAAAAAAAAAAGAAGAAGAAAAAGAAGAAGATGACCACGACCACCACCACCCAGCAGTCATCTTGTCCTCAAAACCAATGAACTCAAGGCTCAGAGTGAGGTAGGCAAGCAACACATGCTGATAAGGCTTTGGAGAAGGTCACAGGGGAGGGACTGGGAAGGCATCTACTACCACCACTGGGCTGGTCGCCAAGCTGAACAGTAACGTTTGCTGTAGGTAGATTCTTTAGAACTTTTCAAACTGAGGAATCTGATTAGGGCCTAAAGAGTGAAAGAGCAGAGCTGAAGAAAGAGGGAGAAATAAAGACCACTTCCTAAGTGCACTCTGCGCCAGGCACACTACACTACAGGTCACGCGTTAAAGCTTCACAGCGAACCCATAAGGTCAAATTCTCATTTAACAGATGAGGAAACAGAAGTTTGTAGGTGGTCACTGGATTTGTAAAAATACTCAAGATGTGAGATGGGAGCCCAGGACCAATTACAGAGCGCTTCATCTCAGCCATTATGTTGGGTTGATCACAAGATCAAAAAGCCAAGTCATGCTTCAAAATAATCCACAGGGTGAGATGGAGTGCACAGCCAAAACAAGACGCGCACGAGCTGGTAACAGGCTGAGGGACGGGTGCACAGCACTGTTCACACTACTTTTGCACATATTTGAGATTTTCCATAATAAACTACTGTAAATGCAATTTGTATTTTTAACAAATTAGGAATATCTATGGGAAAAAACATCAAGAATGTATAAATTTATTTTCATTAATAAAAATACTGTGACAAACTTTTATGGCAAATGTGTCCCAGATTCAGGCTTGATAATCATCTCTGGTTATCTGTGATAATCAGCCTTTGGTTTGAGGGCAAACATACTGTTAGTTTTGTCATGATAGAAATCTTAGGTTAGAAACATCTGGCACATACCTTCTAAAAAGGAATCCTAAATAAAAAACTAGGTTATTGGGGCACCTGGGTGGCTCAGTTGTTAAGCGTCTGCCTTTGGCTCAGGGTGTGATCCCAGGGTCCTGGGATCGAGCCCCACATCAGGCTCCCTGCTCTGCTGGGAGCCTGCTTCTTCCTCTCGCACTCCCCCTGCTTGTGTTCCCTCTCTCACGGGCTCTCTGTCAAATAAATAAAATCTTAAAAAAAAAAAAACAAACCCAAAAAACAAAACTATGTTATGACTTTGATAATAACCTTTTTTTTTTTTTTTTTAAAAGATTTTATGTATTTGAGAGAAAGAGAGGAAGAGATTGAGCAGGGAGAAGGGCAGAGGGAGAAGCAGGAGGCTCCCTCTTGAGCAGGGAGCCTGTCGAGAGGCTTGATCCCAGGACCCTGAGATCATGACCTGAGCTGAAGGCAGCCACTTAACTGACTGAGCCAGCCAGGCATCCCAGAAGTACTTTTTTTTTTTTTTTAAAGAGGCTCTGCCCAACATGGGGTTTGAACCCATGACCCTGAGATCGAGAGTCATGTTTTACCCCCTGAGACAGCCAGGTGCCCCAGAAGTAACTTGTTTTAAGATCAGATTCAGAGAGAAAGAGAGAGGGATAATATGAATTTGGATCCCCACAACAGAGCAGCTCAAGATGGAAAGAGAAAAGTTGGAACAAGAGAATTTTCTGGGGCGCCTGGGTGACTCAGTTGTTAAGCATCTACCTTTGGCTCAGGTCATGATTTCAGCGTCCCGGGATCAAGCCCCGCATCGGGCTCCCTGCTCAGCGAAGAGCCTGCTTCTTTCTCTCCCACTCCCCCTCTGCTGTGTTCCCTCTCTAGCTATCTCTGTCAAATAAATAAATAAATAACTAAAATGTTAAAAAAAAAGAGAGAGAGAGAAAGCGAGCAAGCATTTTCTTTCTTTTTTAAAGTAAACTCTACTCTCAAACTCATGATCCCAAGATCAAGAGTCACATGCTCTGCTGTCTGAGCCACCCACGTGCCCCAAGAGCAGAACTTTTTCTTTTTCCTTATAAAATTTTATTTATTTATTTGACAGAGAGAGACAGCCAGCGAGAGAGGGAACACAAGCAGGGGGAGTGGGAGAGGAAGAAGCAGGCTCCCAACAGAGCAGGGAGCCCGATGTGGGGCTTGATCCCAGGACTCTGGGATCATGACCTGAGCCGAAGGCATACACTTAACGACTGAGCCACCCAGGTGCCCCCCGCCAAGAGCAGAACCTTCAACAAATAATATCACCCAGCCAATTCCAATGGCTAAAAGGCACTATACAAGGGTTCTAGAGCAGCAGGAGACAGCCATAAAAGGTCATAAAGGTAAATAAAAACAGTTCTCCACAGCACCTCTAGTGGAAGTAAGGAAGTCTGCAGAAGGTAGGTTTACTTCCTGAGCACAGGAACCCCAAATAACAAGCGAAGGAAGACTAGTTACACAAAGGCCTAAGATGAAACGTTACCAAGGGCATCTCTCGAAAACTCACTGTGTGCTTGTCATCAGGCTAAGCATATTATCTGTATCATCTCATTTGGGTATGCATGAAGATGAAGATAACTTAGTGTTACTTATGGGACAGTGTAAGTGTGTCCTTTGGGGATGGGAGCTGGAGCGTGACTACTTTAACAATCCACGGGTTCGCAAATCCAGGAAATACTCTACTAAAAAAAATTAAAAAAAAAAAAAAAAGAGGATAAAGGACAGGGGCGTAACAGATTGCCTGAGTTAAAAATAAAAATGCCTTCAAAAGTCTAGGCCCAGGAGAAAGGCAAGAAAATAACACCTCGAATGATGTTTTGAAAGCTCCAAAATTAAAACTGAAGCCGTAATTTCAAACAGTAGCAAAAATGTCCCTCCAATAGGGAAATGAGAAAGATGGAAACTGGAGTTGTTTGGAAACCCCATGATCAGATGGTGCCAGAACCAGGTGCAGGTACGGGAAAGTGAACGGTAGAAGAATGTAGGCCACAGCCGCACGCTTCCGGGAGGGGACGCGAGGCTGAGAGAGCGGGAGGCTCACCCTGGGCAGGGGCAGGAGTGGAAAGACTGCCAGCTTGGGAAGGAGGAGAGAAGGGGATGAGTGGGAGGCCTATGACCAAAGCCCTTTGTGTAGAATCATGAAGTCACTTTGGGGGAGCTCAGCATAGTGCTGGTGTTCTAGAAACTCAAGACAACAGGATTAGAATGGAAAGCAGAATTTAGGAACCAGTCGGTATGGACAATCACTATCTCTGAATGCACAACACGCATTTAGGCAAGTAAGCTACCTTTTTACTTTTAACTAGCTTTTGTCTTGTTTTTATTGAATAAAGTCACTTGCCTGGTCTGGAACACCTTCCCTGCCCTTCAACTGGCTAAGTTCTTAATACACTTCATTCAACACAAGTGTATTTCAGAATAATGCTAAAACCTTAAATCTAGGTTCTCTGCTCCCAGGGCACCAGAGTCTGTAGTTCAGTTTTTCCTTTCCCTTTCAGGTCCCTTCCCTTCAGCAGGAAGCCTCCTCTAGCCTCCCTAGGGCCCAAGAGAGACTCCAGCCTTCCTTCCACCAGTTTCCATTACATCCACCCAGTAAATGAAGAGATACTGTGGGTAGGAGTAAGCTGTGACCAACCCAGAGTGGAATCTGCCCAAAGAGGAAGCCCACACCTGGGACACGGATGGCTGGGGGTAGTGGGCAGGGCCTGTGGAATTTCTTGCGGTGCCGAAGCAGTTCGTACTTTTTTTTTTTTTTTTTAAAGATTTTATTTATTTATTTGACAGAGATAGAGACAGCCAGCGAGAGAGGGAACACAAGCAGGGGGAGTGGGAGAGGAAGAAGCAGGCTCATAGCGGAGGAGCCTGATGTGGGGCTCGATCCCACAACGCCGGGATCACGCCCTGAGCCGAAGGCAGACACTTAACCGCTGTGCCACCCATGCGCCCCATGAAGCAGTTTGTACTCTGGAAAGTTCAAGAGCCACTGGTTTAACAGAATCAAGGATGTGGTCAGGAACACGTATTTCCAAGTCAAGGAATAATATGAGCTCAGTTGAATTTTATCATATTCCCCTTTCCTCCTAGAGGGCCTGGAGAAATATTACAGTCAAATCTTTTAAAAAAAAATTTTAAGTAAAGGGATGCCTGTGTGGCTCAGTTGGTTAAGCGTCTGCCTCCGGCTCAGGTCATAATCTCAAGGTTCTGGGATCGAGTCCCCCATCAGGATCCTTGTTCAGCAGGGAGCCTGCTTCTCCGTCTCCCTCTGCCTGACGCTCCCCCTGCTTGTGCGTGCTCTCTGACAAATACATAAATAAATACAATATTTAAAAAGTAAGTAAAATAAAAATTCTAAGTAAAATCTACCCCCAATGTGGGGCTTGAATTCACAACCTTGAGATCAAGAGTCATGTGCTCTACCAATTAAGCCAGCCAGGCACCCTTATTTTTTAAAGATACACTGTATTTAGACATATCTCAAATTTCACTGCTAACTGAGGAATGCTTGTTTGTGCTAGATTTTATGACTTCAGTCTAGATGCCTGTGCTAAAATGGGAATGTCAGCATTCACTGGACACACAGGGCAGTACAAAGAATAATCAGAGATGGCTGGCCTTGCCTTCTAGAGGTTTGCTGTCTGGTAGGCAAGAAGACCTAATCATTCCACAGAGCAGTATAAATAACAGTACGTTAAGGGAGAGAACACTACCAGCAGTAAGTAATACTGGAACATTTTCAAAAGCAAGACTGAACAGCTGTATACGCAATGCCTAAGAAGCAGCGTCCAATGTGTCAAAATTAATTGGTTAGGATGTTTTACTTGTTTTCCATCTCTTACAAGCTTCAGAGAAGTTCTCAGGAAGCCCAGGGGGAAATGTTAAAGGACTGATATGAGAAAGAGCACACTTTGAAGGGTCAGGTCTGAGGAGCAGTCGAACCACCAGAGGGAACAAGAGGAGGTGTCTGGGGCCAAGACAGCTGGGATGCCCACAGGGCCCGACAGCATGAATCCACCAAGGCTGGAACTGGCGCCAAGAGCTAAAGCCCAGCCTGCCACGGGAACTCTGGACAACCATGCGAGGTAGGTATCTAGTCTAGCCTTATGCTATTTCTCTAGAACACGCATCATTTCTACCCCCATATGCCCTGTATCTCGGGTGTGCTTGCCACTCCTCCCCCAGGGTCCCACCCCCTTCCTGTACCAGGAGGCTGCTCATCTGGGAGAGGGCAACGTCTAGGCGATCTGGAGAGCCTGTCTTTCTGGACACCACTCCCCACACTCCAAAGCATCTGGGTCCCAGGGCCCCCTTTCATCACACTGAACCGTGACTTGCTGCACATCTGCCTGCCACCCAAAGGGGGACAGAGGACGAGGAAAGTTCTCCTTGAAGGCAGTCTCTCCTCCATCCCTGAATCTCCAATTCCAACCGCGTGTGCTCCACATGAGGGCTCAGTAAACTACTGCTTGGACGGTGTACATATACTGTACGGTGGTGACTAAGCACAGGTGGCTATTTAAATGAAACTAAATGAAGTCAAATACAGTTCCTCAGCCACACTACCTACATTTTAAGCGCCTGACAGCCACCTGTGGCTGGCACCTACCATACTGGACAGTGTGGATAAGGAACATTTCCATTATCACAGAAGTTTTATCGTACAGTGCAGGTCTAAACAATTCTGGAATATTTCACTAGGAGATGTTCAACTGAACATCTCAATTTATGGCCATTCTTTGTTTCATTACCAGCTTAACTTCTGTCTTCTTTCATTCTTTTTTTTTTTTTTAAAGAAGTTATTTATTTGAGATACAGAGAGTGAGAGGGAGTGAGCCTGCGTGTGCATGAGTGGGGAAGGGCACAGGGAGAGGAAGAGGGAGAAGCAGAAGCAGGCTCCCCACTGAGCAGGGAGCCCCATGCAAGGCTCCATCTCGGGGCCCTGGGATCGTGACCTGAGCTGAAGGCAGACACTTCACCGACTGAGCCACCCAGGTGCCCCATCTTCTTTCATTCTTGATAACACAATAAAAATACTGGTTCTTTAACAACAAACTTTATTTTTTTTTAAGATTTTATTTATTTATTTGTCAGAGAGCAAGAGAGCGAGCGCAAGCAGGTGAAGGTGCAGAGGCAGAAGCAGACTCCCTGCTGAGCAGAGCCTGATGTAGGCGGGAATTGACCCCAGGACCCCAGGATCACAACCTGAGCTGAGGGCAGACACTTAACCGACTGAGCCACCCAGGCGTCCCAACTGCTAACTTTAGATGCTACTTAACGTCTGAATTTTTCATTAGATACTACAGCAGGATGACACTGCACCATAACTACTTCAAAATACCTGCAGCCATTTGTCTTGGCAGGCCAGGGGTGCGCAAACACTATACTAGGTTCTCTGCAACCCATTAAAGTGGAGGTTCAGTTAATGGTTTCACATTCACTGGCCTACAAGGAAAGAAGTGAGTACAGGAGCAAAGGAACGTTCAAATCAAAACATGCAATACTGTCAATAACATAAGGAACACTAAGGACCGGAAACTGAGGGCACTGATCAACTGGAATAGCTCTTACAGATTCCCTGCCTGAATAAGGTGAAATGATGAAACATCAATCAAATCTTAAAATCGTTCTCTGAGAAGCTGGGAAGCTTTGGCAGTGACAGTTGAAACAGTTTCATCAGATCGGAGAGGGTCCTATTAGTTATTGTATACAATTCCGTGAGGCAGTCACAAACGTACTCTCAAGTACATTTATAGGAACCATGGGGAACTGAGGTGCTTCATATGGCTGGATTTATATTCCGAAACAATTTCTTCCTAACCACTTCCTGAAACAAGATGTCAAAGTAAAAGAAATGCAGTCTGGTAAATGATAAACTGTCTCCACACTGGAACTTAAAAAAAATTATTATTTGAGAGAGAGAGAGATAGAGAGAGAGAGAGACAACACGAGCGGGAGGGGTAGGAGAGAGACAAACCCAAGCAGACTGTGCTCAGCGCAGAGCCCGACTCAGGGCTCAATCTCAGGACCCTGAGATCACGCCCTGAGCTGAAACCAAGTCCGATGCTTAACCAACTGTGCCACCCAGATGCCCCGACATTGGAATTTTTTAAAGCTCTAAAATAAGTATAACAAATAATGTAAATGTAATATCATACCTGTTCAGGTTAGATGCCAAAAAGTTAACTCCCACCATTCATGGGACACACGACCCAGAGGTCCCAAATAGGGAAGCCTAGGCAACGTTGTACGGTACTGCCACTAAGAAAGAAGGAAAGAAGTCAAAGAGGCAGGGTGAGTTATATCAGCTGGAAAGCAAATGTATCCTTTTCCCTCCCAGTAGAGGAAGGGTGGAGACTAATGGCAGGCAGATTCCACCAGAACTGACCAAGACACTATTCAAATGAGGGTGAGGTGAAGAGTCTCACTAAAGCCAGGCAGTCTGCCAGTCCCCATCTTAACATGAGCTGTGGCCAGAAATCATGGCACACTACACATGTCGAGGCTGCATTCGTACCTTCTCTCCACTCTAGCATTCCTGCTATTCTCCAATGGACACACCCCAATCAGAGCTCTCCCTGCGTGGCAGCCCACCCCTCACACATTTAACTGAAGGTTATAAGGACTCTCAATGGCTGCTGGGTCTTCAGGATATCTAAGAGCCCTTTAGTTCCAAAGGTGTTCCAGTTTCTCTGAAAAAGTAAACTTCCATTTTAACTTTTTCATCACCATACCACACCAATCCCACCTCTCCAAAGAATAAGATCTGTTGAAAAACACAAGCCAAAAGGCACAAAATGAAGTCACTTATGCTAAGCCCAGCATCACCAAATTGAGACATAATTACAGTTCTGGCCTCTCCCAGAAATGGAATCTTAAACCAGTCAGTCAGGAATTACCTGGTCAACACTGGTGAGGTAATCTGCCTGACAGACCCCTGCCGTCCCCCACAGGAAAGTGATCTTCTCACAACCAATCCACTCATTACTAGTATAACTTCCCTGTCCCACTCTCTTCTGCCTATAAAAGTCTTTTCATCTTGTACAGTTCCTTGGAGTTCCCTTCTCTGCTAGATGGGATGCCGCCTTACTCATGACTTCTTGAATAAAGCCAGTTAAGATCTTTAAAATTTACTCAGTTGAATTTTCTTTTTAATAGATAAAAGGAATAAAAAACTGTGGCTATATAGCATTTCTCTCTCTGATATTAGAAGGAGGGAGGGAAGTTAACTCTAAGGAAAATACAAGTTAGAGCAGCACTCTTACAGAGTTTAAGGTTCTACAGACTTCTAAACCCTTGATTCTTTCTTCAAGTCAGATGCTAGGAATGCAGGAGTACTGCAAGTCTGACAACTTGTCTGAAGGGCTGAAGCTCAGTAGCTATCATCCTCAGAATAGATACTCAAAGTAGAAAATGCTTTTAAGTACATCAGCTTTAAGGGGCATCTGGGTGGCTCAGTCGGTTGAGCGTCTCAGGGCATTATTCTGGAGTCCTGGGACTGAGCCCGGCATTGGACTCCCTGCTAAGTGGGGAGTCTGCTTCTGCCTCTGCCCCTCCCCTTATGCTCTCCCTCTGGCTTGCTCTAATAAATAAAATCTTTAAAAAAAAATTAAAAAAAGATATTTCAAATCATGTCTACAAAATACATGAACAGATTAAGCCTAATATGTAATCACTGGGACTTAAATTCAGAAAGCCTCACTACCCAAACCATTTTTAAGCAACTATTTAAAAACCTGAATATGAAAGAAAAGAAAGTAGAACAGTATTAGATTCTGATCTTCTGTAAGCAAACTTGAAATTAAAAGCAGCATGGGATGTCTCCAGGGGGAAACTACACATTATTTAGACACTAAATCTAGAGCACTTCCTTTTGTGTTGACTCTAGCCTTCCGTTGCCTGTGACCCAACTATAAGTTGTAGAGAACCCTGACTGTGGATATGCAAATGAATTCTAGCTGGAGAATTCTCTCTCTCCTGTAGAAGAGCCAGTTTTATGTTCATGTGCATGTTCCTTTCAACTTTACTGACCTACACTTAACATCTGTTCTTTGTATTCTTTGGTTGTAACATTATCCCCATTTTCTTCAATTAATGAGTTAAAATCTTTGACGTGTTCATTTTATATTTAAATGACAGTCATGATCTTACCTTTTCTTGAAAAGGATCATAGATTTAACAGCTAACATTTCTTTCTTTTTTTTTTTTTTTAAAGATTTTTATTTATTTATTTGACAGAGACAGCCAGCGAGAGAGGGAACACAAGCAGGGGGAGTGGGAGAGGAAGAAGCAGGCTCATAGCGGAAGAGCCTGAGGTGGGGCTCGAACCCATAACGCCGGGATCACGCCCTGAGCCGAAGGCAGGCGCTTAACCGCTGTGCCACCCAGGCGCCCCTAACAGCTAACATTTCTAACAGAGCTTTTAAGTGTGTTTGGTCTATTTTCAGAGGCAAAAAGCAATACTCTTAAGGAGAGAATGTGAGGAGTGATGCGATTCCTAATAATCCAAAACTGGTCATATAAAGGTTGGCGGGAATGGTTGGCTTCAGTAGTGTTCTCAATACTCTTCCCCCAAAGCAGCTCAGATCTGCTCCTTATTCAGATGCAGAATAGGATAATAGACAACCTTATTCAGATGCAAACTAGGATAATAGACAACCAAGGCCTGTGGGGTCCAAGAGGCTCTGGTTCACACCAGGGCTCTGAAACTTACTAGTTGGGCAAATTGAGGTAAATAATCTGTCCTCCTTGGACCTTTTATAGTGAATTCCTAAATCTGTTAAAAGTGGATAGTTTTATCTTCTTGTGCTTCTGTGAAGAATGAGAATGAAGATGTAAAGGAACCAGAGACACCAATGCCTGATACATTACCATTACGTGGTGGTTAGCTCATTACTATTAAGCTCAGTATCTCCCCACCTCTTGAATTTCTGGAGCTACTACTGGTTCCTGGTAAAATCGGGTGATTCCCTTATTAACCCAGTACAACATTCTCCATTCAGTCCTTCAACCGCTGCAATTACAGAACATATTTTAGTCTTCACTCTTCTTGTTGAGATGAGCCCCACGGCTGAGGACATTTTCCAAATATAGAACTTAAAATTAAAACATATCCTTTCTTGGGGTGCCTAGGCGGCTCAGTCGGTTAAGCCATCCAACTTGTGATTTTGGCTCAGGTCATGGTCTCAGGGCCATGGGATCGAATCCAACATCGGGCTCCACGCTTAGTAGGAGTCTGCGTGAGATTCTCTCTCCCTCTGCCTGCTGCTCCCCCTCCAGCGCCAGTGTGTGTGTGTGTGTGTGTGTGTGTGTGTGTGTGTGTTCTCTCTCTCTAATAAATAAATCTTAACAAAAATATATCCTTTCTTAACATTTAAGGATAAGAAAAACAGCAGCAAGAGTCCAATCAAGAAAGGATCTTCTACAATAAGCAAAATACAGCCCTCAGGGATACCAATATGCCTCAGCCAGGACGCGTATGCCAGTGTACGATCTACAACAATGGAGCCGGAACAAACTAATGGCCAATAAGAATAGATTAAGTGTTCAATCAAATTGAGGTCTCCTTAGGAATTAAGGAGGTAAGAGAGGAAACATGGCTAGAAAGGGAAGGAAGAACTCAAAGACCTGAAAACTGGGAACATCTAGGTGACAGGAGCAAGAACACGAGAGGCTTAGGAAAAAAGTGTATGTAGGAGCAATTGATCAAAAGCTTCCTCATCTCAAGCACAACAGGATTCCTTCTCTAGCAAAGCAAGGCATGGGCCAGAGGAGAATGGAGGTCCTCATACCTTCAGGATTCTAATGGGCTCTGCAACTGCACCTTTTACAAAGGGAGTCCAGCCACACCCAGAGGTGGAAGACTCCAGAGAGAGAAAAGCCCAGGCTCGGGGAACTCTTTTTTTCTTTTTTTTTTTTTTTTTTAAGATTTTATTTATTTATTTGACAGAGATAGAGACAGCCAGCGAGAGAGGGAACACAAGCAGGGGGAGTGGGAGAGGAAGAAGCAGGCTCCCAGTGGAGGAGCCTGACGTGGGGCTCGATCCCATAATGCTGGGATCACGCCCTGAGCCGAAGGCAGACGTTTAACCGCTGTGCCACCCAGGCGCCCCTCGGGGAACTCTTTAAAACCACAAAGCTCTCAAATATTTCATGGAAAAGAGGAGTACTGTAATTATTTGTTTTAGTTATGTAAAAAAATAAAGTCATTTGTACTTGGATTTTTTTTAGGAAGAGAAAGATAGGGGATTTGCCTTCCAAATTTTATTTTTCTGAAGTTAATATTCTTTTTCTTTAGGCATTCATTTGACAGCAGGAAGAGCTAGGTCAGAAAACTTGGGAGACAGACGGGAATGAGGAGCCCTGCATCATTCCAGAGCTGGCTAAGTACAGGCATGCTCACATAACTGACAGGTGATGAACAATGGACTACTTTGATAACTGGCTTATCTATTACCCCTACAATTTCTTTTTTTTTTTTTTTAAAGATTTTATTTATTTATTTGACAGAGATAGAGACAGCCAGCGAGAGGGGGAACACAAGCAGGGGGAGTGGGAGAGGAAGAGCAGGCTCCCAGCAGAGGAGCCTGATGTGGGGCTCGATCCCATAACGCCGGAATCACGCCCTGAGCCGAAGGCAGGCGCTTAACCGCTGTGCCACCCAGGCGCCCCTACCCCTACAATTTCTGACTCTCCAGTGTATCCAGTGAGGGACACATATGATAAATGTAAATGCCCCCTGGGTACCTAACTGAGACCCTAGCTTAGTTTAAAATCTAGTCGTATTTCAAGATTGTCAGAAATGTCAGAAATACCTAGGCAGATTTCCTAGGTATCACACCAAAAGCACAATGTATAGAAGGACTGACAAACTGGACTTTATCAGGATTAAGAACTCCTTCCCACTGTTAATACAATGTTAATACAATGGGAAGACAAAGATGGAGAAAATATGTGCAAATCACATATCTGACAACAGACTTAGAACTCTAAAATTCAGCAAGAAAACAAACAGCTCAATAAAATAAATAAGCAAAAGATTAACCAGATACTTCACCAAAGATGAATAAACATGTGAAAAGATGAGCCACATTATTACTCATTAGGGAAATGCAAAAACCATAAGCTTAAACTACCAACCTGCTTGAATGGCTAAAAAAAAATTTTTAATGACGACACCAAGTGCTGGTGAAGATATGGAACAATTGGAGGACGTGGAGCAGTATTGCTGGTGGGAATGTAAGACAGAAAAACCATTTTAAAAATTAAACATACATTTTGGGGTGATGACAATATGTTCTGGAATGAAATAGTTGTGTTGGTTGCATAATCTTGTGAATATACTAAAAAGCACTAAAACATGGGATGCCCGGGTGGCTCAGTCGGTTAAGTGTCTGCCTTTGGCTCAGATCATGATCCCAGGGTCCTGGGGTCCCAGGGTCGTTGCTCGGCAGGGAGCCTGCTTCCCCCTCTGCCTGCTGCTCTCTCTCTTTCTGACAAATAAATAAAATCTTAAAAAAAAAAAAAAAGTACTAAAACGAACCTTGAAAGGATGACTTAATGATTCCCCTCCTAAGTATCTACCCAAGAGAAATGAAAGCATATGCCCAGACAGACTTGTACACAAATGTTCATAGCAGGTTTATTTGTAATAGCCAAAAACTGGAAGCAAATATCCATCAAACTGGAGAATGGAGAATTGTGACCCATCTATATAATGGAATACCATTTGGCTATAAACAGGAATGAACTACTCATACATTTAACATGGACGAATCTCAAAATAATGCTGTTGAGTGACAGCAGTCAGACACCTCTCCCCCAAAAGTACATCCACAGTATGTGCATATCCATAAAGTACATACACAGATTCCACTTAAATGAAATACCAGAAATGCACACTAGAAAGTAAGTCAGTGGTTGCCTGGGGATGGGTAAGGAAGGGGCAGTAGGCAGGAAGGAGGATTTATAAAGGGGCACTGGGAGACTTTTGGGGTAACGGATTCGTTCATCATCTTGATTGTTTCACAGACACATGCATACATCAAAACTCAACATGGAGAGTATAAACACGTACAGTTTACTATACGGCAATTATACCTCAATTAAGCTGTTCTATAAAAAAGAGAAGGTAATCAGAGGCTATCTGCAGAAATTTGAGGGGATGACGTGGAAGAAGCAGTGATCTTGCGATGCTGCACTTCCTATTTCATTCAGGATGTCAAATCTGGGTTCCGGTTTGGGCTTTTCTCAATGTTCTGCTGCACACACGTTTGTCACGTGTTCTGTTAGCACCTAGAGTCACATTGCATACAGAAACCTTCCACCCACCCAAATCTGCCCAAGGGGAATATTCTCTCCTGCTCTCAGACTCAAAACTATTTCCTATGTTCCTCTACCCTACCCATTACATCTGGTCTAGTCCTACCCGTAACTAATCTTTCCCAACCCTCTTTTTCCATCTGCACAACCCCAGTTTGAATCCTCATTACTTCCTGCCTCTTTATTTCCTCAGCTTCAGAGTCGCCCTGCTCTATTTAGCCTGCTTTGCTATAAACACACAGTGTTAACTACCACAGTCAGAGCTCCTCGGGCTAACTCTTCCAGCCCTCCCCGGCATGGCCCCAGCTCCCTTCTGATCTATTTGCTTGCCACATGCAACTTCCCCTTCTATTGTAACCTGCCTGTCCGTACTTTTCCAGGCCCAGCTCCTATAAGGAGCATCTCTGTTGTACCATGACTCAAACCCAGCGACTCCTGATTAGACTAGAGGCAAACAACTGACTGAAGAGAAAGTCAATCCACAGTGGGGGCTGAACCACTCAAGATTCTCAATGGAAGCTGAATGCCACCATGCAGCGTGGTTAAGCAGTGCCACACACTAGGCACAAGAACTGCAGCAACAGATGGTGTCAGGGAAGTCAGACCCAGTTGGAAGTTGAAAGAAAAGAAGAACCCGCTTTATACCCACTAGGATGACTATAATCAAAAGGACGGAGGGTAACAAGTGCTGGTGAGCATGTGGAGAAACTGGAATCCCATACACTGCTGGGCCAAGGTGAACTGGTGCAGCCCTCTGCAAAGTCCGGTAGTCCCTCAGAAAGGTAAACACAGAGTCACCTTATGACCCAGCAATTCCATGCCTAGAGATGAACTCAAGAGAAATGAAATGAAACATACATCCACACAAAAACCTGAACACAAATGTTCACAGCGTCAATATTCACAAGAGCCGAAAAAGAGGAAACCACCTAACTGCGTACCAACATCTGGTGATGCACAGAGAACAAGCTCTGAGTAAGCAAAATCATTTGGACCCTTAGGGAACCTGAAGAAATCAAAACGGGAGAGATGAGAACCCAGGAGGTGTTCCACAGAGATGACAACCTTCCCCCTCCCATTAAGCTGGCTGGAAATGAATTCCCTAAGATTCTCTCCAGTATCCTTCTGGTAATTCTTCCCCGCCAGTCCACGTGAGTGATGAGTCGTGCAGAGACAGCCTGGACTGCACACACTGTTCCCATCCCCGGAAAGAAACAGCTCTCTTAGCCACAACCTTCTCACTTTGCCAAACTCAGTTCCTTTTCAGTGCCCTACACTTTTCTACTTCTGACTCTGCCTGTGACACTGCTTTTAACTGGAATAGCCCTCCTGCCCTTTCTCCCACCTACCTTCCCTAACCCAACTCGAAAAACACTGAAAAATAATGCCTCCTAAACTGAACAAATCTCTGTCTTCAGTTGGCCTCTCTACCTACACATGCAAAAAATTAACATTAACACTGATGTGCTCCATTGAATACAGACACTCAAAAACAGCAGCCTCAGTATATAACAAATAAATGTTTGCCAAATTGCATTACTCCAGAGGACAGAACCTGAACTAGCTGTTTAACAAGTTAAGTTTTGAGGGGCCCCTGGGTGGCTCAGTCAGTTGAGTGTCTGACTCCTGATTTTGGCTCAGGTCATGATCTCAGGGTTGTGAGGTCAAGCCCCACATAGGGCTTGGAGCCTACTTTAAAAAAAAAGAAAAAAAGAAAAGAAAAAGAAAGAAGAAATACAGAAGGAATGACTGAAATAGAAAAAAATCATTTTGCAACCCTTAATGAAAATGAAAGGTTTAGGTCAAGATCATCAATGATGCTAGTGCCACAGGTGAAAGGTGGGTGGGGAACTAAAGATCTACATGTCACCAGAACAGCACCTCACAGATCACTTCTCATCACAGAGGCTGGGAAGGAAGAGCCATACGCAGCTGTGACCATCTCAATATAGTGATTAAACTTATCTTCACTAATAGTGGGACAATCAGACATTATGAAACATTCTCATCAAAGACATATAACCTAAATTTACCCAAGCTGCACAAGAAATATCAGGGGTAGAGGAACATATTAAATATCAAAGGATGCGACCTGCCAAATCCAAAATGTGGAACATTCTGTTACGACAAGTGGCTCAATCTTTTCAAAGTTAAAGGTAATGACATAAAAGGAGGGAGGGGGAAGGGACCACATGCTAGATGAAAAGACCTGAGCATTTAGGGGTGAATTTACTTTGTTTCTTTTTAAAAAATATTTATTTATTTGAGAGAAAGAGTGTGTGAACAGGGGTGAGGGGCAGAGGGAGAAACAGACTCCCCACTGAGCAGGGAGCCTGATGCAGGACTCGATCCCAGGACTCCATGATCTGAGCCGAAGGCAGTTGCTTAACTGACCGAGCCACCCAGGTGCCGTGGTTAAAGAGTTTCTGATACTGAATCCCCAAGATCCCCCAACTTTTTTTTTTTAAAGATTTTATTTATTTATTTGACAGAGATAGAGACAGCCAGTGAGAGAGGGAACACAAGCAGGGGGAGTGGGAGAGGAAGAAGCAGGCTCCTAGCGGAGAAGCCTGATGTGGGGCTCGATCCCAGAACGCCGGGATCACGCCCTGAGCCGAAGGCAGACGCTTAACGATTGAGCCACCCAGGCGTCCTGAAGATCCCCCAACTTCACCATGGGCTGTTAGACCTGTCAGGGAATGTCCACATGCGGAAACCAAACCTTCTGAAGTAGTTCAGGGTGTGCTGAACCAGCTGTCAGTCCTGCTCCCCAGGCAAGAAGGCCCTCACTGCTAATTCAGATTTAAGTAATCCTTCGCATCATTATGTTATTCCCTCCTGTTTTGTTTGTTTGTTTTAGAGGGTTGCAGGTGTGGTAAGACTTCAGAAAGTTAAGAATGGGAGAGGTTTGTAATAAAGAATACATTAACATGGTTTGCTTAGTTTACTGTGTTGGGGAAGAAGGGCCTGAAAGGGAATGAATACTGGTAAACATTCTAATTCTTGGGGAAGGGTGAGCGAAACCCTTAAGTTTCCTTTTTTATTCCTTCCCTTGTCCCTTCCCCTTACCCTTTTTTCATCTTTAATCTTTCACACAACAAAACCTAACTGTAGCCTAGAATAAACTGCCCCATCCTTTTTAGCTCAATATTTCCAGAAGTATCCTCACCCCAAGAGGTTTTCAAATTTACTAGCATAAAGTTAAAGAAAGCATTCTTACTGCATTATAATTTATATTATGACTTACTGTGGTAAAATATGCATTAACATAAAATTTGCTTTTTTTTTTTAAAGATTTATTTATTTATTAGACATAGCCAGCGAGAGAGGGAACACAAGCAGGGGAAGTGGGAGAGGAAGAAGCAGGCTCCCAGCAGAGGAGCCTGATGTGGGGCTCGATCCCGGAACGCCAGGATCACGCCCTGAGCCGAAGGCAGACGCTTAACAACTGCGCCACCCAGGCGCCCCTAAAATTTACCATTTTAACCTCCTTAGCTTTATAAACAAATTCTCACATCTACAATTTAATTTTCTTCCTCACTTGTAAGATAGACTTCCTGGCCAACTCTTAGGGTCGTAGGGAGGATTCTATGTGCAAATAAACAGGTAAAGGAGCTTTGTAAACAATAAAACACTTTACACAGATACATGACTTACCCGAAGTCACTATGGGACTGACCGTAGGGAATGACGTGATCTTGCCTTGCGCCCCCCCTCCAAAGAGGATTAGATTTAAAGATTTCAGTTACCACTAGTTCAAAATGTTTTTGAGTCTGTCAACCTAGAAACTGAGTGCTTTCCTGTAGCTCTCAGTCACCTCAGAGCCACCCATCCTTTCATTTCTACATCTCACTTCTGTTATGGTTGCTGGATGAACTTCCTCACTTTTATTCAAAGGCTTAACCATCAAAAGCCTGTTGGTTAGGTGACTAAGCTGACTTTCTGCCAGAGTGCATCCGGCTGTTCACAAACCAGATACTAGTTCTTTGACCTGCAAGAAGTATCTGAGAAACATGGGACGCCTGGGTGGCTCAGTCGATTAAGTGTCTGCCTTTGGTTCAGGTCATGATCCCAGGGTCCTGGGCTCCCTGCTCAGTGGGGAACCTGTTTCTCCTTCTCCCCCTGCTTGTGCTTGCTCTTTCTCTGTCAAATAATAAGTAAAACCTTAAGGAAAAAAAAAAAGTATCTGAGAAACAGAGGTATGTAAAGGATCAGTATAAGGATGCTCTGGGATCTGTCCTTAGGAAAGAGTGACTCTATTCTTAATGCCAAGTTTATTAGTCAGGGTTGTTCAAAGAAACAGAACCAAGAGAACCACTAAGATGGAGGAAGAGAACCTAACGGCTCTTTGGCCCCATATATAAGCTCATATTTTGCCAATTACCTTCAAATGAGATTTAAAATATGTTGTTAAAAATAAACTTCATATACATAAGATTTACACATGTAACAATGTATAAGATCTCATAAATACATACAGGATCATACATATATACATATGGAGGCCAAGAAGTCCCAAGATCTGCAGTCTGAGGGCCTGACAACCAGGAGAGCCAATGGTATAAGATCCAGTCTGAGCCTGAAGGCACGAGAAAACCTCCAAACGGAGTGAATTCTCTCTTGTTGAAGCTTTTTGTTCTACTCAGGACTCTTAACAATTGGATGAGGGAAATCTGTTTTGCACAGTCTACAGATTCAAACGTTAATCTCTTCCAGAGAGACCCTCACAGATATATCCAGAGTAATGCTTTAACTAAATAACTGGGCATCCCCTCCCCGGTCAAGCTGCCACATACAATTAACCACCAGGCCAGGGCTAGATATGAAAAACTAACAGAAGCTCACCCACTTGAGGTTTCAGGTAAAATGAGGAACTGTAATGCTTAAGCACAGGCCCATCTCTTTAGGCTGAAAAGGAAATGCTAAACGAACAGAAATGTCAAAAGTTTCACAACACTTTGCTTCTATTTCAAAAGTTACTGAAGAGAAGGTTTAACGGGACTGAAGCTGTGCTAGTTGTTAAGACTCTGGCAAAATAAAGGTCCGTCTGCCAAACTGGATCATCAGTGCACAGCCTGCTTCGAGACACCGTTGCTAAATACGAATTAAAGGTGCAGACACAAAACTACCGTAACAAAAAGGAAGAGGGATGAACACTCCATATTCCATAACTGCACATGCTTCTCCACCACACTACACTACGAGCTGGTAATATATGGTTTATGAAATCACATTTCCCCGTCAGGCCTGTCGGTTAAGACGCGTTTGTATGGAGTGAAGGCACCGATCTTAATTTCCTCATTTGTAAGAGCATCACACTGTGGTGCGGCATCACCACCTATTTCCAGAACTTTCTTTCATCACAGCAAACAGAAACTCCACACAGATTAAGCAATGATTTCCCAGGTCCTGCTCCCCCAGCTCTTAGTAATCCCTATTCTACTTTCTGTCTATGAATTTTCCTTCTTTAAACAGCTCCTGGGAGTGGGATCATACAGTATTTGTATCATGTGCGGCCTATCTTAGCATGATGTTTTCAAGGATCGTCTACATTGTAGCAAGCATCCGGACTTCATTCTTGGGGTGCCTGGGGGGCTCAGTCATTAAGCGTCTGCCTTCAGCTCGGGTCATGATCCCAGTGTCCTGGGATCGAGCCCCTCGTCGGGCTCCCTGCTCAGTAGGGAGCCTGCTTCTCCCTCTCCCTCTGCCTGCTGCTCTCCCTGCTTGTGCTCTCTCTGTCAAACAAATAAAATCTTAAAAAAAAAAAGAACTTCATTCTTTTATATGGTGAATAATATGCCGTTGCGGGTAAACAACACATCCTGCTTATCCTTTTTAATTAATATTATTTAAATTCAAGTTAGTTAACATCCAGTGTATTTTGCTTATTCTTTTATCTGCTGATGATGTGGGTTGTTCCTTTTTTTGACTCTGAGTAATTCTGCTATGAACAACAGTGTATCAGTATCTGTTTTGAGATCCTAATTTTAAATCTTTTGGGTATATACCTAAAAGTGGGTTTGCCAAGACATACAGTAACTCTGTTTAAACTTTTAAGGAACAACCAAACTGCTTTCCACAGCGCCAGCACTGTTTCAGCTTCTTAGGAGCAATACACAAGAGTTCCAATTTCTCCAGATCCTCACCAACATGTGTTTGTTTGATTTGACAGAGAGAGAGAGAGAGAGAGAGCGCGTGCGCACGAGCAAGCACAAGCAGGGGGAGTGGCAGAGGGAGAATCTGACTCCCTGCTGGGCTCAACGCAGGCCTTGATCCCAGAATTCTGGGATCACGATTTGAGCGGGAGGCAGAGGCAGCCGCAGACGCTAACGCTTAACTGACTGAGCCACCCAGGTACCCCTCACCCCTTTTAAGTAACAGCCATCATAGTCAGTGTGAAGTGGTATCTCACTGTTGGTTTAATTTGTATTTCCCTAATGACTAATGATATGCATTTTTCTGTGTACGAATTAGCCATTTGCATATCTTCTTTGAAGAAAGGTCTATCCAGGTCTTGTGCCCATTTTGAATCGTGTTTTATGTTGTTGAGTCGTAGGAGTTCTTACATATTCTGAGTATGAATCCCTTACCCGATGTATGATATACAGGTATTTTCTCTCATTCTGAGGACTGTCTTTACTCTCTTGATACTGTCCCTTGAAGCACAGTTTTTAATTTTGATGAAGTCCAATTTACCTGTTTTTTCCTGTTGTTGCCTGTGCTTTCAGTGTCATATCCACAAAATCACTGTCAAATCCAATGTCATAATTTTTCCCCTATGTTTTCTTCTAAGAATTTCATAGTTTTAACTATATAGATTTAAGTCTGGTTTTGATCTAATTTTTGTACATGGTGATAGGTCAAGCTCATTCTTTTGCAGGCAGATGTTTTCCCAGTACTATTACCATTTATTGAAGACACTGCCCTTTTACCACTAAATGGACTTAGCATCTTTGTGGAAGTTCAACTGATCCTATATGAAGGTCAATTTCTGGGCTCTATATTCCACTGATCTACACATGTATCCTTATGCCAGTACCACAATGTTTTGATTATTACAGCTTTGCAGTAAGTTTTGAAAATCACGAAGTGGGAAACTTCAACTTTGTTTTGAGCTTTCAAGATTGTTTTCACTATTCAGGGTCCCATGATTTTCTGTATGAATTTTTAGGATGCATTTTTCTATTTCTGCAAAAAACAGTCATTGAAATTTTAATAGAGATTGCACTGAATCTGTAGATGGCTTTGGGTAGTAATGTCATCCTAATAAAATTGATTTTTCTAACCCCAAAACGTGACGTGTCTTTTTATATCTTCTTTAATTTTTTCCAGCAGTTTTAGAAGTTTTCAGTTTACATCTTTCACACACCTAGTTAATTCTTTAAAATCAGTTTTTAAAATTTTAAATCCAGTATAGTTAACACGCAGTGTTACATTAGTTCCAGGCGTACAATACAGTGAATTAACACGTCCATACATCATCCAGTGCTCATCACAAGTGAGCCCCTTCATCTCCATCACCAGTTTCGCCAATCCCCCTGCCCACCTCCCCTCTGGTAACCATCAGTGTGTTCTCTATAGTTAACAGTCTGTTTTTTGGTTTCTCTCTCTCTCTCTTTTTTTTTTTTTCCTTTTCTCATTTGTTTCATTTCCTAGATGCCATATATGAGTGAAATCAGATGGTGTCTGTCTTCCCTACCAAGCTAATTTTGCTTTTTTCTGATGCTATTTTAAGTGGAACTCTTTTCTCGGTTTCCTCTTTGGACAGTCCACTGTTAGTATATAGAAAAGCAACTGGTTTTTGCATGTTCACTTTCTATCCTGAAACTTTGCTGAATTAGTTTATTAGCTTTAACATAAGGTTTTTATTTTTTAGTATGAAATCTTTAGATATTCTACACATATAAGATCATGTCACCTGCAACACAGATAATTTTACTCCTTACCTTTCCCATTTGGATGTCTTTTATTTTTCTGGCCAAACTGCTCTGGTTAGAACTTCCAGTACTGTTACGAATACAAGTGGTGGCAGTGGGCATCCTTGCCTTGTCCCTGAACTACATCAGAGGAAGAGCTAGAAGTCTTTTACCACTATGATGTTCACTGGGTGCTTTTCATAACATGGCTTTTGTTATGTTGAAGTCACTGTCTTCTATTCCTGGTGTTTGGAGTCATGAAAGGCTGCTGAATTTTGTCAAAGGCTTTTTCTGCATCGAGATGATCATGCGTTTTTCTTGTTCCTTTCATTCTGTTAATGTGGTGTACTATACTGATCACTTTTTCGATGTGCAATCATCCTAGCATTCTAGGGGAAAAAAATCCCACTTGCTCGTGGTGTATAATCCTTTTAATAGGCTGCTTAATTTGATTTGCCGGTATTTTATTCAAGATTTTTGAATCATTGTTTATAAGGGCTACCAACCTGTAGTTTAACTTTTTTTGTAGCGTTTGCCTGGCCTTGGTATCAGAGCAATGTTGGCTCGTAGAATGATACAGCAAGTGTTCCCCCCTCTTTGATTTCTGGCAAGAATGTGAGAATCGGTGTTAGTTCTTTAAATGTTAGCATTCACCATTGAAGACATCAGGTCCAGGGTTTTCTCTGTCAGTAGGTTTTGAGCAACTGATTTGATCTCCTTACTTGACAACAAGTATGATTTTTATTGAGTCAGTTTTGGTAGTCTGTGTTTCCAGGAACTTATTAATTTCATCCAGTTTATTAAATCTGTTGGTGTACAAGTGTTCACAGGACTCTCTTATAATCCTTTTTTTTCCCCTGTAGAATTGGTAGCAACATCCCCACAAAGTTCATTTCTGATTTTTAGAAATAGGAGTTATTTTTTTCTTAGTCAACCCAGTGGGAAGTCTGTCTGCTCTGATCTTTATTATTCCCTTTCCTTCTACTAGCTTTGGGTTTGGTTTGTTCTTTTTCTAATCCCTTAGGAAGTAAAGTTAGGTTGTTGATTAGAGATGTTTCTTCTTGGGGCACCTGGATGGCTCAGTTGGTTAAGCATCTGACTCTTGGTTTCGGCTTAGCTCGTTAATTGTCAGGGTTGTGAGACTGAGCCCTGAATGGGGCTCTGTGCTCAGCCTGGGGTCTACCTGAGATTCTCTCCGTCTCCTCCCTCTCTACCTACCCACCCACTTGTGTGCACTCCCTCTCAAATACATAAATAAAATCTTAAAAGAGACGTTTCTTTTTTTTCAATGTTAGCATCTATCGCTGTGAATTTCCCACTTAGTGCTTCTTCATTGTGGCCCTTAAGTTTTAGTATATTGTGTTTTCATTTTACTCATCTCTAAGTATTTAAAAACGTCCCTTTTTAAAAAAATATTTTATTTATTTATTTGACAGAGATAGAGACAGCCAGCGAGAGAGGGAACACAAGCAGGGGGAGTGGGAGAGGAAGAAACAGGCTCATAGCGGAGGAGCCTGATGTGGGGCTCGATCCCATAACGCCGGGATCACGCCCTGAGCTGAAGACAGACGCTTAACCGCTGTGCCACCCAGGCGCCCCTAAAAACGTCCCTTTTGATTTTATCTTTGGCCCCACTGGTTCTTTAAGAGTGTGTTGTTTAACATCCACAAATTTGTGAATTTTCCAGTTTTCCTCCTGTTACGGATTTCTAACTTCATCTTGTGGTGGTCAGAAAAGAAATTCTATATGATATCTATCTTGCTACTGAGCTTTAAATTGTGGCCTAAGACCAGGTGTGTCCTAGAGAAGGTCCCCTGTGCACTTGAGAAGAATGAACGTGCTGTTATTGGGTGGGGTCCTGTATGTGTCTGTTAGATCTGGTTGGGTTATTGTTATTCAAGTTCTCTATTTCCTCACTTCTCTCTTCTCTGATTCTACCCACTCTCGAATATCATTGTAAAATTCTCTCTCCCTTCAGTTCTGTCAATTTTTGCCTCATGTATTTTTTTTCATTTTAACAGTTTTTACTTATTATTATTATTTTTAAGATTTTATCTATTTATTTGACAGAGAGAGACATAAGCAGGGGGAGTGGCAGAGGGAGAGGGAGAAGCAGGCTCCCTGCTCAGGGACTCAATCCATGGTCCTGGGATCATGACGTGAGCCAGAGGCAGACAACCGAATGACCACCAGGCGCCCCTTAACGGTTTTTACTTAAAGTTGCATATAAGATTACTCCTGGGGCGCCTGGGTGGCTCAGTCGTTAAGTGTCTGCCTTTGGCTCAGGGTATGATCCCGGCATTCTGGGATGGAGCCCCGCATCAGACCCCTCCGCTATGAGCCTGCTTCTTCCACTCCCACTCCCCCTGCTTGTGTTCCCTCTCTCGCTGGCTGTCTCTCTCTCTGTCAAATAAATAAATAAAATCTTAAAAAAAAAAAGAAAGATTACTCTACTTCTGCATCTTCTCAATTGTTTCTTCCTTATATATATGCCCTTTCCCTTTCCTACTTGGCAAGACTTGGCTTTATGTTCAAGCATCTTTTGGCGGTCTTTGTCCAGTTTTAGTCTAGTGGTAACCACCTTGCTAGAGTGAATGCCCACATGGACAGCTGTGCCATTCACCTTCTCTCACTGTACTCGTTCGGTGTAGATGACGTACTTCTTCCCGTAAACCTGGGCTACTCTGCCAATTTGCTGACCTTCGTAGTGCCCTCGTGCAATCTGCACTTCATCATCCTTTCAGAAAGATGGACATGGATCGTACGTTTTACTTCTGTCTCAGCTCTTTGGAAAGAGGGGAAAATATGATCTTCCTGCGAACATGGGAAGGTGCACCGAAACGCCGTTCACGGTTCTTGCTCCGGTCAGAAGCCACAAAGGGCTGAACTTCATTTTGGCCACTGGTGCTTCAGCCATGGCTACAAAGGGAAGGGCTGCCTCATATAATTTGATGACCTGTCATTAGATGTGTAAACGTTTACCATTATTTTGTCTTCTTACAAAATTTTTTTGATTTAAAATCTATCTTCACTCATCTCAGTACGGCCACCCCAGCTCTCTTTTGGTTACTATTTATGTGAATTATCTTTTCTCACTCTTTCATAATTAAAATATTTTGTGTCTTTGGATCTAAACTGAGTCTCCTGTAAATAAATAGTTGGATCAGGTTTTTCTATCCAATCTGCCAATCTGTCTTTTTGGAGTTTAATGCATTTATATTTAAAAAAATTACTGATAAGGAAGGACTTATTTCTGTCACTTTGGTGACACTTTGTGTTCTATAGGCCGCATAGCTTTTTTCTTATTTGGCACGACTATCTTCTTTTGTGTTCAACCGATTTTTATGTAGTAAAACACTTTAATTCCCTTCTCATTTCCTTTTGTGTGTATTCTATAGCTATTTTCTTTGTCATTATCCCTCCGCTTTACAGATGTTAATAAAGTACCTTACTGTGTTGTATGCAACCCTTTCCTATAGTGTTGTGATGCCAACAGACTTGTATCATCACTTTGAGACCACACTTTAAGCAAAAGGAAATGAATACTCTAACTGTAAACACTGAGGTCTTTAATGCCAGAAATTATTAGATTTCCAAACTAGAAAGGAAAAGCCCATTGAAGCACCACAGATTTTAATTTTCAATAAAGTAACATTACTCTAATAATCCGCCTAAACAAAAAGCTTTTTGGAGTTCCTTAAGGGAAAAAAAAAAAAAAAAAAAAAAAGAGCAGGTACCTGGGTGGCTCAGTTAGTTAAGTTTCTGACTCTTGATTTCAACTCAGGTCATGATCTCAGGGTTGAAACTGAGCCCTGCACTGGGCTCCCTGCTCAGCAGGGAGTCTGCTTCAGATTCTCTCGCACCTTCTCTCCCCTCTCTCTCAAATAAATAAATAAATAAATAAATAAATAAATAAATAAATCTTAAGGGGGGGGGAGCAAAATGTCTAAAGACCAAAAAGTGAGAAAACCATTGTAGACTATCCCAGCCATTATCAGTCCATTCCTTGCCCTGCACCATTGTGATGGAATTACAAACACCCATTTGGGCCCCTGGCTGGCCCTAGGTTTTTAGTTCTTATAGCTCAGAAGGCTGATTTTTGGTGACCCGATGGACTTTGGTAACCTGACAGGTTGTTTTCTCCTTTTTTTCTTTCCATCTTGTTTCTTTTTTCTTTATTCTCCATTCTTTTACTTTTCCCATTTTTTTCTATTTTCCTTTTTCTTATTTTTCTTTGTTCTATTTTCTTATTTTTCTTCATTGTCTTTTCTCATTTTTCTTTTTTAAATTCTTTTATTAGCAGTTAGTAAGCATAATTATTGTTTTATATCATCAGTATTAATGTCGTTAGCACATCAGCATTGCCAATTAGCACGGTTAGCAGATCACCATGCAGCAGGGCGCTGCAGCCATCTCTAACAAATTACCCGTATCTACGACTACGAGCTCCTCCAGACCACTGATCAGGGTAACTTCGCCAATGGTGAGGCTGGCCCAGCACATCCTGACTGGGACAGAGGCCGTGAAGGTCATTAGGAAGAGTCAGCAGAGCGCCTCCAGTTTCCAGGGACTTTTCTATGAAGCACACAGCACAAAGGCCTTGAATCACACCAATACTGTAAAGCTGAGGTGACTGACACTGAGGAAGCACTATTCCTTGTCTCGGAGTGTGTCAGTGGAGACATGTTTGGTTATTTACAATGGACCATGGCCACATGACAGAGAAAGAGGCCAGAGGCAATTCCAGCAGCTAGTATCCACTGCGTAGTACTGCCACCAGAATGGTATAATACACAGGGACCTGAAGCCAGAGAACCTACTTTGTGACACTCAGGTGAAATGTAAAAATTACAGACTTTGGCCTCAGCAACGAGTTCACCACTGGCCATAAGCAGAACACCTACTGTAACAGCCTCCCTTATACTACCCCAGAATCCTTCCTGTGCCAAAAGTACAATGATCCAAGGTCACCTGGGTGGCTCAGTCGGCTGGCTAAGTGTGTCCAACTCTTGATTTCAGCTCAGGTCATGATCTTAGGGCTGTAAGATCGAGCCCCACATTGCCCAAGCATGGAGTCTGCTTAAGATTCTCTTTCCCATGGGGCGCCTGGGTGGCACAGCGGTTAAGCGTCTGCCTTTGGCTCAGGGCGTGATCCTGGCGTTATGGGATCGAGCCCCACATCAGGCTCCTCTGCTATGAGCCTGCTTCTTCCTCTCCCACTCCCCCTGCTTATGTTCCCTCTCTCGCTGGCTGTCTCTATCTCTGTCGAATAAATAAATAAAATCTTTAAAAAAAAAAAAAAAAAAAGATTCTCTTTCCCTCTCCCTCCGCCCTTCCACCTCCCCCCGGCAATTACAACAATCCACTACAGTGGATGTGTGAAGCACAGTAATCATTGTCACCATGGTCACTGGTGTCCCTGCCTTTTGTGGGAGAGGACTTCAGGGAGCTATGGAAGCAGATCCTGAGGGGGCAATACCACATTCCAATATTCTTATCTCTTGAATGTGAAAACCTCGAGAAAATTGATGGCCCTCAACCCCAGTGATAGAGGAACGTTAGAAAATATTATGAGGGATCCATGGATGAGAATGGGCAAGGAGAAGAAACTCAGATCTTACACAGAGTGCTTCATGACAATAAGGACCCCCAGGGTGCCCAAGGTGATGATGAACATGGGCTATGGGTGGGACCAGATCCAGGGCTTATGAACAGCATGGAGGTATGACAAATGTGATGGCCACCCATCATACTGGGTAATCCCAAGCTCAAGAAACTCAAGGTGAAGGGCCACCCCCCTCATAGTAACTCCCTTCTCCCCTTCTGCAGGCCCTAACAGCTGCATTCTTTCCCCAACCTAGAAAGTTCAGCAGATACCTAACAATGCAGTAAAAGCCTGCTATTCCCACCTGGTTCTTCAAGGCAGAAAAACAGTGGCTGGAGGAGCACGAGGACTCAGAGTAGAAGGCCACAGTGCCTGCCAGTCCCCCACCCAGTCTGGAGTCAAGGACCACCATCCCCAGCTCAGCCCCCTAGCAGTGGCCCTGGGGCCTCCTCCTCCACCCCCAGCACCAAAGGAAACCAACTGTCGTCAATGTGTGTCCTTAAAAGGAAATCCTCTGCAAACCAGGCAGCCTGATGGTACCACCCAAACCTCTCCCTCTGGTCACAGCCAGGGCCAACGGTGATGGCTGGGTTCCTCAACTTAGAGACACTTCTGTTTTAAGCTTCCCAGCAAGAATCAGAAAGGCAAACAAAATAGAGTGAAGCCCATTTAATCTCTCATGGTGGATGGCCAAGGCAGAAATCAAATCAAAGACCATGGGGAAGTCGAGCTGCACTCCCTGAATTTTAAATGAAGAGAAAGAAGATGCTGAGCTCCAGCGAGCCTGACAACACAATACAGATCAGCCAGAGACTAGGCACAAACAGCTGCAGATGGGAGCAATGTAAGAAGTACACGCTGTGTGTGCAAGATGCTTAGGGAAGAGGGCTTGGTTATTACTGATAAGGAAAGATTTACTTCTGCCATGTACCGTGTTTTCTGCATGTCTATATTCCCATTGTCCAGTTCTTCATTTACTGATTTTTTGGGTATTTAGTTGAATTTTAATGTAATTTTTAAAAAAGATTTTATTTATTTGAGAGAGAGAGAGAGCATGTGCATGTGCATGCAAGTGGGGAGAGGGGTGGAGGGAGAGGGAGAAGCAGACTCCTTGCTAAGCCGGAAGCCAGACATGGGGCTTGATCCCAGGACCCTGAGTTCAGGACCTGAGCCGAAGGCGGATGCTTAACTGTCTGAGCCACCCAGGAGCCCCTAATGTAATTTTTATGTATCATTTTGGTTCCCTCTTCTTTCCTCTTCTGTATATTTATATTTTCTTAGTAGTTACCTTGGGGATTACAATCAACATCTTAAATTTATAATAATCTAGTTTAAATAATATCAATTTAGTTTCAATAGTTTATACTCTGTTCCAATCTGTCCTTTCTCCTTTATGTTGTTATCACAGATTACATCTGTGTGTGTTGTGTGCCTGTTATGACAAACTGAAAACTTTCATGCTTCTGTCATTTATTTAAAAAATATTTTACTTACTCATTTGAGAGAGAGAGAGAGAGAGAGAGAGAGAGAGAGAGAGAAAAGGCACAAGTGGTGGGGAGGGGCAGAGGAAGAAGCTGTCTTTTAAATCATGTATTTAAAAAAGGACCAAACAGGCACTGGGTAACTTGGTTAAGCGTCTGCCTTCGGCTCAGGTCATGATCCCAGGGTCCTGGGATTAAGCCCACGTCCGGCTCCCTCCTCAGCAGGCCTCAGTCAGGCCTGCTTCTCCCTCTGCCTGCTGCTCCCCGCTTGTGGCCGCGCATGCACGCGGGAGCGCACTCTCAAAAATAAATAAATAATAATTTTTTAAAAGGACAAAATAAAAGAGAATATTGACTTTTATAGTTACCTATACCAGTATTATTTCTTCTTACGGCTTTGAATTAGTGTCTAGTGTCTTTTCACTTCAGACTGAAAAACTCTCTTTAGCATTTCCCATGGGGCAGGAGTAATGGTAATGAATACCCTCAACTTTTGTTCATCTAGAAATATCTCAATTTCTCCTTCATTCTCGAAGGACAGTTCTGCCAGATACAGAATTCTTAGTTGATAAGGTTTTTCTTCCCCCCTTTCAGGACTTTAAAATATGTCATCTTTACTGTCTTTCAGGCATCCATGACTTTTTTTTTTTAAAGATTTTATTTATTTGAGAGACAGAGAGAGCCTGAGCAGGGTGGAGGGTCAGAGGGAGAAGCAGACCCCCCACTGAGCAGGGAGCCCGACGCAGGCCTGGATCCCAGGACCCCAGGATCATGAGCTGAACCGAAGGCAGAGGCTACATGACTGAGCCACCCAGGTACCCCTGAAATCCATGATTTCTGATGAGAAATCAACTGTTAAAATCTTATTTAGAAACCCTTATATATGACAAGTTGATTCTCTTGCTTTCAAGTTGTTGCTTTGCAAATTCAAGTTACAACTTGACTGTAATGTGTCTTGGTGTAGATTTCTTGAGTTTATCCTCCTTAGAGTTCATTAAGCCTTCTTAGATGTGTAAATTCATTAAATTCTGGAAGTTTTTGGCCATTAGATTTTCACAAATGTTTTGTTCCTCTCTATACATTCTCCTTCTGGAGCTCCTATGAACTGCATATGGCATGCTTGAGGATGTCCTGCAGGTCCCTCAGGCTGTGTTCACTTTTCAAATTTTTCTCTTTCTGTTCCTCAGGCTGAATAACTTTGATGGTCTTACCTTCAGCTTGCTGATCTTTTCTTCTGTCTGCTCACATTTGCTGGCAAACCCCTCTAATAAATTTCGTTTCAGGGGCATCTGGCTAGCTCAGTCGGTTGAGTGTCTGACTTGATTTTGGCTCAGGTCATGATCTCAGGGTTGTGAGACTGAGCCTTGTGTTGGGCTCCCTGCTCAGCAGGGAATCTGCTTGAGATTCTCTCTCCCTCTCTAAAATAAATAAATAAATCTTAAAAAAAGAAAAAGAAAAAAAAAACAACAACTTTCATTTCGGTTACTGTGCTGCTTTTTCTGTTCCAGAATTTGTTACCTTCTTTTAATTTCTTTCTTGATGGTCTCATTTTGTGCAGACATTGTATTCTCAATTGCCTTTAGTTCTTTGTCCATGATTTCCCTTAGCTCATTGAGTATATTTAACACAGTTGATTTAATGCCTTTTTTTTTAAAAAAAAAACAAACAAGGTTTATTTTAGGGAGATAGAGAAAGCTTGGGCAAGCAGGGGAATGGGAGAGGGAGAGAGAGCAGCAGACCCCTTGCTGAATACAGAGCCCAAAATGGGGCTTGAGCCCACAACCCCAGGATAATGACTGGAGCCAAAATCAAGAGTTGGATGCTCAGCCACCCAGGTGCCCTGATTTAATGCCTTTAACTTATAATTCCAATGTCTAAGCTTCCTTTGAGATGGCTTCTGTCCAATTCTTTTTTTTTTTCCTGTGAATGGGCCACACTTTCCTCTTTCTTTATACGTTTCATATTTTTTTCTTGTTGAGAAATGAACATTCTGAGTATTATAATGTGGTATCCTGGAAATCTCACTCTCCTGTACCTCAGGGATTGCTGATTGTTGTTTGCTGAGAGCTGGAATTGTCCATTTGTGAGCACAGCACTCACAAAAGATCAGCAGTCTATCCCTTCATGAAGCACATCTCCATCCAATCAGGTTCCAGAGTTCCAAGATAGTTGATTCCAAATACTCTTTCCAGGTCAATGGCTGACTTGGTAGAGGGACTGACCTCTAAAGCTTCCCACTCAGTCTTTTTGTGTGACATTACTGCAGTCCACAGTCTTTTAATTTAAACATCAGTGAACTAGTCCAATTTTCAGACCTTGACCAAACTCATTCAAGCCCTTGAATCACTGCTAATTCTCTCAGTAGAAAATGCCAGGTACATGCGTATTTTTTGGACCTAAGTATGATTTGTTTTCTAGTTTTGGTAAAGGATCAGGATGAATCATTCCTTCTTTCTTAAATCTCTTGTGACCACAGAAGACCATCACAGGAAAGGAACTGATATGTGGCAGAAGGCAAAGATAATCTAATAGCATGGACTTAAAATATCAAACTAGTGGCTCCTGGGCTTAAATACCATTCAAAATACAAGAAGTAGTATGTAGTGTTAAGAAGTGGTTGACTGGGAGTATGGCATAGAATTTACTTCAAGAGTCTTTACTCTGGGTACAACTGTCCAGTGTTCTGAAGGTACAGCTGGAGTTAATACTTCTAACTCTGTGCTCAGAATACATTAGGGACTTGAATATTCGCTAAAATATTTAGCTTCCTTTGTATTAAAAGAAGTATCTTTCTGAAAGCATATGCAAGGAAGGACAGAATGCTTCATATAGGTAAATTACTTAGCTCTCACTCCAGAAATCTTCTCTCTCTAAAACATGCCTTTTTGGGGGGGTGCCTGGGTAGCTCAGTCAGTTGGGCATCCGACTCTTTTTTTTTTTTTTTTTAAAGATTTTCTTTCTTTATTAGAGAGAGAGAGGGAGAGCACAAGCAAGAGGAGGGCGACAGGCAGAGGGAGAGGGAGAAGCAGGCTCCATGCTCAGCAGGGAGCCCGGTGTGGGGCTTGATTTCAGATCATGACCTGAACCAAAGGCAGACGCTTAACCGACTGGCACCCCAGGGAATCCAACTCTTGATTTTGGCTCAGGTCATGATCTCGGGCCCCTGTGGGGCTCCATGCTCAGCACAGAGTCTGCTTGTCCCTCTCCCTCTGCTCCTCTCCCTGCTCTCTCTCAAATAAATAAAATCTTTAAAACATATATTTTTTGAAGCAATAAATTTGTATCAGTAGGATAAGCTGGGCGTTTACAATGTTTGGGAAATCAATGTTCTAACAGTGAGCAATTCCCACCAAACAAATTCTTCCTCCAAAAACAGCCAAACTACCTCAACAATTAACCTGTCAATGGCTGTGAATAGGAATGAGTTCACTATCAATATGACATCATCACCGGTTAGGAGCAATTGGGGAAGTTGGGAACTTCTATTCAGTATCACCAGAAATGGATACAAATCAGGGTACCACACCATGCCAGCACTGCCCATAATCTTTGGTTAATGGGTAATCCTACTTTTTCAGGAGCAGTTAGCTCGGTTTCCTCTTTCACCCTCGCTGCTGTGCTTGCCCATGCCTACCCCTATCTGTCTAAAACCTGTCAAATAGGTGTCCCTGCTTTTAGAGCCAGAGTCACCATCTTAGACCAGGCTTGCACATATCCTACCCATGCTATTTTAGCTGTAAATCCTTTCAACCAGAATAATGCCCCTCATATTTTGTCATTTCCTTTCAAATATGTAAATATGGCCAGATTATCATGATGAAATGTGGTCAATACGAAAACGAGAGTACTACAAATCTGTCTGCCTTTAGCCACATCACGATACTTCTACCTGGGCTCTTGAATAGTAACATACCCGAAAAACACAAAGCCTGTCACACTGAGAAGCAGTGTACACCATGCCACCTTTCTTACTGTACTCAGTCCCTACCTGCCGTCCTCATTTTCAGGGCCTACCATCCTGCCATCTTCTCACATCTATCACCTCGAATCAATCTCTGCCAAGAATCTAGACGCCTACTTCCAAGTTCTGCCACATTAACATACTGGGAAGGTCATGGGTCCACTTCTCTCCTTTCCTTGATGCATCTCTCTCAGCCAAGAGAACCCAAGCGGTGAAAAGAACTCCGCGCCTACTTCACAATGCGTATGCAAACATAGGAACGCACGTGGGCAGACTTACACGTATTATGAGTGAACATTCTAAAATGTAGTTAGAATTTTTTAAAGTAGGGTACAGAACAAGGTATGTTCCCATTTGTGTTTATTAGGTTGAATCCTACGAAAATGTCATTTTTGTAGGTCAAAACCAACCAAGCAATTTTATGGGGTTCACAGTCTCTAAGGTAGGAGGGATTAAGGTAGAAAAATATTTGTTTTCAAGGTTTCCGTGTGTAACAACTGGACATATGAAGTTTATCACCACCTCTTCACATCCAAAACCTGAGAGCACCTGCCCAGAAGCCTACTATCAAATCTTTGCCACACGACATCATCGCCTTTTGTGGGTGGCTCCTCATGTGTCACACAGTCAGAAAAAAAATTCCTCCAGGACAGGAACTATCTTACTCCTTTGGCATTTCCTTCGCATAGCACCCAGTACAAAGCATCCTTTGGATGCCTGCATGTCTGAATGACTACATTTCCACTTCCCCTGTCGCCACTGTTCTCTACCCCTGTTCTCTACCACAGTAGTGGGAAGCAGAAAAAACAACTCACTTCTCAGACTCTGACGTGCACTGTTTGATTCTGGCCTGTGAACAACCACAGGTGAAGTTATTCATTAACTGTATACACCATCTGTCTAGGGAGGGGGTACATTACAAGGGTGACCAACTTGAGCTCCTCCTCATTCCCCTCCTACCCTCCTTCCCAAACTCACAAGGGGCATCTTGCTACTATCTCACCTCTCCAGTGGGCTTACAGAGATTTGGTCCTAAGGTTCCACCCTTCACAGAAACAGCACACCTTTCTCTCCCCCAGGTAGATCACGGATGCTTTTTATCTCCAGATGACTTTACGGGCACACAGAACTGCAAGGCACAGAAGACTGCCATTTGGCAGGGGCAGGTAGCCAGTCACATGTAGACAGGATTTCATGTTGTTGTCATGCAGAAACGATCAGCTACAACTTGAGAAGGCAATAAGGGGAAAAAAGGAAGAACCGGCTGACCAAGCGTACTTTTTTCCCCTTCTAAAACACAATCGTTTCTCCCAATTCAGACTGCTAACATTCTTTCAACAGCCCTGAAAATAAAGACTGGCCCAATGGTCTACTCTTGATCTGTAAAAACTGACTAACTCCCTCCTATTTGTTACAATTAATTAAAAAAAGGAAAAAAATTTAATTTATGCCAAGTCTGGGACACTCATAGGGAATCTGCTATTACAACCTCTACTAGAAAATGACAAAGAAATCTAATTTGTCAAAGTTAAACAAGAAAAGTTGGTAAAAAATCCATCTAGAGCACAGATTATGAACTGTTATGTGATCACATAAGGCAAGCAATGATCACAGAAGGCAAAACATGAAATGCATAAAAACTTCTTCATGAACATAATTTAAAACCTAATACTTGCTTTACAAAGTCTATTTTCAACTCATCACCTAAGGCGGTTGGGCTACAAGGAATGAAAGATATGTACCACTGCTCCACCAAACCCAAGGCTCCTGGGGGGTCAGAAACCAGGTTTTCTACTGTGTGTAGACCTACCACATTGCACAAGGCTTGGCATGTGGTGGTGCTCAATAAACCTACTGACTATATAAACAATTATACAGTATTTGTCCCAGATACAAAGGGGAGAGATTTTAGCTGCCTCCTTCTGCTAGGGCACCTCAGAAATAGCTTCTTCTAAATTTCTTGGTGGATGAAACCGCCAGACAAACTGATTAAGGGACCAGGCAAAGGGGTAGAAAGAAAACCAATGTAATGAGAAGCAAACATATTTTGAGCCTAACTCTGACAAAGTTCTATGAAAAGATGGAAAACTGCTGAGCTTATCAAAATGTATTATGAAGCAGAAGCAAGTAAGGCAGTGGTACTGTCCCAGAGACAAAGAATGGATCAGAATATTTAAAAAAAGATACATGTAGGTGGGTAATTAGTGTGTGATGAAAAGATTTCTAGTCAGTGAGAAAAGGACGACAATATAACGAAATACTGGCACAGCCATACCTTTGGAAAGATTCTGATGTCATATTGCATCACACATAAGAATTCCAGTGTGCTAGGTACTAGGGAAAAACATTGTTTTTATTGCCCTTAGGATGGGGAAAGCCTAGTACATTAACATGAAACCCCAAAACCAAAACAAATCAACAATGTTGACTACAGGGAAGTTTCTTTACTACAAAAACACACCATTAACCAAACCAAGCCATGATAAACAAGCCTGGAATGTTTACAACACGAAAAAGGGTCAATATTCTTGCTATATACGAAGTTTAGGTTCAAACAAACAAAAACCCACCTCATTTGGGCTTTAGAGAAAATAGTCAATTCACAGAAGAAAAATAAACGGCTAATATTTTTTAAAAGCTTAATCTATTCATCAATAAAATGGGAATGAGGTATCATTTAAATTTTTCCCACTAGTTAAACTGTCAACCTTTAAGAAAATTGACAATTGGCAACTATATAAATAGAATTCTCAAGCTACAAGCTCCTCTTGGAGGCAGTATGGTAATGAATACCAAATTTTAAGTATAAATAACAACTATACCTTAAGGAAATGATCAAATAAGTGGCTTAAAAAAAAAGATATTATTTTAAGTAATCTCTAGACCCAGTGTGGGGTTCTAACTCACAACCCCAAGATCAAGAGTCACATGCTCCACTGACTGAGCCAGCCAAGAGCCCCTTAAATAATTTTCTTAAAGAGAAAAGTTGGAAGTAACTGAAACATTCATTTAGAAGATGGTTAAACTTGGTAAATGCAGTATCACACAGCCATTAAAAACAGTAATGTCCGGGGGGCTCCTGGGTGGCACAGTTGGTTAAGTGTCTGACTTTTGCTTTTGGCCCAGGTTGTGATCTTAGGGTCATGAGATCCAGCCCTGTGTCGGGCTCTGTGCTCACTGCAGAGTCCGCTTGGGATTCTCTCTCCCTCTGCACCCCACCCCACACTTCAAAACAAAACAAAACAAAACAAAACAAGTGTGTACTGACAAGGAAAGGTGTGTAGTACATACAGTAAAATCTTTAAAAAGCCAAGTTATGGAAGAGTGTACTGTATGATCCCTTTTAAATATAAACATGTAACTTTGGAAGTATAGCCACCAAATTATCCAGAAGGGTAATAGAGAACTATTCACTTGCTTCTGTAATTTAGAATCAAGTCCATTTTAGGAAAAAAAATCTAACCACCTAGGGACGCCTGGGTGGCTCAGCCAGTTAAGCGTCTGCGTCCGGCTCAGGTTGTGATCCCAGAGTCCTCGGATCGAGTTCCGCACTGGGCTCCTTGCTCAGTGAGGAGCCCTACTTGTGCTTGTGCTCACACTCTCTGACAAATAAAAAAATTTTTTAAAGATTTTATTTATTTATTTGACAGAGAGAGACAGCTAGTGAGAAAGGGAACACAAGCAGGGGGAGTGGGAGAGGGAGAAGCAGGCTCACAGCAGAGGAGCCTGATGTGGGGCTCGATCCCAGAACGCCGGGATCACGCCCTGAGCCAAAGGCAGATGCCTAATGACTGTGCTACCCAGGCACCCCTCTGACAAATACATTTTAAAAAATTTCTCAAGAAGAAAAATAGAACCACCTATACTGAGGTTACTCTTGCCCCTCATGAAGTGAATGAGCAGGGCTCCATGTGGGTGATAACTTTTGAAATGGCTTAAAGGGTCCTCAAAGTTTCTGATTGTGTCCTCTTGCCAGTTGGGACTTTACAAAAGCCACTGAAGAATGATCAAGAGCCAAAGAAAGCCAAAATATGAAAGGATCTTGAGGACAGCCAATCCGCTATGCTCATCTTTCAGAAGTGGAAACGGAAGCTTAGTAACTTACTTCAGAGCCATACTGCGGCCCTGCTTAAGGAATTCTCCAAAATCCTACTGCTCTGGCCTACTGATTTCAAGCAATGTGAAGAATTCACAGGTATTTCTTTTTTTCACCCAGAGAACACAACAGATGAGCATGCATGCATATATCTATAGATATATCCATGTACCTATATGGCCATATATATATATACATATATATATATCTCAAAAGCCACTTGGAGAATATATTTTTAGTTCTTTCTTTCAAACGATTAGCTTTTGGGGGAAAACTGATGAATTAGTTTAGTGCCTACCCTGAAGCCCCTCTCCTAGGGTAGGCAAGACACACATAAAATGTGTGCAAGACACATATATGAAATACAAGTCACAGGCATTCAGTGAAAGCTGAGAATAGTATGGGCTGAAATGGCCACATAAAGCTTTAAAAATGGAGCTGGTGGTACCTGAGCCAGGCAGGACACCAAAAGACAGAGCACAGAAATGAAGGGAAGTGGCAGGAACTAAGCTGAAGGAAACAGGGAACAAAGTGTGGTATGGAACGGGCAAGTAAAATAACTTACGGTAAGTAAAACAATACAGGGTGTGCATCAGAGAAAGGACAAAACCAGGAAGATAAGCCGGAGGCGGTGTGTGGAGGGACATAACGAAGGGCAATGGAAACCCAAGGGTTCTGCGGGCAGGGAAGGAATAGGACCTAAGGAGTAGTTTTAAGACTATCTGATCGCACTTTACAAGGAAGACTGGGGGTGGGGGGGGGGTGAGACATCAGTTAAAAGACATCTAGTTAAGTCTATAGGTATCCAACACTGAAAACACGGAAGGCAAGGGAACGCTCAGACTCAACTGTTTCTTTCACACCTACTTCTGCAAAGGGTATTTTGAGGCACTTAAATCGAGATTATCACACATCATTTAAAAGAAATAGATATCTCAAGTTAGAAAGGTGATCTGTGAGTGAGGCAACTTGGCATCCTTTCCTGCATTTAACTGTCAGTTGATGGGAACAACAATCTACAAATGAGCCACTGGTTCCCCAACAGCTATTACTACAGCAAGCCACCGTAAAACTTGTACTATTTCCCAAATATTTCCAACTCTGTGCTGTCCAGGTTCATGGTAGAATCACACTCTTTGGTTTCCTGTATGGTGTGACTCATTCTGGCCAGTGAGCTGTAAGCCTAAGTGACGTGTCATCCTGGGCTGGAACACTGAATGACAGAAGTTAAGACCCTCCAGTAGTTCTTTTTCACTTTGCCAAGACACCCAGCAATATTCCATATCGTGTCCATCAAGTGAAGTAGTGATGCAGAGCTCCTGGAAAACTCATGGTGCACGTGCTGCACGAGCAGAAAATAAACCTACGTTGCCTTCAACCATTTTGAGGTTACTTGTTTCTGCAGAGTAACCTAGCCTATTCAGTCTCATACTGCTGGAAAACTGACTACCTACAAACTTACATTTCAAAAGAAGCAGAATAATCATGGCATCTTTCTTTTATTTATTTTTAAGATTTTAATTATTTGAGAGAGAGACAGAGAGATCAAGACAGGGCACAAGGGCGGGCAGGGGTGGGAAAGGGAAGCAGGCTCCCCACTAAGCAGGGAGCTTGACATGGGGCTCAATCCCAGGACCCAGGATCATGACCTGAGCCGACGGTGGACGCTTCTTCTTCCTTTTTTTTTTTTTTTAAAGATTTTATTTATTTGTTTGACAGAGAGAGAGACAGCCAGCAAGAGAGGGAACACAAGCAGGGGAGTGGGAGACGAAGAAGCAGGCTCCCAGCGGAGCAAGAAACTTGCTGCGGGGCTCGATCCCAGGACTCTGGGATCATGCCCTGAGCCGAAGGCAGACGCTTAATGACTGAGCCACCCAGGCGCCCTGGATGGTGGACACTTAACCAACTGAGTCACTCAGATGCCCCAAAGCATCCTTCTTTAAAAAAAAAAAAAAAACAAAAAAACAACTCTTAAATAAAACTGAACAATAAAATTTACGTAGGCTCTTCTTCCAGATAAGATGTTATTTTTCTCACCACTATTAGGGTTAAAGAAGCATCTGACAACTTGCAATATGGAGCACCAGTTCCGATCCCACTACTGGCCTCCATGATACTGAGCATGTCCTTTTGGGCCATTTCCTCATCTGCAAAGAGATGGTCACAATTCATATGCTGCTTGGATTGAACTCCGAAGTGAAGTTTAAACTAGGTTACAGCTGATCTCTGTAAGAGACTGACTGTGTACACACACACACACACACACACACACACATACACTTTGTTCCACGTATCAGTCATGTGGGGAGGGGGGAAAAAAACTAAAGCAACTTTTATAAAGAAGCAAGTTCCTGAGAAAGCAATTCCTGTTGAGGACTTCACAGTCCAGCCCAATAGATTCTTGACTAGGATGCGCACCGCTGCTCTCAAGCTTTCTAAAGGCAGGTCCCAAACCAACAGCTGAGTCTAGCCAGGGACCTGGATAATGGTGCTTTTTTTTTTTTTTTTCTTTTTTGGTAAAACAGACTGGAAAGCAGATAGCTAGTATAACAGTTACACAGAACTGTTCTCAATAGCTCAAAGCTTTTGCTAGCAACCCTATATTATCTCAAGCATTTACCCAGTAAAACAGATTGTCCATAAATTGGTAAGAGGAGCCCACAACGGGTTGGCTGGCTAAAGAGGAAAACCAAACTGTTCTTTCTCCATCCCATCCCTCCCAGGCCAACTCCTTTTAATCTGTGTTAAAGATACTTCTGAGGAAGGCTTAAACACATTTGTATTTGAGTCCTAGCCCCACTAATCTCTCAATATGTATTTCTCTAGGTGAATTATAACATCAAAGTCATTCCTTATTCATAACTGGGGTACCACCTGTCTTACTCAATAGGGTCGTGAGGTTCAAGTGAGAGGATTATGCCCTATCCTAGCATTATCTAGTGAAGTATCACTTCGTTTAACATACACCCTTCAAGAAGGCACCGGGGTGCCTCCCCTCCCCCACGCCATCTGGCCCCAATACATATATAGCCATTCCCAATTTGGAGATACTGCAGCTACTCCAACTACTTTAACATTTCCCTACCTCCATTCATTTGCTTATGCCATTCCCTCCAATTATAATGGGTTTCCTAAGTTTCCCCTCCACACAACTCCACTCCACACAGACCTAACCCACCATTTGAACACCTCCAGCATTTTCTTTAAGCTATTTTTATGACTCTCATCTGCCTTGTTTTTACAATTATTCGTAAACCTCCAGTGATCTTTATTTTATACTCCCCACAGCTGCCAGCAGTGTTTTCTTATACTAGACAATAAAAATCTGTCAAATGAACATAGAACACAGTTTAGCATTCAGGAAAGTTCTACATATTAATCACTGGCCCAGAAGCATAACTTACATGCTACAAATAGTAACTTACTGTACAAAGTTAGAACTGGAAAAAAATATTAAGTTTACTGAGTAATATTTCAAGATCCATCCTAGAATGATTCATCCCTGCCCTCCAGGAGTTTAGAGTGGGGGAGGGGTAAAATCATATAATATTATTCTAACCAAACTAGGGTCTACAGCAGATGTACAAAAAAGCTCAAGATCACTCAGCCAGAAAGCCGTTGGTCAAACACCAATATCTAGATGGTCAGTCAGAACATGCAAACAGGCCTATTTCTAACACATGTATGAAGGAATCCAAAGTTTTAAGAACTCAAGCGTCAGATCAAAGAGGTTGAATGAAAGCACTGTTTATTATGACTAGATTTATATCCCACAGATGATACTTTTGGGCCAATTCCACCACCAGGAATGGATCCAGATTATAAATGCAAAAGCTAATCCTCAAGGGCAACTACGGAGGACTAACCACTCACTAGATGAAACCATTCTGCTTTTCTAACCCTAAAGGATTTACAAAACATTTCTAAGAGGTTGTCTCAAACTCCAGAAACAACTTCTCTACTCCCTCAAGGACTGCCTACACTGGTACTGAATGGGGCCATAAAAAAACAGGTTCCTACCAGAGGGGCAAAAAATGAAAAAGACAAGTGTTAGCAAAGATGTGGAATACTTGGAACTCTCCAATACTGCTGCTGGGAGTATAAGTTGGTACAACAATTGGATAACTGACAGTATCTACCAAAGTGTAACAGATACTGGTATGGGCTGAAGCGTATCCCCACCAAATCCATATCCTGAAGTCCTAACCCCCAACACCTCAAAATGTGATGATCTTTGGAGACAGGGTCTTTGAAGATGTAACTGAGGTTAAATTAGGTCATGAGGGTAAGCTCTAATCAATATGACTGATGTCCTTATAAGAAGAGATTAGACACAGGTACAGAAGAAAGACCATGTCAGGACACAGGAAGGCAGCCATCTACAAACGAAGAAAAGAAGTCTCTAAACAAATCAACCCTACCAACACCTTGATCTTGAGCTTCCAGCTTCTAGAACTACGGGAAAATAAACTTCTTTCGGCTAAGCCACTCAGTCTGTGGTATTTGTTACAGCAGCCCTAGCAAAAGAATACAGATACATACTCAAATAAAACTCAGCCTTTCCACTTCTCAATATTAACATAATAGAAATGTGTACAAAGATTAATCAGAAGGCAGACACAAGAACATTCAACCAGCATTATTTGTAACAGCCATAAAGTACAAGCTACCCAAATAAACATCAATAAATTAATAAATACATTATGATACATCACATAATGGAATACTCCTAAGCAATGAAAATGGAGTTTACAACTGCACTCAATACCAAATCTCACGAACAACAGTGGATCAGAGAAACCAGACACAGAAGAGTACACAGAGTATAACTCCATATACGAAGTCCAAATCCAACAAAATCACACTATAGTGTTAAAAAATAAGCAGACTCATTATCCTGAGAGGAAGGGAGGATAATGACTTGAAGGAGGCACAAGGGGGCTTCGAAGTTTATAAAAATTCTCCAAGTTCACTTATTTGTGTGCTTTTCTTGTAAGTATGTTCTACTTCAAAGTTTACTAACATAGAAATGAAAAATTACTTAAAAATAAAGGCAACACTTTACTCATCCAGGACCACCATGAGAAATAACTTTATTCTCAAACTGAATGCATCAAGTTCTTCAACTGTTGTCATTAAACATCTGAAAAACACAGCCTCATGATCCCCAGCTTCCCATCACTGAGTGTTTTTCAGGAGAGATCCCAAAGGTCAAAGATCCAAGAGTGTTCAGTCCCCCCCGCCCCAGTTAAATTCCCACACCATATTTTATTCAATTTCATAAATGAAAGATACTAAAGTATGTATTCATAGGAAGAACATAACCAGTTAACACTGCAGTCTTCCTTTGGGTAGTAAATAGATTTTTTTTTCTTTTTACTTCTGTATTTCCCTAGGTTTTTTTCTTCTTTTTTTCTTAAAAAGAACAGACTTGTTTAATAACCAGTAAAAGAGAAGAATCATTTTTATTTTATTAAAGATTTATTTACTTGAGATAGAGCAAGTGTGTGCATGTGGGCACAAGCAGGAGGGGAGAGGGGGAGAATCCTAGAGGAGACTCCCTGCTAAGGGCAGAGCCCGACACGGGGCTCTATCCCAAGACCCCAAGATCATGACCCGAGCTGGAAATCAAGAGTTGGCTGAATAACTGATTGAGTGACCCAGGTGCCCCAAGAAATGTCATTTTAAATGAACGGTAGTGAGCGGGGGGGTGGGGGTGGGGGGGTGTGGTGTGGTATCACCTGACTGGCTGAGTTGGAAGAGCGACTCCTGATCTTGGAGTTGTGAGTTTGAGCCCCATGGTGGGTGTAGAGATAACCAAAACAAAAAACAAAACTTTAAAATAAATAAATAAATGGTAGTAGAAGAAAAATACCTTTTTTTAAACAAGGAGTCAAATGCTGAGGTCTTTAAGGCATCCTGTATAATCAAAAAGGCAGGGTGGTACATCAGAAATAGCTATGTGTTTCAGCACACATAGATTAACATTCTAGTAGCTGGACCACCTGAGGACCCAGAACTATCTCATACAGAAAAACAGAAAAGGCTACCCTCTCAGCATACAGAGATGTTGTGAGGACCAAATGAAATCCTATGTAAATGGCAAGCACTACACAAACACTAAAAAGCATTTAAAGACAAATATCACGTAAGAAGGTTTCTACAAAATGTTAATACTTTTTTAACAACGGTCAACTGAATGGCAGAGGTCACGGGACTTAAGAGTGGCTGTGAACCTATGGGCTGTCCAGATGACCCAGAGTTATTTCCGGGGTCCTCAGATCCGTAAGTACATAGAGCACTGCTGATAGACTGACTAAATACCATATCAAGAGGCACTACTTTATTATAAAGTCTGTGCTATTACAATTGGGTTTTTAAAAGGTTAATTCGTATTGGCTTTATCACGCATTTTCAAATTACTCGAATTAAAAGTTCATCAAATGCAAATAAACTTTTAATTAAAATGGCATACAAAAATTAGAAACCAACGATGTAACCATTTAGCTCACCTTGTAATTTTTAAAGGATTACTGAACTGAGCTGGGTAACTTGAGGAAAGCCAGTAGCAAGCACAAGCCATCTTTACTTGAAGCGTCAGGGAGAACAGAGACTCTCCTTCACCGTTGTCTGGCAGCAGTCACACAAGCAAGCTCATTTGAGAGCCAAGTAAGGTTATAGAATTCCTAACACTGCCCAGGTCCCCAGGACTCCCTTAATATGCTTCCTCAGATTTGCTCTACCCCAACAACAAGCAGTCTGAGGCAACCAGGAAACGGACAACAAAATCAGTCAGACTGATCACCCCAGCAGTGATGACATCACCAAAACAGACAGCTCAGGAGAGCCTTGAGGTCCCCTGCATTAAGTACTGCATCCTGAGGCAAATGAACAAGGCCAACACTGTATGTCACCACTGGAACCAACTCCCAAGCTTTCTTCCTCCCCCACAGAGACATTTTGCAAGTAGCTATTCTTAAATTTGTTTTTGAAATCATAGCCTGAGTACTAAAACTGAAACTAGTCAGAGGCACTGCTAAAAAGCCTGTTCTGATTTCACCCACCACACATCACTTTTACCTTTGATTCACAAATCACACTGACCACAATCACCATTAAGAAGTTTTAAAACATTAATGCAAACTCTTTTTCTGTGTTTAGGAAAAGGCAGAAAGTAGAAGATGTGAGAACAAATAACTGGAGAGATCAACACGTTGCAAACGTGACTGCAGCAAACCGCAGATACAGAAGCACAGAGATCTATTAGACGGCATTCACAGTACATGTCTGGTGACACAGGAACAGAGCACTGAGAATACAACGGCAACCTTACATGGGAGATAAGAGTCAGCAGAAAGCCAGCAGCCGCAAGGCGGCTGGGGGGGGGGGGTGCTCCTTTCTAGAGCTTCAGTCTCCTTCGGAGGATGACATCAGTACCAAGGGGAACCACCGTTTAGCCTTACTTGGGAGGACTCCTCCTCCTTAACTCCCCCGGAAAACCTTGCCTAGAACTTCCAGTCCAATATCTAGTCAAATCCTCAGCCTTATTTGTTGAATTGTACAGATGCGGAGTTAAACAATTTTGTCATAGGAATAACAGCAAATATTCATGTCAAATTTCAGAAAGGAACAGTGCATAAAAAGACCAACACGAGAGTGTGGTCTAGGTTTGCTATGCCTTTGCACAGAAAGACTAATACCAAATATAAGGGCAGAAATGATATTAACACAATTCTCTTTGGAGATTTATTAGAAGCTAATCAAATAACCAAAACGTTTTTGCTTCACTTGGTGGTGGGGTCGGAAATCAGATTCAAAGCCATACTTTATTATAAAGCAATGCTCTTTGATTATGGGATTTGAGGGCTTAGGCCTGGTTAGCACAAACAAAACATAACAAAACAAGCAAATGCCCAAGTGATTGCTGACAATTACCTGGAGAGAGATACTAACAAAACTATTTTTAGAGTGCTTTCTCCTACATTCCATCCTTCTGTTTGTTTACTCATGAACTTCTACCACAAACACAAAACTCACATCTCCTTTTAAAGAAGGGGAGCCAGAGTAGTTGCAGGAGATGGGGTGGCATAGGGCTTTATTTAGTGAAATACTGGCACTATAACTGGTGGGCATTATATTAAACTTTCTTCATCAGCTAAAGAAAAAAAAAATCCAGCATGTCAAATGTGCCTTTGCTCAAAGAGCACTGCAACAGCAAACATTTGCAGTGTCAAATGGCAACGACATGAACTCCCTCAAGTGAACAACAAAATGCCACTAGAGCAAAAGGAAAAACAAGTTTAGTGTTGAAGGTTTCTCTTCCAAAGACATGATCAATTTGAAACTGTAACAGTATCTTCCATACTCTCAAGAGCAAACCATACAAGTAATGTTACAATTAACAAAGCCTTTAAGTTGGCCAGAACACCAGACTGCCTTCTATGGACTCACTTGCGGAGATGAGAACTCCTCTTTCCAAAAGCCTCAGGTTCTACCACCAAGCCATTCCACAACAGAATTCCTAGCTGTGATCACACATCATTTTTAAAATTCCTTTAGGACAATAACCACACTTATCTCCCTGAGTCAATAACCAGTCATGCCTAATACATGGTAGATACTCAAAACATCTCAATGAATGAAAAGGTGCTCATCATTACTCTCCTCTCTAAATTCAAACATTATTTACGACTACCATACTTATTACTCAAATATATCAGTTTAGATAGCAGAGTTAAAAAAGTAAAAAGAAATTAGAATACAACAGGGTTGGGAGGACTAAGCTTTAGCTCGGACAGTATCTTCACAAGTACTCACAACTCACCTTCCAGTTCTTAGACTCAAATCTGAGCAAACTCTCCCAAGTCTGAAGAGAAACACACTAATAGGAGACTCTATTAATCCATGGATGAGAAGTCATGCGGCTAATCAGCTGCTTAAGTCACAAGGAAGAGACAAGAGCCTGTTCTTTTGGAATCCAAAGAGAAGACAGAGTATTTTCGACAGGAAAGACCAACTGGCTAGATACCCATGTACTAAGGTTTTAAGAAAGTTTCACATGGCAGGATTGCCAGGCTTAATTTGTTGGACAAAACATTTACGTAACAAAATTTATCAGACCTCATTTAAGCACTTTGCTAAACCATAGAGTTTCTGATATTGGCACTACACTACAAAAAAACCTGTGTTAGAAGTCCACAACCACAAACGGAATATCTTGTGGTTTTTAAGGTAGAACTAAGGTGGCCGCAAGGTAGAACCAGAGGAGGCTTTCTAATGGCATCACTAGAAACAAAGGAGGCAGAGAGAGGAAGATACCTGGTGGCAAAAGATAGATCACAAACTTCAGAAGCACTGGAAAGCAGTACAACCAGAGACTAAGTACAGTACTCCGGAGCCTGCTTGCCTGGGTTTGAATCTTCGCTCCTTAACTTACTGGCTGTGTGACCTTGGACAAACAACTTAACCTCTCCGTTCTTTGACAATAATGGTATTTCAAAGGGCTGTTCTGAGCATTAAACACAAAAATCTGTGTAAAGGTCTTGCCTCCCTGCCCAGAACACAACTAGCGCTCAAATGTTTACTATTCTTCTTCTCAATCTTCCACTTTTACGAACCACTAGGCATCAAGATTTGATTTAAGCCAGTAAGAGGTTCCCCCGACGCGGTGGAATCCAAACACAGCTCTACAGCCAACCATCATCTTTCCTCCAATAAGTTTGAAAACTTCCTCTAGGATTTACCACAACATACTTAGGACAAAACGCTCCCTGTCTCCCACAGCCAGAGGCGTCTCACATGTATAAAAGTGCTTGGGGCGAGCCTAAGACACGTGACCTGACTCACTGCCTTGACTCAGGTGCCGTCAGGGAACCTCTCTCACTAACAGGGTCAGGTTGTTCAACTGAAGACACAGATGGGAACGTGGCTCAATCCTGGGCGCCAGTTAGCAAGGCCCGCGCGGTCGGCGGCGCCGGGGCCAGCGTCCCCAGACAAGGCAGCGGGCGGGGTCGGCTCCGGCACACTCCGGCTCGCTGCTCCAAGGGACTCAGCCCAATAGCGAGTCCCGCCGCGGCGCAGGCCCCCAGTGTCCAGAGGCCACCCAAATCAGGAGACACTCTGGGTCTCGGGTCTTGACGCTACCAGCAAGCAAGGGGTCCGGGACCGCCCGCCCGCGGTCGGCAACCCGGCCAGAGGTCACACCCGGCGACCTCTGACCTCCCCCCGGGCCGGGTGCGGTCCGGGCCTGCTCTTGGGCCCTGAGCGACGCAGGGTTTCCCCCCAGGCCTGCGCTGGGCCCAGAGCCTGCCCAAGATAAGGACGACGCGAGGCCCAGGCGACCGAGCAACTCAGGAGGGGGATGGGGTCAGGCCACCGGCCAGGCTGGGCCCGCTGCTTACCGCGGCCGCTCCGCTGGGGACTCCGGGCCGGGCGCGTCGCTAGGGCTCCCGCCGAGGAGGAGGTACAAGGGAGGACAGGAACTGAGGAGAAGTCCAAGTTCCGGTTCCAGCGGACTCCTCGGCACTCCCCAAGCCTTCAACGCCGCCGCTGCCGCCGCCTTGGGCTTTATGGCCAAGACTCCGGCTCCGCTCCCACTTCCGCCACCGCCGCCGCCCCGAGCGGAAGTACCTGTCACGAGACTCTCGACGCCAAGAGTGAGGGGGAGGAGCCCCGCCTCAATCTTGCGTCACGTTCCGGCCGCTTCTGGGCCGAGCCTGGATCACGTGGCATAAACATGTCTGCCCCCAATTGGTTGTTGCCATCTTTGAGGCTCGTACAATGAGAAGGACGGCGCCATGTTGAATCTACAAACCGCTGTCTCAGCCATCTCCCCCCTTACGCCCCCGCCCTTCACGTTCCCCCGGAATAATGAATGCCAGGGAAGAGAGGGCGAGAGTAAACTGGCTCTTCCAGTAGTGTCCCTCTGCAGAAGGCACTGATCGGTCAACTAAGCAGTCCTACTGTGTGCCCTGAGCTCCAGGATCAACAAAGCATGCATGCTCTAGAAACAGGCTTTCTCAGGGAGAGGTCTCTGAGTAGTGGGAGATAAAAGAGTGGTTATTTGACAAACTTACATTGGGTTGAGGAAGGGTACCCATATTTACTGAGCACCTGCCATGCCGCTGTACTATACCTTTGGATCATCTCCATTTGTCCTTACTTTAACCACTTAAGGAAACATTATTTTCACTATTTTGCAAATAGGGAACAGAGACCCGCTGCAGGTGGGTTTGACCTCACACAGTAAGTGGTAGAGTGAGATGTGAACCAAGGAAGGTTGGATGTCAATATGCATGATCTAGTCGGCTGAAAATGGCTGTACCAATTGTGTAACAGAGTGACAGAGACATGGAGGTGAATTAGACATTACCAGAACGTTTCATCTAGTCCAAGAAAGTGGAAAAACAACGTAACCCAACTAACATGAGGTCGCTTCTTAGTGAGGCACAGATGCACCACGTGGAGTTGTCTCACAAAGTAAACTTTATTTGCAGCAAATAAGGAGATGGCTGGGGAGTAACTTCCAAATCCAAGGCAGGTAGAGCAAGGGTGAATGGATTCCTTTTATTTAGGGTTAGGATGAGTATTTAGAATGGGGAGCTTTGTTATTTTATGTAAAGGCGGGCAAAAGGAGGTGCATGTGCCTTAAGGAAACATGCCTATACATACATTGTATGTTATGTATATGAGGCTTGTGCTCCTCTTTGGATGGAGATTTTACTATTATAATGAGGTAAAGGTAAGTCTTGGTCACTCTGTGGGCCACTTCATGGTCCATCCACATAGGTGTGAGTGGGGGGTTAAGTTCAAACTGGTCTGGGTGGTCTGGGCAGTTGTTATTGCTTGAGGAGTATTGTTTGTTTGTTAAAGATTTTATTTATTTATTTGTTTATTTATTTATTTATTTATTTATTTATTTATTTGACACAGATAGAGAGAGAGAGAGAATGTGCACAAGTAGGGAGAATGGCAGGCAGAAGGAGAGGGAGAAGCAGGCTTCCTGCTGAGTGGAGAGCCCCGATGTGGGCTTGATCCCAGGACCCTGAGATTATGACCTTAGCTGAAGGCAGGCGCTTAACTGACTGAGCCACCCAGGCGCCCCAATTGAGGGGTATTTTGGTTTCCATTAGGGAATGTTATGCCCCTCAGGTATTTTGCCTGACTTAAGAGATAAACTGGAAAGAAGAGCCTAAGGAAACATGTGGGACGAAGGTCAATGAGTACAGCAAGCAGGTAGGCAGTAAAGGTCGGGCTTTGGAGTCCAGCTGGTGACAACAGCTCAAGACTCCCTGAGCTTACTATCAAAGGTGAGGCAATAAAGTAGTACACTGTAGAGCTCTTAAGAGGGTGGGACACCCTATCAAAGACCCGCCCAATCTGAACACAGTAAGATCAACTTGGGAACTTTCATCTCCGTCTTCAACAACATGCTCATCTCATAGTCTTTTCCTGTCTTGGTTCATGAAAACTTCATTCTTTCAGTTGCTCACTCCAAAAAACTTAGGAATCATTCTTGTCTCCTGTAGTTGGTTGGATAGGGACCCAGAAAAAGATAAGCCTACATCCTGGAACCTGTGGATGTGACCTGATTTGGAAAAAGGGTATTTGCAAATGTAATTAAGGATCTCAAGATGAGAGCATCCTGGATTATCCAGGTGGGTCCTACATCCAATGACAAGTTTCCTTAAAAGATACACACAAAATACAAACACACAGAGAAAAGAAGTCCCTGTGAAGATGTAGTCAGAGATCGGAGTGAGTAGCCACAAACCAAAGAATGCTGACAGACACCAGAAGCTGAAAAAGACCAAAAAAAAAAAAAAAAAAAAAAGGGTGGGGTGGGGGTTGATTTTGAATGTTCTATTTGAATTGTTTGAGAGAATACACTTCTGTTGTTTTAAGCCTCCAAGCTTGTGGTGATGTGTTAGAGCAGTCCTGGAAAATGAATTTAACTCCCCTCTCTCTTGTACCCCTCATCCACAGCCTTCAAAATATATTCAGAACATGACTACTTCTTACTATCTCTGCCATTACCACCCGGTCTGAACCTCCCTCATCTCTCCCCTGGAGTGTTGCAAAAAGTCTTGGTTTCCTTCTCCCATGTCACTCCCTATCATTTCTTCACACAGCAGCGAGAGTAATTCTATAAAAATGTCAAACCATCATTCTCCTGCTCAAACTCTTCCCATAAATCAGACTAAAACTAAAAGCTTTGACCCCCAAATACCTCTCTGACCTCATCTCCTTCTAATATCCCTCAGATCAGCCTGCTCAAACTATACTAGTTTATGAAAAGAGAAGGCACACATTTAACTCAGCTCTTTACAGTTGCATTTCTTTCTGTCTGGAAAGCTCTTCCCCCAGATACCTACCAGTATGGTCACTCCCTCAGGTCTTGACTTAAATGTCATCTTCTCAGTGAGAATGGCCTTTCCTATTTAAAATGAAAGTTCCCTTTCCTAATCAACACTCAGACACAAAACACCACTTGCTATTTTCCTGCTTGCCTTTTTTTTTCCGTTTAAGATTTACTTATTTGAGAGAGAGAGGGGAAGGGCAAAGGGAGCAAATCTTCAAGCAGACTCCCCGCTGAGCTTGGACCTGGACGCAGGTCTCTATCCTATGACTGTGAGATCATAACCTGAGCTGAAACCAAGAGTCAGATGTTTAACCGACTGAGCCGCCCTAATGCTTTGGTTGTTTCTTTATATTGTTTACTTGCTTACTGCCCATCTCTCCCACTAGAATGGCAGTTCATAAGCACAGGCATTTTTGTCTGTTTCACTCATTGCTATATCCCTGATCCCTAGAGCAGTGCTGGGGCACAGTAAGTGTTCAATGAGTACCATTTGCAGAGTATTCAGGGGAACAGAAACTGGAAATAGTCTCAAAGGCCAAGAATTATGGAAATTCTACCCCATTCTGCAGCCCTACAAAATGCTAGGTTTGAAGATAAAGAAGCAATTAGAGAACACAGGAAAAGGCAAAGACCCTGCCTTCTAAGAAGCTTACTGAGAAGGCTATTCAGATGTAAACGTGGGCTATTTCTTTTTTTTTAAGATTCTATTTATTTATTTGAGAGAGAGAGAGAAAGAGAGCGAGCCCAAGCAGGGTGAGCAGCAGAGGAAGAAGCAGATTCCTCACTGAGCAGGGAGCCTGACTCGGGGCTGGTCCCCGGACCCTGGGATCATGACCTGACCTGAAGGCAGACACTTAACCAACTGAGCCATTCAGGTGCCCCAATATGGGCTGTTTCTTATGGAAAAGAAAGGATGACTCAGAAGACACCCATGAGCCAAGAGGGTAGAATCGAGAGCTGCAGAGAATCATTCCCAGGGAGCAGGATTGGACCCTAATCAAAGAGCAGACAATGTGTGCCTAACTGGATTTCAGAATTGCTATGGCCCAGTGGTAGCTGTGTTAATCCTGTTTTCCCCCCTGTTTTTGAACAGAAGTGTCTGCTCTAGGGCCACCTGGGTGGTGCAGTTGGTTAAGCGTCTGACTCTTGGTTTCAGCTCAGGTTGTGATCTCAGGGTTGTGAGATCGAGCCCTGAGTCAGGCCCCTCACTCAGTGGGAAGTGGACTTGGAACTCTCCAGTGCCCTCTGCCCCTCCCCCACCTCAAATAAATAAATAAGTTAAAAAAAAAAAAAGAAGTGTCTGCTTTGGTTATCTCAAGCCCGTCAACTCTGTTGGGTTTCTGGAGAGCAGAAAACCTGTCTGTAGCTTACAGGTCTTTGGATCAAGAAGAATAGTACTCAGGAAGCTGTTCTTGAGGAATCATGCCTAATCTTTACCTGGACCCGATTTATATGATAAGATCCATTATGAGCCAGTAATATTTTGGGATGAGACTTTAAGGGTCCTTGGGAGGAGGTGAATATATTTGGCATGTGGAACTAATGTAAATAATTTGTTTCCAGAAGGTGGACTATGGTAAATTAAAGATGGTGGTAAATTCTTTGCTCCTCTTTCGAGATGTGGCACTACCTCCCTTCCTTTTGAATTTGGGTTGAACTTCCTGACTTATTTGGCCAATAGGAGGTAGTAGAAGTGATTATAAGAAGCCTTACAGTTTTCACCCAAAAGTCTTGAAATGCTCAGGCAGTAGAAGCTCCTCCGCAGAAAGCAGCCTCCATGCTTTGAGAAGCCCAAACCATTATAGGTGTTCTTTTTCTTTTTTAAAAGATTTTATTTATTTATTTATTTGTCAGAGAGAGAGAGAGTGAGCGCACAAGCTGGGGGAGCAGCAGGCAGAGGGAGAGGGAGAAGCAGACTCCCTGCTGAGCAGGAAGCCTGAGGTGGGATTCGATCCCAGGACCCTGGGATCATGACCTGAGCCAAAGGCAGATGCTTAACCGACTGAGCCACCCAGGTGCCCCCCATACAGGTGTTCTTATCAACAGCCTCACCTGAGCCCCCAGCAGGCAGTCAGCATTAGTTGCCAGCCATGTAACTGCACCATTTGGGATGTCCAGCCATGTTAAACTTCAAATGACTGTAGCCCCAACTAAAAGGTGACTGTAATCATACAAGAGACTGCAAGTGAGACCTATCCAGTTGAGCCCAGCCAACCTACAGAACCAAGAGGTGCTAATAAATTCTTGTGTTAAGCTTCTGTGTTTTGGGCTGCTTTGTCATACAGCAATAGATAACCAGAATAGAGCCTATAGAAAATGAAGGGGAAGGGAACAGTTATAGGAAAGACCTTTGGTAGAACAGGTTTGGGTTGGGGGAGACAGACCTCAGAGTTGTTAGTTAAGGGAATGACATGATGACAGCTGTTTTAAAAGTCTTCCGTTAAACTGGTGTCCTGCTGGAAGCAAAAGAGGAGAAAGCCCAAGCTGGGACTGCAGGTGAGGCTGGGTGGGCAAGGAATGTCAAGGATTGTGACTTATTGATCTGTGCAGAAAACTCATTTGAGGAAGTTTGTCACATTAGCGAGACATGGGTGGGACATGGTACTATCTGACTGAGCTTGCGAGGTCAGAGAGAAAGAGAGAGAAGATTGGAGCCTGGCAGGTTCAAAGAAGGTTAAAGTGAGGATAGGAGTGAGGAGTTCAGTTCTGGAAATACTGATTCAGAGGACCTCTGTGGGACATGTAAGTGGAGATGTGGAGGAGGCTGAGGCAGAGAGGCGGCAATTAGCAACCTGGGTCCCTCAGCATAGCCTGGGCTGACAATAGAGATTGGAGAGTAGTGATGGGCATGAATAAAATTACCCATGAAAAAAGCCTAGGAGTGTTTCATTCTTTCAATAAACTATCTCTTATATGCTAAGCATTGTTATAGGCTAAGAACATGAGAAAAGCAAGGCTTCTCCTCTCAAGAGCCTTACTACTTTGTGTGCTAAACAACACATAAGTAAACACCCCCCCACACACACACATAGAATTTCACTTAAATTTCCATCAAGGGGGAACTGATTAAATAAGCTACAATACATCCAGTCAATGGAATACTATGCAACTATAAAAAAGAATGAGAGAATTCTCTATATATTGATATGGGAATACCTCTAAGAGATATTATTAAGTGACAAAGCAAGATATAGAATTGTACATAACATATGTTCCTTTTCTGGAGGGGGGGGAAGAGTGAAGATAGAGTAAGAATACACTTCAGCAAATTAAAAATGTGGTTAACTGGTATATCAATTAAGATTTAATCAGAGTAGTTAGAATAAGAAATTAATGGTAGGGATTAGACCTACACGATTGTTGGAATTGTTAAAAAAAGTTTGTGAAGGCTATTGTTTCTGTGTTCAGTGTTGGACCCAACATTGGTCACCATAGGTGAGGTAGACCAGCAATCAGGAAGAAAAGCTAGATGTGGAGGAGGACAATTGCACATTGGACCCCATAAGGCTAACTAGAACCCACAAGGACCAAATGGAAGCCATGTCGTGTTTTCTCACCTCCAACTTCAGTGCCATGTGTGGGTGACCTGCAGCAGAACCTGGTGTTTTTCACCACAGAGCTGCACACATGCTTGGCCCAGGATTCAAAGAAGCTGAAGGGGGAGATGTGTCGGGGACTGGAGGAGGTGTGGGTCTGGGTGTTGTCTCAAGCCAACAAGACCAGCAGACCAGTGACACCCTGAGCTGTCCCAGTGGCAGGCGCCCTGCATGATTTTCAGAGTATAAACAGTATAATTGCTCCTTCACTTTTGACTTCCAAAGCTCATGCAAATGTTTCTTCTGACCGATGTGAATACAGATCCACATAGAGAAGAGAATTCCGGGAAATGTAGTTCCAGCTTAGTTGTACTACAAAGCCACCATACCCGATGAATGGGATAAAGGTGAGAGCTAGATTTTCAGTGCATGTCCTTTATATTATCTTTAAGTTGAAACCATGAGATTATATTATCCCTCAGATATTTAAATAAGAAATGAAATCCATGAAGTGATGAATGGGATGCAGATGATTAGATGGCACAGGGAAGAGCGATGGAAGTTGGAGGAAAGGTGATATTAGACACAGGTGGTAAGAAAGGCTCCCTGAGGAGGTGACACTTCAGCAGACACCTGTTGACAAGGGGGGAGCCAGCCTGACGACATTACCTGAGCAGAAAATGTTATAGGTAAATGGAACAGCAAGGACAAAAGCTTTGTGAAAAAGCAAGTTGTCCTGCTCAAGGAACAGCAAAGAGGTCAGTGTGGTTGGAGCAGAGTGAGGCAGGGAGAATGTGCGAAGAGGTGAGGTGAGAGAAATGGGCAGAGCAAGTCACATGGAGCCTCACAGGTCATAGTAAGAACTTTGAAATATATACTATGTGTGATGAAGCCCCTGGAAGTTTAGGCAGAGAGTGTGTACATGTGTGTGTCTATGTGTGAGATGTGTCTCCCTTCACAGGTCGCTTGCACTGCAGTGTCTTCTCTGGCCATCACTCTCTTTTCTCCTGTTCCCACAGTGAAGTCATAACCCTGGTAGGCCCCTGTCATAGCCCCACGACACTGCTTACTTGATGTCTGTTTGTCCCTCTGCCCCTCATCTAGACTGGGGGGGGGGGCTCCTCAAGGGCCAGCACTAGTTCCGATCTGCCTTAATGTCCCCAGCACCCCAATAGGCACTCCAAAGCTCACCACACGACTGAACCATTCAAAACAGAGTGAACTGTTGCATTATTCTCTCTGATGCAGGTTTGCATGATTACGAAGTTTTCTCTGGGGTTTGCTATTTAAACATGGCTAGTTTTGCTCAGGGGTTCCTTCCTTGGCAGTTTTTACTAATCCAGGAATCACTGGCTGGCAGTCCTTCCATGCCCATTCTAGTCTTCCCTTCTTGGTACTCCCCCAGTCTAAGCCCCTATGCCTTTGAGCAACTCACTTAAGCAATCTGGGCCTCAATTTCCTCATTCTAAAATGTGTTAATAACCCCAACTCTGACATATTGTGAGAATCAGATGTGAAAGTGATTTATCAAGTGCTGTATCATACGTGGGAGAATGACTGAAGTTACATATCAGTCACTGGGTGAGATAAATCTGGGGTGGCTTCAGCTTCAGGCATTTTCCTGCCAGATATGGTGACAAAAACAAAGATCCATTCATTCATTCATCCGAAACAAATCAGTCCTCAGCTTCCAGGACAAGCCTAGGGACACAGGGGGTCCCTGTGCTCCACGAGGTCCCAGTTGTGTTTGTGTATGTAGCCAGGGGTGCACCCACAAAAAGACAACCTCACGTCATACTAGGTCCTCTTCCTCTTTCCATAACTAGGCATGGGCTGCTTTCCAGAGCCTTCCTGCTCACCAGGTTACACTGCAGCCTTCTGCCCACAGTAACCCTTTCAGGGATGGTCACTCAACCAGCTCCAGGGCAATCAAGGCCAATATCTCTCAAGTCTGGTTCTTTTTTAGGGTGGAGGAAGGCAGATATATTGGAAGAAAGACCTTTTTTCTGTGGAGAAAGAATAAGACATGTCTAGAATTGCTGGGGGACTTCTTGTCACCTCGAGGGCAGAGCTCACCCGAGAGTAAAGGTGAATAAAAAACAGAGGAAAACAGGGGCGCCTGGCTGGCTCAGTCAGTAGAGCATGCAACTCTCGATCTCAGGGTTGTGAGTCTGATCCCTATGTTAGGTGTAGAGCCTACTTAAAAAATAAAAATAAATTTACAAATAAAAATTAAAGCAGAGGAAAACAAAGAGATGGTGAGGGACACGTCTTAGGGTTAAAATCTGGGCACTGGTATCCAGTGATGCCTAAATCCACCTGCCCCTGTCCCCCACTCCCCCCATTTCCCCAACCCCATCCCAACTCCTTCCTCCAGCCTTCACCACTTGTTTAAGGGAAAGTCACAGCCGCACTAGGGGTTGGTCTCAGAAGGAGCTGCAGCAGCTTCCGGTCCCAAGTCCTGCCTGAATGGACTCACAGAGGCTTTGGTGACTCTTTTTAGTGGCTGCTCAGAAAAGTCTGGGAATACAGCCCAGACATGTGGGGGAGTGAACATCCCCAGTGGGACTCAGGCTTTGGGGAGGAGCTGGGGGTCAAGCCTCTGCTTTTACCTTTCCCCAGTGGACGGTTCCAAATGGCTTTCTGGAGATATCTCATGGGACTAAAGTTGTTAGAATTAGCAAATAAAAACAATTGGCCTAAAACATTGTTCGTGTTATTCTGGAATTCCAATTTACCTGGGTGTCCTGTATTGGTCTGGCCTATATTGGTATGAGACCCAGCAATAAGCTGTCTGCTGAGACTGTGACTAGTCTGATAACAGTGTGACAACCTTGTGTTTCTTTTCTCTTCTCCCCTTTGTCTACCACGGTGGACAGCTTTCTGCCTCTGCCACAAATACAGCATAGTAAATACTACATAAAGGAAGCAAAGGAGTGAGGATGGCCAGGAGAGGCACCTGATGTAGCCTGGGAGACAGAGTGGTCATGGGGGCCTTCCCAGAGGAGGCAGTGCTGAGGTGACTCGTGAAGGGTAAGAAAGAATCCACTCGGCAAAGGTAGAAGGAGGCTACTGCCAACAGAGGGATGACTACGTGCAAAGGTTTGGAGAAAAGAGAGAGCACGTTATCACTCATTCCAGAAACTGCTGATGGTTCAGTGTTCCTAGAGAACAGAGTTAGAGGGAAGGAAGCAGGAGCAGGAAGGAAGCCTAAGAAGAAAGAGTAGGTCATCATAGGTTATGAATGCCTTTGATCTAGATGTTAAGGGGGCCTTTTCCTGTTTTCCTGGTATTGACTATTGAGATACAAGATTGAGGTCAGAGTTGAGGATATCACATTTAAGGTTAAGAATGTCTGCTAAGACTGGGGCAAGAACCGGCACTGCCCCAGGAGTATACAGAAAAGTGGCAGGACTGGCCCGACCACAGTCACTCACCCTCCTCCCCCACCCCCAATGAGCAAAAGTGTGGGAAGAGGTGAGACAGGGAATCCTTGTAGGCCCAGGGTCCACCGGGGAGTACTGGGCTTTTCCCCTTCCCCACCATTGCCAAGGTGAGGGGGTTCTATGAGACTTACTCTTAAAGCTGGGGTGGGGGGCTACAAGCAAGATTGATAAGCATCTCATTTCCCAGTGGAACCCCCCCATTAGGCAGCAGATGTACTGATCCTCCCCTCCGTCTCCCCGGACAGGGAAAGGAGAGGGACATAAGGACAAGGGGAGGCAGCAGGAGAGCTGCCAATGAATCTGCGTGGGTGGGGCTAATGTGCAGGAGTTTCCCAGAGTCAAGGGTTTGGTCCAGAAGGGCTTCAGGCTTGAGTCACTGTATTAGCTACCTATTGTGGCAAAATCACCCCAAAACTTAGTGCCATGAACCAATAGTCATTTATCATCTCATGATTTCCATGGACGAGGAGTTCAAACGGAGCACAGTGTGCATGACTTATCTCTACTCCATGAGGTCTGGGACCTCAGCTTAAAGACACAAAGCTAGAAGGTAGAATCATCTGCAGGCTTGCCTGGGACTAGAGAATCCGCTTCCAAGGTGGCTCACTCACATGGCGGGCAAACTGGTACTGACAAATTTGTTTCTTTCCGTATGGGCCACTCCATAGGGCAGTTTGATTGTCCTTATGACATGGCAGCTGACTGCCCCCTGAGAAAACAACACAAAGGACCAAGGTAGAAGCAGTGATGTGTGATATGCCTAAGCTTCGGAAGTCATACGCCATCACCTCTACGGTACTCTACTGGCCACGCAGTTCAGCTTTGATTCAGTGTGAGAGGAAACCACAGAAGGAAACGAACACCAGGAGGTAAAGATTATTGGGCTCAATGTGGAGGCTGGAGACCACTCCCCTCTTTTGGATCCTCACCCAGGAGGGCTGGCAAAGGAAGGGGGGGATCCTTAAGAGGATTGGGGTATTTCCTCAGCAGAGCTGAGGGGTAGAAATAGTTCAAGTCTGAGTCAGATCTCCCTTATGGTTTTGGGCTAGGGGAAGGCCCTACAGGGTTCTGTGCATAACTCACATGTGCCCTGTATGGAAATGCAGGCCCCACAGATGATGTCCAAGATCAGTGAGCATAGCCAGAAAAGCATCCATGACCCTGTATCATCTATTAAAAAGACCATCTTGGGGTGCCTGGGTGGCTCAGTGGGTTGGGTGGCTGACTCCTGGTTTTGGCTCAGGTCGTGATCTCAAGGTCCTGGGATTGAGCCCCATGTTGGGCTCTGCACTCAGTGAGGAGTCCGCTTCAGGATTCTCTCTCTCTCTCTCTCTCTCTCTGTCCCTCTCCCCCTGCTCTCTCTCTCTCTCTCTCTCTCTCTCTCTCTCTCAAATAAATAAATAGGGGCCTTGGTGGCTCAGTCAGTTAAGCATCTGCCTTTGGCTCAGGTGATGATCCTAGGGTCCTAGGATCGAGCCCCGCATCGGGCTCCCTGCTCGGTGGGGAACCTGTTTCTCCCTCTCCCTCTGCCTGCCACTCCCCATTTGTGCTCTCTCTCTCTGTTAAATAAATAAAATCTTAAAATAAATAAAAATAAATTTTTATTAAAAAAAATAAAGACCATCTTTCTCCACTGCTCTCTAGTATCACCTTTCTCATAAATCAGATGACTGTATATTTAAGGGTTTATTTCTAGACTCTGTCCTGTTCCACTGCTCGGTTTGCCTATCTTTATGCCAATAATACATTGTATTAATTACTATACTTACCTTATAAGTTCTGATATCTGGTGGCATAAATCCTCCAACTTTCTTCCTCTCCTCAATTGTCTTGGTTATTGCTGGCCCTTTGGATCTCCATATAAATTTTAGAATCAACTTGTCAATTTCTACAAAAAAAATTCTGCTAAAACATTGACTGGAATTGCATGTCATTAGTAGATCGCTTTGAGTAGAATTTCTTTTTTCTTTTTTTAAAGATTTTATTTATTTATTTGAGAGAGAGAGAAAGAGAGAGAGCATGAGCAGGGGGCAGAGGGAGAGGGAGCAGCAGACTCCCCGCTGAGCTGGGAGCCCGATGCGGGGCTCCGTTCTAGGACCCTGGGATCACGACCTAAGCCGAAGGGAGATGCTTACCAGACTGAGCCACCCAGGTGCCCCCCTTTGAGGAGAATTTCACTGAGTTGTATAGTTATGACTTAAATACTTGTTTCTGTGCATGTTATACTTCAAAAATATTAATGTCATTTTAAAAATCGCTTCTCAGAGCATATTACATGTTTGTATTATAAGATGTTGAGATTCTACAAACAATTAACACTAAATTTTCGAAAAAATTTGGCTTTTTTTTTTCCCCTGGGGGGTCTATGTTCCCTCAAATCCCATTGTCTGCATACCACCTCAGTTTTGACAGTCCACACTATCAGTACTGCTCTTTGAAGATAACTGTCAAAATAAGCATAATTAAACCTTGTTGAGTTACAACTAGGTATTGTCTGCTGAGGACTTTGAGAATGAAGTCTGCTCTTTGTTCACAAGGGGTATCTGCAAGTGTCAGATCAGTGTAAAAGACACATTGCTATCAGCTTTATAATTTCTACTTTAGGTAATCAGAAAGATTGGAAAGTAACTGAAAAAGGAATGATTTTATCATTTATTTTGTTGTGAATTGTAGATTCACATGCACTTGTAAGGAATAATACAGAGAGGGGCACCTGGGTGGCTCAGCCGTTAAGAGTCTGCCTTCGGCTCAGGTCAGGATCCCAGTGTCCTGGGATCGAGCCCCGCATCGGGCTCCCTGCTCAGCGGGAAGCCTGCTTCTCCCTCTCGCACTCCCCCTGCTTGTGTTCCATCTCTCACTGTCTCTCTCTGTCAAATAAATAAATAAAATCTTTAAAAAAAAAAAAGAATAATACGGAGAGAGGATTTGTATACTTTGCTCAATTTTCCTCAGTGGTGACATTTTGCAAAGCCATAGTACATTACTTTGAGGATGCTGACATCAGTCTTATTCAAAGTTCCTTGGTTTTACTTGTATTCATCTGAGTGTATGTATGTGCTTATTCAAAGTTCCTTGGTTTTATTTGTATTCATCTGAGTGTATGTATGTGTGTGTACTAAGCTCTATACAATTTGATCCCCTGTCTAGGTCTGTGTATCCACCACCACACACTGTGTGTTTTTTGATGGTATGTCTTGCCCCAACTTGTCCTCATTTAGGAACCCGGGCTGATGGAGCCAGCCTCCACCTCCTGGCATATCATGTGTTGCTGTGTCACGGGGGTGTGACTGTGGAAACTGTTCTGGCCCCCACCCAGATGTGAAACGTTTTGCTTCCATTTGTGTTTTCTTAGACAAAGCCTGTCATATGGCCATGCCCTAACTTCAATGAAGCAGGGAAGCACGATCTCACTATGGCCCTGAAAGGAGGTGAATTTGAATACTAATGACCGCTATCACACTGTATATTCTTCTCCCACTGTGCGCATTTGGGAATATCCTGAAAGGACCAAGTTTCTAATCCACTCTTGGGGGAAACAACGCAAATAGAACACAAACAATTATGTAGAGCTTTCAAATAACCTGATAATAATAACAGTGGCACTGTGAGATAGTAGATCAATTTCCCTTCTCAGGACTCTTTGGAAACTATGTCAAGTGTGGGACAGTTGCTTTGGTCATTTCTCTGCCTCCTGTTAATCACGCACCAGGGTCTACCCATCTGGCCTCCTAATCGTCTTTTGGGTTCATCCTTCCTTCTATTCTAACCTCTGACCTCTGCATCCCATACAGAACCACCATTCCACCCTCATCCCAGGGCCTCCACTCTACTTTTCTCCAAGGTCTGCCAAGGTGATCTTTCTTTATTTTCAATGTTCCAGCCAAGTGGAGCTCAATAATGAAACATCGTGATAACAATTAATTTGATATTCAAAGGGAGATTCCAAAGAATTAACTGTTGCTTTTTTTTTTAAGTAGGCCCAATGTGGGGCTCGAACTCAGACCCCAAGATCAAGTTGCATGCTTTATCAACTGAGCCAGCCAGGCACCCCAAGAATTAACTGTTTTGAATTTTCCTTTCCAGTCCTTATCCAAATACAAAAGGAATTTTTATGTAATAATAGTAATATAGTACACATATAATTTTTGTATTATTTACCTAATATTGTCTTAAATTCATTTTATACGTTATCAAGTAGTCCCTAAGCATACTAAAAGTAGCTCTCACTTTCCTTTTCTCCCCTCATTATGTAAACAATATGTTCACTATTGAACATTTTTAAAAAACCAGGAATCTGTGAATAGGAAAATAAGGTATCAAAAATCACACTACCCAGAGATAACCAGCAATATAATATGTGATATATGTTATGTTTTTTTGGTCTATGTTTGATATAACATACTGTATTAGTTAATTTTAGAAAATGTCAAAATTACTTCAAAACTCAGCAGCTAAAACAAGAATTTATTATCTCACAGTTTCTGTGAATCAGAAATCCAGGAGTAACCTAGTTGGGTGTATCTGGCTCAGATGTTCTCAGAAGGCTGCAGTTGGTGGGTTGGCTCAAACTATAGTCATCTCAAGGCTTGACTTGGGTGGGGACATCCTCTTTGAAGCTGACTTTCTGGCTGCTGGCAGGCCCTGGGTCTGCATTGGCTGCTGTCTGCAGACATTAGTTCCTTACTACATGGGATCTCCATAGAGCTGCTCCTGATATGGCAGCTGGCTTCTCCAGATTGAGGAATGAAGTGAGAGGAAGAGAGCTGGAGAGTCTCTGGTATGGAAGACACAATCTTTTTATAATGTAATATCAAAAGTGACATTCCACCCCTGCAGCTATGTTGTTTGTTACGAGCAAGTCACTAAATCTGGCCTACACCAAAGGGAAGGGGTTATACAAGAGCGTGAATGCCAGATGAGAATCACTGGGGGTCATTTAAGAGGCTGCCTACCTACCGCTTACACAAAACATTATTTTATAACCTACTTGTTTTTCATTTATTTGAGATATAATTCATACACCACAAAATTTATCATTCACCAATTTTAGAATGTACAATTCAGTAGTTTCTGGTATATTCACAAGATTGTGGAAACACTACCACTTATTCCAAAACATTTTCATCACACCATAAAGAAACTCTATGCCCATTAACAGTCACTCTCCATTTCCCTCTTCTCCAGCCCCTCAAAACCATTAATTTACTCTCTGTCCTTATGGATTTGCCTATCGTGGATATTACATGTAACTGAATATATGCAATATCTGGATATTACATATGTGTGTGCATATGAATAGCATACATTATGTGACCTTTTGTTTCTGTGTTGTAGCATGTATCTGTACCTACCTTTCTTCCTTCTCTTCTCCTCTTCTCTTCTCTTCTCTTCTCTTCTCTTCTCTTCTCTTCTCTTCTCTTCTCCCCCTCTCTTTCTTTCTTCCCTCCCTCCCTTCCTCTCCCTCCCTTCCTCTCCCTCCCTTCCTCTCCCTCCCTTCCTCTCCCTCCCTTCCTCTCCCTCCCTTCCTCTCCCTCCCTTCCTCTCCCTCCCTTCCTCTTTCTTTCTTTCTTTCTTTCTTTCTTTCTTTCTTTCTTTCTTTCTTTCTTTCCCTTCTCTTTCTTTTCTTTCTTTCTTTCTTTCTTTCTTTCTTTCTTTCTTTCTTTCCCTTCTCTTTTCTTTCTTTCTTTCTTTCTTTCTTTCTTTCTTTCTTTCTTTCTTTCTTTCTCTTTCCTTTCTTTTTTTCTTTCTTTCTTTCCTTTTTCTTTCTTGTAGGCTCCACACTCAGTGAAGAGCCCAACACAGGGCTTGAACTCATGAACCTGAGATCAAGACCTGAACTGAGATCAAGAGTCAGACAGTTAACTGACTGAGCAACCCAGGCGCCCCTGTACTCATTCTTTCTTAACAGCTAAAAAAGATTCCACTGTATGGATATTACATATTTTGTTTATCCACTTATCAGTTGATGGAAATTTCGGTTTTTGTTCTTGTTGTTTTGGTTTTTATTTTTTTGACTACTATGAATCATGCTGCTATCAACATTCATGTGCTAGTTCTTTTGTGAATATATGTTTTCAATTCTCTTGGTTATAAAACTGGCTGGTCATTTGGTAACTCTATGTTTAAGTTTTTTTTTTTTAAAGGATTTTTTTTATTTGAGAGAGAGAGAGAGCGGGCACATGAGCGGGGTGGGGGGCAGAGGGAGAGGGAGAAGCAGGTTTCCCACCGAGCAAGGAGCCCGATGTGGGACTTGATCCCAGGACCCCAGGATCATGACCTGAGCTGAAGGCAGTGGCTTAATCTACTGAGCCACCCAGGTGCCCCACTTTTTTTTTTAAGGTTTTATTTATTTTACAGAGAGAGAGAGCACGCACGCGCACACAAGCGGGGAAAGGGGAAGAAGGGCACAAGGGGAGAGAGAGGGAAAAGGAGAGAATCTCAAGCAGACTCCATGCTGAGCATGGAGCCCCAGCAGGGCTCAATCTCACAACTCTAACATCATGACCTGAGCCAAAACCAAGAGTTGGATGCTCAAGTGATTGAGCCACCCAAATGTTTTAAGGAACTCTGAAACTATTTTCCAAAGCTGATGCATAATTTTACATTTCCACCAGCAAAGTATGAGAGTTCTGAATTCTTGATGTCCTGGTCAACACTTGTTATTGTCTTTTTTTCTCTTTTTTCTTTTTAAACTGTAGTCCTCCTAGTAGTGGTTTTTCACTGTGGTTTTGTTTTGTATTTCCCTAATAACTAACGAAGTTGATTATTTCTTCATGTGCTTATTATCCTCTTGTATACCTTCTTTGGAGAAATGTCTATTCAAATACTTAGTCCATTTTTAAATTGGGTTGTCTTTTTACTATCAAGTCATGAATGTTTATATATTTTGGGTAATAGATACTTAGTGGATGTATGAATTGAAAATACTTTCTTTGACTCTATGAATTGTCTTTTCACTTTCTTGACAGTGTTCTTTGACACATAAAAGTTTTCAATTTTTATGAACTCCAATTTATTTTTTCCTTGGTTGCTTGTGATTTAGGTGTCATATCTAAAAAAAAATTATGTAATCCAAGGTCATAAAAATTTACATCTATATTCTCTTTTTATAGTTCCAGCACTTACATTTAAGACTGATCAAATTTAATTTTTGTATATGGTGTGAGGTAAGGATCCAACTTCATTCTTTTGCTGTGGCCCAAGTACCATTTTTTGAAGACTATTTTGTTCCCATTAAATGGGCTTGGCACACTTGTTGAAATCAATTGGTTATATTGGGGCACCTGGGTGGCTTAGTCGTTAAGTATCTGCCTTTGGCTCAGGGCCTGATCCCAGAGTCCCGGGATAGAGCCCTCCATTGGGCTCCTCTGCTGGGACCCTGCTTCTTCCTCTCCCACTCCCCCTGCTTGTGTTCCCTCTCTCACTGGCTGTCTCTCTCTCTGTCAAGTAAATAAATAAAAATCTTAAAAAAAAATCAATTGATTATAGATGTATGGGTTTGTTTCTGGACTCTCTCATCTATTCAATCAATCTGTATATCTATCCTGATGGCAGTACTACATTGTCTTGATTTCTGTTGTTTTGTACTATGTTTTGAAATCACAAAGTGTGAGGTTCTCCAACTTTGTCTTTTTCCAAGATTTTTTTTTGGCTGTTCTGGATCCCTTGCATTTCCATATGAATATTAGAATTGCGTTGTGAATTTCTGCAAAAATTCCCACCCCAAACAAAAAAGGACAGTTGGATTTTTTTTTTCTTAGATTGAGAGAGAGAGAGTGCATGTGAACATGGTGCAGGAGGGGCAGAGGGAGAGAGAGAATCTCCAGCAGACTTCCCGCTGAACACAGATTCCCAATGCAGGGCTTGATCCCATGACCTGAGCCGAAATCATGAGTCAGATGCTTAACTGACTGAGCCACCCAGGTGCCCCAAGACAGTTGGATTTTGATAGGGATTTCATTTTGTCTGTGTATCAATTTGGAGAGGATTGCCACCTTAACAATATTATGCCTCCCAATCTATAGACACAGGGTCTCTGCCCATGTATTTAAGTCTTTTTTAATTTCTTTCAACCATGTTTTGAACCTTTCAGTATATAAATTTTGCACTTCTTTTGTTAAGTTTCTTCCTAAGTATTTTATCCCTTTTAATCTATTAAAATGGAATTTTCTTAATTTCATTTTCAGATTCTTTATCCTTTGTGTATATAGTATTTTTTTTGTGTGCATATATCTTGTTTCTTGCAACCTTGTTAAGCTTGCTTATTAGCTCTAATTGCATGTGTTGTGTGTGTATGTGCATTTGTTCTTTAGGAATCTCTATAGCAAGATCACATCATTTTTCTTTCCAATCTGAACACCTTTTATTTCCTTTTCTTGCCTAACTGCTCTGGCAAGAACTCCCAGAACAATGTTGAGTGGAAGCAATGAGAGCAGATGTCCTTGTCTTGTTCCTGATCTTAGGGGAAACCTCTCATTCTTTCCCCATTAAGTATGATGTTAGCTGTGGGTTGTTCTTAAATGTCTTTTATCAAGTTCAGGGAGTTCTCTATTCTTATTTTGTTAAGTTTTTTTTTTTTAATCATAAAGGGTGTTGGATTTTGTCAAATGCTTTTTCTGCATTTATAGAGATGATCATGTGTTTTTTTCCATTTTATTTTATTAATATGGTGTATTACCTTAATTGATTTTCATATGTTGAATTAACTTTGCATTCCTGGGATAAATCCCACTTGGTCATGGTATATAATCCTCTTTATATGCTACTGAATTCAGTTCGCTACTATTTTTTTTTAAGATTTTATTTATTATTTATTTATTTATTTATTTATCAGAGAGAGAGTGAAAGAGAGAGAGAGAGCACAAGCAGGGGGAGTGGCAGGCAGAAGCAGAAGCAAGATCCCTGCTGAGCAAGAAGCCTGATGTGGGACTCAATCCCAGGGATTATAAACTGAGCCGAAGGCAGACGCCCACCCCAACCCACCGAGCCACCCAGGCATCCTAGTTTGCTGCTATTTTGTTGTGGACTTCTATATCTATAATCACAATAGATGCTGGTCTGTAGTTCATTTACTGTTTTTACTGACATTCACTTTTATTCCTGAATAAATGTTTTTCAGTTTCTTCCAAGCCTTTGGCTAATTTCTACACTCCTCGAAAAGTTGGTTCTGATCACTTTTGCCAGTTTTCTGGTTGATTTTATGGAGGAGACAATTTTTTGAGTCCCTACATTGCCATTTTCACTGACCTCACTCATGCGTACTTGTTTTTTAAACTTGAAAATGAACCCTGAACTTTTTCAAATATGACTAATTATTCTAAAGTATGATGTTCTCATGACTGAATTGCATTCCATTCCATGAATAAATTATTGTTTCTTTAAGAACCACCTCCCAACTGTTAGACATTAGGAGGTGGAAATTTCCAGGGATATGCCAGAGCCAGTGTGCACTGACTCTCAAGACCCACTTGTATACATCTCTTCCCAATTCTCTGTTCAGTGTTCATTGGTAGCTTGAAATCAGCCATGGTGGAAATGCTTACACCACAGAAATTGGCAAAAATACAAAATGTTTCTCTCCACTCCCAACTGATAGGTGGTTGTTAAACATTTAACTGCACATCAGTGGGTGCCAGTACCATAACCTAAAGCCATATTAGGACCACATTTTATTCATTTGTGTATCCTTAAGACTCAGCAGAAGGCCAAGCACATCATAAATGATCATGATTTTTGTTCTTTTTGTGTACATGCTTCTTAATAGAGTCAGATTTCCAATTTGAGTACTATTTTATAATCTTTCTTGATTCAGCAAAACTTCAAAGCTTATTATACATTGACACATAATTGTCATTATTTTAATGGCTGCAATTTTCCTTTGAAGGAATGAATCATGATTTCTTTAATCCCTCCCATGATGATTTATTATTAGGTTATTTCCGATGTTTCACAGTGATGGACATCTTTGTGTAATGATGATTTTATATCTTGTTACAACTCCCTTAAATCTGGGAACAGGTTATCTTTTTTTTTTTTAAGATTTTATTTATTTATGTGACAGAGAGATGGCCAGGAAGAGAGGGAACACAAGCAGGGGGAGTGGGAGAGGAAGAAGCAGGCTCCCAGTGGAGGAGCCCGATGTGGGGCTCGATCCCGGAATGCCGGAACGCTGGGATCACGCCCTGAGCCGAAGGCAGACGCTTAACGACTGCGCTACCCAGGCGCCCCTGGGAACAGGTTATCTTGTTAAAAACAACAACAACAACAACATCTGAAGGGCACCTAGGTGGCTCAGTCGATTAAATGCCCAACTCTTGATTTCAGCTCAGGTCATGATCTCAGGGTCATAGTATTGAGCCCTGTGTCAGGCTCCACACTGAGCGTGGAGTCTGCCTGTCCCTTTCCCTCAGCTTCTCCCCTCCATTCATGTGCTCTCTCTCTCAAATAATAAATAATAAATAAATAAATAAATAAAATCTTTAAAAATAAACCCACCTGAGATAGAGTAAAAAACACATATGACCTCCTAGATCATTAATTCTTTTATATAATGAGTGTCTGTTCTAGGCCTAAGTCTAGCACCTGTTACAGGGACTCAGGAATAACACTGGCCTGGGTCTCACATTTACAAACAGGTCCTACATTCAGAATTTTACCGATGTCTCCATAGGAAATCATACCTGTAAAATGGGGGTACTCATCATATGATTCCTTTCTGAACCAGGTTCTGGTTCTGAACCAGGAATAATCAGGGTGTACTTTCAGTTGCTCTAACAGAGAACCTAAATACTTGCACATTAGAGAGACAGAGATTTCTTCTTCATCTATTAATAGTCCTGCTTTGCAGTATCAGGGAACCAGCCTCCAAATATATAATTGCTCAACTGTCCCTGGGCATGCCCCTGTCTGCTCAGCCCAATGTGGCTTACTGCCATTGGAAGTAAGAAAATACCTTTTCCCTTTTAGAGCTCCTGAAGTTGTGTATATCACTTGCTCTCACATTCTATAGGCCAGACTTTTAATTCTATGGCCACACATAGCTGCAAGGGAGTCTGGGAAATGTAGTATTTGACCTGGTTGACCATAAACACATCTAAAAATTGAGGATCATGATAACATAAAAAGTAGAGAACTGATCTGCAGTAAGATTAACATTTTCTCCTACAGTTTCTAATACCTTTTAAAATGAATTAATACTTTTTATGTTCTACCAATTTATAAATTAAAAATTTTCTGTATTCATTTTGAAAATATTCCGGTTAGGAATGCATCACCATTTTTATGTTAAAAGCATTAAGTTGGTAAGCCTAAACCTTTAAATTGTACCAAAAATTTTGCTACCCTTTTTTCAGTCTTCTTTCACTTTTTTATATGCCAGAAGCTAAAAGGAATTGGCTGCAACCTTGCTCAGCTGTGTAAACGAAGACAGGTGAGACCTAGTCTCTGCCCTCTTGGTCTAGTATGGGAGACAAATACATAAATAAATCATTAGAGAAAGTATACATATAGAAGCCTAGAACAAGACTTTTCCCCAGGATGTAAGAGAACTCTTCTAAAAGGAGGCAATCCAGGGGCAGCTGGCTGGCTTAGTTGGTAGAGCAAGTGACTCTTGATCTTGGGGTTGTGAGTTCAAGCCCCACATTGGGCATAGAGCCTACTTAAAAAAAAATAGAAGAGGCAATCCAAATTCATCTGGTAGGGAGAGTAAGAGTGTTACAGACAAAGGGCTCATCTTGAGCAAACACACGGAGTTTTGGAGGTACCCCAGCAATTCAATTGAACACAGGGTGGGTGGGTTGGATAGGGGCTGGAGATGAGGCTGGGAAGATCAGCTGGGCCCAGGTTTTGGAGATGCTTCATTTGTCTGACTGTGGTAGGTATGATAAACTGACTCCCACTATCCACTCCAATCTCCTAATGTGCCTTCACATGCTCCAGAGGCTAGAAAACCAAAAATCTCATTGCCTTCCTTGCAGGCAGAATTCTGCATAAGAGTTAGCTCCACCAGTTAAACACACTGATGCCTCTAGGAGCGAGGTGGAGGCCATCATTTTGCTTCTCTGGTTGTAATTGCTGGCTGGCATGCCCCGGGAGATACTAGGTTTCAGCAGCAGTTCAGCTTTGTGGGGGCTAAAAGAGATTGAGAGTTGCAGCAGTGGCAAAGGCTTCCTTATATCTGGCAGATCACGGTTCAGGTGACAGCCTCCTGACTCCTCTGCTTCCTAGGGGAGAGACTGCATCTCCTCTGGTAGGCCAGTTCTGCTGTGTCATTTTGGTGCTGGTTTAGAGGCCGACCAAAGCCATTCCTCTAGGCCCTCCAATGATTTTGTAAGCATCTAATCCTCTGTATTAAATCCCCTTCTGATCAAAATTGCTAGAATGGGTTCTGCTTCTCATAATTGAACTCTGATTAATGCAGACGATAAGCAGTTGGAACTGACTATCCAACTGCATTCCACCTAAGATGTGGCCTCAATTCAGCCTCTGGCTTATGTTCTGGAGAGCCTGTTGCTGTTATGCCCAGGAGGCAATGTGGTCACCCCCTACCAGAAAGCTCCCATACCCTGGCCTGCTGTAAGTGGAGAATAGGCCACTTCTGAGAGTGAGTTAAGGTAAGTGTAAAGACAGCCTTCTCTGTAGAGATCCTGCTTCTGACATATCAGTTGTAGGGGTGGGAAAATTTTCCCTTTTTTCCTTCTAGGTTCTTTGGCTGATCTAATAATCAAACTGACATAAGACAGATTAGTAGAAGAAAAACAAATTTACTTTCATACATACACAAGGGAGCCCGAAAGATAGGAGACTCAAAGGCAAGTCAGGCAATTGAGGCTTATGTGCCATCCTGAGCTAAGCAATGGGATGGGGGTCTGGGGCTTCAAAGGACAAGAAGAAAAGTAGATGTTTGGTAATTAGGTGTTTGCCCTGCCATACAGATAGGTCTTTCAGCTAAAAAGTTATCTCTGGTAGGAGCCCTCTTTCTCAGCCAGGCTTCCCCTATCTAGATTATTTTAGGTAGTTAAGGAAGAGGTAAAAGTTTTTCTTGAAGTCTGCTGGGTCTTGATTGCCTTCAGCTCAAAATAATCCATATGCCAAAGTAGTATATTTTGGGGTGACATAGTTGGCTCTCTCTCATGGTCCTCCCTTCCATACCCAAAGGTGGGGGTTGTACAATCCTGGTCATGACTCAGGCCACTTCAGTCTCTGCAAAAACATACTGAATGGGTTAAAACACCTATCATTACAGGGATTTGGGGCCCCTTTCATTTCCATACAAACAAAGCCACGGACATTAAATCAGAGACTGTAGGGTAGGGTAGGGGAGAGGTATTGGTAGTAGTGCATATGCAGAGGAGGAGAGAGCGATTACTCTGCATCATTCCCATTAACACTTTATTTTTTAATTTTAACTTTTTTGTCTGTTTCAAGTTTTTATTTTAATTCTCATACGAACACTTTTAAGTTTAATCATTGTTCATTTCTTTTAAGGTAGAGTAGAAAAATATAATACATGGAATAAAGCCCATTTCATGAGCAGTATTTCTTTAGAACATGTTTAAAAGGCAAACCAATTAGGGGGAATTATTAGGTAAATAATAGTAGAGCTGTCATGAAGACGTGGCCCAAAACATGCAGGTGGCATGGCATTTCCTAAGATTTGGAATGCCCACTGCTGGATCACAGTGAGTCCTGATGACTGCAGGAGTTGCTTATTTTTTGCCCCCACTTTAGAATGGAAAGTGAGGGTCAGGAAATAGAAATGACCTGTCAGGGTCACATGGCTGCAGTGGTCAGTGACAATGTTAAGATTCATTCCTGGCCAATGTTTTCTTCACCCCTCTACCACCCTCACTTTATTTGTCACATACAGACTCTGAAAGCCGCCAGTAAGGATAACTTTGGAGAAGTGAAAATTCTTCCAGCTCACTTCCTCCTGGTGGCTGTGGTCATCCACCAGATCCCAGTTCCCCTCTGATGGGGGTGGTCTGTTGCAGAGAACGCTCAGGAGATCTGCCAGGTTTCGGGCATGGACATCTAACTTGACTGCCTCATCCAGCATGCCAAGCTGGAAGGTTCAAGACCAGAGAGATGGGAGGGGCCTGTCTGGGTCTCTGCTCCTTCTCCTTGTCTTTGTCTCTGGACTACAGTCTATATTTTAGGAAAATAAAAGAGAAAGGACAGTGGGGATAGCATAGGGGGTTGGGAAGCTGCCTGAGCACAGGCTGAGAGTTCCTTCTCCAACGTCAATGACTCATGTGGCCCCAGGACTCAAGGTCAGAGCTGTTTGAGGCAACAAATGGAAGAGGAGGTAAGATCCAAGCCAGCCTTCCCAAGGATCCAGTGGCCATCAGTGTGCCTCCTGGGCCAGAAGTTTCGATGCTGTCCTGGGCTGCAGGCTGGGGGGCCTTCAGACCCAACCAGCAGGGAAGGAGGTGGTCTTTTTGGGCATGGCTACAGTGCATTGCTCTTGTTCCAACCCAAACAACTTCTGTTTTATGTCTCAGATTCTAAAAACAATTTGAGAACCATTGCCCTAACATCTTCTAGGCCTCCGGTTTAAAGAAATGCTCCAGGGCCTCATTCAGCCACTGGCTATGAAGATATCCAAAACAGAAATGGATGGGTTAGAGGAGGAGAACAATGGCAAGTGGTGACAGAGGAGCCTGGAGAAGCAGGTGAGCAGAAAGGATACTGGGTCCCAGAAGCTAGCCTTTACCAAACCTCTTCTGAAGTGCGTCCTGTCATTCCCCTAATTAGCTTAGGGAAAAAGAAAACAACAACGTTCGTCTCAAAGTATCTCTCCATGATAACTTACTAATTACAAAACACTGACCTTCCAGTGGAAAAACCTGGTGGACATCTACTTTAACCAAAGGATCACGCTTAACATCAGCAATATTGAGATAAAGTACCATCAGGGACCTCCTGATAAGATGAACTGAGAGCTCACATAGCATCTCTGCCAATAATGTAAAGCTCGGATCTATCTAACAAGAAGGAAACATCAGGCAGGCCCAAACTGAGGGACAGTCTACAGAGTAACTGGCCTATGCTCTTAAAAAATACCTAGGTCAGAAAAGACAAAGAAAGGCTAAGAAATTGTTCCAGATTAAAAGAAACTAAAGGAACATGAAAAAAAAATGCAATGCCTGGTCCTGAATTGGATCTTGGGCTGGGGAAAAAAAGAGCCATAAAGGACATAACTGGGACAATGGAAGAACATGAATATGGGCTGTGAAGTAGATGACAGTATTGTAACAATGTGAAATTTCTCAATTTTGATAACTGTACTCTGGTTTTGTAAAAGAATGCTTTTGTTCTTAGGAAATAAACCCTGAAGGTAGGGGTAAGTATAAAGTTGTTTTCAACGTACTCTTAAGTGGTTGAGAAAGAGGGAACAACTAGGGAAAAGACTTATATAAATAACACATACTTGGGGTGCCTAGCTGGCCCAGTCAGAAGAACATGCAACTCTTGATCTCAAGGTCGTGAGTTCGTGCCCCACATGGGGTATAGACATTACTTAAATAAGTAAAACTTCATTTATTCATTTTATGAGTAAAACTAAAAAAAAATAATAATACATACTCAAGTCAAACAACAGAGAGTATAAAGGAAAGGTAAGAATGTCTCCCAGTCTTATGGCCTCCCAGACATAAGCACTATCTTTGATCTTTAAAGTAGTTTTAAACATTATTTATTTATTATTATTAAAGCAATACGCATATGGTTAAGAAATAATAGTACTCAAAGGGCTTTAATAAAAGCCAATGCCCCACTACTTCCTGATATCGATGGTTCTCCACAGAGCAATCACTCTTAACTATCTGCTTTTCTGGTAGTTACCTCTATGGCTCTAAATAATGTATTGATGGATATATGAATGATGTTATCAACATCCTGATGTGTGTGAGGACTTAAGTCACCTGTGCCCTCCCATCCCCCACTCTTCCCAATAGAGTTTTTATCACTATTTTTAGTTCTTGTAACTCTAGGTTTTATGCTTTGTTCTGTCACATCTAGACAGTCTCTAAGTTCCAAGTTGGTCAGATATGGCTATTCTGGCACCTACTCTTCCCTTTGCCTCATTCTCCTACATCCCTACTTCCGTGATCTGTGATTTTAGTTTTACACTGTCAAACTGGATAGTGTTATGTTTTGTTCTGTCACCACAACAGTCTTCCTTGCTGAGTCTGTAGGCTGGATTTCAAAGTTGGAAAGTCAATAAATACTGCTCATATGATTAGGACTACATAAACATTTTTACCTATACAACCAAGCAGTATACTATGGTTATATTTCCTTTCTTGGGCAGCCTTTGACTTTTCTTGTATTCAACTACTTTTAGGGGCGCCTGGCTTGCTCAGTCAGTGGAGTGAGCAACTCTTGATCTCATGAGTTCGAGCCCCACGTGTATAGAGTTGTGTGTAGAGTTTACTTAAAAAATGAAATAAAATAGGACCGCCTGCGTGGCTCAGTTGGTTAAGCATTCAACTCTTGATTTCAGCTCAGGTCATGATCTTAGGGTCGTGGGATTGAGCCCCGCATTGGGCTCCATGCTCAGCATGGAGTCTGCTTGAGATTCTCTTTCTCCCTCTCCCTCCACTACCACCCCTGCTTGCACTCTCTCTTTCTCCCAAATAAATAAATAAATAAATAAATAAAATCTTAAAAAAATAAAGATAAAAGGAAATAAAAATCAACTATTTCCACTTAACTGAAAGGTCTTCCATTTTTTTAAATGACCATATAGTAATTTGAGCCTGTAGATTTAAATGTTTTAAATTAAATTAAAATTTTTATTGCGGCGAAGTACACATAACATAACATTTGCCATCTTGACCATTTCTAAGTGTTTAATTCAGTGCCATTAAGTACATTCATACTGTTCTGCAACCATCACCATCCACCCGCAGAACTTTTTCATCATTCCATACTAAAACTCTACCTATTAACAAATGACTTCCCATTCGCCCCTCCCCAGCCCTTGGTAACTACTGTTCCACTCACTCTATGAATTTGACTATTTCAGGAGCCTCACATAAGTGGAATCATATGAGAGGAAGCAAAATACATGATTCCAAAATACGTCACTTTGGCATGTGGATTATTTTGAGCTGAAGGCAATCAAGACCTAGCCGACTCAGGAAAAACTTCTATCTCTCCCTTAACTTTTTAAAGGAATTTAAATAGTGGTCCTGGCCTAGAAAGAGAGCTTTCACCAAAAGGTAACTTTTTATTGAAAGATTTATCTGTATAGCAGGGCAAACACCTAATTACGTAATATCTGCTCTTCTTATTGTCCTGTGAATCACCCTCCTCCCCTTTGAAGCCCCAGGTCCCCCTCATCCCATTCCTTAGCTTAAGATGGCATGTAAGCCTCAAATGACTGACTTGTCTTTACAATCTAATGGTCTTTGTGGGGCCCCCATATGTATGTAATTAAATGTTTTTCTCCTGTTAATCTGTCTTGTATTAATTTACCAGCCGGGGTAGAGGAAAGATTTTTCCTCCCCAAGAGTTGGCACAGTTGGCAGGATGAACCACTAGCTGGACACTTGCTTTGAAGCTGCTGCAGCAGAGAGAGTCTGGGATCTCTGATAAGCATCAGCAGAAGGTAAGAATTCTTACCACTTCAGTCTCCCAGATCTCTGCTTGCGGGGACTGGTGGAAGTGAGAGTGGTGACTCTTTCTCTCCCCCTTTTATCCTTTTTTAAATTTAGGTAAGTGGGAGAAAATATTTGTGCAACTAGTTCCTTGGATTTATTGACTCTGCTGAAGAATTGTTAGGAGTACTCTTGATTTTTGTTGATCCTTTTCCTACCAGAGATGGTCACTTTTCCTTTATCTCTGTTGTGTCATTTGTCATGAGGAAGAAAACCATAGGGAAGAATGCAGGCATAGCCTTGTGAGCCTGCTGTTTGACCTGACCTCACAGCACAGTGAGTCTATGGTTTTCACCAGACTGGCATTCACTTAGAAAAACTTTGCTGTGGGTTAATGTGCACATGAGGTAGAGGCTGTTGCTAAGGGACCTTTTGGAAGCCAAAGCCACAGAACAGGTGGGCATGAACCTAGCACTTTAAAGCTATTAAGAGTGATTGCCGGGGCACCTGAGTGGCACAGCGGTTAAGCGTCTGCCTTCGGCTCAGGGCGTGATCCCGGCGTTCTGGGTTCGAGCCCCACATCAGGCTCCTCCGCTATGAGCCTGCTTCTTCCTCTCCCGCTCCCCCTGCTTGTGTTCCCTCTCTCGCTGGTTGTCTCTATCTGTGTCAAATAAATAAATAAAATCTTAAAAAAAAAAAAAAGAGTGATTGCCACCTAACTCAAAGACTCCTGTGTTAGGGTAAGTTGGTCACAGAACAGGTTAGACTGACCATAGGTTACCTGTCAACCTCAAAAAAATTTCTGTGTAATGAGGCACTCTGTAAACCAGCACACAATCCCCAACCCTGGGGCACATCCCTCCTACATATTAGTTTGGCTCTGAGACCCAAGGCTTAGCTAAAGCTGTTAATGTGCATTTGACAAAAACCAAAGGAGGTTTTCCTTTTGCCTTGTTCTATGTCTTGACAGCTTGGCTTTATGAAAAGTGAGGATATTCTCTCCGGTCTCTGCCAACTGGAGGATGCACATACTGGTGTGCATCTGGTGGATAGCCATGTGCTAGGGATCCGATAAGCAGAATTCTCTTTGTCCAACTGTACCAGCTTTCAAGGGAATTTGTCATAAGGGGTCCTAGTCCATAAGGGGCCTTTGTTGTCTCAACCTCTGTTGTCACTAATTTGGCTGGACAGGAATGTGAGTTACCCCACTTGCAGCTAGGTCTTTTTCAGGCTAATTTTGGGAGTGAAATTTTTGGATCTTGTTCGGGCTGCATTTTTTGTACTCTCCTTTGGAAATACCTCTTGAGTTCATGGTTAGGTCATAAAAAAGCTTATTGGTTTAAGTTGCTATTGAAATTAATATAAGATCCTACTTGTCAATGGCCAGATGAGGGAGGCTCTGAACTGGCTACAATTAAAAGAAAAAAAAATTGGTTTAGAAAGCTCTCATCCTAAACAATTATCTTATTGGTACCTATACAAAGACCAAATTAAAAAGAATTACACACAAAAACATTATAGTGGCTAGCCTTTAACAACTCTTAATGTGATGAAAGAACACAAATTAGACTTAAAAATTAAATCCAATGTGAATTCCTCTTCTTAAAATCTGGCCCTGTCTGCCTATTTTGACTTCCTTTTTCCTACAAGATTTACAGAGAGCACTCTGGCCTGATCTCTAGGGCCATGATATATAGGTTACTCACATAAATGCTGAAAGTCAGGAAGTGAATTTAGCAGAAGCACCTAGGACGGGGAATAGGGCTTTGTTTGCTGGGCTCTACAATCAGGCTCTGCCAGCATCAGGCTTTCCTACCAATGTCCTTTGCAGGTATATTCTAGAATCCCATCCAAAAAACTCATGTTCCCAAGATGGCAGAAAATAGAATTTCACATTATCCCTTCCTTCGCAAATCCAGACCTGTTGGTTTTTGATCCTTTCACCCCGGAGATAATTACTGCCTTCTTGCTTGCCTAGTTTTGTGTGCTAATAAGAGCTTGGTTTGGCTTTTTGCCTGCCTGGGACATACAGGTTGTTGGTTCTTTCTTTTAGCTACCTTTGGGAGTGACTCTGGATCTTGGGAAGGTAATATCTTTTGCACCCTCTTTGAGGGCCCCTCTTACATCCAAGGGTGGAATTTGTTTAATACTGCCAGAAATATTGACTGTTTTTTTTCTGGCTGAAAACTGACGTGATACAGGCAGACCTTGGAGATATTGCAGATTTGATTCCGGACTGCCACAATAAAACAAATACCACAATACAGTCAAACGGAGTTTTTTGCTTCCCAGTGAATGTAAAAGTTATGTTTACATTATGCTTCAGTCTATTAAATGTGCATTATATCTAAAAAACCCAATATACACACCTAATTAAAATATTTTATTGATAAAAAAGGTTAACCATCACCTGATCTTTCAGGGAGCCATAATCTGTTGGTGAAGGGTCTTGACTCAATGTTGATGGCTGCTGACTGATCAGGGTGGTGGTTGTCCAAGGCTGAGGTGGCTGTGGCAACTTCTTAAAATAAGACAACAACGAAGTTTGCCACATTGATTGACTCTCCCTTTCATAAACCATCTTTCTGTAGCATGAGATGTTGTTTGGTAACATTTTACCCACAGTAGACATTCTTTCAAAACCATAGTCAATCATCTCAAACCCTGACACTGCCCTATCAGGTAAGTTTATGTAATATTCTAACTCCTTTGTTGTTATTTCAACAATCTTCACAGCACTTCCATGAGGAGTAGGTTCCGTCACAGGACCACTTTCTTTGCTCATCCATAAGAAGGAAGTCCTCATCCATTCAACTTTTATCAGGGGATTGCAGCAGTTGGGTCACGTCTTCAGGCTCCACTTCTAGTGTTAGTTTTCTTGCTGTTTCCACCACATCTGCAGTTACTTCGTCCCCTGAAGTCTTGAACCCTCAAGGTCATGAGGATTGCAGTCAACTTCTTCCAAACTCCAGTTCATATTGATATTTTTGACTGCTTCCCATGAATCACAAATTTTTTTTTAAGATTTTATTTATTTATTTGGCAGAGAGAGAGAGAGTGCGTACAAGTAGGGGAAGCGGGAGAGGGAGAAGCAGTGGGCAGCCTGATGTGGGGCTCGATACCAGGACCCCAGGATCATGACCTGAGCCGAAGGCAGATGCTTAACCGACTGAGACACCCAAGTGCCCCAAGAATCACAAATGTTCTTAATGGCATCTAGAATGGTGAATCCTTTCCAGAAAGTTTTCAGTTGACTTTGCCCAGATCCACCAGATCCACTATCTATGGCAGCTGTAGCTTTACATAGTGTATTTCTTAAATAAGAAGACTTGAAAGTTGAAATCACTCCCTGATCCCTGGGCAGCAGAATGGATGTTGTGGTAGCAGACATGAAAACAACATTAATCTCATACAGCTCCATAGGAGCTCTTGGGTGACCAGGTACATTGTCAATGAGCAGTAATATTTTGGAAGGAATCTTTTTTTTCTGAGCAGCAGATCTCAACAGTGGGCTTAAAATATTCAGTAAACCATGTTGTAAACAGATGTGCTGTCATCCAGGCCTTGTTGTTTCATTTATAAATCACAGGCAGAGTTGATTTAGCATAATTCTTAAGGGCGCAAGGATTTTCTGCATGGTAAATGAGCATTGGTTCAACTTAACATCATTAAGCTGCATTATGCCCTAACAAGAAAATCAGCCTGTCCTTTGAAGCTTTGAAGCCAGGCACTGACTTCTCTAAGCTATGAAAGTCCTAGATGGTGTCTTCTTCCCCTGGAAGGCTGTTTCGCATACATTGAAAATCTGTTGTTTCGTGTAGCCGCCCTTCTTTATGAACGATCTCAGCAAGGTCCCCTAGAGAACTTGCAGCAGCTTCGACATCAACACTTGCTACTGCACTTTGCTCTTTTATGTTATGGGGACGGCTTCTTGCCTTCACCCTCATGAACCACCTCTGCTAGCTTCACACTTCCCTTTTGCAGCTTGCTCACCTCTCTCAGCCTTCACAGAACTAGAGAGAGTTGGGACCTTGCTCTCCATTAGGTTTTGGCTTAAGAGAATGTTGTGGTGGTTTGATCTTTTATCCAGAACACTAAAACTTTCTCTGTATCAAACTAAGGCTGTTTTGCTTTCTTATCATTCACAGATTCATTGGAGTAGCACTTTTACTTTCCTTCAAGAAATTTTCTTTTGCATTCACAACTCTGGCTGTTTAGCATAAGAGGCCTGGCTTCCAGCCTCTATCTCAGCTTTCAAAATGCCATAGTCATTAAACTTAATAATTTTTACCTTTAGATTTAAAATGAGAAACATGTGACTCTTTTTCACTTAAATACTTAGAAGCCGTTATAGGTTTATTAATTGGCCTAATTTCAGTTCTGCTGTGCCTCAAGGAATAGGGTGAGCCAAGGAGAGGGAGAAAGAGATGGGGGGAAACGGTTGGTTGGAGGAAGAGTCAAGAACACACATAACACTTTTCAACTAAATTTGCTGCCTTATGTGGGCGCGTTGTGGTGCTCCAAAACTGTAACGGTAGTAACAGCACAGATCTCCGATCATAGATCACCATGACAAATATAATGGTAACGAGACAGCTTGACATAGTTAAAGAATTACCAAAATGTGACACAGAGACGTGAAGTGGGGAGGGTGTCAATAGACTTGCTCTATGCCAAGCTGGCCACAAATCTCCAATTCACAAAAACCACAGTATCTGCAAAGCGTAATAGAGTGAAGCGCTACAGATGAGGCAAGCCTGTATTTAAAAGGGGGATTTTTTCCCTTTTCTTTAGGCCTTCTCTCCTAAGGTAGAGTAAACCGATCTACCAGTTGGAAAGAAAAACATTCTAATGTGGGTGTATGAGTGTGTCCGTTCTTTATCATCCAGGCTACAAACCAATTCTTTGAGGAATTGAGGACAACCCTTCTTACCTCACAAATCTTTGCAAAACTGGAAATACAGCTCTAGAGGCATTTCAAACTCCACCTATTCCTTTTTACCAACCCGGAACCCTAAGCACTACAAAAATTCTTGTCTTAGGAAACGAAAGTTCTTGAAAGAACTCGCAATAAGATTACTTGTCAAGAGCAAATACAAATCTTCAGTGTCTTCTAAAAGGCTTTAGCCATCTGAGCAGACAAACTTATTCCAATTGTTCTTTTATGACATGAATTTTACATAATCATACCTGTTTCATGTATTTCATGGCTAAAATTTTAAAATGAAACTATAAGGTTTCTGTGTCTGTCTGCATTCTTATATATGTCCAAATATGTATATTGTAGATGGATAGCATTTTATCCCTGTCGATGGTATCACCAAAATTAACTTGTAAAAGAACTTTATTTAATTGGCTTAAAGAAAATGAAGTGCTTATATAATTGAGTTCTCAGAAATATAACAGAAAGTAACCCAAATACTTCTTAGGTTCAAGTGATCTGGAAAAATATTTAGTATTAAAGTTAGTTTAAGTTTGTTGGCTTAATTAAAACAGGCATATCTTCAGAGTTTTCAGCATAAAATATACTTTTATTCTACCTAGGTTTACCAAAAGTCAAACAAGCTCATGCCATCTCCGTTACAGCGTTTGTCAGCAAGAAAGATAACTTAAGATGATGGTTAGCTTTTTAATGTCTCATGAAATTTTCCTAACAAATCTAAGCATAATTGTTAAGAACAAGTGAATTAAACAGATGTAAGATAAAACTTTATAAGTCAACTTTCCAGCAACAACATTATGTTTTATGGGATGTCTACGTAGTTTCCCCAAATCTTTTTGGTAACTTAAAACTTTAGAGTTTTGCTAAGTTAAATTAATGTATAGTCATTAAATATCTAGATCATTTCCAAATAAGATAAAATATTGAATATATTTTTTAAAAGATTTTATTTATTGACACAGAGAGAGAGCGCAAGATGGGGAAGCAGCAGAGGGAGAGGGAGAAGCAGAAGCAAGCTCCCTGCTAAGCAGGGAGCCCAACGCAGGGCTGGATCCCAGGACCCTGGGATCATGACCTGAGCCGAAGGCAAATGCTTAATCAACTGAGCCACCCAAGCACCCAAAAATATTGAATATTAATTATTATCTCTTCTGCCTATAAAAGCCTTCCTTTAAAAAAAATATTTATTTACTTATTTTGGAGAAAGAGAGGGCATGCAGAAAGGAGGGGCAGAGGGAAAGAGAGAATCCCAAGCACAGAGACGAAGGTGGGGCCCCATCCTGCAACCCTGAGATCATGACCCGAGCTGAAGTCAGGAGTTGGACGCCCAACTGACTGAGCCACCCAGGTGCCCCAAAAGCTTTCCATTTTGTATAGCTCCTTGGATACTTGTTCTATTCATGAATCTTGCCAATCAGATGTTCACATTTTACTCAAATTTTTAAAAATGGAATTAAAGATATTTGGGTCTTTTGGTAAACATGTCTTGTGTCATGTTGAAAGATTATACTGTGAAGAAGTATACGTTTCTAGAAATTATGACATGTATTCATAAATTTACCAATCTAAAGAATACCGGTATTATACAATTCAAAATTGCTTATTCTTAGTTTTCACTAGAAATTAAGATTTCTAACAGTTAAGAATTCTAATTAATATATGTAACTAAAGTTACTAGAAATAATAAGGGAAATATCTCCATATGCAAGGAAAGTAGGATGTGTGTTTTTGATAAAAGAAGGTATGAGGAAAGGAAATGAATTTTTGTTGAAGGAAAAGAAAGTTATAGAAGGTTTATGGAAAAACAACCTTAGAAAGGAATTATAATGTGTAGTCAAACTTGCTAATGTTAGAATAAATTTAAGTTGAATTTTATTTTATTTTTTAAAAGATTTATTTATTTTGGGGGGGAGAGAGAGAGAGAGAATGTGTATGTGAGCAGTGGGGGAGGGGCAGAGAGAGAGAATCCCAAGCAGATACCCCGCTGAGTGCAGAGCTTGACAGGAGCTCAATCTCATGACCCTGAGATCATGACCTGGGCTGAAACCAAGAGTCTGCCACTTAACTGATTGAGCCACCCATGCACCCCAGTTAAGTGAGATTGATTGATTGATTGATTGATTGATTGATTTTTAAAGATTTCATCCATTTATTTATGAGAGAGACAGAGAGAGCACAAGCAGGGGGAGCAGCAGGCAGAGCAGGCAGACAGAGAAGCAGGCTCCTGCTTAGCAAGGAGCCTGACATGGGACTCGATCCCTGGATGCCAGGATCATGACCTGAGCCAAAGGCAGATGCCCAATGGACTGAGCCACCCAGGCGTCCCTAAGTGAGTTTTAATATAAAAAATAAGCTGGTGCAAAATTAGAACTGATTTTCTCTCTCTTAAAAGGATAAAGTTTTCTTGGACTTTTGGATTACTGTTGGTAACAGACTGCAAAAGAAGTTTACCTTTTAAATAATCTGCCTAGGAAGAAGAGAGATTCTGTGCTTTATCAAAACAATTTTCTGGGGGCACCTGGATGGCACAGCGGTTAAGCGTCTGCCTTTGGCTCAGGGCGTGATCCTGGCGTTGTGGGATCGAGCCCCACATCAGGCTCCTCCGCTATGAGCCTGCTTCTTCCTCTCCCACTCCCCCTGCTTGTGTTCCCTCTCTCGCTGGCTGTCTGTATCTCTGTTGAATAAATAAATAAAATCTTTAAAAACAAACAAACAAACAAACAAAAAACAATTTTCTGTGCTTTATTAGGTCTTTCATTGGTTTTGCTCAGAACTACATAACATTTTGTATTTACCCTTAAAATCTTTTGTCATTTTGCTTCAATAGATAATTAAGTATTGTTTCACAGTGATCTGTGATCCTATTTGGTCAAGTGTCTAAACCATTTGATATCTTTGACAAAGTTTCCAGAATCAAATTCTCAGTAAAATGTTTTTTGGGGCACCTGGGTGGCTCAGATGGTTGAGTGTCTGCCTTTGGCTTGGGTCATGATCTCAGGGTCCAGGGATTGGCCCCGCATCAGGTTCCCTGCTCAGCAGGGAGCCTGCTTCTCCCTCTCCCTCTACTGTTCCCCCTGTTCCCCCTGCTTGTGCTCTCTTGCTCTCTCTGTCAAATAAATAAATAAATCTTAAAAAAATATTTTTTGACTTCAGGGGCACCTGGGTGGCACAGTTGGTTTAGCATCCGACTCTTGGTTTTAGCTCAGTTCATGATATAGGGGTAATGGGATCAAGCCCTGCATTGGGCTCTCCCCTCAGTGTGGAGTCTGCTGGAGAGTCTCTCTTCCTCTGCCTCTCCCAGTTGCTCTCTCTCTTTCTCTAAAATAAAATAAATTAATAAATAAATCTTAAAAAAAAATATATATATATATATTTTATCTCAAAACTAAGCTTTGAGAATTTCCAGAGGGTCCCTGGAGCATCTCAAAAGATTTGTTCTCTCTCCTTATAAAAAGTGAGCTGTTAATACCAATTGGGCTTATTTGGTATCTTGAATTACAGGGAAGGATTATCAAATAAACAATGATGCCTTCTTAGATTATATTGTATGTTATTGATATTATTAATATAACTATTCTAGAAATAATTTGAAATTCCTAAAATTCTGATATGTACCAGTATGTTATCAGTCATAATTCTAGTTACTACCTTAAAATACTGTATGTCATACAAATAACCACATTTATGTGTTAATTCCACTATAATGAACTCTCATCAGATCTTTAACAATGGACATTTAAAATGTTTTTGTCATTTACAAATAGTTGTTATACTCCGATGCTCTGCAAAGTATTCTTACAAAAGTACTCTTTCTTCAAGGAGGTTCAAGAAAAGAACTTTTGACAAGTTCCGGTTTCTGATAACTTGAGATTATGAAACTGGGCTGGGTAATGGGGGCATCTGGCTGGCTCAGTCGGTAGAGCATGTAACTCTTTTTTTTGTAATTAAAAAAAATTTAAAAAACATTTATTAGAGAGAGAGGGAGAGAGAGAGAGAGCACTAGCAGGGGGAGACACAGAGAGAGAAGCAGACTTTCTGCTGAGCAGGGAGACCGAAGCGAGACTTAATCCCAGGACCCTAAGATCATGACCTGAGCCAAAGGCAGACACTTAACTGCCTGAGCCACCCAGGTGCCCCTTCTTTAAATTTTTTTTTGAATTTTTAAAAAATTTATTTGAGAGAGAGAGCACAAGTGGGGGTAGTTTTTTAAATTTTTTTAAATTTTTTAAAATGCATTTATTTCAGAAAGAGTGAGGGTAGAGCATGTAACTCTTGATCTCAGGGTTGTGAGTTCAATCTCCATGTTGGGCATGGTGCCTACTATGAAATAAAATAAAATAAAATAAAATAAAATAAAATAAAATAAAATAAAATAAAATAAAATAAAACAAAACCTTTATCAAAAAAACTGTGCTGGGTAAGAATTTCCAGAGCCAATGGAAAAACTGGATTCAGGTGGAACAAGTATTAATTATTTGGAAAAGATATGGGAACGCAAGCTGGTGCAGCTACTCTGGAAAACGGTATGGAGGTTCCTCAAAAAGTTAAAAATAGAGCTGCCCTACAACCCAGCAATTGAATTACTGGGTATTTACCCCAAAGATACAAATGTACTGATCTGAAGGAGCACCTGCACCCCAATGTTTATCGCAGTAATGTCCACAATAGCCAAACTATGGAAAGAGCCTAGATGTCCATCAACAGGTGAATGGATAAAGATGTGTGTATACACATACACACACACACACACACACACACACACACACACACACACACACTGGAATATTACACAGCCATCAAAAAAAGAAAATTTGCCATTTGCAATGATGTGGATGGAACTAGAGGGTATTAAGCTGAGTGAAATAAGTCAATCAGAGAAAGACAATTATCATATGATCTCACTGATATGTGGAATTTAAGAAACAAGGCAGAGGATCATAGGGGAAGAGAGGAAAAAATGAAACAGGATGAAACCAGAGAGGGACACAAACCATAAGAGACTCTTAATCTTAGGAAACAAACTGAGGGTTCCTGGAGGAGGAAGGGTGGGGGGTTGGGATAATGGGGTGATGGACATTGGGGAGGGTATGTGTTGCAATGAGCACTGGGTATTATATAAGACTGATGAACCACAGACCTGTACTTCTGAAACAAAAAATATATTATATGTTAATTAATTGAATTTAAATTTTAAAAAAAGAATAAAAAAACCAAAAGGGATTTGAGATGAAAAAAATTAAAGTGGAATTGATCAAAACAAAAACAATTATTTGGAAATGAATGATTATAATTTTTATGACTTTGGGGGAACATTTTATGGCTTTTTGTTTCTCCAGATTTAAGGAAACCTTTTTCTCTTTTCTCTTAAGTTATCAACAATTTGGTAAGATGTTCCTTTGTGAACAGACATGAAACAATTTTTCTTCCTACCTGATCCCTCTAGAATTTGCTAACTCCTAGTGAGTGAATATTCTTATTTTCATGACAACAGAATTATTTGCATAAGGTCAATAAGAATCTATTCTCCTTGTAATAGGACACAATTGGAAACATAGGTTATATTACCAAGGCTTTGACTGGAATGTCACATTTGAGAGATGTACATAGACTCAGATATGACCAGACTGCTCCTTTAAGAAGTTTTTTTTAATTTAAGTGATCTCTATGCCAAACATGGGGCTTGAACTCGCGACCCTAAGATCAAGAGTCAGATGCTCCTCTGACTGAGCCAACCAGGTGCCCCATGACCAGACAGCTTTAAGGAACTAATATTGACTTTATGGAGCCAATAAAGTCCCATGGAAAAATTGGCTTGGTACCTTGCTTACAGGATTCCCAGCAGCCTTACCAGGTGAATAAGGAAGGTCACATCCTGGCAGGTGCAGGACCCTTAAGATATTTTGAAGACCTCAAAAAAAGAAGAATTCACCCAAATCTATAGGTATTGCAGGCACAATCTGATGCTAATCATTAGTATGGCTTGTTAATCTCGAGAAGCTTTTAAAAGTTCAATCTGAGGGGCGCCTGGATGGCTCTGTTGGTTGGGCGTCTGCCTTGAGCTCAGGTCATGATCCCAGGAGCTTGGGATCGAGTCCTGCATCAGGCTCCCCGCTGAGCTCCCTCTGCCATTCTCCCCACTTGTGCTCTCTGGCTCTCTCTATCCCTCTGTCAAATAAATGAATAAGATCTTTTAAAAAATAAAGACAAGTTCAATCTGAGATTCCTTATGAAAAATTCCAGCACAGTCTAAAAGTCTAAAATAGGCTCTTTTAAAAGAGTCTATATGGTCAATCACTATTCTTGTTGCACTTATGTAAATGATCAGGTCAAGTTGATTGAAACCAGACTTGATTTGCAGATGCATTAGTCTTGCTGTCGTTATCTTTGATAAAAATGGGGGTGATTGTAGAGAGAAAAATTATGTTTCAGTAATACATCTTTGTGGACATCAAATTCTAGTGCTGTTAATTGTCTTTGAGATTTTGCTTATTACCTGTAAACTGGACTAGATCCTGAATTTTTCTAGTTTCCTCCAATATTTGGCTAACCTTAAGAACTAAAAGTGCCATTTTTCTGAAGCCATGCAAGCTAAAGTTGGACAACTTGATATAAACTTCAAAGAAATCACCATGACAGCTCAGGTATGGATAATCTTCATGACTGTTGCAGTGTGGTCTCTCAGTAAGATCACCAGTGACATTCAAGCTACAAACCAGAAAAATCTGTCAGATTGTCTCTCTGAAGATATTTTGAGCCAGACATCTAGAAATCTTCCTGTCTCACTGTCTTCAGAACTCAGAAACTGGGATTATAATCTGTTCCAACCATTAATCATTGTTTTTCTTTTATTTCCATAGAAATGCCTCTTGTACCATAGCCCTAACTTTGGAAGCCCACCTGAATCACCACCTCCTGAAATGAGATACAACTGTTTAACCGAACTGACATATTCTCAGTATTAAGAGAGTGGTTCAGTGAGATGGAGCAATCTACCAACTCAACTTCAGGATTGCGAAACTTCTTGGGGAAGTTTCCAAGGTGGGACTGAGGGGAGGGGTGAACTATGTAACTCCAAAACATGCCATTTTGGCTTGTGGGTTATTTTGAGTTGAAGGCAGAAAACTTTTATTTCTCCCAAATAACCTAAAAGAATTTAGATAGAGGACCTGGCCCAGAAAGAGAGCTATTACCAGAGATAAGTTTTTTTTTTTTTTTTTTTTTTTTTTAAAGAGAGAGAGCTGGGAAGAGGTGCAGAGGTAGAGGAAGAGAGAGAATCTTTTTTTTTTTTAAGATTTTTTAAAAAATTTATTTATTTGACAGAGAGAGACAGCCAGCGAGAGAGGGAACACAGCAGGGGAGTGGGAGAGGAAGAAGCAGGCTCCTAGCGGAGGAGCCTGATGTGGGGCTTGATCCCAGAACGCCGGGATCACGCCCTGAGCCGAAGGCAGACGCTTAACGACTGCACCACCCAGGCGCCCCCAGAGACAAGTTTTTATTTGAAAGACCTATCTATATGGCAGGGCAGACATCTAATTACCAAACATTTGTTCTTCTTATTGTCCTGTCACCCTTCTTCCCTTTGAAGCCCCAGGGCCCTATCCTTCCTTTGTTCTGGATGGCATATTAGCCTCAGCTGAAGGGCTTGTCTTTGGGTCTCATATTCTGATGGGACTTCTGTATGTATGTAATTAGATGTTTTTCTCCTGTTAATCTGTTTCTCATCAACTTAACAGCCAAAGAACCTAGAAGGGTGGAAGATAAATTATTCCTCCAACACATGCAATATTTGTTCTTTCATCCTTTTGGCTTATTTTGCTTAGTGTATTTCCCTCAAGGTTCATCAGTGTTGTAGCATGTGTTAGAATTTCCTTCCTTTTTAAGGATGAATAATATAATATTGTGTGTATACACTAAATTTTGTTTATCCATTCATTCACTGATGGACATTTGGGTCCATCATTTGGACCACCTTTTGGCTCTTAAATGAATAATACTGCTATGAACATTGGTGGACAAATAAGTGTTTGAATACCTGCATTTAATTCTTTGGGAATATACCGGTAAGTGGAATTGCTGAATCATACGGTAATTCTATGTTTAAATTTTGATGAAGTCCAGTTTGTTGCCTATGCCTTTTGTTTAATATCCACAAAATCATTGTTGAATCCATTGTCAAAAAGTTTTTGCGCTGTTTTCTCCTAAGAGTTTTGTAGTTTTACCTTTTACATCTTTGATCCACAGTACGTAGATTTCATAACTTGTTAATTTAGTGATCTTCAAAAAGTATAAACACAGGGGCTCCTGGGTGGCTCAGTCAGTTAAGTGTCTGCCTTCAGCTGGAGTCATGATCCAGGGGCCCTGCTGAGCAGGGAGCCTGTTTCTCCCTCTCCCTGTGCCACTCCCCCTGCTTGTGCTCTCTCACCCTCTCTCTCAAATAAGTAAATAAATAAATTAATTAATTAAAAAATATTTCAAAAAAATAAAAATACCCTAGCTTGCAGGACTCTACATGATTTGGTTTACACTTTTCTGATTTCAACCGATTCTAGGAACGCTGTCCACATCGTGCTGTTTCTCAATCATGCCAAGCACGTTCAAAGCATTTATACCTGCTATTCCTTCTTCCAGGAGCCCACTGCCTTCATATCTCTGATTATTCATCCCCTTCTCAGTGAGGTCTTTCCTGAGCACCTTATCTAAAGTGCCATCTCATCTCTATCCTATTATCCTGCCTTTGTTTTCTTATTAGCATTTGTCATTGCCTAACATGTTATTTGTTTTTTCCTTGTGTCCTCCAAAGAGAAAATAAACTTTAGGAAGGCAAAGATCTTGGCCTCCCTCTTACTGTAACAGGATCCTCAAATTTTTATCTGAATGCATAGATGCTCAGAATAAAGGCACTTAGTGGTGGCCAATGGGTGAAAAACTTCTAGGTCATATCCTTAAAAATAGGGAGTGTACCTCTTTTTTCTCTCTCCCCGCTTTGTACTGGCTAGAATTGGATGTGGTGGCAACCAGTTTTAGACTATTTAGACGATGACAACTCCTTAGAGATGACAAAGCAACTAGAATGATGGAACTTCGCTACCTATTGATTTCTTGAATGCGCGTCTGCCTTCTGCTCAGGTTGTGATCTCTAGGTCCTGGGATCAAGCCCCGCATCAGGCTTCCTGCCCAGTGGGGAGTCTGCTTCTCTCTCTCTCTCTCTCCCTCTGCCCCTCCCCACTGCGTGTTCTCTCTCTGCCTCTTAAATAAATAAATAAAACCTTCAAAAAAAAAAGCTGTTGAAAAAGCTTGGACTTTTCTTTTTTTGAGAGAGCGCACACTTTATTTGAAAGAGAGCATTGCACATGACCAAAAGATGAAGGTAGCCCAAAGGGCATCCTGCACATCATGTTCTAAAAGATACAAAGGATGACAAGGTAAAGAGGATAAAGAGTACACTTTATATGATGAGCACTGAGTAATGTATAGAATTATTGAATCACTACATCATAGTCCTGAAACTAATATAACACTGTATATTAATTATACTCAAATAAAAAACATTTTTTTTAAAGATATTTATTTATTTGACAGAGACAGCCAGCGAGAGAGGGAACACAAGCAGGGTGAGTGGGAGAGGAAGAAGCAGGCTCCCAGCAGAGGAGCCCGATGTGGGACTCGATCCCGGAACGCCGGGATCACGCCCTGAGCCGAAGGCAGACGCTTTAATGACTGCACTACCCAGGCGCCCCGAATAAAAAACATTTTTAAAGATAGGATAGGATGTTTTGCTAAGAAGGATCAACTGGAATATGAATTCGAGTAATATTTTTTTGTCCCAATAGCTTCAATCTCATCAATAAAAATGATGAATGGTACATGTTCTTCAGCAACTTGAAACAATTCCTGTACAAGTTTGGGCCAATCACCTAGATACTTCTGAATAATTCAGAGCCAGCTATTCTCAAGAAAGTGGCTGAGGTTTGGTTTGCTATTGTTTTGGCTACTAAGGTTTTACCTCTGTCAAGTGGACCATAAAGAATGACTCCCTTGGGGGCTTTATACCCATCCTTTTTCATAATATTCAGAACGAGCAACAGGAAACTCACAGATTCCTTAATTCCCTGATTTGGTTGTCCAACCCCCCCAATAACAGCATAGATCTCCTGGAGGGACTTTTCACCTTCATCGCTGTGACCAAGGGATCCGTGTCACCCCATCAGAGCATACACCTTGTGGTTGAGCAGGACTGAGCAGCCGGGTTCCAGCAGACTGTTGTCTACAAATGAAAGAAAGCTGATGTGGTGTTCTGAGCCCACAGATGGAGACACAATGGCGTGTCTTTGATCATCAGTGACCTCTTCCAAGGTTCCTACCAACATTGGGTAAGCTGGCTACACTCAGATCATTCAGCTTTGATCTTTCCTGTCCTTGCTTTTCTCCTAAAGGCTTCATTTATTCCTGATTTCTAATGAATTCTTCCTCCTCTAACATCAATAATTTTAACTGGCACTGAATGTGACACTTTGCTGGCAATATCTGATCCTTCTGTTTCCTTCTTTTCCCCACTCTAGTTGGTACACAAGGTGCATATTTCATTTTCTTGTACTTTTCATCCTTCTTGCTACCTCCAGAACCATGACCACCACTACTCTGACTTTGACCCATCTTGCTTTGGCCACTGGAGCCAAGATTGGACTTTAATGTGGAGACACATTTTCATCCTTTAAAAGATTTTATTTGTTTATTTGAGATAGAGAAAGAGAGCAAGAGAGCACACTCAAGTAGGGGGAGTGGCAGGCAGAGGAAGAGGGAATAGGCTTCCTGCTGAGCAGGGAGTCCAATACAGGTACAGGGCTCGATCCCAGGATCCTGGGATCCTGACCTGAGCCAAAGGCAGACACATAATCGATTTAGCCACCCAGGCACCCCTACACATTTTCATTTTAATAAAGTAACTATTATTTTGCATCTCTGTCATAGTAGCTGTATCTATTTCTTAACTCTGAGCTTTCTAACCAGTGTGCCTCAGCCAAGAGAAAGGAGGAATATCAACCAACAGAGCCTACCATAGTGACCAAAACGTTCCCTCTTGTATTAATCTCAGTGTCTTCCTAGCCTTAGGATGGGGAATGGAAAGAAAAAAAGATCCAAAACATCATTCTTGCTGCTGCATATATGCATATTATCTCAACTATTTATAAAAATACATATACCCATGCATACGAAAAAGCACTAGAAGAAAATACTTAAAAATGTTAAGCAGAGGGGCGCCTGGGTGGTTCACTTGGTTAGGCATCAACCTTCAGCTCAGATCATGACCCCAGGATTCTGGGATCTCTCCCTCTCCTGCCGTTCCCTCTGCCGCTCCCCCTGCTTGTGCTCTCTCACTTTCTCACTCTCTCACTCTCTCATACTCTGAATGAATGAATGAATGAATGAATGAATGAATGAATAAATAAAATCTTTTACAAAATGTTAAGGGTGAAGATTCGGTTGCAAGAGCTCAGGGAAGAAAACTAAGCACTGTGAAAGAGAAAAAATAGTGAAAATGACCAGAAGCTTTTTGGATGGGGAAATGGAAAGAATAATGATGCAATTTTCATGAAAGTCATTAAATCTGTCATTCTTATTACATTATAGTAACAGAAATACCTTAACAAATCCACCCTGGATTCAGATAACATTTTTCTTTGAAAGTATTAGAGACTGTGCTTTTTCTGTGCTTCCTGAAACACATATCATGAAACAGAATTCCTGAGACACGACCATTGCAAAAAGAGTGCTTTCTGTGGATGAGATACTGCATCCAGTATCTCTCCCTGGAATTTTAAAGGCTCTGAGAAATCCTGCAGCTAGGAAACATGATTCCTGTTGCTCAGTGAAGCTTTACTGTGACAGACATTACTGTTCACATCTGTACTCTGCTCTTTGTTCTTACAACCCTGATTTGTTCAGAGCAGCAACGTGCCCAGTTAAAGGACCACATTCTCCAGCATTCCTTACAGCTAGACATGGCCGGGTGACATAGTTCTAGGCAACGAGGTGGAAGTGGCAGTAGCTGAATGAAACTTCCTGAATAGTTCATAAAAGAAAGACCAACTGAGCTGGCAGGTATGGTTGCCATTTGCCTTCCTGTTCACCTTGGCCGCAACATGGATGTGACAAAGGAGATAAACCTCTGAAGACGGAAGACACAGGATCAGGAGAACTGACCAAAAGTATAAAAGTAGCTTCTGCCTCTGATGCTTTCATGGGTTGACTGTACTTCTCAGAACTTCTCAATCCATGAGAAAAAGTAAATCCCTGTTTGGCTAAGGTACTACGGGTTTCCTGTCAAAACACAGAAGGAGTCTGGGTCCTTGTTGGCATCATGGGGTAGCCGCATTTGCCTAAATCTAAACTTCTTTTACAAAAGAGAAAAAGCAAACCCTTATTTGTTTGTTACTTGCACCAGAGACAAACAGCAGCGTGCACTGTGCTTGAGTTCTGAATAAGGAAGGAGGAGAGAACAGCCATGCTTTGGAAATGCTGAGTCTGAGACACTCGTGGGAGAGCCACATGTGGAGAACCAGGGGAAAGTGGATGTGTAGGTCAGCAGCTTGGACAAAAGATCCGGGCTAGAAAAAAACAGGTCATGTGCTTGCTTCGGCGGCACATATACTACAATTGGAACGGTACAGAGAAGATTAGCATGGCCCCTGCGCAAGGATGACACGCAAATTCGTGAAGCATTCCGTATTTTTATTAAGAAGTTGTGGCCCATATATACAATGGAATATTACTCAGCCATCAGAAAGAACGAGTTCTCAACATTTGCTGCAACATGGACGGGACTGGAGGAGATAATGCTAAGTGAAATAAGTCAAGCAGAGAAAGACAATTATCATATGATTTCTCTCATCTATGGAACATAAGAACTAGGAAGATTGGTAGGGGAAGAAAGGGATAAAGAAAGGGGGGGTAGGGGCGCCTGGGTAGCGCAGTCGTTAAGCGTCTGCCTTCGGCTCAGGGTGTGATCCTGGCGTTCGGGGATCGAGTCCCACATTGGGCTCCTCTGCTGGGAGCCTGCTTCTTCGTCTCCCACTCCCCTGCTGTGTTCTCTCTCTCGCTGGCTCTCTCTCTGTCACATAAATAAATAAATAAATAAATAAATAAATAAATAAATAAATAAAATCTTAAAAAAAAAAAAAAGAAAGGGGGTAATCAGAAGGGGCAATGAAGCATGAGAGACTATGGACTCTGAGAAACAAACTGAGGGCTTCAGAGGGGAAGGGGGTGGGGGAATGGGATAGGCTGGTGATGGGTAGTAAGGAGGGCACGTATTGCATGGTGCACTCGGTGTTATACACAACTAATGAATCATCGAACTTTACATTAAAAACCAGGGATGTAGTGTATGGTGACTAACATAATATAATAAAAAAACATTAAAAAAAAAAAAGAAAAAAACAGGTCATAAGAGCTCAGGGTAGATACTTTGAAGTCCCTCGTTGCCTGTCATGGATTGGGCACAAACCCATTCTGTGCATCTCTGAAGAACAGAGCAAGGGATCTGATTTGGCTCCAAATGAATGAATACTTTCTCATGCCAGAGCTCTCTAAACATGGAACAGGCCCTCTGAGTTAGACAGCATCCTGATCCTTGAGCAATGCAGGTGGAAACTGGGTACTCAAGTGGTGGGCAAGATGTCCAGAGCGCTAGGAAATTGGATTTGATGACTGTTAAATATCTTTCAAACCTTGAGCAGCCAATATTCTAAGCATCTAATTTGGTTCTGAAGTGTGACGTCATCAACCTTGTGAAAAGGATTCAACCAGCTGTGAGCCCACAATCACTGCTGTTGCACCCACTCTTGCTCTGAACTGTACACTTAAAAACAATTAAGATGGTAAATTTCATGTGTATCTTTCCACACTTAAAAATTCTAAAATAATTAAACATATGCGGTAAGCACTTCAAAGTAAACACTCAAGTATGAAGAATGAGCCTCAGGAATAGTGGCTGGTGCCTCTTAGAGGCATTGTAAATGCTCCAAAGAGGTGACTGTGAGCTGGAACAGAGCAGGTGGTTGTTGGCAAGGGGGCATCTCTGCAAACGGCCCGCAGACCATACGTATCTGCTTGGGATGGAGGCTTGCAATTTTTCCAATGGAGGCAGGAAGCCTGAGGCACCGAAGCCAGTGGACCTGCCATCCCTCCAACTTCTCCTTGTAGCTTCCTGTGGTAACTGTCACCCTGTGGCCACCTGCTCCTGTCCCTTGACCGGAGAAGTTCTATTGCCTCTGAGTGCAATATTAGTTCCTTAACTCTGATGTTGAAATATTACAGAGTTAGAGACTGCTTATTGAGTGCCTACTATGCCCTGCACAAAGTCCTTTACATATTGTTTCTATTATTTTCACAGGGACTCTTTCAAAGAGGTTTTGTGATTCTTGTCTTACTCATGAGGAGACCAAAGTTCTGAAAGGTTAAGTAACTTACTCAAACATGCACAATAAGGAGCTAAATTCTTTCCATCACACCATGTGGCCTCTATAATAATAATAATAATAATAATAATAATAGTAATAATAATAATAAAATCCCTACAGCAACTGGGACATTTTAAAAGCCCTCATAAGGTCTCAGAGGCAAAAATGCACTGTAAGCAACTCGGGGGTGCCACGAAATAGTAATTGCTAATATTTATTGAGCATTTAGTATAGGTTAGGAACTTGGTGAAACTCTGATTACATTACCATATGTAATACATTCAATACCTTCAAGTAATATGTGTAAGGGTGCCTATTTGTCCAGTGCCTGGCACAATGGCAAAGGCTCAGGAATGGTCAATTATTTCAGGACAAAGGATTAATACTTCTTTCATATTGAAATAAGTGATTTCCAAGATCAATGCCAATTCTGAAACAACTACTACTACTTTATTTTTTGAGCACTGGAAACACATTCCTGGGTAATTTTAAGGCAGAACTTGGTTTGAATGCTAGTTCAATGCTGCCTTTGTTTTCCATGATACCAACCTTAAAAACAGGAAGATATACCAGAAGATGCCATTAAGAATATGTGTTTATAGCAGAAAGGCATTCATTCATTCATTCATTCATTCATTCAACAAATAGGTTTTGAGTGTCTTCTGTTTGCCAGGCCAAACTTCCTGTTCCCCCTCTTCCCCTCAAAAAACAGACTAAAACAAAACAAACAAACAAATCCAAATCAAAAAAGCAACACCCCCCCATACAACTAGCTTTCAAGAGGTTGTCACATGGATATAGAATAGAGCCGTTGCAGCAAGTACTATAGTATTGACCTTGAAAATTTATCCTTACAAATTGAATCTCATGGATCTTTATTAAATTCTCAGTTACAGCTGAAAAAATGCCACTTTTTTGCCATTGTCATTTAATAATATGATGACCTTATAAAGGAACTTCGTGTGATTAAATCATATATTTAAATAATTATAAAACTTATCTTTCTTTCTATTCCTGTTCCTCACCTTGTCATATCTATTGCTTTTGTTAGACCAGGCAATTACTGTTACCAGTTTCTCTGTGGAGATATTTTATGCCTATGCAAGTGTCAGGGCAGAAAAATTTTCCTTCCATCCTTCTAGGTTCTTTGTCTAATAATTAAATTGACATAAAACACATTAATAGGGGAAAAAAGTTAATTTTATATATACAGAAGCTCCATAAAAAGGTGAAACCCAAAGACACTCAAGCAATTGAGGCTTATATGCCATTTCTGAGCTAAGGAATGGGATGAGGGCTTGGGACTTCAAACGGGAGAAGGGCAATTCACAGGAAGACAAAAGCAGATGTTTGCCCTGCCATGCAGGTAAGTCCTTGAGATAAAAAGCTAACCCTGGTAATAACTGTCTTTCTGGGCCACGTCCCCCTATTTAGATTCTTTCAGAAAGTTAAGGGAGAGGTAAAAGTTTTTCCCGAGTCTGCTAGGTCTGGATTGACTTCAGCTCAAAATAATCCACATGCCAAAGCGGCAGGCACATTTTGGGGTGGTATATTCTGCTCCCCCTCACAAGTTCCTTTGTATCTTTACCCACGCGGGTCTGTTTTTGTTTTTTAAGCTTTTATTTTTAAGTAACCTCTACACAGGGTAGGGCTTGAACTTACAACCCGGAAATCAAGAGTCTCAGACTCCACCTACTGAGCCAGCCAGGAGCCCCAGGACTACCCGTATGGGTCTCAAAACAAAACAAAACGCAAACAATGTTATAACCAGAGACATTTTTCTGTGCTTTGCTTTTTTTCATGTAATATACCTTAGAATTTGTTCCGTATTAGTATGTAAACTGCTGCTTTGCTCTTTCTAGCGTTGGCAAATTATTCCTTCGAAAAAAAATGGACTCTAATTTCACTTGGTTGCTCTTTAGTTTCACAGCTTAAGAGAGGAAAAAGTTGTCTTTTTGTCTACATGAGTCAGTTTGGGATTACTAGGAATCCCCGTTCTGCCTGCCTTAGTTGTTGGGAGGGAGAAGTTTTTTAACGCGCTACAAGGAGGTATTATTAAGACCAAACTGAAACCCAGGAAGAGCCTGGGCCAGAGACCCCCCGAAAAGGATCCTCCCCCGACCGCTCCACCTGCACACAAAGACCCAGCGAGCAAGGCCCATCCCACCTGCGGCGGGGGCGGGGCCAGTTCCCCCACCCCGCCCCACGCACGCACGCACGCTCCCATTTTTCCGGCTGTTTCCGCGTCCTCAGTGGGGGTCGCCATCTTGGACTTTGGGTCACTTACCCCGTCAAGACAGACACCGCGGCAGCCATCTTTTACGAGAAGCCTGCACTGCAATCCCTGCGCTCAGAACACCGCGTTTCTCAGAAACGGGAAAAACTCTGTGTTCCGTACAGCCACAAAGGAAGCCGCCATCTTGTACGTCAAACCGCTCCATTTCCGGACCGGCCAGCTGACGTGACAGGGGAGGCCCGAGGCAACATAGGCGGCTCTCGCGCCCCCTGGCGCTGGCGCCCTAACAGTGACTCCAGCTTTGACCTGTTCGGGATTCTGCTTCCGGGTCTGCTCGGGCGAGGCCTTGACGTCGCCGGACCCCGCTGGGAACGCCGAGCTGGGACCAGGCTGAGGTGGAATCTGAGCCTGCGCGTTGAGCGATCGAGGCGTGACGTGGCGTGGTGTGGCGTGGCGTGGCGTGGCGTGGCGTGGGGAATTAGGGGAGGAAATGCGCTTTTGTTGAGGGCCCTTGCGTGCTGTGTTAATCCACCACGACCATGTGAGAGATGTACCGTTTGCCTATGAGGAAACACTCGTCTGCCTTTCCCCCTCTGCCAGGCCCTGATAAAGCCATAATTAAGCATTCCCCTCACCGTTTCTGCAGAATGGGATAACAGCGTCTAATCTGAGGGATTGTTGTGAAGATTGAGTGTCGAGATTCAGTGCCTGGTTTTTAATTAATATCAGGTTCCTCTGCATTGACAGTAGTAATAACATAGTATCAACAACCACTTGCCAGGCACACGCTAACTTCACTTACACTACAACTCTATAAGGTGGGTAGTATCAGCATTACCATTTTGCAAATGAGGACGGTGAGGAAAGCAAAAGTAATTTGACCAAGTTCGCAAAATAGTAAGTAGCAATGCCCCGGGTAGACTGGGTGGGGGTTGGGGTGGGGGACGGATCTTAACTGCTATACGTGCTCTCTGGTAACAGGTGCTAAATAGGTGGTAAAGAAACAGGGACCCATTATCATAGTTCTTGCAGCCTTGTGACAGAAGTGGAGCTTCTAAGGACAGACTTATCTGGGAGGGAAGAGAAGAGGGTGGGAGGTAGAGGAGGATTGACCAGAGGGAATGGACAAAAGAGGATAAAACAACATTTTTGTCTTCTTTGCACCAGAAGTGGAAAAAAATGGCTTCCAGCTTGTGGAATGGGAAGTCAGGATGATAGTAATAATAATTGTTATGACTCGTTTAGTAGTTACCATGTCTATTCTTAGAAGGTGTTAATCCGGCCCTAGGAGGCTGAAGTTGGAAAAGTAGGTCCCTTATCCTTGGCAGTGTTTAATTACCTATAAAACTGGGGTAATAGGAATCCCTGTCCCAGCCACCTGGCCAGATTGTTTTGAGAGAGTTTTGGTGTCCTACACTATCATTTGGTGTGGTTTTTAATGGGACCCTGTGTTGGCAAGGCTGGGGAAAGTGGGCACTGTGATACCTACTGGTGGAGGGAATGTACGTTTTTATAGCCTCCTTAGAAGCCAAGCTGGAAATGTCTGTTAACATAGAATTAATTCTTTCCATGAATCATTTGATCAACCACTTAATAGCTTAGGAAATTATTTTATAGGTGTGTTCCAAATGTGCACAGACATGTGTGCAAGGAGATAACAAACCAGCATTGTTTGAATAGTGAAAGCCTGGAAACAACCTTATCGGTCATCAATGGGGATTGGTTTGGTTTAAAAGATATGACACATTGGGGAGGCTGGGTGGCTCAGTTGGTTAACTGTCTGTCTTTGGCTCAGGTCATGATCTTAGGGCCCTGGAATTGGGGAGTCTGCTTCTCCCACTTCCTCTGCCCCTCCCTCTGCTCATGCACACACTCTTTCTCAAATAAATAAATAAATAAATAAAATCTTTAAAAAAATATGACACATCTGTGTGACAGAGTCCTAACAGCTTTTTTTTTTTTTTTTTAAATTTTAGAGAGACAGGGAGAGACACATAGAGTGTGCAGGGTGGAGAGGGGCAGAGGGAGAGAGAGGGAGGGAAGGTCAAGCAGACTCGCCACTGAGTGAGGAGCCCCACGTGGGGCCCATCTCAGGGTCCTGAGATCCTGACCTAAGCCAAAGGCTTAACCGACTGAGCCACGCAGGCACCCCTATGCAGCTCTTAAAAAGAACAAAGCAGTGCTGTTATGGAATGAGCTCCAAGGTCATATTGATCACATATAATTATGATGCATGTGGCTGCAAATAATAGAATACTCTTCTATTGCAGCTTCAACAGACCAGTGTTAATCTAGTGCATGCAGGTAGTCCATGCATAGGTAGGTCTGAAGTTTGTATGGGTATGGTGTGCCATCAGGAATGCAGACTTTTTTTAATGCAAAAAAATTTTCCTGTGAGTCACATATTAAAAAGTGCATAAAACATAAATGTCCAATTAGTAAATTATTGTAACACGAATGTCTATGTAACCACTACCTAAGTTAAGAAAGAGAATGTTGCCAGCATCCCAGAAACTCCCTCTTGTGCTCCTTTACCCTGTGTGCTAGGAGATCCCAGGAAGGTGTGCATCACAATCAGTGTACACAGCAAGATCCATGGCAAGAACACCACTGAAGCCAGCACTGAGCTGGCCTTCCCTGGCCAGTTGCACAGAGCCATGGGGTTGTGGCTCAACCAGTCTGAGATGTTAAAAGTCAAGGAATAGGGGGCATCTGGGTGGCTCAGTCGTTAAGTGTTTGCCTTCAGCTCAGGTCATGATCTCAGGGTCCTGGGGTTGAGCCCCAAATTGGACTCCCTGCTCGGGGGGAAGCCTGCTTCTCCCTCTCCTCCCCACTCATGCTCTCTCTCACTATCTCTGTTGCTATCTCCGTCTCTCTCAAATAAATAAATAAAATCTATAAAAAAATAGTCAAGGAGTAGGACACAGGAATAAAGTAATTTCCCCTAGTGCTGGTGCCCTCAACACTGGGCCTAACCCTGGTGGACCTGGTGGGGACACCTCATCTGTGCCAGGGAAGACAAAGCAGATGGATGGGAACCAGGACTGCGATGTTTCTGAGAATCAACCGAGGGGTGTTGGAGGAAGGCTGTGGGCTGCGGGTGGAATATCTCATCCTCTCTGCCTATGTGTGGTCCACCTTGCTGCTCTGGTCCACCTGCTTGTGGTAGCAGCAGAACTCTAGTCTGGACAGGGGCCAGGAAATAGAGTGGTCAGCAGGATGACCACATAGGCCATGAAGAAGAAGCTGAAGGCACTGTCTGATGCTGTTCTGCTGTGGACATGCACTGGTCATGGGCAGGGAGGAGACGATCATCAGGCACTGGCTGCTTATAAGAAACATGTAGTTGGCAGTCAGGATACCAACCAAGGAGAATGGGCTGTCCTGCAAAGTGGCACTGGATGAGTTGGAGGGCATGACCTTGATTGTGGCGATGATGGAGAATGGCATGGTCTCCAGGTGTCCCATCACCAAGATGGCCACTTGGCTGCCCAGGATGCACACGAACTGAAGGATCTTGCTGAGCAGGGAGAAGTTGAAGTAAAGGACAGTAGGGGCATCGTGGTGTATTGGGTCAGGACATTGTTGATGAGAGCTAAGGAAACTTCTTTCCAGAGGGCCAACCATGGAGTAGATGAGGAATGAACATACCTAGTAAGCTAAACAAGGTCAGCGACATGTTGAGGGTTATGCCCAGGTGGTTTGTGAAGCAGATAGAGGTCATGATAAAGACATTCCAGGGAAGCATAGTCCATAGGCCCAACATGAAGAAGCCAGCCCACACAGCCTTGTTCCTTACCTGGGGCTGGTGATGAGTTGTCATGTGATGGTGTTCTTGTACCACCCAGCCAGCAGCTCTCTCAGTCGGGAACTTGACTGAGGTTGGGCAGGCCCTGGGAGGCAGTGTCCAGGCTCTGTCTCAGGAGTCTGGCAGCCTGGCTTCTCTTGCAGGGGTCCTACTTGTCAGGGTCTTCATAAGAAGAAGGAGAACTAGGGGCACCTGGGTGGTTCAGTGGGGTGCCTGGTGGCTCAGGCGCGTCTGCCTTAGTTTCAGGGCGTGATCCCAGGGTCCTGGGATCGAGCCCCGCATCAGGCTCCCGGCTCTGCTGGGAGCCTGCTTCTTCCTCTCCCACTCCCCCTGCTTGTGTTCCCTCTCTCACTGGCTGTCTCTCTGTCAAATGAATAAATAAGATCTTAAAAAAAAAAAAGAAGGAGGAGAACTAGATCTCTTTGGTATTCACACTTCCAAGATCCATAGCACCTATTTCCTAAGTAAGACATTGGAAATAAACAGTGATTTTAGGAATCTTTAGATAATATTCCCTGCTCTATCTGCTTTAAACCATCAATCAGATCACCTCCAATTCCATTATGATAGCTTCCTGTCTCTGGAAATTGGATGCATTCCAGGTCTTCAGGAGACCTCTCTTTAAAGTGCAAAAATACCTTCATATCTATTATAAGTGTCCACATTGGTTATTAGCACCTCAGCAGGGATGTATTTACCACTTAGTTAAGGAGAAGTCACAATCAACAGGGATGCATTTACCACTTGGTTAAGGGCAAGTCAAAATTTAATTCTTCATCGTCATCTCCTCCTCCTCCTCCTGGGTGAGAACCAGTACCTGGAGAAGGTGCTGTTTCTGTCCTTGGGAAATATACAAGGTTTGTTCACTCAGGTGTACAAGTGCACAAATGTTATTGTCTTCTGGAAGAAATGGAATAAGGAAGCCTTTTCTTATTTTTCTAGGACTATCTAACACATTAAAATTCTACAATATTATCCTTTATTTATTTATTTTTTTAAGTAGGCTCCACACCCAGCATGGAGCCCAATGCAGGGCTTGAACTCTTGACTCTGAGATCAAGACCTGAGCCAAAATCAAGAGTTGAATGTCCCTACAATATTGTCCTTACAATATCATCCTCAAACTTATGAATAACATTCACGCAGGACTACACAAATCAAAACAAATAGGAACATCAGACCTTTGCACTTTTATCCACCTAATATGTTCAATTATTGCTTTATGCAGTTGTCTTTTTTAAAAAATATTTTTCATTTATTTATTTGACAGCAGGAGAGCACAATCAGGGACCGGCAGAGCGAGAGGGAGAAGCAGGCCCCCCGCTGAGCAGAGAGCCAATGTGGGGCTTGATCCCAGGGTCTTGGGATTGTGACCTGAGCTGAAGGCAGATGCTTAACTGACTGAGCCACCCAGGTGCCCCTATGCAGTTGTCTTTTAAATCAGAGGAAGAAAAGAGCTATAAACAAAAAGGACATTTATGTTGTCTTATATTTCCCCAAGTAGTTACTTTTATTGGTGTTCTTTGTTTTTTCATTTGGAATCGAATTACTCACTAGCATCATTTCATTTTAGCCCGAAAGATTCCCTTTAGCATTTCTTGTAGTGTAGGTCTGCTAGTGACAAATTCTCTTAGTTTTTGTTTATCTAGAAAAGTCTTAATTTCTCTTTCATTTTTATTCTTTTATTTCATTCATTGATTTTTAGATATTAAACCAAACTTTCATTCTCGGGAAAAAGCCCATTTGATCATGGTGTATGATTCTTTTTATGTATTGTTTGCTTTTGTTTGCTAATATGTTGCTGAGAACATTTGCATCCATATTCATAAAATATATTGATCTGTAGTTTTTTTTGTGATGTCTTTGTCTAGTTTTGTTGTTAGGGTAACACTGGCCTCATAAAATGGGTTGGGATGTGTTCCTTCCTCTTCTATATTTGAGAAGAGTTTGTGAAAAATCAGTATGTATTCTTCTTTGGTGTTTGGTAGAATTCACCAGTGAAGCCATCTCCCCTGGGCTTTTCATTATGGGTAGTTTTTCAAGTTACTAATTTAAAAGACTTATTATAGGTCTATTCAGACTGTCTATTTCATCTTTTTTTTTTTTAAAAAGGTTTTATTTATTTTAGAAAGAGAGAGATAGTGCGTGAGTTGGGGGAGGAACAGAGGGAGAGAGAGAATCCTAAGCAGGCTCTGCGTGGGCCCAGTGTGGAGCCCGACGTGGGACTCCATCTCGTGACTCTGAGATTATGACCTGAGCCGAAACCAAGAGTCAGATGCTCAACTGACTGAACCACCCAGGCACCCCTGGATTATCTACTTCATCCTGAGTCAGTTTTGGTAATTTGTGTCTTTCCAGGAATTTATTTATTTTATCTAAGTTATATATTTTGTTCATGTACAAATAGTCATATTATTCCTTTATAATCCTTTCTTATTTCTGTAAGGTCGATAGTAATGTCCCCTCCAGGTCTTAGATTGAACACCAGGTAGCTAGGTGCAAGCCTGAGAAATGCTGCCCTGTCCCCCCTTCTTTTGAAAACCTTCTGAGAGCTAGAGGGAGAGGGAGCGCTGTGTCCTTGGCTGCTGCGGCCTGGTGTGGAATTTCTGCCTTGCTGGGCTAGAATGGTGGTGCGAGGTAGGGTCTTGGTTCGAATACCTCAGACTCTTGCTTTCCTTACTGAGTTTTCATAGATTTTGTTGAATAGGTGTTTCTTCGTTTGCTCTTTGCCTTCATGACCATTTCTGGAGGCTTTAAATGTGTTTTTATAGTCTTCACCAGTTTTACCACAGAGGTCGGTGGAGCTCCTCATGTCATGCTGGAAGTAAGTCCTGCACCCATGGTTTTCATTTTTGAAGGATATTTTGTTCATATAGAATTCCTGGTTGACGGTGTTTTTCTTTTTAGCCTTTTGAGGGCGTCCCACGGCTTTCTGGCCTCCATGGTTTCTGATGAGAAGTCTGCTGTTCAGCTCGTCAAGGATTCCTTGTGAATGGTGGCTCATCTCTCGCTGCTTTCAAGATTCTCTTTTTGTGTTTGCCTTTTGCCCACTTGATTATGATGTGTCTTGGTATGGATTGCTTTGAATTTATCCTTTCTCATACTTCACTTTAGTTCTTTCAACATATTTATAATAATTGATTCATAGTCTTTGTCTAGAAGTCCAGTGTTTGATTTCCTTAGGTACAGTTTCTCTTTATGCCCCCCCTCCCCCAAGTATGGACCATACTTTCTTATTTCTTTGCATACCTCATAATGTTTGTGGAAAACTGGACATTTGCAGTAATCTAATGTGGCAACTCTGGAGTTGCCTCTCCTCCAGGACTTGTTTTTGCTGTTTGTTGTTGTTGCAGTTTGTTTGTTTAGTGACTTTCATGAACAAAATCTGTGAAGTCTGTGTTCTTTGTCATATGTGGCCAGTGAAGTCTCTGATCAGTTAGCTTAGTGGTCAGCTAATGATTAAATAGCGGCTTCATTAAATGTCTGGAACCATTAAATCTCCCAACCTTTGCCAAGGGGCTCTGTGCATGTCAGGCACACCTTCTGCGCTCATGAAGGCATTTTGCAACTTCATCTTATCTTTCACTTACTGTTTCTACACAGCCTCATGAGCAGCCAGAAGTGAGAGCTAAGAGTCTCCTCGGGTATTTTTTTGGTTTCAAAACGTGGATTTTGACCATTTTTTTCAGTGTTCTCATTGTATTTATGAAGGAGAGGGATTTTAGAGGTCCTTACTTTGCCATTCCTACTGCTGTTGTCTTGTCCATGTAGTATTTGCAAAAGTCTTTACTTTTCATCTCTTGATAGATGACTACATAGGATATTTTCAGTTTTTGTTATTACAAACAAAGCTCTGTGAACGTTTTGTCTGTGTATCTGGGGCACATGTGGTCACATTTCTCTAGCATATATATCTGCAAGTGGAATTGCTAGCCCATTTGGTATGCATATCTTTGGTAGATGATACCAAACTGTTTTCTTAAGTGGTTATACCAAATTATAGCAGGGAATGAGAGTTCCCTTTGGTCCACATACCCACCAAGAGTTGGTATTGTGAGACTAACAGGTTTGTCAATTGGTGAGTGTATAGTGGCATCTTCTTGTGGTTTTACTATGCCTTTCCCTAATTATTAATGATACTGCATGCTTTTCATCCTTATTGGCCATTTGAATAATTCTTCTTCTGGAAGTGCCTGGTCAAATTCTTCTGCTTATTTTTCTATGGTGTTGTCTTTTTCTCATTAATTTGTATTTTTGTATATATTTTGGATATAGGTCCTCTGTGTTATATGTGTTCCAGTGACCTTCTCCACCTCTGTTTGTGTTTCATTTATGACATCTTTTGAAAAATCTTTTATTTATTTATTTATTTTAAGATTTCATTTTTAAGTAATCTCTATACCCAACATGGGGCTCAAACTCACAACCCTGAGATCAGGAGTCACATGTTCTTCCAATTGAGCCAGCCAGGTGTCCTGAAAAACCTTTTATTTTTAATTTGAGTTTTGGATTTGCAGAAGAGTTGGGGAAAATAGTAGAGAGTGTCCCTGTCTAATCTGATTGTCTGCAGAGCTGCTAGTTTGCCTCTCTCACCTTCACCCAGCTTTTCCTTGTGTGAACCTCTTGCATAATAATAGAATGGGAGTGGGCATCATTTTTTGTGAATATTCCCATGGTAAGTGGTTTAGGCTCTGTGGTCCATACAGTCTCTGCTGCAACTACACAACCCTGCTTTGTAGTGTGAAAGTAGTTGTAAATCATACGTAAATGAATGGGTGTGACTATGTTCCAGCAAAACTTAACTTACAGAAACAGATGGTTGGCCTGCAGGCCATAGTTTTCAGACTCTTGCTCTCTAGGAAAGGAACATGCTGTCCCCCTCCTCTCTTCCCCTTAGGTAGAATGTAGACATTATGAGGAGGCAGGGGCAGCCATCTTGGCTCATGAAATGGAAGCCATGTGGTAAGGACGGGTGAGTAATCTTATTGAAGGAAGCTGTGTTCTTGGGTTCCATAGGATTATTACATGAGAAATAAACATTCTTCTTGCTTAATCCATTGTTGTTTGGGAATTTTCTAACAACAGTTTGTACTGCATACTACTATGCTAGGCTCAGTTTGAGCGGAGTTTCTATCTCTTGCTACTAAAACAGTTTTGACTAATACAAATGACAACTGGAATTTGGGGTCTAAAGAAAGGAATTGTTCTGAACATTCTTCTGTGGGTATGATAGGCTCAGTGTTGGACTTTGTTTTCTGTGCTATCTGGACAGTTCCGTCTTTCCAAAACAGGGGAATAGTAAGGAGGGTTCACTGCTAATATGCAGAGTGATATTTCTCAAACTCACTTGACCGAATGCAAACACTTTTCTGTGCCTTTTTACTGAGCGTCTGCAATACCTCATGCACTCTGGGAGTCTTCATGATGAATTACAGCTTGGTGTTCCCCTTTCCTTTAAAGAAAGGCAGGTATACAGACCACCTACTAGGGGACACAGAGGTAAGAGGGATTAATTGTGTGTGTGTGTGTGTGTGTGTGTGTGTATGTGGGTAAGATTCATAAATTGTTCTCAGATGATTTAATTTTATTTATTTTAAAAGATTTTATTTGAGCGAGAGAGAAAGAGCGCACACTAGCAGAGGGAAGGGGCGGAGGGACAGACTCCCCACTGAGCAAGGAGCCCCACGTAGGGCCCATCTCAGGGTCCTGAGATTGTGACCTGAGCCAAAGGCAGATGCTTAACCAACTGAGCCACCCAGCTGCCCCTCTCAGGTGATTTTAAATCTACTACCAGAAGCAAACAGAGGGAACAGTGAAAGAGTTTGGGGCTTTTAGTTAGAAGGAATAGTATGGGTAAGGCCATCACAATTTCTTGATGTACAGGCCACAAACACAGGTATTTAAGAAATATAAACATATTTATTTGTGTATCACATCTTTATTTTGGTTTCCAGCTCCCTTCTCTGGATGGTAAAAAAGTTAATCTTGGTCAATTTGGGTTTTTTTCTCTCCTTTTCCCAGGTTGCTCTAAATCCTGGGAGTGGGATGGAGGGTATTGTTTAGTGCCAGGTCAGGGAGCGCTTGGTACTTGCTATTATTTATCCATGCTGGCACCCATTAGGACAACCTCCCTATATTGCGTTATCTTGAATTGTCAGTCTGAATAGCTGCTAATTTGTCCCTGGTACAACACTGTGAATATCTTCCCAACATCTCCGTCTTCCCTCACCCTCCAATCTATCAGAAACTTGTTCTAGCCGACTTAATAGGGGGGGAAAAAAGCAATATAGTGGAGGTTTATGGAGTAGCTCACAGTCAATGGAGGAGTGGAAACAGCCAACATTGAAAAGTTTGGGACTAGAGAAGATTGAGGCCAGGACTGCCAGTGGAAATGAATTAGTTCAGCAGTTATCAGGTGTAGTTGCTGCATTAAAGATTCAAGTTTCTGGTAGAGAGAGTCTGGTCTACATTGGGTCTTGTTCCTTCTCTGATTCCAGTGGTGTTTGGTACACTTTGACTATTTCCCCAAACGGAGCTAATGAAAGTTCCTCAAAAGAATTGTGGAGTTATGTGACCCAGACTGCTCATTATCTACCCAACATCTCTCATTCTTCCTCACCAACACTATGTTCTTTGCTATGTTCAGATGGGTAAGGTGGCGATGCAACCCAAAGCGCAACAAATGCTTCTTGAGGGAGTGAATGAATGAATGAATGAATGAAGGGGAAGTCAATGACCTCAATGTTTACAGAGCATTTTTGGGGCAGTAATTTCTAAAATTAAAAAAAAAAATACTGTTCACTCAGTGACAGATGCAGTTCGTACTCCCTCTTTGTGACTATCTTTGCAAGGGGACCAAAGAAATGGGAACAGCAGTTACCTCCTAGGAGTGTGATGAGTTTCCTGGAGAACAGAAGATGAAGACTGACTTGTCACTGTATATTCTTTGTGGTCTCCCGCCTCCAAAATGGTCCCCAACTATCTCTGCCTCCTGGTACTCACCATGGTCTTTCATAATCCCTTCCTGCATTGTACTGGGGTTGGTCTGCCACTAATAGAATATGGCAGAAATGATGGTATGTCATTTCTGAGATTTCATTTGATGAGAGAAAAGAACTCTAAAGGCCTGATATATAAGGGAAGCCATTTTAGATTTCTTTCTAAGTCAGCATGACTGTGCATAAACTTCATTTAAACCAATGATTTATGGCCCACCAGGCTTACATCGTGCACCTACTTTAGAAATGAGTAGCCTAAAGGAAAACCATCTGGTCCTTAATATATTGATCAATGCTCCTACTCCCTGCATTCCTTGATATTAAAACTTGTGATTCTTGCCTATATGCTAATCTATAACCTTTTGATCTTTTACAAAACTGTGAAAACTGTTCATTCTCTGGAACATTTTCTTTCCTGTGAAGAGCATGTTTCCTGGGCAGCTTTCCTAACTTGGGCTCAAATAAAACTCTCTTCCTCACTTTTTAAAGATTTTAAAAGTTTCGCTCATTGTGAATCAACACATTGCAGAAGACACTCAGGCTTCTGCCTTGGTTGCTGACTCTTTCTGATTCCTCCTGCCAGTACCCCATGAGTGAGCTGTCAGCTGGGCTACAGCCTCTCAAGACTTGACTAGAGCTAGAAGATCTGCTCTAAGCTCACTTAAGTGGTTGTTGGCAAGAGGAATGAGAGAGAGGAAGGGAGAAAGAGACTGTGACCAAGGCAGAAGTTACCTAGGGAAAATAGAAGGTCTGAAACTCCAGGATGATTCAGGGATATCTTTGTTGTAAGTGTCAGTTGGTGGAAAAAAATCAGATTGGTTCATTCATTTGGATCCTGGTGGATCTCCCTGAACAGACTGCTGCCAAAGCAACTTCCTTGTATTGTATTTTAATAACGGCTGTGTTAAAATGTTTAACACTATCCATTCTGGCATTTTTGATGGGGCGTTAGGAGATCAGCTTCCTAGTCCAAGTTCTGCTCTTGGATGGCTATGTGACTTTGGATAAGGTACCCTCTCTGGGCCTGTATTTTATATCTGTGAAATAAGGATTAGAGTGGGATCCCTAATGTTTCTTTTTGTCTAAATGAACCTAGGATTTTATTCAGGGGTGTGGGGGTAGTGACAAGAACTCCAGTTCAAAGTCGGTCCAGGTTTCTAAACAACCTGATATTTACTAGCTTTGATATTTGAGTTTAATCATCTATAAAACAGGGATAACATTTTAATGAAAAACTCATTTATTCATTCAACCAATGGTTATTGACACCAATGTTTATTGACATTCTGGGATAAACAATCTAGATAGCTTCCTGCCCTCAGAGAAATGACCTTCTGTAATAGTTTCTTACTGCTGCTGTAACCAATTACCACAAACTCAGTGGCTTAAAAACAATACAAATTTATTTTCTCTACAGTTCTGGAGGACAGAAGTCTGAAATGGGTCTCACTGGGTTGAAGTCAAGGTGCCTCTGGTTTGTCTGATGTTCCTTCTGGTTGCCTTGAGGTTATACTGTGCATTTTCAGCAATTCTGTGAGAATACTACAGAAGTGAGGTGCCCTTCTGGGTGTATCAGATCAGTGGGTACATCATGTCATTACGTCTTATAATTGGTGATATTAACCTAAATCGTTTGGTTAAGGTAGTGGTTGCTAGGATTCTCCACGGTAAACTTATTATTTCCCTTTTTCTAATTACTAAATATTTTAGGGGAGGTACTTTGAGACTGTGCAGATAGCCTGTTTTTGCTCAAATTTTTGCTTAGGCTTTTACTTTCTCCGTTTGAAGTAAATTTTACTGTCTCAAGGAGTAGAAAGTCACTGTTACCCCCAGGAGGGCCGATTGGCAAGGGCAAAGGAGCGTGTAGTCGGGCGTCCAGCGGGCCGCCCGTTGCCCTGGAGATGGGGTCCTTCTTCCGTGGGCGCCGCCATCTTGTGGCGCCAGCGCGGGCCCAATGAGCGGCTACATAGTGGCCGGAGGCGGGGCGGCGTTCGGCGCGGCTTGCGGCTCAGCTCGTCCCGGTCATGGAGGCGCCCATCGCCCGCCTGCTTGTGCTCCTGCTGCTTGGGGCCTGGGCCTCGGCGCCCGGCAGCGCCTCCCCGGAGGCACCGCTGCTGGTCAACGAGGACGTGAAGCGCACGGTGGACCTCAGCAGTCACCTGGCTAAGGTGACGGCCGAGGTGGTCCTGGCGCACCCGGGCGGCGGCTCCACGTCCCGCGCAACCTCCTTCCTCCTGGCCCTGGAGCCCGAGCTCGAGGCCCGGCTTGCGCACCTCGGCGTGCAGGTGAGTGCGGGTGAGCGGCGGGGGTCGGCGCGCGCCAGCCCGGCAGTCTCGGTGGACACGTCAGCGTAAGCCTGCTGGAGAGAGGCCGCCGCCCACGTGAGCCGCCTTCTGATCGCGGCCCCCTACTCCTCCGAGGGGGCTCCGCCTGGGCGGGCGGGCAGTACCCGCGCTGGCCTCCGGCGGAGCGAGCTCTCCTTGTCCCCCCCCCCCGCCCCCGGCCCGGGGAAACTAGGGGAGTGGCCGCCTCTGCGAAGGGCCTAGCGGGGCGCGGGTGTGCACCAAACTTTCATTTCCCACGGCTTGACGCAGGAGTCCAACCGGAGGACGAAGAAATGAGCCCAAAGATGAATATCATTCCATTAATTCAGTGTCTGGCCCATAGTAGGTGCTCTTTCTAGCCTTCGTCCAATACAATCAGAAATGTAACATTGTGTATTTTCTAGTTTGTAATTTGAAACCGTTGTTAGTGTAGTATACTTAAGGTTGCTAACGAACGCTTTTTAAATTTTGTTCCTTTCCTTAAAGTTAGTTTAAGAAGTAATGTAGGTAATAAAACCTCTCTTAAACTACAGAAAGGTCAAGACTGAATCACTCCCTTCCCCCTACCGTTTCTTGTTCTTGCACTTCGTCAGTATATGGCTTGGAAGGTTGCTTTATGTACTTCCCCAGCATTTCAATGAACACCTCTACAACTCTCAAGGAAAGAAAATGTGGGTTTACGTATTCATAGGTTTGCTTTTTATTACTATTTTCATTAAGCAAAGTCCATTAAGTGATTACCCAATTATTTGTTGAGGGAGAGTAGTCATTACAGTGTCATATTCCTTCTAAGTACACCTTTCTCTCTGACTGAATCTGGCTATAAAGCTGGGTTTATGGAGATTATACTTCTGAAAGGATTCCTCTTCCTTTTCATGCCTTGTCCATGATGGAATGCACAGCTTTACTCAAAGGTTTGTGTAAAGGTGGATCAAAACTTCCTTTAAATGTGTGCTGCCACCTTTGAGCGTTTTGAATGTTAAATCCCATTCTTTTATAAAAACTAGTTCTGGGGCATCTGGTGGCTCAGTCGGTTGCGAGTCTGCCTTCAGCTCAGGTCCTGATCCCAGGATCGTGGGATCGAGCCCGGTGTCAGGCTCCCTGCTCAGTGGAGAGTCTGCTTCTCCCTTTGCCTGCTGCTCCCCTTGCTTGCACTCTCTCCCTCTCTCTCTGTCAAAAAAATAAATAAAATCTTGGGGCGCCTGGGTGGTGCAGTCGTTAAGCGTCTGTCTTCGGCTCAGGGCGTGATCCCGACGTTCTGGGATCGAGCCCCACATCAGGCTTCTCCGCTATGAGCCTGCTTCTTCCTCTCCCACTCCCCCTGCTTGTGTTCCCTCTCTTGCTGGCTGTCTCTATCTCTGTCAAATAAATAAATAAAATCTTAAAAAAACCAAACAAATGAAAAACTAGTTCTGATGTATTGAAGTTGCCACAGTTAAACAAGACAGCAGGAGAAGCTATCTGCCATCATGCTGGAGAATGCTAGATTACTGCAGACATGTCCTGTTGGCAATCTGCTTTGTGTTGGGTGTTGTGATAGGTGTTTTAAGTACATTCTCTTCAACCCTTATAATGGCCCTTTGGGGTGTAGGCTCACTGGAGGTGAGGAGTGCAGTCTAGGAGTTAAGTTGTTTAAACCTCCTGTGTCAGCTCTTAGAGTGATGAGTGAATCGAGGCTTAGGTTAGTTTCAGACCGTGTGTGCTCTTCACTGTACCCCATTGCCTGTTTTGGCCTAGATGGCTCTGAGGTAGGGTTGTGTTGGGATGTAAGCCCTGCAGCCGCATCACCAGGTTTATTAAAAATCATTTGTTAATTTCATAGTCCCACGAGAGAGACGGGTTAAATGGATATATGTGCTCCTTTACACCCCTTTCCCAACGGGAAATGTAACTGGATGTTAGACTTAGCAAAGAGGGTGTGTATTTTTTAGTAGTTGACTTGGAGGCCTTGATAAGGTTGCTAGAAGTTTTTTTCAGTGGATTTATCTTTAGCCTTCCATGTAGAATTTTAGGAACTGGTTAGAAGGAACAATGGTGATTTCTTAAATTTTTTTTTGAAGATTTTTATTTATTTATTAGAGAAAGCACGAGCCAGGGGAGGGGCAGAGGGAGAAGCAGACTCTCCACTGAGCAGAGAATCCCAGGACCCTGGGATCATGACCTGAGCCAAAGGCAGGAGCTTAACTGACTCAGCCACCCAGGCGTCCCACAATGATGATTTCTGACGAGGATCTAGTGGTTGCTTATCATCTTACTACCAAGGATCCATGTTAGTATTTTTCCTCTCCTGTGGATCCTACATTTGAAATCTTTCGTCTCTCTGATCTTTCATTAATACCTCTTAGTAAGACAAATCAACACGTAACTGAATGGTGATAAGCACGAGTATACTAGAATGTTACCATTGTGGTAAGATTCCGGTCAAAGTGAGGAAGCTTTTTTTTTTTTTTTAAAGATTTTTTATTTATTGATTTGACAGAGATAGCCAGCGAGAGAGGAAACACAAGGAGGGGGAGTGGGAGAGGAAGAAGCAGGCTCCCAGGGGAGGAGCCGGATGTGGGACTCGATCCCAGAACGCCGGGATTACGCCTTGAGCCGAAGGCAGACGCCTAAGGACTGCGCTACCCAGGCGTCCCGGAAGCTTGTTTTTATTAGCCTGTGCAGCTATATTGAGGGTGATTGTTATGATTACTTTTAGGCATTTTATTTATTTTTATTTAAAAAAAATTTTTTAAAGATTTTATTATTTGAGAGAGGGAGAGAGAAAAACGGAGGGAGGGAGTGCAAGCAGGGGGAGGAGCATAGGGAGAGGGACAAGCAGACTCCCTGCTAAGTGCAGAGCCCAATGTGGGGCTTAGTCCCACGATCCTGAGATTATGACCCGAGCCAAAACCAAGAGAAACCAACAGTCTGATGCTTAACCGACTGAGCTACCCAGGTGCCCCTAAAGATTTTTTAAAGAATTTTATTTTTAAGTAAGCTACACCCAACATGGGGCTCGAACTGAAACCCTGAGATCAAGAGTTGCATGCTCCACCGACTGAACCAGCCAGGCGCCTACTTTTAGGCATTTTAAAATATTAAAAATAGCTTTTTCCTCATTAGAGTTCTGTGTGCCCTATTGGGAACAAGTGCTTCAGCCCAAAAAGTAGTTTAATTTTTTTTCCTTCCCCTAGCAGAGTTTGGATTGGCAAAGAGATCAGCAGTGTGTATTAGGTTTTCCTCACATTCTTCTCCATCTCATGATTCAGGGTGTTTGCTCTTTCTCAAATAGACCCTGCAGCCTGCTGGAGTGAACATTCTCTTCGTGGTTACACATCCTTTTGCAGTGAAGGATGAGAATAAGGGAGTGTGACAAGCAGTGGCTGTTGGACTTATGCCACTGTTAATGTTCATGCAAGTGAACCAGTTTTGGCCACGTGGGAGACTTTTCTTTCTTTCTTTTTTTTTTAAAGATTTTATTTATTTATTTATTTGACAGAGATAGAGACAGCCAGCGAGAGAGGGAACACAAGCAGGGGGTGTGGGAGAGGAAGAAGCAGGCTCACAGCAGAGGAGCCTGATGTGGGGCTCGATCCCATAACGCCGGGATCACGCCCTGAGCCGAAGGCAGACGCTTAACCGCTGTGCCACCCAGGCGCCCCATGGGAGACTTTTCTATCACAACAGTAAATAATACTATTTATTTTCCTTTCAACTGTGTATGTGAATGTAAATGGAGAAGAAAACATCACCTTTGTATTGGGAAAAGTAAAGTGTAAGTGTAGTTTTTATTTATATGTGTGTATTTGGTCATTCAGGAGAATGTTGTGTATTTATAGAGCTTACTATACAACCAATTCAGCGCAAAAGTAAGTCTTTGACAATATTCTTATGTTTCATATGGAAAAAAAATTGTTACCAGAGATTGTCTTGAAAAAGTTCTTGTAGTTTGAGTACTTTACTGTGGACTTTCTAAGGCAGTTGGTTAACTTTTGACTCAAATTTAGAGGCTGAAAGACATAATAGCCCTTTTGTCCTGTTACAGGTGAAAGGAGAAGATGAGGAAGAGAACAATTTGGAAGTACGAGAAACCAAAATTAAGGGTAAAAGGTACGCAACCAGATAGAATAGCTGTACCCTGCCTTGTCTTGTTACAGGTTATCCCATCGGCTGGAATCATAAGGTAGGAGAGTTGCTAGGAAGTACCTGGTGTTTTAGAGGCTGTTTCAGTTAATACACTGTGTTGTAAGTAAGCAACAGCTGTAATGTATTCTGACCATTTGTGTCTTTTCTGATTACTAATGCTAAAATGGCCTCTAATGGTGGCAGTTTGTTTTACAGGAAGGTAGCTGCTTTCCATACCAGGTCAGGTCGGCTAATGTATGTGGGGATAGGGATCCCCAAACAGTGGATGGAGAACCAGTATGTGAGAACTCCAAGCTGTTTGTCTCCGTAAATAGCCTCCCATCTGTTGTTGGCTACCTTCCTCTTTCCAAAGGGCAGAAACTCTACCCCTCTCACCTCCTTTTGAGCCGTCGGGGCATTGACGTGATTGATGCTTCTTTGCGGGAGTTAGACCTAGCTCTCTGAAGGCTGGGGTTGGACTTGCCTTGTTCTCTGCTTTAACCTCAGCACCTAGCATGGGGCCTGGCACTCCCTAGTTATTGTAAAACACTTTGTTAAAGATATTTTCCAGAATGCATAAAAAGCAGGAAGAATTGTATAAAGAATCCACATATATTGCATCACCCAGCTTCAACAGTTATCCGTATTTTGCATGGTATTTATTAGGCATTGAAATATTTGTTGAATGAGTGATGTGGGAGGAAGAAATGTTTTTAGCCTCAGTGATTCTTTTTTTTTTTTTTTTTAAGATTTTATTTATTTATTTGACAGAGATAGAGACAGCCAGCGAGAGAGGGAACACAAGCAGGGGGAGTGGGAGAGGAAGAAGCAGGCTCATAGCGGAGGAGCCTGATGTGGGGCTCCATCCCGGAACACCGGGATCACGCCCTGAGCCGAAGGCAGACGCTTTAACCGCTGTGCCACCCAGGCGCCCCAGCCTCAGTGATTCTTGAGGAGGGAATAGTCGTGTTCTGCCCCTACCCCGCCCAGGACATTTGGCACTGTTGGAGACATTTTAGGTTATAGCTGAGGCCAGGGATGCCCCTAAACATCCTACAGTGCCCAGGACAGGTCCCTCCTCCCAGCAAAGAATTACCCACCCACAAATGTCAGCAGTGCCAAGGTTAAAAAAAATCCCGTTTGCTAAGACAAACAGAGTTAGCTTATGCTGTAGTTTATCATAAAAAGAAATAAAATATTTGACTCTTGACCAGCAAACCTTTGAGCCTTATAGCTGTCAGCCCCCACGTGATTCAGAAAGTGTTAAATTTGGTCTTCCTGCTTGGCAGAGTTTGTTTTGTTTTGTTTGCTTGGCAAAGTTTAAAAAAATTTTTTCTCATTAGTTTTGAGTTTTTAAAAAACGAGAATATGACATAATAATTATTGTTTTCCTTATGCATATGCCCCAAAATACATAATTTTATGCAAGTGTATAAATGGGATAATTTCATATTTATTAATGTCTGTATAAAGCTTAACAGCAACATTAAACAAGTCATTTATCCTGCAATCCTAATATGACAACTTACAGGTCTTTGTTCTGATCCATGAAAAAATCTGTTCCTTAGACACCAGTATAGTCACCTCTGTGTTGTCTGCCTAGCCTTTCATCAATCAGAAGCCTTCATTAGCTGCTGTTTCCGAGTTGTAATGAGAATTGATATTTTTTTTCAGATTTATTTATTTATTTTAGAGAGAGAGTTTGCTCAAGGGAGCGGGGAGGGCAGAGGGAGAGGTAGAGAGACTCTCAAGCAGACTCCACGCTGAGCATGAAGTGTGAGGGCTTGGGGCTCGATAGCATAACCCTGAGATCACGACTTGAGCCAAAACCAAGAGCTGGACGCTTAACTGGCTGCCTCTCAGGCGCCATGAGAATTGATCTTTCTTTCTTTCTTTCTTTCTTTCTTTCTTTCTTTCTTTCTTTCTTTCTTTCTTAAGATTGATTATTCTAGGGACACCTGGGTGGCTCAGTTGGTTAAGTGTCTGCCTTCGGCTCAGGTCACGATCCCATGGTCCTGGGATCGAGTCCCACATTGGACTCCTTGCTTGGCGGGAAGCCTGCTTCTCCCTCTGCCTGCTGCTCCCCCTGCTTGTGCACTCCCTTTTTCTCTCTCTGGCAAATAAATAAAGTCTTTTTTTTTTTTTTTTTTAAAGATTTTATTTATTTATTTGACAGAGATAGAGACAGCCAGCGAGAGAGGGAACACAAGCAGGGGGAGTGGGAGAGGAAGAAGCAGGCTCCTAGCGGAGGAGCCTGATGTGGGGCTCGATCCCATAACGCCGGGATCACGCCCTGAGCCGAAGGCAGATGCTTAACCGCTGTGCCACCCAGGCGCCCCCAAATAAATAAAGTCTTAAAAAAAAAAAAAGATTTATTATTCTAGAGAGAGTGGGGGGGGAGGGGCAGAGAGAAAGAGAGAGAGAATCCCAAGTATACTCCATGCTGAGCGTGGAGCCTGATGTGGGCCTCAATCCCAGGAGCCTGAGATCACGACCTGAGCCGAAACTAAGAGTCAGTCATTTAACCGGCTGAGCTACCCAGGTGCCCCTGAGAATTGATATTTCTAATGATCACCTGGAACACTGAAATGTTGTTAAAATGAGATTTAATTATGCTGGGACATTTGATGTGAAAATTAAGGTGGGGTTGTGTCATATTTTGTTGATGGGCTAGAGGGAGAAAGAGATTAAGGGGTTAATTAGGAAGGGATGTAATAATCTTGGCAAGGGAGAATTGTTTGAACTGAGGGGGCAGCAATGGAAAGCCAGGAAGGGATGAATTTGAGAGACATTCTAAGGCAGGATGAACCAGACATTAGGGACGGAGTAGAGCAAGGCATCTGAACATGCTGGAGGGTTTTGGTTTAGAAGTAGTCAGATGGTAGTAGTATTAAAAGAGTAAGGAATTGGGATTATGAGTGATACTGGGTATTTCGGGTGGTCAGTGGAGCTGTCTAGTGAACATTTGAAAATAGGAGTTTCACGCTCAAGGGCAGAGCATGGGATGAGAAGCAGATCTGGAACTTGAAGCCAGGAATTGGTTAAGACCATCCTGGGAGAAGGTGTAGGACTTACTATATTTTAAGTAGGTACTTCAGACTAGTAATAGAGTGTGTGACGGTGTGACTGATGAAGACATGGCAAGGTTAGAGTTCCGTAAAGCCGTATCAGGAAAGGTGATCCGTGTTCTGCCCTCGGAGGACAAATTCCAAGGAAGCATGTTAAATGCCTTTAATTCTCCACTCACAGTTGCTGGGCCTACCAAAAGTTATCTTCTGGCTTAGAAAACTCAGATTCATTTTTGAGTTGCTATCCTATGGATTTTAGTAGTTTCCAGGCCATCTCTTTTTCCTTAAGATGCTAGTAGCTTTATTTTTGTAAATTATGAGATTGATACAAGCTCATAAAACAAATTGGAAAAAATAACAAAATGAAGCTAATTTTCCTCTCGGAGACAGTTACCATCAACAGTTTAGAAACATTCATTGGAATACTTTTCTTCACATACACTTGTATGTATTTATTCTTTAAGATAGAATTGTACTGTGCCATTTGTAAACATTTATTTACATCGTACATGGACATGCTTAATATCTATAAAATCCAAACATCTTTTTTAGTGGCTGCCAGTTTTCCACTGTGTGGCTCTGCTGGAATGCTTCTAACCATTATCCTGTTGTTGGACCCTGTTGGACCTTTACATTTTATACTCTTCCCCCCCCCCCCCGACTTATTTATTTTAGAGAGGGAGAGAGCAGGGTGGGGGCAGAGGGGAGGGAGAGAAAATCTGAAGCAGACTCCCTGCCGAGCACAGAGCCCGATCCAGGGCTCAGTCTCATGAACCTGATGAGAGCATGACCTGAGCTGGAACCAAGAGTCTGACGCTCAGCCGACTGAGCCACCCAGGCACCGCTGTACTCTTTTATTATTATAAACAAATGTGAAATGAATACCTAGACATCTGTCTTAAAAGGTTTAAATTAATAGGTTAAAGGTGATCTCTTAAAGGGAACTGCTTTTGTCTTGGGTACAAAATGTTGCTGTGACTTTGAGTTGCTACTTCTGTTTTCAGTTCCCTTCATGTCTTAATTTTCTTGCCTTGTTCTTTCTCCAGTGGGAGATTCTTCACAGTCAAGCTCCCAGTTGCTCTCGATCCTGGGGCCAAGGTTTCAGTCATTGTGGAAACAGTCTATACCCACGTGCTGCAGCCGTATCCAACCCAGATCACCCAGTCAGAGAAACAGTTTGTCGTGTTTGAGGGGAACCATTATTTCTACTCTCCCTATCCAACGAAGACACAGACGATGCGTGTGAAGCTTGCCTCCCGAAACGTAGAGAGCTACACCAAGTTGGGCAACCCCACGCGCTCTGAGGACCTCCTAGATTATGGACCTTTCAGAGACATCCCTGCTTACAGTCAGGTAGGCTCGTGTGGAGTCCAGTCTGTCCCTGCCTACTCCAGAGGATGTCTTCTGGAGTGACTACTAGTGGACGGGCTTGGTGGTGTGAGATGGGTGTAAATCTGGTCATTTTTAAGATCATTCCCAAATATTCTTACCTGCTGTGAAATGACTCCATGGGGGTCAACTCTCTCATTTTGGGAGAACAGCTAGAGGCTGGGAGGTGTAGGAAGATTTTTAAGAAGGGCTCTGATAAGGAAAAACATGGCAGATGGATATTTGAAGCAATGACACACAAGCTGAGTTGAATTATTGCATCAGCATTCAGGACTTCTCAAAGCCTACTGTTAGCCAGTGACAGTGCTAATTGGGGATTGCAGAGGTCTCTGAGGGAGCCCCACAAACAGCAATCCTCTTCCCCCTTCCCAGATTCTCACACGCTGAGAAACGAAAGTATTGAGGTAGGTAGGAAGTGGAAAAATGTGTAGCTTTATCACAGGTAAAGCCTAGGTCGAAGGAGTTCAGCTGCAGGTACTGCAGGAGGTTTCCTAATATGGAACTCCAAATTGAGACAGAAGTGTCCATGCGAATAAGGTGGGCCAGGGCAAGCCTCTCCACGTGGAAGTCTTGCCGGCAGATGAAGTGAGATCTCAAACTGCCTGCAGGCAAGTATGCCAGATGGAGAAGAGGAGCTGGGCAGAGCATGCCTCTCCACTCTTCTCCAGTTTACTCTTACTTGGGGGATACTGGTCCTCTGGACGAAAAGGCTCAGAGTCTTATACTAACAGAACTCCCATCACATGAAATAAAATGTGAGCCCAGAGGCATTAACTTTTTAAATGTAAGCAAGGTGGAGGAGAAGGGGGTTAGGGAAGGGAAGACCAACTTGCTGACCCACCATCTTATTTCCTAGGCTCTGTAAATAGTGTATTAAATAAGATCATTTCATTGAATCAGAGTTAAAAACGTAGTTAAAAAATTTTATTCTGTAGCTATAGACAAGGAAACAGAATCGGTGAAATTAAATGACTCCTCTAGGAGTAGATTACAAATAAATTAACTTCTAGGGAAGATGGGCAAGTTGTATGTAGCATAATTCTAGCAAATATACTCACATTAAAAAAGAATAATAAAAAATAAGGAGGTAGCATTTGGAGGGTTGGAGTGGGGGTTGGGGGAGAAGGGATCAAGGCATTGTGGGTAAAGGCCCGGAGATGGGAGACCAGGTGCTGTGGTGTCTGGGGCGCTGCTGGGGTAGTAAAATCGGCTGCCTCGCTGATCCCAGGAGTTGGACCTTAAACTTGGAGCAATCAAGGCTTAAAAAAGACTATTGTTGTGGAAAAGTTCAAACATATATACAGAAGTATAGAGAGTGGTGTAATAACTTCCCATACACCCATCACTTCGACTCTGTGGGTATCAGAATATTACCACACTTATCAGCACTCTTTTTTTCTCTGCTGTAATATTTTATTTATTTATTTATTTTTTAAGATTTTATTTATTTATTTGACAGAGATAGACAGCCAGCGAGAGAGGGAACACAAGCAGGGGGAGTGGGAGAGGAAGAAGCAGGCTCTCAGCGGAGGAGCCTGATGTGGGGCTCGATCCCATAGCACCAGGATCACGCCCTGAGTCGAAGACAGATGCTTAACCGCTGTGCCACCCAGGCGACCCATCTGCTGTAATATTTTAAAGCAAATCTTAAAATCGTGTCATTTTAGCCTAAGTCCTTGATTATCATCTCTGAGATGCGTGGATATTTAAGACTTCTATGCATCTCTGTGTTTAGAACATATGTCACTGAGGATGTACAGTCAAGATATTTGTTCTGATGTCACTTGAAATAATTGTTTCTGTTTTCTCAGTCTCTCAGGTGTCAGTTTGACGTACTTAGGGCTGTTCATTTTTGGTCATTTTCCACTGTAAACAATTTTTTTAAATTGATATAATTTTTTGAAATGAAAACAGCCAGAATTATATAACAAGGTATATTCAGAGAACTCTTGCTTCCACTTCTCCCTTCTGTCTGTTCTTGGTGACCATTTATGTTAGCTTTTGGTTTATCTTTCTAATGTTTTTTTCTATAAATATATGCAGATTATAGTAAATTTATATTCCCCCAATTTCTCAAAAAGTAGCACCCTGTGTATGCTGTGGCCTCATGGGTTTTGGTGGGGGAGTGAGAGTGGCCCCCAGTGATTCCTAATGACGCAGAGAGCCCTGGGGGCTCATGCTCTGTGCAGCTGAGGGACTGGCTGCTCTCTGAGTTGTGTTTCCTCTCTGAGTTGTGTATTTCTTTTCCTTATTTAAAACTGAATGATTCAGTTCATGTTGGGGACAGAGATTTGTTTGTCTCCTACATAGGCTTCTAAATTTTTAATATTTTGGATTTTGGACTTTCTCCATTTTAAATTAATAAAATGCTCATGAGAGACTGTTTGGCAAATACAGAGGAAAATTTGATGCCACTTGACATCCGCTTTTGCTTAGTGCCTGAGTCATTTCTTTCTAAGCACAGGGGCTTTTTAATGTGGAAGCTCTGTGGTGTGTAAAGTATTGCATGATACTTTCACCACTTAGAATAGTCTCTGAACATTTTACATTACCTTTGTAAACCATTTTTAATAGCCATTTAAGATCCTATAATTTGATGTCTTATAGCTTATTTGCCAAGTTTCCTGTGTTGGACAGTTAACTTTTTTTCTGTAACACTCTAGTGGTCATCTCTTTACAGCTCTGTACTTTTTATATAGTCTCAGGGTAGGTTTTCTTTTCTTTTTCTTAAATTAAGTTTGGCCTTAATTCCGGTTAACATATGGTGTAATATTAGTTTCAGGTGTACAGTGTAGTGACTCAGCACGTCCATACATCACCCAGTCAGTGCTCATCACAGTAAGTGCCCTTCTTAATCCCCATCACCTGTGTCACCCATCCCCCCACCCACCTCCCTCTGGTAGCCCTCAGCGTGTTCTGTTTTTTCTCTCTAGTTAAGAGTGTGTTTCTTGATATTTCTCTCTCTGTCACTCACTCACTGTCTCTCTCTCTATATACATATTCTGTTTGCTTGTTTGTTTCTTAAGTTCCACATATGAGTGAAATCATGTGTTTGTGTTTGACTGATTTCACTTAGCATTATACTGTTTAGCTCTGTCCATGTTGTTGCAAGTGGTAAGATTCCATTCTTTTTAAATGGCTGAATAATATTCCAGTGTGTGTGTGCGTGTGGGTGTGTATATGTATATTATACGTACCACATCTTTATTCATCAGTTGCTGGGCACTTGGGCTGCTTCCATATCTTGGCTATTGTAAATAATGCTGCTGTCAACATAGGGGTGCATGTATCCCTTTGAATTCATGTTTTCGTATTCTTTGGGCAAATACCCAGTAGTGGGATTGCTGGAGGTACGGTAGTTCTATTTTTAACTCTTTGAGGAACCTCCATGCTGTTTTCCACAGTGGCTGCGCCAGATTGCATTCCCACCAGCACTGCGTGAGGGTTCCTTTCTCTCCACATCCTCACCGACACCTGTTGTTCCTTGTGTTGTTAACTGTTCTGACAGGTGTGAGGTGATACCACATTGTAGTTTTGATTTGCATTTCCTTGATGATCAGTGATGATGAGCATCTTTTCATGTGTCTGTTGGCCATAGGAGAGGTTTTCTGAAGTAAAAGTTTTCACATCCATGCATATGAGCATTAAAAATCTCTTGATGTGGGGCGCCCGGGTGGCTCAGTCGGTTGAGCAGCTGCCTTCGGCTCAGGTTGTGGTCCCGGGGTCCTGGGAACGAGCCCCGCATCAGGCTCGCGGGGAGCCTGCTTCTCCCTCTCCCGCTCTCCCTGTTTGTGCTCTCTCTCTCTCTCTCTGTCAAATAAATAAAATATTAAAAAAAAGAACCTCATGATGTGGGTGGGGTGCCTGGGTGGTTCAGTTGGCTGAGCGTTGGACTCTTGGTTTCTGCTCAGGTCATGGTCTCAGGGTCATGAGATCGAACCCAGCTTTGAGCCCTGCCTGGGGCCCTGCGATCAGCGGGTAGTCTGCTTGGCATCCTCTCTCTCTCCCTCTGCCTCCCCACCCACACACGTGCCCTTACTCTCTTGCTCAAATAAATAAATCTTTTAAAAAAATTAAAAATCTTTTGATATATATTGCCAAGTGGTTTTTCAAAAGATTTAGCCAATTTATTATGGCACTGGCAGTCAGAAACTGCTTGTTTCCTCGCACCCTTGTCAATATCAGCATTAAATACTATCAAATATGATTATGGATGAAGTTGAACTTTTAAGAATCTACTCATAGAATGAGTGAATAAAGTAGCAGGAGCTATGAGAATTAATAAAATGTCCTTTTTCATGGACTTTTGGGGAAGAAGGGTGTTTTCCTGATCCTTCTGTCCTTTTAGATTCCATTTCTCAGGTTCCAGGTGTGTAGTCATGGAAGGGCACTTATATTACTTAGTGACTAGAAAGATTTAATACTAATTTAGGTGGTGAAGTTGACAACGTGGAGGAATTTCCAGCGGTATCTCCATTAATTCTCTGAGGCCTCCCTGGGAGGCAGTAGTGACTGTGGAGGAGCGCGCAGCCAGGGTTAAAAGTTGAAGACCCGAAGACCTCGTATTGCCACTTAGGTTTATTTATGACCTTGAATATGTTAACACTGCTGGGCCTCAGTGTTTTTAATTTGTAAAACAAGATAAGTAGTACTTACCTCATGGTGGTGTTTTGAGGATTAAATGATCATGCATTTGTTTAGCGCTCATAGTGACTGACACATGTTTGTTAGCTCCGTACATGTTAGCTGAACAGGTCTCTCTGCTGGGGGCTTGTCTGGGTGAGTCTTCTCCATGTTAGAAAAAATCCAGTCGTGCTGTGACTCATCCTCAGTTTTGAGGTTATTTGCTAGCTCATTAGGCAGACATTATGTGTTTATGAGATCATGTATATACCTCGTCAGAATTTTTCTTTATTATAGTCGAAGATTTCGTTTTCTTTCAAAACTGCAAAAATTATTCAAAAGCCAATTTAAAAAGCTCATTGTAGAAATTTTGAAAATAAAAACTACAAGGAGAAAGTAGGAACAATCTAAGAACGCTATTTCCTACTCGTTTTGCGATTTCTCCTGTATTTTATTTCAGGTTCTTTTTGGTTTTTTACTCCTATAGTGGCTGTAAGATAAGTGGCACGTGGAAGTTTTTGTTTTTAAAATACAAATGATACTTATGTTGGAACCTAAAACAATTTTGGGTAGCCTGTTTTTCCGTTTAGTAATACATCATAAATATTTATTTCCATATGCTGTTAACAAGTCCTAGTAAACGTCATTTTAGAATATAGTGTGCACTGGATACACCATAATTGATCATTCTGTTGCTGACGTATGGGTTATCTCCACTGTATTTGAAACTAGTGTTGATTCATCTGTCACCCAAACTTGAAACTACTTGTTTCCGTTCTCTCCAGGATACTTTTAAAGTACATTACGAGAACAACAGCCCTTTCCTGACCATCACCAGCATGACCCGAGTCATCGAGGTCTCTCACTGGGGTAACATTGCTGTGGAAGAAAACGTGGACTTGAAGCACACAGGGGCTGTGCTGAAGGGACCCTTTTCACGCTACGATTACCAGAGACAGCCAGATAGTGGAATAGCCTCCATCCGCTCATTTAAGGTACGGGGTGTACAACGTGGACATTGGGAGAAACTACTGTTTTATTACATTTGCCCTTTGGCTTTTTGAAAGTATCTAAATATGGACCATTGTTTGGGATCGATTGGTGTTCAAGTAGTTCAGTTCGCAGGGTTAGAACCAACGGAAAGAATCTTAAAAATAAAAAATGCCCCCATTTGTATAAATAGGGCCATTTTTTCTTTTAAAAAGAGATTTTATTTTTAAGTAATCTCTACACCCAGTGTGGGGCTCGAACTCGTAACGCTGAGATCAAGAGTCATGTGCTGTACCGACTAAGCCAGCCAGGTGCCCCAAAGTAGGCCATGTTTTTAAAAGAAAATTTGAATAATAGAGAAAGGAAGAACCATATCACCACCCAGAATTATAATTGCTCATATTTTAATATTTCCTCTTTTATAATGCTTTTTTTAAAAGATATTTGATCATATTGTACATGACGTTTTATATATTTTTAGTCTTATAAATGAAATCTTGTATTTTCACATATAGTCAAAAACTGAAAATGTATTCAGTTGAAAACCCCCTTGGGAAACAGAGTTTGGGGCACTGGCCCCTTGCACAGTTGAAAATCTGCATATAACTTTTGACTCCCTGTTTTTTGGAAGCCGTGCTATTAACAGAAACAGTCCATTATCACACATTTGGTATGTTGGGTGTATTATGTACTGTATTCTTACAACAAAATAAGTTAGAGAAAAAATGTTAAGAAAATCATAAGAGAAAGTACATTGACAGTATTTACTGTATTTACTGAAAAAGGTCCACATAAAAGTGGACCTATGCAGTTGAAACCCATGTTGTCCAAGGGTCATCTGTACTTCATATTATAGAAGGGCTCATTATGTGAATGAAGTGTCAGAGTTATTTCTTCCTGATGATGGAAATACTTTTACAGATTTGGAAGCTATAGTAAAAGAATAGGAGGTGGAGAAACCGCTCCATAACCCTACCACCTGGCGATTTGATGCGATTTCTCCCATTTTTAGTTTCTCTGCCTGCAGGGTAACTTAGAGATTATGTTTATCTTTGTATTAATCCTTCAGTATCATAAAGGTATTTATGATTGTCTTCATTATTTATTGTTTAGGAGAATTGGCATTTACCTACCATATTGAGAAAATAGATGCAATATCTAGAGCTTTTGAAGCCTTGGTGGGGAGATAGACTTCTTTTTAGGTTGTTCCCAGTTTGGGGACTGTTTTAATTAAATAGTGCCATGGGGAGGCTCTTAGCACAGAAAGTCTTTTCTGTCTTCAGGATCATCTCCTGTGAGTAAGTTTCTGGGGGCTTTAGAAGGCATGTCCCCTCTCTTGCAGACCATCCTCCCTGCCGCTGCCCAGGATGTTTACTACCGGGACGAGATAGGCAATGTTTCCACCAGCCACCTCCTTATTTTGGACGACTCTGTAGAGATGGAAATCCGGCCTCGCTTCCCTCTGTTTGGCGGGTGGAAGACCCATTACATCGTTGGCTACAACCTCCCGAGCTATGAGTACCTCTATAATTTGGGTCAGTCTTTAGTAGTTAGGGAGTAGAAAGGGGAGAGACTATCATTTTCTTTCATTTCTTGCATTTTTGTTTCTAGTGGTGGTGGTAGAGAGTGTGTGTGTGTGTGTGTGTGTGTGTTTTAACAATTGCCAATCACTTTTGATGGGAGGAGAGTATTGTCATTTTTTGGAAGGCTGGGATATTAGGAACAACTTTTCTTGGGTGGGGACAAATTACTATTGTAAAAGTAATACATGTATTTGGTAGTCAGTTCAAACAGTCTAGTAAAAATCCTCTTCTTACCCCCAGTTCCATTTTAAGATGGAACTGCTTCAAGTCTTTTAATTTGAGGTATTTAAAAAGTAAAGAGAAGAACTCAGAGAATAATAAACACTTCTACACAAGCATCCAGAACTAATTATTATAATCATTTTGCCATATTTTTGTCAAGTCTTTTCTTTTTAAAATCTTTTAAATACAAAATTAAGGGTGCCTGGGTGGCTCAGTCGGTTAAGCTTCTGCCTTCGGCTCAGGTCACGATCCCAGGGTCTTGGGATAGAGTACCATGTGGGGCTCCCTGATCTGCGGGGAGTCTGCTTCTTGCTCTCCCTCTGGCCCTCCCCTGCTCATGCTCTCTCTCTCTCAAATAAATAAATAAAATCTTAAAAAAAAAAAAGAGAAAACCACACAAATAAATGTATAGTTCAGTAAATGACTATAAGAACACCTCGTAACCACCACTCACTCAGGCCAAGAAATTGAACTGAGCCAGCCAGCCAGAAGGCTCTCCGTGTACCTCCTCCTTCCCCACAATAGTGGTCACCATCCCGACTTCAGTGACTGCGTTCTTGACTTTGTTCAGTTTTATCACCCAAGTGTGTGTCTCTAGAGTCTCTACTTTAGTTTTGTCCTTTTCCAAAAATTTGATGTCTTATGAGTCTTTACTAATCCATAGTTCGCTCCTCTGTTTTTTTTTTTTTTTTCTTTTTAACAGTTTAGCTATTGAAGTATGAGCCACTTGCAGTGTAGCCTATAGTCTGGATTTTGCTGACTCCTTACTCAAAGTGCAATTCAGTGTATTCCCATGTCTTCTGTATTTCTTGCAGATTGAAAGCTGTTATCTTCCTTGCTGTCTTACGAAAGACGTTCTTGGACCAGCTTGTATATTTTCTTTTCTCTTCTTTCCTTTTTTTTTTTTTTTTTTAAGATTTTATTTATCTGACAGAGCACATAAGCAGGGGTAGCAGCAGGCAGAGGGAGAGGGAGAAGTAGGCTCCCCGCTAAGCAGGGAGCCTGACATGAGGCTTGATCCCAGGACCCTGGGATCACGACCTGAGCCAAAGGCAGATGCTTAACCGACTGAGCCAGGCAGATGCTTAACCGACTGAGCCACCCAGCTGCTCCCAGGTTGTATATTTTCAGTCCCAGACCTGGAATCAGCCGTTTCTCCTCAAAGCTCTAGTTTCTTCTGGTGGATGAACAGGTTTTAAGACCACAGTCCGGAACTAGGAATGCATATTGTTCTTAGATTGGTCAGTATCTAGGCCTTTTCAGTTAACAGAGCTAGGCGTGTGTAATGTCTATGTGTAAAAAGTTATGAATTTATGTAGTTACTTAATAGTGTGAACTATAAGGATTTTGTCCTATGTTATATCTGTATCTAATTCCATATCGAGAGTCCTCATTCTGAAGGACAGAGATGACAGAATTAGAGCATTCCACGGTTGTTTTATCCCACACCTAATACAAAGCAGTCTGAGAATAAAAATGGTCATACTGCCACTTCCAGTATAATTACTGAAAAGAGTTTTGTTTATTTTTGGCGTATCCTCTCCCCATTCTACCCCCTTGTTTTGGTGTGCTGTATGTATACTGTATATTGTCAGTATATACAATGAGCCATTACAGAGCGTGCTCCCCCCAGATTTTATTTATTTATTTTGAGACAGAGAGAGAGCAGGCATGAGCGGGGGGCAGAGGCAGAAGGAAAGGGAGAAGCAGACTCCCCGAGGAGCAGGGAGCCCGACACGGGGCTCGATCCCAGGACCCTGAGATCACGACCTGAGCCGAAGGCAGATGCTTAACCGCCCGAGCCACCCAGGCGCCCTGCGCCTCCCCCCTTTAAGTCCAGTCTTAGCTCTGTAGTAACTGCAGTTAATGCTCACCCCGTCAGTGTTTACATTGACAGCTCTAGTTATTTTAATGATCTGCATCTCATTCCCTAGTAGAGTCCTCGGGAAGGGCTTGTGGGAGTGAGTCCTCACATATTGATAGTTCGTAACAGGCTGTGCCTTTTGTGCCTCTAAGCCATTTTGAGGAATAGAGCATCACCGGCGCACATGTCTTTGAATATCTTAAATATGGTACTTTTTCTTGGTATAAAATGTCACTGTCGGGGCGCCTGGGTGGCACAGCGGTTAAGCGCCTGCCTTCAGCTCAGGGCATGATCCCGGCGTTCTGGGATCGAGTCCCACATCAGGCTCCTCTGTTATGAGCCTGCTTCTTCCTCTCCCACTCCCCCTGCTTGTGTTCCCTCTCTCGCTGGCTGTCTCTATCTCTGTCAAATAAATAAATAAAGCCTTTAAAAAAAAAAAATAAATAAAAAATAAAATGTCACTGTCGAGGTCTGATGATCTAACTTTTCCCCTTTATAAGTCTCCTCCCCCTCTAAGTCCTTTTATATAAATATTGAAAGGGATTCTTTCTTGAAAATCTAATACGTTTACTAGAACATGTTTTGGCAGTGGTTGTCATGTTGCTATTCTTGGGTCTGTATTATGTTTTTTCAACTTACAGTTTTGAAACCTTTTTGTAAGTTTTCTCTGTCGAGGCTCCTCTTATTTCTGTGTTGAATCTTTGCCTGTTTTCTGTATTTGGCAGTTTCTCTTGAGTCTTTCCTTCATTGAAAACTTTGCTTCTTTTTACTTCTATTTATTATAAGACATTACGTATTATATTCATTACTATTCCTTTTAGATTATCCTTCATTTCCAAAACAGTTCTTTTATTTCTAAAATTTATTTCCTGAATTTTTTCCTGCATTCCGTCACTTCTCTGAATTTCTATAATTCTGGTTTATATTGCTCTTTCATGACTTGTGTCATTTTTATAATACCTTTAGTTTGTTTTGAAATACTGGGAACAGTTTTTTTGTTTGATTTTTACAGAGAGAGTGCATGGGCGGGGGCAGAGGGGGAGAGAGAATCTTAAGCAGACTCCACGCTCAGCATGGAGCCCGACGTGGGGCTTGATACCAGGACCCTGAGATCATGACCTGAGCTGAAACCAAGAGTTGGACACATAACCGACTGAGCCTCCCAGGTGCCCCACAGGAACCGTTTAAATCAGTTTTGTGGCATGAAATCCTGGCGTGTTTTTATTTTTTCTTGGGATGTTCTCTTTTTTTGTAGCTTTTAAAAATATAACTTACTCTAAGAGTGAGGGGCACCCTTTTTCTGTTGCTCTTTTTTTTTAAATTAAAAAAAAATTTTTTTTAAGTAGGCCCCACACCCAGTGTGGGGGGGCTCAAACTCACAATCCTGAGGTCAGGAGTTGCATTCTCTACCAACTGAGCCAGCCAGGCATCCCTCTGTTGTTGTTGTTGTTGTTGTTTAAGATTTTATTTTTGTATTAGGGAGTGAGAGTGAACACGAGAGGGGCCGGGGTCAGAGGGAGAAGCGGGGCAGCCCATGCAGGACTCAATCCTGGGACTCCGGCAGTCGCTCAACTAACAGAGCCACCCAGGTGCCCTGCTATTCATTTTTAATGTGAGTTTTTAGGAGGGTGTATTGTAGCTGACCAGTTCTCTGTTGATTTAGGGTAGTGTTAAATAAGGTGGCTTGCTTGTGGAGCCTGCCCTGGCTTGGTTTCCTGTAGCTCTGTTGTCCCTGTTCTGTTTGATTTTGATTTTCCTCTGGCAGTTTTTCCTCCGCTTAGGGTACTGTCCTGGGAGGGGAGCTCTGATGGCTTTTCCAAATTCTCAGGGACTAGACAGCTCTGGACTCACAGGTCCGTGGGCCTGTTTTGCTCGCCCACCATGTGGGGTCAGGGAAGGACTCCTCGGAGCTCCAGCCGCTTTCTACAGTTGGCCTGCCTCCTTCTCTGGTCAATGTGGTGGCCTCTTTGGGGCTCTTCTCTTTTCTTCTCAGGTCTGTCACTTGCCCTGTTGCCTCCCTCTGCTTTCTCCTTTACAGACACTAGTAATGTGCAGGTTGTGTGTTGGTGTTTTGTGCCCCCCCCCATTTGTTTTGGGGTTCGTGGAGATCTTGTTGTAAAAAATGTTCTGTGGGTTTTTGGTTTTGCTATCTAGTTGCTCTGTCTTTATGTAAGAATTGGGGAAGACCCGTAAGTATGCTGTCAGCACCACCTCTGTCTCCCAGAATCTCCTAGTCCGTTAACTTTAGATAGCATCTCTGTATTCCTCTCCGTGTACGACGAGAGTGTTCGTACCCTGTGCTTCCTCCCAGCTCCTGTGTCATTTTCTCTGTTTTTCACATCCCTGCACGTGTTTGTCTTTCTTCAGGTGACCAGTATGCACTGAAGATGAGGTTCGTGGACCATGTGTTTGATGAGCAAGTGATAGATTCTCTGACCGTGAAGATCATCTTGCCCGAAGGGGCCAAGTGAGTGTGACTGTCCTTTCCTCTGCTTCCCACTTCTCTGGTACTGACCTGTGCTACCTGAGGGGGAAGCTGTGTTCCGGGGGTGCTGAGTACGTACTCAGCACATAGCTTTGACCGAGAGGTCTGCAGGGACTTTCTGACTGGAGTTTAAACAGAAAAGTTAGACTCAAATGAGGGCACAAGGTTTATTTATGAAATACATGCCCCAGACAGTGCGTCTCTGTGACAGGGGCAGCTTCCAAAGGGGGGGGATGATCTGCAACAGGACAGAATGCCGAGTCAGGACAGCCAGGTGGCCCTTGTGCTGTGTTAAGACAAAAAGAAGAGCGATGGAACGGTGGCTCTGTTTTATCCTGGGCTGGTCAGACCAGGTTCAGACGGGCGTGCTGATGGTGTGTTAGGGTTCCGTGCTCATAAACAGCAGTGCTGTCTTCGGCCAGTGTAAGCACAAAGGAGTGCATTTGGAAGGGTAAGGCACTTCTTATGAATTGGCAGCAACAGTTGCAGAGCCATTTGGGAGTCCATTTGGTGGAAACCGACAGTTGTTCACTGGGGGCCTGCCCTTGGCATGAGTGATAAACGCGTGTCTCTGTGTCACTTCGCTCTAGGTTCACTTCAAAATGGAGCGTCTGTTTGACCTCTCTTGGTCACGTGCCCACTCTGGTCACCAGAAAGATCGGCGCCTGGGTTGTTCCTCCAATGGAGGACATTCCATGGGGGATGGGGAGTTCTAGCAAAACTAGAAACTAGAGTCTGAGAACCTGGAGGAGGGAGAGTGGATCCAGGTGGACAAAAACGGGACATGTCCTGCTTACCGTATAAAAGTTCTCAGTCATGTGGGGAGAAAGAACTTCTGGAGTAACTTCTCAGGGGTCTCTTCAGGTCCCCAAGAGGCCCTTGTTGGGTAGAGCGCGCAGTAGGGCCGTGTGGGCTGTGTGACTCCAGGGCTTGGCCAGTCCCGGTGAGCACTCGCAAGAACAAGATGCAGGGAGACGGTTGTTACCGCAGCAGGAGAGTGGTCTGACAGTCGGGGTGTTCCCGCGGGAGGTCTGCTGGTCCCTGGTGCCAGGAGGGGAGCAGAGTAGACTGTGAACTTAGTGACCCTAAAGGCCCCCTGAGCCTTAGAATTCTCCATCCTAGAGAAACCTCGTTGGGCAGTGCAGTTGGTCTTAGGCTGTGTTCCGTTCTCCCTCCGCCCAGGCACATCCAAGTTGACAGTCCCTATGAGGTCAGTCGGGCCCCAGGTGAGCTGCACTACACGTACCTAGACACGTTTGGCCGCCCTGTGATCGTTGCCTATAAGAACAACCTGGTGGAACAGCACATTCAGGACATCGTGGTAAGTAGCACCACTGCTCTGCCTTCGGTGTCTTCCTCCCCAGAGTATCGGGTCCGGGGGGGCCAGGACCTTGCCTGTCTTTATCTTTCCCTCTTCGGGCTGGAGAGGTTTGAGCGCAGTCACCTCTGGGGCCAGGTGTCTGCGTCCATGCGGACCTGCGCGGGCCGTCGCCCTCGTTCTCTGCCCTAGGTCCACTACACGTTCAACAAGGTGCTCATGCTGCAGGAGCCGCTGCTCGTGGTGGCCGCCTTCTACATCTTGTTCTTCACCGTCATCGTCTACGTCCGCCTCGACTTCTCCATCACAAAGGTACCCTTGGCTTTTGTCCTACCTTTGTTAGTCGTTTCGTGCCTTGATGATGTGTCTCGTTAGCTTTGCTGAGCACTGGGGTCCTCTCAGCAAGCCCGAGCAGAACCCTGTTGCCCAGAGGCCGCTCCCCTGCCTGTGGCTTCTGCTGACCCTTACTGTGAAGGGAGAGACCGTGTCCTTGTTGCTGTGACACAGAGCGCGTGGTGGTAACGTGAGGTGGGGTGCTGCTGGTGGCGAGTACTGTGGGAGCAGGGCAGCCCGCGGTGTGCGCTTCGTGGTGGGGCTACCCTGAGGAGGGTGACGGGCAGAGAAGGTGGGGAGGGGCGTTCAGCCGGAAGGAACCGTTTGTGCAACAGCAGGGGGGCTGCAGTGGAACCCGTGCGGGGCAGTGTGGTACAGGCAGCAAAGGCGTTGGTCCGGCTGGTTCCATAGACCAGTGAGGCTGCCTCGGCTGCTGCTGGCAAGTCCTGTCATACAGAGGGGCTGAGTGTCGGTTTTGTTATGAAATAGTTCTACTTTGTAAGCTGTAAATGCTGCTTTCCTTTTCTAATTTATTTTTTCAATTTTATTTTAAGTAGGCTCCGCACCCAATGTGGGGTGTGAACTCACGACCCTGAGATTTGAGTCATATGCTCCACTGACTGAGCCAGCCAGGCGCCCCTGCTTTGTTTTTTTTAAAACTTTTCTTTAAAATAATTCCACATGTATGGAAACTTTGCAAGAATAGTAAAAAAAAACGATTGTATACTCTTTGCTTAGACATAGCACTTAACGTTTGGCCTCTCTCTTGATATGTAATTATTTTTCCTGGGCCGTTTGAGAGTAAGTTGTAGACGTCTATATCCTTCACCCCTCGAGTACTAAAGCATGCGTGTAGCCTAGGGACAAGAGTATTCTCGTAACATAACCACAGTAGGATGATCACATTCGGGAGATGCTATGTCTCTGGAACGCCGTTAACCAGCATGCCGGCTGTGTTCAGATTTGGTGGCCTGTCCCAGCGACCGTAACACCTTTAGCAGTTGTTCTACCGCCAGAATCCAGCGGAGGATCGTGCATCCCCTTCAGTTGTCACGCTTCCTTGGTCTCCTTTAATCTGGACCAGCTCCGCAGCCTTTCTTTGTCTTTAATGAGCTTGACATATCTGACGTATAGAGACCGGGTTTGTAGAATATTCCTTCACTTAGGTGTAGCGTATGTTTCTGATGAAATCGAGATTATGCATTTTTGGCAAGAGGGCTGTGAAGTGGTGCCGTGTCTGCAGCGCATCCCATCAGGGTACCTGATGTCAGCTGGTCCCAGTGCTGGGGATGTTATTTGGCTAAGTTGATGTCTGCCTAATTTCTTCATGTTACAGTTACGGTTTTTCTCTTTGTAATTAATGTATGATTGTTTGAGGCTATACAAACACTCTCATATACATTCACCGATTAGTCCTAGCATTTGGTATTGATTGTTGTCTGAATGTGTTAGGTGGTTGGCAAACTATGAATCCTTTTGTTGGCACTGTGCTGGAAGGAGAAACTTCTCTTCCCGGTTGACTGGTTGGCTGGTGGTGACTTGTTGGGACTCCTGGCTTCTTACCTTGCTCTGTGGGCTACTGTCCACTGGTGCTACTTATTTTGATACACAAATTATCCCAGATTTGTCTATTTTTGTCAAGTCTCATCATTTTTTCGAGCATTTCCTTATCGTTGGGCACAGCAGCGTGTTTCAGGCGTATTCTGAACTTTCTCCAGGCAGCCCTGGTTCCTTTCAGTGTGGAAATGGTACCTAGAGAGCATGATCTGGGAGCTAGGTGTGATCATTGCTTTTGGGGTGTCTCTGCGTCTGGGCCGTTCGGCAGACAGAGCCAGGGGAGAGAGGTATGGTGTTTACAGTAGCAGTTGACAGCGATGTCTCGCTCCGTCTGATGTCACAGGGTTCTTGCCGTCCTCCCTCATTCCACCATTTTTCCTTCTCTCCTGGACCCCAGCATCAATATGTTTATTCGTTTGTTGAATTCTGTAAACACACAAATAGTTTCAGAATTGCTGTGCTCATGCCGCCAGAAACACCAGACCTATCAGTTAGAGTCCCAAGATTGGCTAGCAGTTCTCTTTGTCTTTAGACTGAGAATACCTGTCAGAGTACTGTGTTCCAAGGTAATTGGCTGAGTTTTCTTGTGTTAACTCATTTGAAATATAGGTAGGTTCATTTATTTCTGTTTGAATTTTATTGTAGTTTCTCCAACTGGCACTGTGAGTATTTAATTTTGATTATGAATTTGTAAAACCCTGCCTTGTAGATAACCAGCTTCATCAGTCTCTGGATAGCCTTCCTGATTGATTTTGCAGAAATAAGCGGTTACTTTAATTCTTATTTCCTCCTCTTTCTTGCACAAAAGATAACACAAGTATGTATGTTTTGTCCTTGTTTTTTTTTTAAACTAAATAGGTTATGAGAAGTACCCATATCAGTTCATAAAGCTCTTCCTCATTATTTTCTTTTTTTGTATAGCTGCAGAGTACTCCATTAAATGAACCAGTCCGTTTATTCAGGTTCTTATGTATATATCTCCCTGTCTTAAACCTATGATAATTTATTGAGAAAAAAAAATTTGTGGGCCAAATCCACCATTTGCAGACCAGATTTGGCCTTTGAGCTGAGAAGTTAGAACTTCTCAAGTAGCCGTGTGATGAGAGAGAATTCTAGAAAGTATGTAGGGCCTTATCTCAAGGGTCATGAATGGCAGGATGAGGAGCTTGGGCTTTATCCTTTAGGCCCTGGGAAATTCTTGAAGGTTTTGAGGAGAGAGACTATAATAAATGTCCTGGAAGCCTTCCCTGACCTGCACTGAGATTTCTCTTCCCTTAGCACCTCACCTGTCCCTTTCCTGGTGTATTCTAGCAGTAATATCCTTTCTCCCTTCCTCTCTCTGCCCTGCCGGGCTTTGACGTAAACGTCTACTTCATCTTCATGCCCCTAGTCCTGCCCTTTGCTGAACTGGTCCAGGTTTAGTGTCAGCAAAGGTTTGGTTCTCTGACTTTCCAGGAAGGTGGCTTTTCCTGTTTGCACAGCCGGTGGTGGGTACTCTCTGGGAGGTGAAGGTTGGAGCAGGCTCAGGCCTGGATGTTGTTACTCACGATGTCCCACCAACAGGATCCGGCCGCGGAGGCCAGGATGAAGGTGGCTTGCATCACGGAGCAGGTCTTGACCCTGGTCAACAAGAGAATAGGTCTCTACCGTCACTTTGATGAGACCATCAATAGGTACAAGCAGTCGCGGGATGTGTCAACTCTCAACAGTGGCAAGAAGAGCCTGGAGACAGAGCACAAGGCCTTGACCAGTGAGATTGCATTGCTGCAGTCCAGGCTGAAGACGGAGGGTTCTGACCTGTGCGACAAAGTAAGTGTCTGCCATCCTGGAGTCACTCGGCTCTTTGCCCTCCCTTGTCATGCCTTCAGGGATTGCCCCCACCTTCTAGAATACCATGGGGCTGCTCTGGGTGGGTCACACGCCGGGCAGCTCTTGCTCACTCCTGGCTTGTCCCGTGGTGCCAGCCCTTATGGTGGAACAAGAATTTTAGGGGTCTTGGTTAGGGGCTGGGTTGGAAAGCTCTGCTAGCCTTCATGTCACTGTCTGTCCACATGGGCAAGGCTTCAGGCTGCTCCTGTGTGCCTAGAAGATCCTAGACTTAGAATCAGGTGTTTGATTCAGACTTTGTCAACCTGGGCAAGTCACCTAACTTCCGTGCCTCCGTTTCTTCATGTCTCAGTACTTTCCTCACTGAGTTGTGAGTGCGAAATGAGTTAGTGCATGTAAAGTGCTGAGAACCCTGCCTGGGACCTGCTTTGTGAGTGAGTCCTTGTTACCTATAAAGAAAGAGGAGACCCCTTCCTCCCCAGAGGTTCCCCTCTGGCGACCCCCGTCTCCACATGCCACTTCCTACACTCCCTCTCCTTACCCTGTGTTCGTCATAGGACCTGCCTCTTTCTGCAACTCTCCTCTTTATGTGCCCGAGTATTAATTACCTGGTAGCTTTATGAAGGTCAGATGCCTCATCTGTCTTGACTGCGGTTTTCCAGAGCCTAGACTTGTGCTTAGCACTGCAGCTCACTCAGTGATTGTTGAATGTTGAATGGTTATGACTGAAGTCCTCAGCCTCACACCCAGCTGGTGATAATAGGGGAGTCATTCAGTCTCTCTGCCACACCCCCGCCATTAGTCTTACCCAGCTGAGTCCCTGCACCTAATTTGGCCTAAACGTACCTCGAGGACCTGCTGTGTGCCTTGCACCGTGCTGGGGGATTGCCCAGATGTTCCCACTCGATCCTCAGTCCTCCTGTACAGCTGAGACCTGAGGTCAGAGCTTAAAGGAACAGAAAGGGGAGCTGGCATTTGAAGCCAGACCCTCTGCCCTGGGAGCTCCAGGGCCTGTAGGCGTGGGAGGTGGTGGGCCCTGCTGAGTGTGGGTGGGAGGACCACTCTCAAGCTCTGCCCTGCTCTTTCTCGGCCAGGTGAGCGAGATGCAGAAGCTGGACGCACAGGTCAAGGAGCTGGTGCTGAAGTCCGCGGTGGAAGCCGAGCGGCTGGTGGCCGGCAAGCTCAAGAAGGACACGTACATTGAGAATGAGAAGCTCATCTCTGGAAAGCGGCAGGAGTTGGTCACCAAGATCGACCACATCCTAGATGCTCTGTAGCCCCCGACCGTTACCATCGGGGTGGGCCCAGGGCACTGCACTTTCAGACGGCAGGTGGGGGGCACTGGGGGGAGGGCGACCATCAAGGCCGCTGAGTGCAGGCATCTGTATTTTACAAAAGGCCTTCAAGGAAGTGAAGCCAGGTCCTGCCATAGGCAACACAAGCAGCTTAGTTTTTGTCTTTAAAGCGTTCTTTTTTAAAAAAAAAAAAAAATTAAATCCCATTAAAACAAAGTATCTTTGTGTTTTGAACAAAGAAATTTTCAGTAGGTGATTGGTTTTGTTTTTTCTGAAGCCTAGGATATCCTTTCAGCCATAAACCCCTTGTTTTTTGCCCTTCTAATTCCCGATGTTTGGGTACTTTGCGAGTGTATGTTTGTTTGTTTTTTAAACGTGTGTGGCCAAATGAAAATAAAGCAGGGACTGTGAACATTTGTTCTGGTGACAGTCACATCTCATAACGTACTAACTTTGAGGATAGTACTTTTATCGAGTGCTTTTTATTCATTAAGTAGTGGATTTGCTTCTTAGAGCAAGTTTGCATGGCAGGCATTGCCTCTGTTTTACACGTTAGAACACAGGCCATAGAGGTAAAGTGCGCTATATGTAAGGTTGCCAGAGTAGTGGAACGAGGGCTCTGTTGGTTTTGTTTTTTTTTAAAGATTTTATTTATTTGACAGAGGCAGCCAGAGAGAGAGGGAACACAGCAGGGGGAGTGGGAGAGGAAGAAGCAGGCTCCCAGCGGAGGAGCCCGATGTGGGACTTGATCCCAGAATGTCGGGATCACGCCCTGAGCTGAAGGCAGACGCTTAACGACTGCACCACCCAGGCGCCCCTGAGGGCTCTGTTATTAAACTTTATCTGTACTGTATCACATGTCTACTAGGCTTTAAGGACCCAATGATGGATGAAAAAGAGAACAGTGGTTCTTGTGGAGGACAGATAGATGATCAGACGCAAATTCATAGTCACAAATTGTGACAGCCCCATGTAGAAAGGGGACAGGGTTCTCCCGACAGTGTTCACTAGAGAGCACCGAGTGTAATCTCGGTGGAGAGGGGAATCAGGCAGTCTTCCTAAGCAAGTGACTTTGGAGTTAGGGTCTGTAGGAGTTACATCGATGACAGGGGCATAGCATGTGCAAAGGCCCTGGGACAGGCTGGGGCTTGAGGACCAGGAGGGAATCCAGAGAGTGAGGTGAAGAGTGTAGGGCATAGGCTGCAGAGGTGGGAGAGCCCTGACAAGATCACGCTTTGTAGGTCTGACAAGGGTTTTGGCTTTATCCTAAAGTCAAGGGGAGACCGACTACTGTGTGAGACATGCTCAGATTTGTACTTTGGCTGAGAGCAAACTGCTGAAGGCCATAGATAGGGGTGGGAGAAAACCTTGGGCAAGGATGGCCATGTGCCCACAGGGACGCAGCTGAGAGATTCAGGTGGGGGAATGGACTATGTGAAATGAGGGTCATGCTTTCTCCCCCTCTCCTCTTTGCCTGAGGTCTGTGCCTTCTTTTACTTAGGGAATTCTTGCTCACCCTTCAGGTAACAGCTTAAGGTTATGGGCTCGGGGAGGCCTTCCATGATCTCCCAGGCCCAGTCAGGCCGTCTTGTTCCACTGTGTCTCCACATCATATCACAGTTGGGATGTGTGTAAGTACCAGAACTAGCTCCGACGGGCAGGGGTTTCGTCCGATAAGGTCCCCGTAGGGTATCAGCTAGATGTTTGGATTGGTGTGTGACACAGTGGCGACATAACTGGCGGGGTGGGTTGAGGGATGGCTTAGCATTCGTTTAAATGGAGAGGTCTGTAAGGACCAGTTTGGAGGGTGAGGATGATGGTTCTGCCCCAGACGCGGTGAGGAGGCTGTGCTGCAGCCTGCAAGTGGGAATGTGGGGCGTTGGATTTTCGGGTTTGGAGTTCGGAGAAGGGGCCTGGTGTGAAAATGATAACCGTGGGTGGTGTTCGACACGCTGTGGAATGGCTGTGGAAATGGTGAGGTCGAGGTTGGGGTGGGTGAGGTGCCTAGGAAGGGTATGGAGAAGAGACCCGGCGCTGAATGTATGGCTCGGAGTGCGGTGGCCGCTTGCAGACCGCGCTCACTGCGCACCGGCTGTGGCCTGGCCTGTGAAGTATTCAGGCAGGAGCGCGCGGGGTCTCGGGAGCCCAGGGAGGAGGAGCTTCAGGAGCAGCAGCCGGCACGTGCTGCCGAGTGGTCCTGCGAGAGGAGGGCTGCGAAGGGTCAGCGTGTGCCGGGAGCCGGTCACCGCAGGGGTCCTTCAGGGACTTGAGCACTGCGTGGATGGAGCAGAGGGAAAGGGGCGGGGCTTCGTTCCAGCGCGGATGGTGCGCGTCAGAGACCGGCTGTGAGAGGGCAGGCTTCAAGCGTGTTCAGTGCCAGTGGGACGGGTCCGGTGGAACATGAGAGGCTGAACATAGAGGAAGGAAAAGGTGCGCAGGGTGAGGTTTCTCAGGCAGTGGGAAGATCCGGGGTCGGAAGGAAGGAGAACACCTGGATATGGAGGAGAACGTTGGCTCAAGACTCGGGCATGCAGTCAGCGTGCAAAGAAAGGCCCCTTACTGTGACCTCAAGCGAGTCTTCGGGGCTTCCGTTTCCTCGTTCGTAAAATGGAGCAGTGCTCGGTTATCTGCTTCATAGGCTGGGTCACATGAGTAACAGACGTGCAGGGTCATAGGGCAGCTGCTCGTTAAACATTAACTGTTGGTTCCGTTCCATCGCTTAATCTTTTCCATTTCACCAGTCAGCGCTTCTGGCGTGAGCCTGGGTTTGTGCTTGGGGTGTTCTGGCCTTCGGTTGGAAACCGTCTTGATAGGTGTTGACAGTGGTATTCTCATGGGCCTGGCCACACACGCACCCAGCCTCTGGCGCCCCTCCGTGGGACTGAGCTGGGCCTCCCGTCGCTCCCTGGAAATTTCCTGTTGCTCGCCCAGCAGCCCCAGCAGTCTTGCAGTGGCCGCTCCTCTCCTTTGCCTCCCAGCGCTGCCTCTGCTTCTCTAAGGAAGCCCCAGGGGCCGCTGTGTGTCTCAGGGTGGGGACCTGGTTACCCTGGGTAGATACCATCTCAGGCCATTCGACCAGTTTCTTCTCAGCCCTCCTCACCCTTTTGCATTTGGTTAAATCTTTTCTCACTTTTGGAGCAGGAAGAGACACCTTGGCAGGAACCAAAGGTTTGTGTCGACGGGCGCCCTCTGCTGGGCTGGTGGGCAGCTTGCAGGCCTGGGGAGGTTGCTGCGCTTGCGCCCTGGTGTCAGTGTGAAACCCGTGGACACGTCACTGGGGCGCCAGGAAGTAAGGCCGAATGCACAGGCGCAGAGGGTCAGCTGGGCTAGAAGAGCAGCGCATGTGCGGGGCTGCAGCCACTTTTAAGGGCAGGGCAGCTCTCACATTCCCCAAAGCCAATGCTCTGGCTGTGGCGCCATCTAGGGGTGTGGGTCGGGAACCACAGCCCTGGCCTGGGCTAGAACTGGGTCTGGGGTCCGCAGGCAAGGTGGGCTGTGCTGCCGCCAAAGGGCAATGAGGACTTGGCCTCCCAGATGTTCCGTAGGGTTTGGGGTCAGCTGGGCTGGCCAGAGCCCATGGCTTACCCAGCATCAGGGCTGGGCCCACAGGTGAGGCATCCCACACTCTCCTTCCCCCTGCTCCTCGTATTCCTAGCTCTAGGGCAGCACATTAGTCCATGGCCAGCCCTCTGCCTCTCTGGTCCTTGATTTCTGTGGAAGACAGGGCTTCAGTTTTCTCCTTGTAAGTCCTTCGGGTATGGTGAAGTGGGGTCCTGAGTGTGGAGCCTTGGCCCAGGCCTAGCTGCCACCCTCCCAGCCACCCCCAACCCCCACCCAGTATAGGGTGAGATGCTTCAGACACTTGATACCTCTCATTTGGTCTCAGGCCCAGCCTGCCCACTCTGAGGCCCTCTTGGCAGATAGAGAGGAGTGCTCACCTGGCGCTTCCCCACTGCTTTTCAGATCCCCAGGCCAATCCCATTTGTCCAGCCCTGACCAAGACTCCTGACCCCAGTGGCCTGGCCCTGGCCTCCTCCACTGCTGCAGCTTTGAGCTGCCCCTGCAGCCGTAGGTGGTTGGTTGGCAGGCCCCCAGCCCTGGGCAGCTGCTGCCCACAGCCCAGCCCCTAGCTCAGAAGGGGGAAAACATGGCTGAAGAAGGGCTGGATGTCACTTTCTCTCCTTCATTTGTCTTGGAGGCTGACACGGGAGAAAACCCCAAAGGACCGAGTGCACCCTCACAGTTTCACCACAAGTATCCTGACCGGGCATCTGGTGCCGAGCTGATAGTGCAGTCCCCGGCCGCAGCCCCGCCGGAAACCGCGCTGCCAGCGGTTGGGGGCCGTAGGCCCAGACAGGAAACGCCCCCAAGCGTACCCCAGGGCCCATGGCCTCCGCACAGGCCTGCTGCCTTGAACCGGGCCCCGGCGCCATTTTGAAGCTGGGCTGGACTCTGGGACTCTGGCCTGGCATCTGGGAACTTGTCTGTCACCTGCCTGGACAGGCTTGGGAGATGACAGGGAGGGAAGAGGGAACCTTCAGACTGGGCTAGACCCAACCCAGAGCCTCTCCACTACTATGGCCAGTCCTTCCATCATGCCTCTGACCCAGCCCTCTAAATTCCCAGCCTCCCTCAGGTCACTGGTTCTGTGTTTTCTGTGGCAGGCCCAGAAGGAAACGCAGGGGACACAGAAGTAAACAAAACAGAAGTAAACCAAACAGTAGTAGTAGTACTGGGCACTGGGAGAAGCAGACAGAATGGGAGCATAGTTAAGTAATAACCGGGCCTGAAGGATTTGCATGTGGGAGGTGATGGAGAGGAGCCCAGATTCTAGCACCCAGTTTTGACTTCCATGCAGGAGGTGAAATCCAGAAAGATTCATTTGAAGATGAGAAAGACAGAAGCCCCTTTAAATGCTGAGGGAAGGAAAGAGGTCACAGGGAGGGAAAGCTTGCAGATCCAGGAGAGTGGGGGCCCGAAGAGCGGGACTGCGCGGGACTGAGGGCTGAGGGGAGAGACCGGGGAGATCTCTGAGCCATTGGCTACGCCTCCCACCTGCACCTCAGGGGAACAGGCAGAGGCCTGTTCAAGCTTCACCTCTTGGTGGCCTCAATTTGGCCATGCTCTGGGCGGTGCAGTGGACTGCTTACCTCCCTAGACTGGGAGCAGCTCATTCTGAACAGAGTCAAAAAGGCATCACATCAATGCCTATGATTCACTTAAATGTCTTTACTGTGTGTCAGACACTGCCTAAAAGGCACTGGGGACACGGTAAGTAGGGCACTGTCGTGTGACTTTTAGAAAGAAACTAGAAAATAAATGTGTGCAGGGAGTGATGGGTGCTAGGAAGGACAAAATAGGCTGCTGTGATAAATGGATTTAGTCTGAAGGGCTAGGAGGGATCCCTGGGAGGAGACAACTGAACTGGAACTGCGCAACCTGGAGCTCTGGAGGGTGGCATGGCGGAGTGCGGGCTGCAAGGCTGAGCGAACGCTGTAAGTCCTGCTGCCTCCCCCCCCCCCCCCCCACCGCCCCAGGCCCTGGTGGCTGCAGAACCTTCCTGACAGGGCACCCGGTCCCTCCAGGGCAACCCACATCCTCAGCTGCGGGCTCCCTCTCCTGGAGGCCATAGGCCCTCCTTGTCTTCCCCAGCCCTCTGCCTCAGCGTGTGTGCACTACCCAGGCCAGGCTCCTGACTGGGTGTGTGACCCACCTGAGACCCAGCTTGTTCTCCAGCCTCACCTTGCTCACCTGGAGATTGGGGACCATAATGATGGCGAGGTCTGGAAGGACCAAGTGACATGGCACAGTGACACGCTTCCACAGCAGTGGCTCAAGGAATGGAGTCTCTTTCCTCCACGGGTACTACAATGATCAGCTAACGCTTTTGTCTGAAGAGCTCAGCTGTTTACAAAGTGCCTTTATAAGTGTCCATTACTCATTGGTTCGCGTGCAGATGGGGGTCCCCAGGTGCACCGGGTTGAGGCCCTGGGCATGGAGGCTGGGTCCCAGGTCTGCAGCCAGGCCCTGGGCCACCTCGGGCAAGTCCCTTTCCCCTCTGGGACTCAAGTCTTCTGGCACAACGACAGATGTCTGAGGGCCCTTTTAGCATGGACACTTGAGGATGCTGGGGCCCGTCAGGCAGGGAGAAGCTTCAGTCGATGGGGGAGGCACGGGGCTACCCCCCCGCCCCGCCCTCCCGGCTTCTTCCCGGTGCTGGGCTTGGTTCCTTGCTCCTTGTCATTGAGCTGTGGAGGCGCCGTGAGTAGAGTAGTCCTTCCTGGGCCTGCATGACCCGTGCGAGCAGGCTGGAGGCTCTCTCTCTGTCTCTGTCTCCTGTGTACCCTCATGGCGGGCAGAGAAGGCACATGGCCAGAGGCATCCAGTCATCAGCGGCTGGGGACACTCCCCGCCCACGCCAACTTTGGTTCTCACCAAGATTCACAGACAAACACACACAGGGGGACGCGTGGACGTGCATACCCGCTGCTGGGCCGAGTCACGGATGCCAGATGCGAGGTGGGGGGTGGGCAAAGTCCCCGCCCGTAGGGACCTTAGAAGGCCACAGACACGGTCATGACGGCCGCCGGCACTCAGGGCGCTTTACGCATCGCCTCTGTCAGCCCTCAGCCGCTGTGGGTGGGTGCTGGTACCTCACTTTGCAGCCCAGGGGGCTGGCGCGACAGGCGGGCCTGGCATTCTGGGCCCAGAGCTGGCGCTCTTGCCCTCGGGCCTTGTCTTCTCACCCTCAGACACCGTCCTTCAGGGCATACGGGCCGCTCCAGGGGCCCCCTCACGAGCAGAAACACTTGTTTGCACCCCCAGGCCCTCTGCGTGGGGCTCTCACGCGCCTTCCCATCACACAGCCGTGCCACCCCCTCCTCCGTCCCCGCTCACACGGGCTTCTCTCCGGAGGGCACTTATCTGTTGTGTCCTCAGTCTCGGCCCCTGCCCCTTAGGGTCTGGCACAGAAGCCCCCAGGGCTGGCCACCCCGGCCACCAGGCTGAGGCCCGCGCAGGCCCTGGGTTTTGGGGCCCGCACAAGGCCCGCAGTGAAGGTAGGTCTGTGCCCGCGGTGAGGGAGTGTTGCAGGAGCGTGAAGTCACCGCCTCTCACCCACTGGCTCCCGGAGCTCTTCCAGAAAGCCCAGGTTTTCCGGCTTCTGAGGCCCCGTCACTGGAACAGGGTGCTCAGAGCCAGGAGGGAGCCGGGCAGGAAAGCAGGTGGGCCCCTGGAGACCCCGGTGAGGGACTCCAGGAGCACGGGGGCGGGGTGGGAGTGTTGTCGGGGATGGAGACCGGGTCCTGAGGAGGAGACCTGTTCGAACTTGGCGGAGCTGGAGGGGGCGATTTGGGGCGTGAGGCCTGGGATGGGGCATCTGGGCACACCCGAGGTGCGGGAGGGGAAGAGGCAGCTCCAGGAAGGTGTTCTGTCAGGCTGTGACCCGTGTGTGTGTGTGCGCACGCGTGCGCACACGTGTGTGAATTGTGTGTGTGTGTGTGTGGTGGTGGGAGGCAGCCCTGGGGCAGCTGGAAGAGGGCGAATCAGACCTGTCCGGCACTGGTTCTTGGTGCTGCAAGTCACTACGTTTCCGCCCAAACGGTGGGTTCAGTGACGCCTGTGTTATGACGATGAAACGTATGTTAGTAAATATCCCAGCACCAGGACTGTGCGTGCTTAATACATCGTGTAGGTGTCGGGGAGGATTTGAGGGCCCTTTTAGGGCTTGTGAGCTGCAGGTGCTGGCAGAGCTGGTCTCGAAGACCCATCCTGGCGTGGCTGTCCTGTGATTCTAGGGGCGCTGCCCCCTGTGACTCAGGACCCACGGTCACCTGCCACGGGCTCCGCACAGACCGCCCTCCTGCCGGCCGAGGCTCCCATGTGACAGACGCGGACACAGGACCGTAGGCCTTCATCTGGGTCTGATGGGCTAGCTTCCGTGCTGGGCATTCGGTTATTAATCGTTCCTACTTGGATCTTTTTCTCAGATTGGGACACACTGCCTCACAGTATCTTCATCCTGACCCCTGCCGCTGTGGACAGCCCCGCTGTGTAGCGTGCGCGTCCTCGTGTATGTGTCTCGGGGAAGCCTGTGGTGCATTTTCATGCAGGTGTGTCCGCTGGCTCTAGATCATACTCTGTTTCTTGTTGACCTCACTTGGCTCCATTTTTGGGGTCTACCCATGTTGCTGTGTGTATATCCACAGTGTTCTATCCCAGGTTATTTCACTGTGTCCTCCACTTCCCGACCTTCCACCCTCAGTGATGGATGCCCACACCCCCATCTTCCCTCATGTCCCACCCCTCATTCCCAGTGATGGACACCGACATGTCCCTTCTTCCCAAAGACAGATAGATCCCAAAGACGGCTGCAGGGAGTAGGCTTGGCCAAAGTTGCTGGGGTGGGAGGACTGGCAGGCCACGGGCTCTGCAAGGATGGCCACCAGTGTGCCCGCCCCACCAGTGGTGTCACCCTGGTTTTTTTTTTTTTTAATTAGTTTCAGAGGTAGAATTCAGTGATTCATCAGTTGCACAGAACACCCAGTGCTCATTCCATCAAGTGCCTCCTTTATGCCTGTCGCCCAGTTACCCCACCTCCCACTCACCTGTCTTCTAGCACTTTGTTTCCTATAGTTAAGAGTCTCTCATGGTTTTTCTCCCTTTTTTTAAAAAAGATTTTATTTATTTATTTGACAGAGATAGAGACAGCCAGCGAGAGAGGGAACACAAGCAGGAGGAGTGGGAGAGGAAGAAGCAGGCTCCCAGCGGAGGAGCCTGACGTGGGGCTCGATCCCATAACACCGGGATCACGCCCTGAGCCGAAGGCAGACGCTTAACCGCTGTGCCACCCAGGCGCCCCTCCCTTTCTGTTTCTGTCTTATTTTATTTTTCCTTCCCTTCCCTTATGTTGGTCTGTTTTGTTTCTTAAATTCACATATGAGTGAAATCATATTTGTCTTTCTCTGGCTGAACTCACTCAGCATAATCCCCTCCAGTTCCATCCATGTCGAGGTACGTGGGACGTATCCATCCTTTCTGATGGCTGAGGGACATTCCACTGTACGTGTATGTGTATCACATCTTTAAAGAGCCATTCGTCTGTCGATGGACACCTGGGCTCTTTCCGAAGTTTTCTATTGTGGACATTGCTGCTATAAACATTGGGGTGCACGTGGTGTCTCCCTGTTTTGATACTTTGTCCAGAGTTCCGTTTAGTCCCTACAGCAAACCTGGGAGGTGGGTCTAATTCATTTCCCTTTACCGTGAAGACTGGAAGGGGCCCTGGTGTAGAGCTCCAGTCTGCTCTGAGGTATCAGTGTCCCCGGAGAACAGCCATGCCCACTGTTGGGGCGATTGGGGAGTGGGGTTCCCTGGGCAAGGTGGGACAAACTGACTCAGGGGGCGGGTGGGGGAGAAAGACCCAGGTGGGGCAACTATGGGTCTCATAGCCCCGACATGTGATCTCTTCACGAAGACAGAGCTGCTTCCAAACGCCAGGCTTCCCGCTCACCGCTCTGTGCAGCCGAATGGAATCCCTTTATGTGATTAACACTCTATTTGTTTTTCACAGTACCTTTTATTTAGGCCAGTGAAATGGTAGATTGCAAAGTTTCATTAAAACTAATTGAGACTAGGGGCGCCTGGGTGGCTCAGGGAGTTAAGCGTCTGCCTCTGCTCAGGTCATGATCCCAGGGTCCTGGGATCGAGTCCCGCATCGGGCTCCCTGCTCAGTGGGGAGTCTGCTTCTTCCTCTGCCTGTTGCTCCCCCTGCTTGTGCGCTCTCTCTCTGTCAATTAAATAAATAAAATCTTAAACAAAAAGCCAACTAAGTGAGACTATGAGACCAACCTGAGGGGAGGCGGTGGCCTCCTGGCAGGCCCTTGGGGTGGACTGCTAGCTTCCACTAGACTCCTGAGCGGTGTGACTGGCAAGGTACTCAAGTGCTCTGGCCTCGATTTCCCCACCCATAAAATGGGGCACTATTAATTTCTAAGTCTGAGAGCTGTTGGTGGTGCTGACCCACAGTGGGCATGAGGTGGGGTGTGTTGTCACTGTGGGAACACAGACTGTGAGACCAGAGCATATGGCACAGGGTTTGAAGGTGGGGCTTGAATGCTGGCAGACACCCATCTAATTCAGCTCCTGTCGCAGAGGAGAAACGGTCCCCTTTGCCTTACACCACCCTCCACTGGACTCCATGGAACACAGGGGCCATTAAGATGCAGTTCCCTGGGAGGCTGGCCCGCAGTGTGGCTTTGCAATCAGCCCGGCATTGAGCCTTGGGTCTCATCCGTAGAATGGGACCATTGCAGGGTTGCCATAGCGGTGACGGAGGCTCTCCTTGACTAAACCGGCTCCTCTGAAGTCTCTTCTCAGCTAGGCCCTGACTTTGTGGCTTCTGTGTTCCTCAGCAACATCTTTTCTTTTCTTTTCTTTTTTCTTTTTTTCTTTCCTTTTCTTTTTTCCCTTTCTTTTCTTTTCTATTTTTTTAAAAAAGATTTTATATTTTAAGTAATCTCTTTTAATTTTTAAGTAGCCCCAACATGGGGCTCGAACTCACAGCTCTGAGATCAAGAGTCACATATTTCACCGACTGAGCCAGCCAGGCAACCCTGCAGCATCCAGTTTTAGCTAGAATCCTCCACCCTGCATATCCGGCCAGGCTCCTCCCCCCAGCATGGCCCAGGCTATGTCCGATCAGCTGGCTTGCCTTCAGCAAGAATCCCCCCTTCTCCTGGTATTTCCCCTTCCTCATTTCCATCCATTGACACCCCCGCCCCATAAATTCCCCTTTCTTTGTTGTATTCAGTGTCGAGCCCCATCACTCCCCCACTTCATGTCCTCACTGCAGGGGCCCCCCTGTGTTTAGCGTGTGCCATGAATAGTTTTTTCTATAATAGGGGTCATAGGAGACCAGGGGCACAGAGAACACAGCAGGCGCTCAGTAAGTGCTGGTGTCCCACTTCATCCCACAGGCCAGCTGCTAGACATGTCTGGCTTCTTCCTGCAGTTCTTCCATGGACTGTTCTGTGGCCCTGGACAAAGTTACTGCTCCATTTTCAGGGCCTTGGTTGCCCCTTGACAAAGTGGGGGAGCTGAGTGTGAGCCAGGTTCAGGTCAGAGTTGGACCCGCCTCACCTTGCTCCAAAGACCCTCCAAGGCCAGTGGGGACTCAGCCCTTCGCCACCAGAGGGCGCCCCCGCACAGGAAATTCACACCTCTCGGCGGAGAGGAGGCCCGGGCATTTCGCGCTGGCGGTGGCTTGCTTTTGCCAGTTGGTGGCCTGTGCTGTGGCACAGAGCGCCTCTGTTGAGGGTAGCCAGATTGACTTTGGAATGATGAAGACACATGGCGCGAGCATGAAGGGCGTGGGGGGTGACAGCCTGGAGGCTGGAGCCAGCTGGTCAGGGTTCAGACCCGGCTCCTACACTTTCTGACTGTGTCTAACCCTGCCTGCCTCAGTTTCCTCATCTGTCACATGGGTTAGCACTGGAACTGCCACACAGGGCTCTTGTGCAGACTAAGCAGATTGATGGCGGTAGAGCTCTTCGAGAAGTGGGTGTCTGATAAATGTCAGCGACTGTTAGGACCTGCGGTGGGAACTTGGCATCCTCCCGCCCTTGGTTCCTCACGATTACCCCGCCGCTGGAGGGTTTATTAAGGAAAGTGGAGCTTAGGGAAAGACAGCTAAAGGTCCCACTGTGGTGAGGAGAGGTGGGGCTCCCAGCCGGGGGCTAGTGATGCTACGCCACTCGGGCCTTTGTGACTACCCGCGGGTGGGCCCGGCTCCCTTGAGAAACTGCACGGGCAGCATATGGGCAGGGCGCTTGAGGCAGCCGCTCGCCCGCTAGTGACGGACTGCGGTCCTCCTGGACCTCTGAGACGTAGCTCCAGGCCAGCTCCGGGCCAGGTCCTGTGAGGACGCAGGGACCTGCTCAGGCTGCAGTCCCTGCTCTGGAACCAGACCCCTGACACGTGCCGGGTCATTTCTCTGTCCATGTCCATGTGTGCACCACGTCCACCACCTTAATCCTTTCTGCCATTCCAAGCCTGTTTATTCTTCAGGCCCCACTTTGCCAGTGACCCCGACAGCCACCGATTTCCTTGGTCTGCAACAAAGTTTCCCACCTTGTCTGCCTGGGAAAAACTCCTGTTCATGCTCGAAACCCAGCCGCAGGCATTACCCCTGGGAAGGCTTAATGGCACCGTCCTCCTCTCCCCTAGAGGAGGACAGCCACCGCCCTGCTGGGCGCTCTGTGACTTGAGTTACGATGTCCTACCTGTATCCCTGCCTCGGTTTACAGACAGATTCGTAAACATGTGTCCTGTGGGTTTAAAGTTGTGAAAGTAATACATGCTGGAGGCAAATATTCAAGCAGATCGGAAAAGAAAAGTAAGCGCCTCTACCTTCCTACCTGCCCACAGTTGCCAACCACTCTCCCAGAGGAAAACTTTGTCGGCAGCTTGTGAGCGCCCAGAAAACTCCCTGTGCCTGTGGGAGAATGTGCGCCCTGTTTCTCTGCACCTTGGAGACCTGTCTCTGTCCGTCGCTCCACGTCTACCTCCCTGAGGCTTGGGATGGGGTCTGATTTAGGGGGCTGCCCGGCGCCAGCCCTGGGCCGGGCCCAGAACACACACCCAGAAGAGGTTGCCCAGGCTGCTTCTGTGTTTTCACGACACTGGCCATATGTCGTGTGGGACCTGGTGCATGTCCCTGCTGCTGACGGGCGTTTGTACCAGCTGGCCAGCAGATGTATTTTCTTTTCCTGTGGAATGTTATTATCATTATGAAATATTGAATTAATTTTCAACCTTTAAAAGCCAGGTCATATTCCCTAAAAATTGGCATTTTTTACATCTCTTGACAAAATGGATCAGGGCCCCTGGTGGCCCCACGGCCGACGGTGCTCCCACCCCCCACTGCCATCCACACACTGAGCGCCCCTTGCCTGGCCCGAGGCCGCTGAGTCTGTGGCCCCCCAAACCCCCAGGAGCCACTCTTCCAGATCGGTATCGCCCAGGCCGGCACTGGGGTCTCTCCTCTGTCCTTGCTGTTCGAGAAGTGGGTGTCTGATAAATTCTTGCTGTTCTCTAGGTGGACATCTCCCCAGCGCGTGGAGGGTACAGCCCAGCATGGCATCTTCAGCCTGTCCTGCTGTGGACACCAGTGGCCCTGGGCAGGTGGCCCCCAGGGCACCTCGCCCATGGAGGGATTCAGACACATGAGGGTGGCGTTCCAGGGCGAGGCCCGGGGCTTGGACTGGCTGGGAACACGCAGGCCAGGGACGGGTGGACAGGGTGTGGGGCAGGCGTGTGGCGTGGCTAACTCCGCAGAGCTCCGAGCGGGAATCCTAAGGGGCCAGCCTAGGGGAGGGAGCGAAGGGGAGAGCTGGGGCCCGGGGCACGTGGGGAGGCTCTTGGCTCAGAGCTTCTGAAACAAAGCTGGAAATACAACTTAGAAGAATGGCCTTAATTTGATGTAGAGATGGAAGCCTAGTTACCCACGCAGCAAACGCGATACGCCGGTGGGCCTTCGCTCCGCCGTGTCTGGTTGGTGAGTACCATCCTTTCCTTCGGGGGAAAGGTTTCTCTTTATTTTGTTCCCCTAAAAAGTGGGGCTCTCATCATCTCCCTGTCCAGGGCAGCCCTCCCAGTGGTTGCATTTTGCTTTATGGAAACCCTTGAGGTTGCCCTTGGGATTTTGGTTTCCAGGCAAGGAGGGGAAACAATAGGCCTAAACCTATTGACTGTGTGAAGGAGACCCCGAACTGTGGTGACCCCACAGTCACCTCTGGACCTGTCCTCCTGCTGAGCTGGGGCCTAGAGTCCCTGCCCAGCTGCAGGGGTAGAGGGATTCTCTGTGGCACGGTGAGGAGGCATGAGCCGAGGAGAAGCCCACCTCTCCATCTAGCCCGTCGTCCACGAGGCCAGCAGAGCCCCTGGGCCCCCGAAGCTCCAGTGGTGGGCACGGAGGCCCAAGAGTCATCACACCTGTGGGAAGCTTCCAGGCCAAGGGGAGCTCCACAGGCACCTGCCCCATCCCCCTGCACAGCAAGGGTCTGCTGAGGCTCCGGGGCCAGATGAGGAGTAACCGGGCCGCCATGATGCTCGCTCGGCCTTATGCCTTGGCCTCCTCCCGCTCAGGGCGCCCAGGGCTGGGGTGCTGCAGGTTGCAGAGTGAGGCTGAAGCTGAGGGGTTGGGGCAGGCAGAGCTGTCCTGTTGCCTATCTCTGCTTGAGGCTTCTCTGTCCTTCCTTTCCCAGTGTGCCCCCCCATCTGCCCCTACTCCCCCTGGGGGGGGGGCGTGCATCGTGGGGAGGTTGTTGACAATTTGTGCATTAATCTCTCTGCCTGGGGCCTCCTGGTCAGGTGGTGCTTATCAGGGTTCTGCTCCTGTCAGATGGGCCTTCCGGAGCCCGTGGGCGAGGGGGGGGTGGCAGGAGCCCCTGCTGCAGGGCCTGGAGGCTGCCTCACCATCCTTGGGCCTTCACATCCCCTCGCCCCTCCCGCGGGCTGCCTTCTTTACCACATCAGGATACAGAACATTGCATGAATTCCGGTCTCAATGGAATTATTTCAGAATTCTGGTCAACCGCAAGCTTGGGGTATTTCACAAACTATCTATCACTGCTGTGTGGTGGGCAGAGCCTGGGCTGGGGGCAAGTAACGGATGCAGGGAGGCCCCTGTCCACTGCCTGTGGGGGTGGTGAGTCCCTGCCCACCTTGCTGCCCCTCCAAGAGCACCCACAGCTATGCAGGCAGACACCCCCTCCCCCATGTCTGCAGAGCACTTGGGGGGTGGGTTCAGGAAAGGTGGCAGGAGGCCAGGCCCTGGGATGGGAAGGGTGGATAGGGGAGAAGCAAAGGGGGGGTGTCAAGAGCGGCTAGGTTTGGGGTCCATTCCACTCTACCACCTCCTAGCAGTGGGACCTTGGCGAATACTTAGTAAGCCTCAGTTGCTTCAGCTGTAAAATGGGGTTATGATGCCTACCCCTCGGTTCAGCAGAGAGTCAGAGATCAGTGAGACTCCAGCCCTTCCTAATTTTCTTTTTATTTATTTTTTTTAAAGATTTTAGTTATTTATTTGAGAGAGAGAGCACAGAGGGAGAGTGAGGGGAAGAAGACTCCCCACCGAGCAGAGAGCCGTATCTGATGCGGGGCTCGATCCCAGGACCCTGAGATCATGACCTGAGCTGAAGGCAGCTGCTTAACCGACTGAGCCACCCAGGCACTCCTTCCTAATTTTCTCCGCACTTTTAGGACTTTATGGGGACAGCGTCTAAAAGTGCCTGGCTGAGAGTAGGTGCGTGGGAACTGTTCGCTGGGAGAGTAGTAACAGTGGTGGTAGTCTGCTGATACCCTCTCCCCAGCTCTCTCTCCTGGAGGTTATGCTTACAAGTGGGGGGAAGGCAAGACCTTACCTCAGGGATGGCAAATACGGGGTCTGCACACCGCTAGCCCCCATTCCACATCGTGCAGACATGGCCACCAGGTCACCAGCACCGTCTTTCCTTCGCGTTTGGAATGTGCCTCGGAATCCTCACCACAGAGCCCAGGCAGCATCCCAGTTGACCGGAGTAGGCACATGAGAGGAAGTTTCTTTCTTATTCCGACCCCAGCTGATGGGAGTGGTGTAGACTGGCGGGGCAAGGGGTCCCCACTCTGCTCCCCAAAATCCTCTGAGATGTCTTGGTCCTTCCTCTGGGAAGCCGCCTTGCTGGAGGGCCTGAGCAGGGCCGGGATTGGAACACCAATCACGTCTCCTTCTCTGCAGGCTTCCCGCCGACCACGAGTGAGGAGGCCCCAGCCCTGGGTGGGACGTGATAGTGGGGCCTTGGCTTGGCTGGCACAGGATATCCTTCCCACAAGGGTCCGGGATTTGGGCCATCTGCTCAGCAAGCTGCTTCCAGCCAGCATTGTCCAGGCGACGCCTGAGCACCCCGGGGTGGGGGGGTCGGCAGGGGGTCGGGGGCTGCTGCGAAGCCCTTGCAGCAAAGCTGGGTGGCAGCCCAGCCTAGGAAGAAAGGGGCTCCAGGTCCTGAGCGCCCAGGAGACCAGCCCTGCCTTCCTGTTCAGGGCTGGCGGGGGCCATCTGGCCACATGCCCAAACTATGGCTACCCGGTTTCCAACCCACCACCTTGGGACTCCCAGCCGGCTACGTCTGTGGGCACTAACAAGAGTGACGGAGGGAGCATTTGGAGTCAGGATGGTCCCAGCAAACCCAGGACTCCTGTCCCTCTGGCTAACTCACTGAGTCCCCACACCCATTTCTTTGTCCTTGTCCTCTAAAGGAAAATGGCCCCCCCACGCCCCACTGCTGCCCTTCTGAGCACTTCCCTGGGTGGTCGTCACCCCTGCCTGCTCAGGTCCATGGCCCTTCCTACTCTTCCGTTAGCAGCAACGGAGGGGGCCGGCCACGCAGCCTGCGGCACCCGCTTCTTCCCTTTCTTGGGGAGACTGAATACTGGTCACCGTCATCTGCCTTGTTCTCTTGTTTTTGTGCTTCAACTTTTCCCTGGGGAATAAGTTCAAACTTGGAAAAAAGTGAAGAATAAGAGTAGTAAAAAGTCACCTGTATACTGTTTACCCCAATTCATCCACCGTTTACAATTTACTTTATCATTTCTCCCCCGTCTTCTCGCTCTCTCCGTCTCCAGGTATATGCCAGCACACAGTATTACGTATAATACACATACTTAATATGCATTTTTGGAAACCATCTGAGAATAAGTTGCGTGAGAAGTCTTCAGAGACTTCGGTGTGACTTCCTGAGAAGAGGGATAGTCTTTCACGTAAACACAACACAGTTTTCGTCTCAGGGCCATACTTTTCTCTAATTTGCTGTCTGTCATCTTGTCCTGCCAACTGACCCCATAATGCCCTTTGTTGAGTGTCTCCCCTTCAGACAGACCCAGCTGAGGGTCACGGACTGCATTTACTTTTCCCAGGACTTGTGAAAGCCTCCAGATCATGTCCCCATCGTGATGAATGGACAGCCCCGGGTGATGACATTTCAGGTGTTCCCATCTTTGGCTCCACTGGCAACACTGATGTCAATGGCCTCACGTATGCATCTTTGGTCAGCAGGAAGAGTACCCACAGGGTAAGTTCCTTGGAGTAGGTTTGCTGGATCAGAGGACCCGTGCCTGTAATAGGCGTTGGCCATGGCCAAATCACCTTCTAATTTCCGCCCACCCCACAGACTCACCCCACAGGGTCTTCACACATTTTGTTTTATTTTTATTTATTTTATTTTATTTTATTTTAAGATTTTATTTATTCACTTGAGAGAGAGAGAGAGAGAATGAGCAGGGGGAGCGGCAAAGGGAGAGGGAGAAGCAGACTCCCTGTTGAGCCAGGAGCCTGATGTGGGGCTCGATCCCAGGACCCCGGGGGTCATGACCTGAGCCGAAGGCAGACGCTCAACCTACTGGGCCACCCCGGCGCCCCTCACACATTTTGTGCCTCTGCCGGTCCCCGTCAATGACGTCTGATGAAGTTAAAAGAAAAAGATGAATAGAAACATTACAAATTTAAAATGATGCCTCTGAATTTGCCTCTGAACTATTAGATGGCATCAGTGAAATACTATTTTGTTAATGATAATGTATTTCAGCTATGGACCAAAAGATGGTATTCTTTTTCAAGACGTGTCCTGCAACCTGCAGGGCTGGGGTGACGTGAGGCCTGTGATTTACTTTGAAATATGTCAGCATACAAAATAAAATTTCTTAGAGTTTCCTTCTGCTGTTTAACTTCAGATCAGAGTTTCACATCAGCCCCTGAGGGACGACGGTCATAAAGTTGGGGACAGACTGAGGAAGAGGTGGCTCTGGGGACAGAGAGCTCGTCAAAGGCAGGGCATGGGGAAGCTGAGGAGGTGGGGTTGGAGAAGCGTGAGGGGGCCGGAGGTTCTGGCAGGAGGCAGCTGGGGTGCAGGGTGGCTGTGGGGGTGGCCCTCAGCGCTCAATCTTTCGTCCTTGCCCGTCCGCTGGAGCTGGAGGCGAATGCTGCGGGCAGCTCAGGGCAGAGCTGGGTTTGGGATGTGTTTGAGGGTGGAGGATGGGCAAGGTGATGCTGGAGAATGGCGAGCTGGTGAGTCAGAAATGATAGCACAACCCACTGTTAGCACTACTAACAGCAACTTAGAAAGACTTATTAAGAGCCAGGTATAGTTCTGTGCACTTTTACATCTATTATTAACTCATTTGGTCTTTGCAACAACGTTACGAGATAGATGCTACTGTTGTGCCCATTTTAAAAATAAGGACATGGAGCCAAAGAGAGGTCAGGGATCTTGCCAGGGCCCCTCAGCCGGGGAGTGGAGGTGCCAGGCTAGGAACCCGGCCCCTCTCGCTCCAGGGTCTGCTTTGGGCCACCAGCTGCGTGGCAATGCGGGTCCGCGGGGTGGCCTGGAGTCCTCGAGATGCCTCCAGTTTTAAGGTTCCATTGATTTAGTCTGAATTACCGAACTAATATAACATTGCCAAAAGTTTTCAAAATAACAAAAACAAAATTAACAAAATCTTTCCCCACTGAACTATATACTCACGGTGGTCATCCGGGCATGTTTTCGCCCAGGAAACATTTTCAAGGATATCACTTTTCCTCTGTTTCTCTTTCCCTCCCTCCCTCCTTTTCTCCTTCTTCCCTCCTTCCTTCTTTCTCTCTTTCTTTTATTGTATGAATTTTTGAGGCTGAGATTTCAAGAAATAGATGAATGGGGCAAGGGGGGCAAGGTGTTTTTAATGGGTCAGCAGCAGCTTTGGTGTGAGAATTCCCATTTGCGGAGGCTGAGTACGGGGGTTCACAGATCGCAAGATGTATCTCAGATCACTTTCCGGCGGCTTATGGGAAGTGCCGAGGTCCCGGGTGTCGTTACTGCTGATGGTCATCTTCACTGCGTTATCTGAAGCGCTCTCAGGAAGTGCGGGGGCCTGGGAGAGAACGACCCAGCCCCAGCCTCAGCCCTGCCCTGGGGCTTTCTCGTGAGAGACGGATGCACACCACAGAGGGGGACTATAGGGTGCACAGGACCACCACGTGAATGCAGGGCTGGGGAAGAGGGACTGAGGGCCCTGCCCCCTGAGTTGGCCAACGCTGTGTCGGGCCATGCAGGTGGGGACTACAGGAGGTGACATCCGCACAGATTATGACCTGATCACCCCCCTGCCGCTTGCCGCCCCCCCTGCTGCTCGCCCCCTGCGCCCAGAGATGAGCAGTGCACACCCTTGACTACCTTACAAGGCAGCTGTGACCGTGCTGGTCGTACGCATGAGCGAACAGGACACGTGTCTGCAGACTGACTCCATATGAATATTCTTCACCTCCATAAAATAAAACTCATGGCCCTTTGATTTACTTTCCATTTTCCAATTTTTGATAGAGACATGGATACGAAGAGCCGTGTTTCCACCATAAGAAGAGCAACGGTCGAGAGGCCTTCAGAAATGGAACCAATGCCTCAGCTTCTGTGTCCTGGTGGCGAAGGGAGTGGGGTGGGGTGGCCGTGGCGAACGGGGAGCACACGTACCACGTAAGGAGGCGACTGCTACTCAGCCCCTCCTGAGGCTCGCGATGTGAGAGTCTGGGCCCAGTGCTGGCAGACCGTCCATTTTTTTTCCCTAGAGAAATCCAAATTTTGGATTTTTCACAAATGTGCAATCCTCCAGTATTTACCCGCTGACTCCGGTGTGTTTGAAATGCTGCTGAGGCTGGACAGGGCACACAGTGGGTTGGATGAGGCCCCAGAGAGGCCTTCCTGGCTCCCTGGGAGCTGAAACGGCCCCTATCTCCCCTCCATGTGGCACGTGGCTGGCACTCACAGTGTCTCCCCTCCCATCCGAGATCACCCCTTCATCTCTAATCCATTGGGACGTCGGTCCACGTCCACAGGTGGCAGTGAGTGGACCAGAGATAAGGTTCTTTAACCAAAGGGACTGATAATAGCAAATGGAAGCCCTTTTCATCGTATCATCTCCATTTAATCATCCTGGGGGTCCTTGGCCCCAGCTTACAGATGAGGAAACTGAGGTACGGCGGGTTAAGGGCCTTGCCCAGGGTCACACGGCCGGAAGGAGGCGGAGGCTTGGCACTTTGCCGTTCCCGGCCAGGTGCTTGGGCCCAGTGGGACGGCCAGTACTCCCGGGGAGGAAGGGTTGCTGCCAGCGAAGCATCCCTTGTGAAGGGATGTGCTGATGGTGTTTTCCGGTGAACACGGTTTTGTCTTTCTGGGTGTGATTCCTGCCAGAAAGGAGGGGGCTCCAGGAAAAGGTGAGGGATACTGTCCGAAGACTACAAAACTCTGCTCCGTCACTTTGGTTTTCCAAGGGGAAGGCAACTACATTTCCTGAGCCCCCACCGCACGGCAGCCACCGTGAGACTATTCAGCGCCACGTGTCGTCAACCCCGGCCCACGGCCAAGGTCCCAGCGCAGACGCCGTTGGACAGGCAAGGAGGCCGAGGCTCTGAGAGTGGGAGCCACTCACCTGAAGGCACTGGCTGTGGCTCGAACTGGGCCTGCCTCCCGGTGGGGGACCCCAGAATTGCCGCCCCAATCCGAGGGAGTGGACAAAGAACTCCTTGGCAGGAGCCTCCTTTCCCTCTGCCCTACGTTCTGCTGGACCGGGCCTCTCCGCACAGAGGTCTGCTTCTCAGGCCTGGCTCCCTGTGCAGGGAAGGCACCTCCATGGCTCCTTCGGGGTCCCCTCGGAGGGCACTGCACACATCCCAGGGGGTGGCGAAGCCTTGATTGTCCTCTTTCGTCTTGCAGGTGCCCGTCTCCTTAATCCCATCTCGGCTGCGTCCTCGACACTCTAAAAACTCTCCTAATCAAGGCCAAGTTTATAAAACTGCAAGACGCACATGCACTTTTAAAAAATGGAAATCTGTATTCAGGCAATTGTGGATTCCCAGTTCTTCCTCCCGTCGGTCTTGGGCGCAGATTTTCACGATGGGCTCATGAAAATGGAGACCTTCCCGGCGCTGGGCTCCCTATTTGAGCTTTTCGGCAGCCCTGGAGGTCTGCACCAGCGGCCTGCTGCGGAGTGACGTTGCCACTGTCGCGCCGCTGGGACAGCGGGACTGGGGCTGGCTCAGGACCCTGTTACATCCGCACACCTTTCCTTTTGCCTCGACCATCCCGTTAGTGCTATTACTATGATTAAAACAGTCATCCACGTTTGGTTGAAAAGGTCAAACAGGACAGAAGGGGACACAATGGCAAGTCTAACACCTCTCTGTTTTTCTAGACTCCCCAAAGGAACCTCTGTTTTTTGGCGTAACCCTCTAGTCTTTTTCTACGTGTTTACAAGTCTATATGTGAATGTTCTTTTTTATTAAAAAAAAAAAAAGCGAACACAGATTGACTCACACTAGACCCCCTGTTAGCAACTGTTTATCGTTTAATCATGATCTTGTCTCTCTGTCCAGGTCTCTACGCATGGATTGTTTTCATTCCCGTCCTTTAAATCTGCATGTATCTTGAAAGATAATACATTCATGTCGTTTAAGATCCACAAGGTACAAAAGAGCACACAGGGAAAGCCCCTTGCTTCCACTGTCCCTACCCCAATATGCCGTGTAGACCCAGCCGGTATTCTTCTAGAGACGGCTTTCTCGTACAAGCATATAGGCATATCAGTTCTCCCCCTCCTTCTTTTTAATGTTTATTTATTGTTCCCCCCCTTCTTTTTTATTGAGGTCTAACTGACATATACCATTGTATTAGTTTCATGTGCACAACATAATGGTTTGATATTTGTGTAGATTGCAAAATGACCGCACCCCACGCCCACACAGAGTTACAGAGTTTGTTCTGCGGTGAGAACCTCTAAGGTCTACTCTCTCGGTAACTTTCAAATGTACAATACTGTGTGATTAACTATAGTGACCATGCTGTACGTTACTATCTAGGACTTGTTTATTTTATAGCGGGAAGTCTGTCCCTTTTGACTCCCTTCACCCATTTTGTCCCCCCCAACCCCCCCACGCCACCTCTGGGAACCATCAGTCTGTTCTCTGTATCTATGAGCTCAGTTTTTTTCATTTTTACTTGTTTTTAGATCTCACGCATAAGCAGATCCTATAGTATTTGTCTTTCTCTGTGAGTTACGTAGCATAATGCCCTAAGGTCTGACCACGCTGTCACAAATGGCAGGATGTCCTCCTCCTTCTCCCCCTCCTCCTCCTCCTCATCCCCCTCCTCCTCCTCCTCATCCCCCTCCTCCTCATCCCCTCCTTCTCCTCCTCCTTCTTCTTCTTCTTTTTACGGCTGAATAATAATGGATTCTGCGCCTTGATCTGTCTCCCCGAACAATGTCTCTCAAGGATAGATTCGCTTTCCTCTTTCTACAGCTGCATGGTATTCCATTGCAATGCATGTGCTGTAACTTAAGAAAAGTCTCTTATTTCCGTCCCCTGAGGCTGATTCCTGGTGGCCCCCGTGTGTATTGCAGGAGATGAGAAATTCTCACGGTGGAATGCCAGCCACAGTGACAGGAACAGATTTATGCACTTGGGGGCAGGAGGTCCCGGGTGCTCCTTGGAGCAGATGTGACCGCCAGAAGTCGAGTGTCCTTGAGGCCCAGGGAGTCTCTGTGCCCAGTTGTCACGGGGATGTATGTGTCAGCGCATTTCCTACTAGTGACATTTGCAGGTTGGTGACTCAGAACGCTGTTCAATGTTAATCTTACTTCCTTTCTGCCTTTCACGTTTTCCAGCCTCCCTGCCTTACGCCCTCCTACCCAAAGAGGGGTACCAAGTCTGAGATCTGGTGGAGATCGCCCGGCATTAATGAGTTGAAAAGATCATCCTGAACCAGGACTGTTAGAATTTAGGTTCCTTGTTGGGGTATTTCCAGATAGATGGGAGCTGAGAAAATGTGGCTAAGGTTTCTGATTTGAGATCTTGTGATCAGGGGCACGGTGACAGCCTCGGTTCTTCCTGGGGCGGTGGAGATAGAGCTCTAGTTCTGCTTTGACAGTTGATGAATTTGTGTGAACTTGGCAAAAGCTCAGGCCTGAGGAGACCAGCTGGGCTCCGGCCTAGTGTCATGTTTACCTCTTTGATTATTTTTGGTGGTGTGGCTTTTGAAAAAAAGGAAATCCAGTGCCAACAGTTTCATGGATGTGCCCTTAACGCAGCCCGTTTTGTCAAGTCAGGGAATGTTTAAACGAAGGTTCTCCCTGGAATGCAATTCTCCCATGTGGGGCCCTAGGAATGGTTTGGATTTGGACTGTGGATTTTTCCAGGACGTGTGGCGTCGGTGAACATAGCAAAACCTGACGTTGGCGTTTGGTTACCGGCCCTTTTAGGATCTGTTTGTTGAAAGTGCGGGGTGGTCTTGTGTGAGGAGTGGGCTGAGGAGGGCACTCTGACGAGCTTTCTGAGTGGCTCAAGAAGGACCCCTGGTGACAGCGTTGGGGCTGTGCCGTCTCTGCGCCTGGTCCTGCTGGCTGGCTGGCTCCAGGGTCCACCTGCCCTGGCACAGGACAGTCCACGTGGATCTGCCTCCAGGATGTCCCAGCAGTGTCACCCCAGCCTCGGGGACAACAGCTTTCCTTGAACTCCGTTTCCTACCAGGTCTCCCTGCCTGTGTGCGGCCTGCCTCCAAGTGTCTCCTCACCTCCCCCGCCCTCTGAACATCTTCCTCCTCAGACTTTCTCAGGGCAGCCCTGACTCTCCTCACACGCAGCTCTCCCTCACGCTTCCCCCACATTCATGTCTCCTTCAAGAGAGGAGCCTACCATGGACTCTGCCAACTGCGGGCCTCCTCCTCCCTGCTCCCTGCGAGGTCTGGTTCTTTCCTTGGTGGGCCCTTCCTCACCCCTCAGGGACCGCAGGGCATGAGAGAGTGGGGGTCACCCTCATATTGCATGTGGGGGGGTCTCCAACTCAGACCTTCAACATTCTCCCTAAAACAAGTCAACAGCTAGAGGTGAAAACACAAGCTATGGACTGAGATAAAATCTTTGCAAAAGACACGTTTGATAAAGGATTGTTGTCTAAAATACACTAAGAACTCTTAAGACTTAACAATAAGAAAACAAACCACCCAACTAAAAAATGGGCAAAAGACCTGAACAGACACCTCACCAGAGAAGGTATGCGGATGGCAAATAGCATGTGGAATGATGCTCCACTCATCTCTCATCAGGGGAAGGCGAATTAAAATGAGATAATACTACACACCTATTAGAACGGCCAAAATCTGGAACAGTGACAACACCGAATGTTGGCAAGGCGGTAGAGCAACACGAACTTTCATTCATTACTGCTGGGAAGACAAAACGGGACAGCCACTTTTGAAGACAGTTTTTGTTTTTTTTTTAAGGGCAGGTTGCCTTAAGGAGATGTATTTTATTTTATTTTACTGAGAGGGAGAGAGATAGAAAGAGGAGGAGGGGCGAGGGGCAGAGAGAGAGAGAGAGAGAGAGAATCCTAAGCAGGCTCCACGCCCAGCACAGAGCCCAATGCAGGGCTCAATCTCATAACCCTGAGATCATGACGTGAGATGAAATCAAGAGTGAGACACTCAGCTGACTGAGCCACCCAGGGTGCCCCTGTTTGGTGGTTGTTTGCAAACTAAACATACTCTTACCATATGAGCCAACAATTGTGCTTCTTGGTATTTACCCAAAGGAGTTGAAAACATGCCCACAAAAAACCTACACGGGGGTGTTTATAGCAGCTTTAGTCATAGCTGTCGAAATTTGGAAGCAACCAAGATGTCCTCCGGTAGGTGAATGGATAAATTGCGGCACATCCAGACAATGGGCTATTATTCAGTGCTGAAAAGAAACAAGCTACCAAGCCACAAAAAGACATGGAGGTTTTGCATGTGTGGGGGCAGGGGGTAGAGGGGAACTTTCCAAGCTTCCCACTCAATTTTGCTATGAACCTAAAACTGCTCTAAAAAAGATAGTTTATTTTTTTCTTTCTAAAAGGTAGAACGTAAAATCACAGAAATTCACTGACAGGGTTGAAAGAAGATGGTGTTCCTCATTTGGCTTTAAATTTGTGTTTCAAAATTGTTCTCACTCCTTATAGAGACTCCAGATCAATAGATACACATTTGTATAAATCTCCTAACTATCTTGTGTGAGTATAATTACATTGTGGCTAGCTTTTCTCATACGAGTTTTAATTTGTTCAATGGAAATGTCTTAAAATGTCTTCTAATGTATGTAATCATGTTTTGGCATTTCTTTAATTTTTTATGTGCCGGTGGGACTCAAGTATGAAGGGTCCCACCCTCAGTCCCTTTCATAGGCTGGCAATGTCTTACCCCTTGGACTTTGTTCTCCTGCCTGTGGTCTCCTACCTAAGCCTTCCATTCTGTGCAGTCCTGAGATGGACCTCCCCTTCTGTCGTCCCCTTTGTGACCTATGGGCGTCATGTCATTTTGTCCCAACTCAGCCAATTCTGTCACCCTGCAGGCCTCCCTTCCCAGCCAGTCTGTGGGGACTCTTCCTAGAACGCTTGACGTGCCACCCTGACTGGAGCTCCTATCACGTCTGATCATGCCATGAGGGGCAAGGCAAATGAGCAAATATGGGGCATCCTAATTCTATCATACCTGATGTCACTGTGAAGTCGGATTCATTGCTTGGGAGAAAGGAGATACTTATCCAACTAAAAAGCTTAAGCTAAAAATCCCATGGTATTGAATTTGTTTGGAAGTATGAGCTCATGAATTTTGTGTTAAAATGTTAATTATGTTTTAGCCAATGAAAGGCCCCAAATCAAGGCCAACCCATAGCAGTGAACACCCCTACACTCAAACTGTGGTCTCTAAACACCCTTCTCCACTGAATGATATTAGAGGTCCATGGAGAGATGACTGATTCCAGGTCTAGGACAGGAGATGCACAAGATGAGTTTAGAACACCCAGTTGCATGAGGTTGCTATGTTACCTAGGGTTGTACTAGGGTTCTGTTACAAAGACTCAGGAGCCAACTCTAATGATTCCCACTAGCCAAAGATTGGACAACCACTGACTATCAAGAAGAATAAGAATGGACTGTAAACACTTATGCTTAAATCCATGCGTTTGATGCTAAAAACAGAACCAAAATAACAAAACTCACTATCACCATTGAGAATCTACTCATCATTTTGAAAAATGGTATGCAAAGGGAAAGAATTTAGCATTTATCCTTCCTTTCCTATATTACTGCACCACTGGGTAGTCAAATAGCAGATGAGACAAACTTTTCCTTTATGGATGTATTCCTACTAATGAATGAAGAGGAATAATGGAAATAGAATGGCACCATTTTGTAACCCTAATGAATGAATGGATTTAGGCATGGATGGTCAACTTCTGCTGACATCATAACAGAGAGACAACCAGGCACGATATGCCTCCTGATGGAAGAACAATCACCATCTATTACATAGTCTTGGTGAAAAAAATCAAACCTGAATCTGATCAAGCGTCCAGCTCCGATCACCAATTTTAAGAAATGCAGCAGGGAAAAGAACGTGAATCGTACGTTTCTCAGGCTCCAGTGCCTACACGAATCACCGCGGAGCTTGTGAAAATGGAGTTCTGATCCTGCAGGTCTGGGGTGGGCCTGGGATCCTCCTCATTTCCAACAAGCTCGCAGGTCATGCGGATGCTGGGCTGTAGACACGCTCCCCAGGAGTAGAGAGGTCGAGATGACACCCCGGAGATGCAAACAGCAAAATCCACACTGTGGTGAGCTCCACAGGACAAACAACATGAGTTTCCTTAATAAATAAGTCGCCAGCTCGTCTTAAGAGGTAAGTCTTAAGAGACATATCAGCCGGTCACAACCGGCGATTCTTGTTTGGATCTCGATTTCAACAGACAAACTAAAAAAATGGGGACATTTGTGAGATCATTGGAAATTTGAACATGGACAAGATTAGTTTTCTAGGGCTGCCTTAGCCAAGTACTGCCAACTGGGTGGCTTAGAATAACAGGAATTCACCGTCTCACACTTCTGGAGGCCGGAAGTCCACGATGAAGGTGGCGGCTGTCTGGAGGCAGCGGGGCAGGCTCCTTCGTTGCTTCTTACAGCTCCCCTAGCCCTTGACATTCCTTAGCTCATGACAATAGAGTCCAATTTTCACATGGCGTCCTCATTTTATCTCTTGCCATGATATTTTCTCCATGCTGGTCTGTCTCTGTGACCAGATTTCCCTCCTCTCATAAGGACACCGGTAAGATTGGATTAAGACCCACCTTAATGACCTCATTTTAACTGGATAAAGACCCTGTCTCCAAATCAGGTCACATTCTGAGGCACTTGGGTCTAGGATTTCAACATTTTGCGGGGGGGGGGGGTATGATTCAATCCACAACACTTGATATTTGATAATATCACAGAAATAATGTTCATTTTTTAAAGGTATGAAAATGGTATTATGGTTATGTTCTAAAAGTTTCTTTTTCCTTCAGAGAAAGATACTAAGATATTTATAAGTGAAATGCTGAGGTGTATGTGATTTGCTGTGCGATAACATGGGAGTGGGGTGAGTGCAGGGCAGCAAGTGCTGGAGAGCATCGGCCCTGAGTTAGTTATTACTGGGCCCGGGTTGATGGCTGCGCAAGGGGTCACTGTAGCCCTCTGTTTACTATTGTAAAAGCTTGAGGTTTTTGATAATAAAGGTAAAGAGACAAAAAGATGAGCAACAAGTACCAAAAATGTAAACCTTCTCACATAGCTGACTTGGCTCCTTCCCCGTCCCCCCATGTAGGGCCCCCCCAAGGCTCACCTTCTCCCACTACGCCCCTCCCCCCCTCACACAGGCAGTCTGGCTGGGTCTTCTTTCATAAATCCTGCAGGAACCTCTGGGGCCCACACATCCTGGTGGGCTGCACACAGCTCCCCACCCCAGACTTCCTCCACTCCTCTTCCACGGGCACCCCTGCCTTGGCCAGGTTCCCCTGCACAGTAATAGGCCTGGTTGCCGTCTTTGCCCTCATGGGGGCAGCCACTGCTCAGGGAAGACGTGCCTCAGCTCCAGTGCAGCTGCGGGCCAGGAGCTCAGGCCCTGGAGGGCACTGCCTGGCCCTCTCCTCTACGTCCAGGCCAGCCCTGATGGCTTCTGAAGGAACATTGGCTTGGGGATGGGCCTCCCCCCAAAAGGATACTTGGCCTGCATTCAGTTCTCTCAAGGCTCTCTGAGGGGCTCCAGGCCAGGGCCCAGGGGCACAGCATTAAGGCCCAAGAGCCCCCTGACGGGGGCACCCCGATCAGCAGGGGGAAAAGAGCTACAAGGAAGAGAGTGTCCCCTAAGGGCCCTATGATCTCTGTCTAGGGTCCCTCCCTCCGGAAGTGAGAGAAGCTTCTAGAATATTAAACAATGAAGACAAGACAGCATAGCATTGTGGCCAACTGAGGGATCCGATAAGTGTTTACAGATGAATACCTTCAAGAAAAAAGACTTTTGTAAGTGTAACCTTACTTGGAGATAATATCAAAAAGTCTAAATATAAGGGTCTTTCCTGAAAGGGAGGGTTAGATAAAATGGCCCCAACCTCTTCTGGATCATCTCACAGACCCCATCAGGCTGGTTTCTCACAAGAGCACTCTTCAGAGGCTCCCAGGGGGACTTCCCATAGGCCTCCCTCCCAGGGCCTCTTGCATGTCTATGATCCCACAGGGAAGGGAGAAGGAAGGCTCCTTAGATCCTCCCGAGGATGAAGTTCTTGGCCTCGGGGTCTCCCAGCCCAGGTGCCATTGCTAGAGGACCATGGCCTTGCTTCCTTCAGGCAAAGCTATGGAGTGGTCAGCCGCATGTCAGCCAGAGATGTGCTCTGGCTTGTCCTGCACAGTAAATTCTTTACGCATCTATTTGTTGGCACCTACTACCTTGCCAGAGATAGTTCTAAGTCCCCGGGACACAACAGTGAGCACAAGAGACAACCATCCCCGTGTTCTAGAAGGGGAGCAGGTAAGAAACAATAAATGCAACAGAAGGTGTTAGGGATGTGTGCTAGGGAAACATTGAAAAGGGAGTGGATTTCACCTAAAGAAAACCTGGAGTTCAGGATTCTCCTGAGGAAGAGGACCCCCTGGCAGTCCCCGGGGTTTGGATCCTAACGGGCAAGAATGGGTGGGGGTTGCAGCTGTGGTGCCTCTCCTTAGCCACAGTCCCCAGTGCTCCTTAGTGCCTCACACAGGCCACCTCACTCCTGCCTGCTCCTGTGGGCATTGACCTAGAATAAGGAATATACACATGCTTGTCCTTCAACATTTTCAAGTTCAGAGCAGGCTGCTCAGACTTTAACATGTTTAAATGACCTGGGGATCTTGTTAAAATACAGGTTCTGCTCAGTAGATCTGGTTGGGGAGGTTGAGGTCGTCCACTTCTAATAAGCTCCTGGGAGGTGCTGATGCTGCCCTGTCCACGGACCACACTTTGAGGAGCAAGGGTCTCATCGATTCGAACCATTGACTTGACTATGCCCACAGGGAGTTAGTTACTGAGGACAAAAAATGCAAACAGTCCAGGTTGTGCTTCATTTTGCAACTGTTGACTTGCTAACTGCGTGCTTCAGACAGGGGAATTCATTAGCCAGTGCCGTTCGGAGCACACCCTGCTCTTCCATCTTGCCCCCTGCAAGCACATCAGAATCACCTTGGAGAGTTTCCTAAAATACCCCACCGCAGAGGAATTCAGCTAGGATGGCTTTAAAAGCTCCCCAGGTGATTGCAGTGTATGATCAGGGAGTCAGGGAGGTCTCTGTGGTGCATGAGACAAGGCATCAGAGAGCCTTCTGGAGCGAGTGAAAAGGCAAGTTGCACATGAATTGTGTTGAATGGCTAGAGTTGGACACAAAGGTCCAAGATCAGGGGAGGATGAAGCAAGGGTGCGGCACTGGAATGAAAAGATTTAAGGAAGACCCCGCAGGAACCTCTTGAAGGACACTTTGCTTTAGCAGTGACTGTGGCCTCTGAGGTGGCCAGGTGGGAGGACTGTAGGGATGCAGAGATTACTCTCTCCTGCAAGCTGGGCACTTTGAGACAGAAGGGCCTGGGGCAGCTGGTGGGAGCAGATCAGTAAGGAGACTCATCCTGGGACTTTGTTTCATGTGTGTATTTTATTTTTTTTTATTTTAAAAAGATTTATTTATTTATTTTAGAGAGAGAGGTGAGGGAGGGGCAGAGGGAGAAATAGAGGGGGGGGGTATTCCAAGAAGACTCTACGCTGAGCATGGAGTTTGACATGGGGCTGGACCCCAGGACCCCAAGACCATGACCTGAAGTGAAACGAAGAGTCAGACGCTTAATTGACTGAGCCACCCAAGTGCCCCTCACTTGTATATTTTAAACCAGATCAGATTTGTGCTTTAGAAGAACTGCTGCCATGTGGAGGGGGGAGGGCAGGGGAGAGGCTGGAGTCAGAAAATCCAAATTAGGCTGTTGTCTTGTTGAGAGATGACAAAAGCACGTTCTGGAGAAGGGGCTTGAGGGGGTGCTAGGGTGGGGAGTGTGAGTAGGGAGACCCCCAAGAAGGCATCTGGGATGTCCTCAGGGTTCTCCAATGCTCTACAGACAACATTTCTGCAGCTTCAGACCTGTACATTGCACCTGACCATAATGAGGTCACAGGTCAGCTGGGGAGGAGACTGGCAAGGAAGTTCCGCCATCTTTCACTAAGATGGCCCTTGCTTCCAACCTTATTTCTCCAACGTTTGGAGCCTTAACTCTTACTGCCACCATTCACAATGTCCTTAGTGGAGGGACGCTATTTGTAAGTTGCTCTAATGTCTCAATGCTTACCAAGAGGAAGGTGAGAAGATCAGGGACCAGGTCACTGCCACTTTTGTGTTGCCTGCTGGTGTTGTGGGAGAATGCCAAAGAGAATACAGCTGGTGACCCTTTGCCCAGAGATCTGCTTTGGTATGTGAATTTCTCTGTTCTTTCAGATTAGGCATCTACGGGCTTTTATTTCTCCTGCACAATCAAATTGGTTTATTTCCTGTTTCAGGAACTGTGTTCTTTACACTCGATCCCTAAATATGTAGTGCACTCTGGTACTTATAAGAAAAAAATAAGGTCCCAGAGACAGATAGTAAATATAGATAGCCAGCACCAGAGCTCTTCTTAGGGAGGGACCGCTTTATTCAGGAAAATACCTCTGTGCTGGGATGGCAAGAGTTGTGGTTTGGAAGGAGACGAAAAAATAGAGCTATGCTGTTGTGCTACAAACTGAGCTGCAGTTTGGGAGGGCGGGGAGCTGGGGGGGGTGGGGGTGGGGGGCCAGGGCCCACGGAAACACGTGCAAAAAGAAATGCTTGGTGTTGGGGTTGTCACTGGATTCTTAATTACTGTTATGAATTATTCTTTTAAGTAGGCTCTACACCTAGCATGGAGACCGGTGCAGGGCTTGAACTCACGACCCTGAGATCAAGACCTGAGCTGATATCAAGAGTCAGGATGTTTAACCAACCGAACCACCCTGGCACCCCTCTATTAAATATTCGTGATTAAGATGTCCCTATCTGACTGAGGTTTACATTGCTCTCATTTAAACTGTCCTAAAGCTTCCGTAAAATCCATGATCCCAGTATCTTATGTGAGCAATTTTGGGAATACAGGACGTGAATTAAGGAAAAGGGCCCAGTTTCATTTCCAGGTCAGTGTGGAGAAGTGGGAAGACACAAGACATGGAGGGATACGTGAGAACAAGAGTCAACGTGGAGTCATGGATGACCAAGAGAACAGGAACCCTCAGGGGACCTGTAGAAATCTTGGGGAGAGCATTGGGTGGACCATGGACGAAGGGTTTGTGATATGATGTAATCCTACTGAGCTCCCAAGGCTGGGGGTGACGTCAGTGGCCATCTGGGTTTCACAAAGACATATGAAGACCCACCACATACACACCCCCAACCAGGTTGAGATGGTTCTACACCAGAGCACATGATTAAACTCAGCTCTAGATTGTCTCTAGGATTGTCAGGACTTTTTTTGGTTTTAAGAAACAGAAACTCAGGGGCGCCTGGGTGGTTTGGTAGGTTAAGCATCTGCCTGCAGTTCAGGCAATGATCCCAGGGTCCTGGGATGGAGCCCCCAAGTTGGGCTTCCTGCTCAGTGAGGAGCCTGCCTCTCCCTCTTTCTCTGTCCCTCCCCCAACTTGAGTGCTTGCTCAAGTGCGTGTGCTGTCTCTCTCTCACATCTCTCTCAAAAATAAATCTTAAAAAAAAAACAACAGAAACTCAACCCAAACTGACATAAAGAGGAGAAAAAGTAATTTATTGGTTCATTCATTTAGAAAGCCGGAGGTACAGGTGCCTGGCTGGCTCATTTGGAGGAGCGTGCAACTCTTGATCTTGGGGTTGTGAGTTTGAGCCCCATGTTGGGTGTAGAGATTACTTAGATAAATAAAACTAAAAAAAAAAAAAAAAAAAAAAGCCAGAGCTAGTTTTAGGCATGGCTGACCCAGGGCTTTACTGGGTCAAAAGGACTCCCAAGTTTCCCCAGCTTTTGGTTTCTGGTTTCTTCCCTATTGGCTACATTCTCGGGTAGGCAGTCTCTCCCCTTGTGGTGGGAAGACTGAAGTGCAGAATTCTGAATAATAATAAAAAAGAAATATTGCTAAATAATGTCAACAGAAACCGGTTCACAGGGTGTAGCTGGAGGAAGTTTTTGTGAGCAGGGACAGGCATTAGTAGTGAACTTTCACTTTGGAGTGAAACGTCTTGTTTCAAGAGAAGAGAAAAAGTTGCAATAGACTTGAAGCAAGAGGGAAAGTACATGCAGGGGAGGCTGTTTGGGCTAGACAAAATTCTTTCTTGGTCTAAGCTTTGCATGACAATCCTGCCTCCGTCTTCCCAGCCTCCCTTGCGGCTCCTATGACCATGTGACCTGTTCTGGCCAATGAGGTGTAAGCAGCTATCTTCCCGGAGGATTTCAGGCAAAGATTTTACTGTCTTTGGAAAGGGCGCTGGCAGCCAAGATCGGTGGTGACCTGTCCCCTGCCATCCACCCTTCAGTCCTGGAGCTGTGGCAGCCATCTCCAGATTTTTCTTCTTTCTTCCTTGAGCAAAGACATGCCTTGGAGCCCCGGCCCAGGAAACGTCGAGCTCTGGCTAAACCACGTGGATTAAGAATTCTTTTTATCTTATTTGGGGCGCCTGGGTAGCGCAGTGGTTAAGTATCTGCCTTCAGCTCAGGGCGTGATCCCGGTGTTCTGGGTTCAAGCCCCACATCAGGCTCCTCCACTAAGAGCCTGCTCTTCCTCTCCCACTCCCCCTGCTTGTGTTCGCTCTCTCGCTGGCTGTCTCTCTCTGTCAAATAAATAAATAAAATCTTAAAAAAAAAAAAGAATTCTTTTTATCTTATTTAATTTAATCAATTAATTTATTTTTATTTAAATTCAATTAGCCAACATGTAGTAAGTACATCATTAGTTCAGATGTAGAGTTCAATAATGCATCAGTTGGGTATAACACCCAGTGCTCATCACATCACGTGCCCTCCTTAATGCCCATCACCCAGTTACCCCACCCCCAATGCCCTTCTCCTAAGAATTCTTTTAAGTCACCAAAGTAATACATAGTCAATGTAAAAAATTAAAATATACCCAAGTATGTATATAAAAAAGTGAAAATCCCTCAGCCCTTCTTTTCCCTCTAAATCCGGAGTCTGAGGAGGTAGCCCCGGTCCATGGTTTGGGGGGAAGCAGCTCCCCACATTTTCCTGTGCTTCATATGCCCTGCTAAAACTTTTCCCGCTGAATTCCGTGACCTCCGTTCAGGTGAACGTACATAGGTCAGCCTCACTCTTCCGAGTGGCCCCAGAGGAGTCCCATATTAGGCTCTGTCATAATTTATTTCATTATTCCTTTGTGAATGGATGGACATTGAGGGGGTCCGTTTTTCGCTAGAATATTATTTGTAGCCTCATTGCCTCATCTTCCCAAGAAAAAAGAAACCGCTGTCATCATCCTCATCAATTGACATTAGCGTGTGTCCACTATGCTCGGGTTTTGGGGGGCATGGAACAGAACTGGTCAGGGTCCTTGCTCTGAGGGCTTGGCTGTGTGGCTGGGGTCAATATGTCAAAAGATAAGGTCACATGCTGAGTACCCAAAGAGGACGTTTGGGGAGGAGGGAGCAAGAACTTGGGGGGTCTGGCCGGGGTGGTCCTCGTGTGAAGAAGTCCTCAGAGGTGGTTCTGGAAGTTTGGGTCGGTGGCGGGAGGGCACCCAGGCAGGGGGAGCAGGGCGGCTGAAGATGCAGAGGCCTGAAAAATGCGCAGACCTGGTTCTGCAGACGCCCCTCGGAGTGTCCAGGAAGCGCCGATCTTCCCAACAAAGGTAAAATGAGGGTGCCAGAATTCATTATCTGCCCTTTCTCAGGCCTCACAGGCTCGTCCCTGCTGCGGTGGTGGTACTTTTTTTTTTTTCTCTCTCTCTCTCTCATTTTTTTTTTTTTAATAAAAATAACTATGAAGGGTTCAAGGCGCTTTTCTTTCACAACATCTCAGCACTTAGGTCCCAGCAGCGCATGGGTGGCAAAGAATGTCCCCTGTCACCGTGGCTGCTTGCCTTTATTTGAAGAGTCTGGCTGAGCTATCTCCCTGTGACATGCTTCTTTCAGAGCGAATTATTCATGCCCCCACGGCCCCCACCTCTCCCCCAGCCCCTGGGTTCTGTTCATCCCGCAGGTGTGAAGACAGGCCCGGCCTTTGTGTGTGAGGAGTGTGTCCCCCTCCCTCCCGCTCCCTCTTGGATCCCCTCCAGGCCTGTCAAGGCTTTCCTCGTTCTGGGCTGTGCTGTGTGCGTGTGGGGCTGACGTCTCCTGTCATCCTGGCGAGGGCTGCGCGGCCCCCAGCCTGCCTCTAATCTCCCCCTCCACAAAGGGCAGCCCTGTCACTCAGGGGGACAGCAGGCGAACCTGGATCCGGAGCCCTGCCGTAATGCGTCCTCCCCGGGTGGGGTAGGAGAAAACAGGGCGAGCAGAGCGGCCGCAGCCCCCCGAATGGCAGGCTGCTGGGCAGGGGGGCAGGTGGGCAGAGAGAGGGGATATGGAACCATGTCGGGCCACCAGAATCAAGGGGCCGAGCTGAAGCTGGGAAACTGTGAGGAGAGCGAAAGGGAGCAAGCTGGCCAATCCGAGCTGTGCTAGCTAGTGGTGGGTGTGCTGGTGGGTCTGGGCGACGCTCTCAGGGCCATCATAGGAAAATGAAAATGACCTACAGAAATCAGGCCAGCATCCCCATCCTCCACCAGACTCCCAAACTCTTCCTCTGCCTCCTAGATGGACAGTGATGAGACTCTGATGTAGGGAGGCAGGGATGCCGTGAGCAAGCGGGGAATGGTGGGGTGCCGGCGTCCAACGGTTTCCCTTTACGGCCCCACTCTCCTTGGAGCAGAGGGAGGACACAGAGAGTGAATGGATCACGGATCTCTGTGGGGGAAGCGTGCGCCGCAGTGCCTGCATACAGTAGGTGCTCCCTGCTGTTACTGGCACAGACCAGAAGGGCAAGGCAGAGCCTGCAGGAATCTGTTGCCTGCGTACAAGCTTCCTCTCACTTAGCCAGGTTTAGACGTTCATTGTGCAAGTTACCAACGTGGAAAAATCAGGAGGTTCCACATAGAAATCTGGCCACACGGGGCCCACCTTCCTTCCAGGCAACAGCAGGCTGGAGCGGGGAGCAGCGGCTGTCCCCTGGAGGTGGCACATGTGTCCCCGACTCTCGTGACTCCCCCCGCTCCTTGTCACTGCAGGGTCGGCCGGCATCTCTCAGTCGTATGCTTTGCCTGGCTCCTGCAGACATTCATGTTGGAGAGAGAGCTCTGGAACCTGGAACACACTTGCGTTTGAACTGCATCATTGCTATTTATGATCCCTGCACGTCACCTCTCCGAGCCTCCGTCTCTTTATCTGTAAAATGGGTCTCACACCCCCATTCAAAGGAAAATGAGAGGAGCGTGTATACGACACCTAACCGAACTGGGCAGAGAGAGTGGATCCTGAATAAAAGGGGAGACGCTGTTGCTGAGGTTTGGTTGTCATCGTTCCTTATCGGGCCAGTGTGGTGTGCACCCCATGGGGTTAAACTTTCCCCCAAGAGTAGGCGGCTCAGAGGGCAGTGCAGGCCTCGGGGCTCCCAGGGCCTCAGCTGCAGCCCAGTCGGTGTCTGGTGGCCCATAGGGCAACGGGGGAACGTGGCAGGGGCAGCAGCCAGAGGGGCTCTGGAGGAGGCTGCGTCTGTGCAGAGGGGGACCCCTCCTGAAAACCCTCCGAGGCCGGAAGCTGGCCTCTTGGAGGGGAAAACAGGTGCTGGCGCGCCAACCCCGAGCTCCCCACTGTAAATTAATCCACCCAAGCAATTGGGAACAGAAAGTGCTTCCTGTCCCTGCCCGGGACAATGGACAATAAATGCAGCCAGCCCTCTGGGCCCCGGCCCCTGACCTCAGAGGCTTAAGGAAGAAGTTCCCAGCGCACACACACCTGCAGTGTGTTGAGCGCTTGGCATTGTTCTAAGCTTGGGGCTGAGCTGGGCCCCTTTCTCTCAGGAGCCTCCAGCTCTTTCTGGAACTGAGTCCCAGGAGCCTTCCCCAAGACATGCATTTCCTGGGGAAGGAGACCCCCCAGATGACACATGCTGAGTAAGCTTCCTTGGGTTCAGTTTCATTTGATGCATATTCATAAAGCCCCTACTACGCACAGGACCTGTACACTTAGCAGCACATCATCGGAAGGTTTTTCCTAAAAGCTGTTGTTTAACCCCGAGCCGGAGTAGAGCGCGATCACGCTCCCCCTGCGCGGCTCCCGGATGTGAGCCGAGGGGAGGCACCCAAGTGATACTCACGCCGAGGTTCCAGCGTTCCGGTCTCACTCTGGAAGCCTAATAATAGGTACAGTGTCATATCACCAGCAAGTGAGGACCGTAAGGAACGGGATGAATTACATTAATTTCTTTTTTTTTTTAAAGATTTTATTTATGTATTTATTTGACAGAGATAGAGACAGCCAGCGACAGAGGGAACACAGCAGGGGGAGTGGGAGAGGAAGAAGCAGGCTCCCAGCGGAGGAGCCTGATGTGGGGCTCAATCCCATAACGCCAGGATCACACCCTGAGCCAAAGGCAGACGCTTAACCTCTGTGCCACCCAGGTGCCCCTGAATTACATTAATTTCTGACCCCAACGATGATCGTTTTGTTAGCAAGACTCTGGTCTGAATTGGTTCCTGGGCCAACACAGGCTCTGGTGGAGGTAGGCTCCTTGGAGTGCAGTTCAAGGTCATGAGATTCCGGAGGCTCAGGGACAGAAGGCTCCTTTCTTACCTTCCAAGCCTGATAACCAGGGCTGTGGTCTGACCGTAAGAGAGAGTTTACTTTCGGAGTACGGGCATGAGCGCACGCACCAGCCGTGAGGTTAGGAACCATTCTGCTTTGCCTGGGGCCTGTTCACATTTTGTCTTTTGAAGCATAATGGACCAGTGCATTCTTAGAGTAGGGAAAAGAACAGACTCGTGTCCAACCCGAGGGGAGCTGGAGACCCACAGGGAGGGCAAGACAACTGCCTGGAGCCCCAGGACAAGGCAGGGGTGAACAGGCTTCCTTGTTCCGGGCCAGCCCTGTGGCCGTCCAGCTCCTGGGTATACGCAGGTGCTTGGAGAAAAATACGTCCTGAAAATTCCTCCTGGCAAGCTTTTATCTGTGGAAATCAGACCTGCCCATGGAGTGTGGCTCCTGCCCGTGCTCTGAGGCTGAGGCTGAGGCTGGGTGGGGGCGGAAGAAGCTGTGAGCTCTTTCCTTTCTCTGGGTGTCGTCCCGACGGCCAGGCTTCTCCCGCTCTTGGCCCTGTGGGGAGGTCCCATGTGAAGGGCCAGTCCTTCCTGTCCCCTCCCTCTGACCATTAATGAACCACTCTCTCTCTCTCTCTCTTTTCCTTTTCAGCGATTGGGCCGTTGGAATCAAAGCGGCCCTCCGGTGACTCAGGCGTTTCCCATTGCCTATTCTAGCATCCTCTACTCTTAGCACTGAGAGTTTTTCACGTCCTATTTGGAACTGATAGGAAACCCTTTCATTGTTTCAGTACATGGATATTAGCACTGATGAAGGAAGCGTTCCATCAGATAATCGGCCGTTGCAGCGAGCTGGTTTCCAGAGTCAGCGTGCCCAGAATCAGTGTGTCCCCACCTCCCAGTGACCCCCAGACTCGCAGCCCCTGGGGCACCCTCAGCCAGGATGGACAGGGGATCTGCCGGCTGCAGGACCCAGGAGTCCAGGGCTGAGCCTGGCCCCGGCCCCCATCGCCTCCACCCCCACCACCGTCTGAAATGGTGCCTTCTTGTCTCCTAGAGAGAGAGATGACAACGTGAGGAATGGGAACTGCCATTTCTCGAGTGCCCCGCAGCGGGCCGGGACTCTGCTTGGCCACCTGCAGACATTTCTTCCTCTATCCCTCCAGAGTGCTGATTTCTAGCTGTGCTCCTTGAAGCCCTAGTGTCCTGGAGATCTTCCCGGAGACCTCCGAGCAGCAACCCTTCGATCTATTGTTCCCGCTTGCTTTTTGTGTAAGACTTTATTTGAGTAAAAGATTCTGCCACTACGAAGTTGTTGGAAGAACGATGCCTAGCCACAGCTTCTAAGACAGAGATTTTATTTTGCGATTAGATATTTGCGGATGGTTTGCGTAAAGCCTGGCTCTCCCACCAGACTGTCAGTGGTGAGGACCAGGGCCGTGTCTCCTGTTCATTGTGGCCTCCCTGCCCCTGGTCAAGGGCCTGGCCTAGTAAGTGCTCAATAAAAATCTGCAGGATGGATGAATTGTTGTCACCTTCCTCCCCCCAGTTAGAGATGAGGATCTCAGGCTCATGGAGGGCAAGTGATTTTCTTTCTTTTTTTTTTTATAATGTTTTTTATTATATTATGTTAGTCACTATACAGTACATCCCTGGTTTCTGATTTTCTTAATACACACAGCAGGATTTGCACAGCAGGCCAGCGGCGCTTCTCTTCCTGGGAGAGGCTGCCGTCGGGGTTTAAGGTTCAGGCAGAGCCAGCTCTGAGAATGGGGATGAGGATGGTGGGGGAGAAAGAGGAGAGGGGTTTCCCACAGCACTATTCTGATTTCTATGAGGGAATTTCCCCTTGATGACTTCTGTCCCTTTTTTCAGGGCTGAAGTGACAACCCATGTCCACGTCCCTGGTTAAAGGTGCTCGCTCCTGCAGGAAACACATGTGCAGTTTGGACAGAGCCATCTGTGAGGGAGCTGCTCCAGAGGAAAGGGCTGAGCGCTCGGCTATTCTCAGCTCTCCCCTCTCCGCGGGTGCCAACTGGGTCGGCTTCTCTTGGTTCTGGATTCTAACCGCACCCACCATTTATCGAGCATCCCTCACGCCCAGGTACCTTGTAGACGATAACATCAATCCTCAGACTGAGCCCTCCACGACAGGCATGTCTGTATCCAGCTCAGAGAGGGGACACTGAGACCCAGAAGGCCAGATGGCCTGCTGAAAGTCACACGGACTTGGCAACTGCAAACCTGGGTCCTTCTAGGCCTCTCTGCCCCCGCCCCCTGGCCCCGACCTGCCACTTCAGTAGGCTGGGCGTTCAGAGGGGATCGGGGAGCTGGTGGAAAACACAGATTCCAGGCCTCACCATGGAGAGCTGGACTCGGCAGGCCCCGGGCGGGCCCAGGAATCTTCGTTTTGACAGTGGTCAGGTGATTGCTGTGCACAGGCAGGTCTGTAAATGGCTGGTAGATGATTCATTGCCTCACTAGCCCTCCTGATCTAGGCATGGAGAGCTGCCTTTCTTGTGTGGTCTGGCTGAGATAGAGACGGTGGTGGGAGAGCAATCTATTTTCTAGGCCCCAAAATCCTCCCCGGAAGGATGAGCCCTAGGACCCATGTTATCTTACCCTGAGATAACCCCAGAAATCTTATGTGTGGCCATCTTTTAACAGCCACAGAAAAAAATCTCACCCATTCCCAGAGCTGACTTTAGGCTTATTTCATTTATTTATTCTTAACGTGCTGAAATACACCCAACATCGAACTTGCCATCTTAACCGTTTTGAAGAGTGAAGTTCAGGGCTTTAAGTACATTTACTGCCCAGATGGATGGATGGGCAGCCATCCCCACCATCTGTCTCCAGAACCTTTTCGTCTTCCCAAACTGAGATGCTGTCCCCATTAGATGCGAGCTCCCCATTCCCCTCCCCCAGCCCGGCAGCCGTCATCCTACTTCCTGTCCCAGTGCATTTGGCTCCTCGAGGGACATCGTGTAAGTGGATCATGCCGGATTTGTCCTTTTGTGTCTGGCTTCTGTCACTAGGCATAATGCCTGCGCGGTTCCCCCGCGCTGTAGCGTGTATCAGAATTTCCTTCCTTTTTTAAGGCTGAATAGTACGCCATGGTGTGGATAGACCACACTTCACCCATTCATCCATTGATGGACACTTGGGTGGCTTCCACCTCTTGGTCATTGTGACTTCAGCTTTATTTTAACATTATCGAATTGCGCACATCGAAAACTAACACCTGCCCCGTGTCCTGCTACAGCAATAAAACCAGAACAAATGGATCCATTTAAATACAGTCAACGTGACAAGACTAATGACATTCAAATGGACAACATTACCTCCCAGCTGTGGGTGCTGTTGTCTCACCATAACCTGGTTGGGAGAGGGAGAGGGTGTCGGCTGCCTCGGTGCAGACGCCCTGGAATCTGGCACGTTCTTTAGCCACTTGCAACTACTCAATTTTCCTACCCTTTTCTCACTGGAACTATTGCAAAGCCTTCGTTTTTTATGACACACACAGATGCTGCCTGCCCTTCTCTTGTCATGGACGCACTCTTTCCGTCTTAGGTCTGCCTTCGCTGTTAGTGTCCTATGGCCATAGAGTTGTACTCGATGGCTATCGGGAGATGAAAAGCCCGACTGCTGGTACTGGAATTTCTGGCTGCCCTTGGTTAGCAGGCAGCCATGTAAATGATTATGGGAATGACTTCTGGAAGCTAAAAGCCCGTGGTGCACTAGGAGAGCCTGGAGCCTGTGCCCGCCGGCCCTGGTTTGAGAAACACTGGGCTAAGCTCTTGTTCAGGCTGCTTCTGCCTGCATGTGACGTCAGTTGCTGCCTGAAGTTGCCACCTCGTCTCTCAGGCCACCAGTGGGCTTCCAGGCTGTCCTCGCTGACAGAAGAGCGCCTCTTGTCCTGTCCTAAAATCCTGGTCCCTCTGAGACTTCTGTTTCCATTCTGGTTTCCCCACTTCTCGTTTTCAGTTCATTGCTTGGCAGGCTCTGAGATCAGAGAAACCCACCTCCTCAGATTATGGCCTCTGCCCAATGCCCGGGACATGTGGGGCCTCTCTTTGCCCTATTTCATTCTTCTTCTTCTTCTTCTAAATAAATATTGTATTTATTTATCTGAGAGAGAGAGAGAGAGAGAGCACAAGAGGGGGGAGGGTCAGAGGGAGAAGCAGACTCCCTACTAAGCAGGGAGCCCATTGTGGGACTCGATCCTGGGACTCCGGGATCATGACCTGAGCCGAAGGCAGTTGCTTAACCAAATGAGCCACCCAGGCACCCTATTTCTTTCTTCTTTTCTCCTCCCGGCATGGACTCTGTAGAACCTTGATGATTTTTAACAGTCCAAGTGAGCATTTACTGAGCACCTGCTGTGTGCCACACATTGTTTCCTCAAAGCACTCCTGCCGGTCAGGAAGGACCGTGGTGTCCGCACTTTCCACCTGGGACTCTCCGAGATGCCAGGTTAGTTTGCCCAGGGCCGCACGTGCCGTAAGTGACAGAGCCAGGCCTGGCCGACTCCTCTGGGCTCCTCACCGTCTCCACCACCAGGGGCCATTCTTTGAGTAGAATTCTTGGGCTGTCGCTGTCTGGCACCGTCAGTAGGAGGTGAACTGGCTTTGAAGCCGGTTCCCAGGCCGTGCCCGGCCGGCATGGAAAGTTGGCTGTATGCTTCCAGGAGGCCGCTTCCTCAAGCAGCTGGCGTGGAAGATGAACAAACATCTCTTTTCCCCGACGTCAGGTTTTCCCTGCACTAAATAATGATTGCCACTGTAGCTGAACTCAGTTCGCTTTCACTGTAGCTGCCTGGTGGTCCCTTTCGGGGGGCGATGGGCGAGCCCGGCTCCGAGGGGCTCCTTGGGGCACCCACGGCCGTCTGTCTGTCACATTGTTTATGTGGGAAAGCGGTTCCGCCATCCAAACAACAGCCTTACAAAGGAATTTTAGGAACACAATTAGTTCATAAATTGGGAACTTCCCGTCTTTGTTGGAGTGGGGGGATGGGCACAGTAGCGCCGTGAACACTAAATGAGATAATACATCAGAACACTCGCAGCATGGGGGCGCCTGGGGGCTCAGTCCATAAGCAGTTGCCTTCGGCTCAGGTCATGATCTTGGGGTCCTGGAATCAAGCCCCACCCACGTGGGCCTCTGCGCTCAGTGGGGAGCCTGCTTCTCCCTCTGCCTTTGCCCCAGCTCTTGCTCTCTCTCTCAAATAAATAAATAAATAAAATCCTTAACAAACAAGCGAACAAACCCACAGCATGGTGCATTGTACCCATTCAAATTACCGTTATCGTTATTTCATGTAAAAGCAAAATCTGTGTGGCTCCGGGTGGCCGAACTGGGACCAACAAGCGACAGGTGGTTTATTTCTCCTCCACTAGAGGCTTCCTGATGCATTAAAGCTGCTCGAAAATGGAGCAGGCTGGCAGTGAGTCCCCGTCACGGAGCGGAGACGGGCAGTTGAGATGAGGAATGCACACGGTGAAGGGAGGCTGGGGTCACAGGGCCTTTGGCGTTCCATCCAAAGGTCAGGTTCTAGCTTCTCTCTCTCCCTTGGCCAGCCCTCGGCCCAAGTCAGGCTGATTCGCCAGCGCCCCAGCACACATCTCTGTCGTGTCCTGCACAACGCTTCGTGGCACCTCCGGGCGACTCGTCCAGGCAGCAGAGCAAGGACTTTGGAGCTAGCAGGTTCTAAGTCTGAATCCTGACTCTGCCACTGCTCAGGAGTTTAACCCCAGACAAAGTGCTTATGTTTTCTGTGCCTGTCGCTGGAATTAACAGTATGAATCAGCCCGGGTTGTTGAGAGGATTAAACGAGAGAAAATACGTAAGGTGTCATTCGGAACGGGACTCCGGTTGCTTCCCTTGCTGGCTGGGAAAGTCACTGGGTCTCTCTGAGTGTCAGTATCTTCAATGCGGAGATGGAGCCATGACACTTAGCATGAGGTCGTGGTCCTAGTGACGCTGGCAGTCACTGAGAAATACCTGGCATGGGCTAGGCCCTCGATAGAGCATTATTTCAGGCTTAACCAAGTCCTTCCCATGTGCCATTAAACCTTTCTCAATTTTCCTTTTCTGCTACCACAGCTAACATTCACTGAGCATTTACTATGTGCCAGGCACGGTTTTAGGTGATTTCCGTAGAACACCTTGTTATTCCCATCACACCCCTGTGTATGGACAGTGTTGGTCTCCACAGTACAGAGGAGGAAAGGGGTGGTCAGAGTCACACACCTAGTTCAATGGCAGAGTCAGGGTTTGGATCTGGGCCTTTCTGGCTACAAAGGTCTTGCTCAAGAGGGAGTCAATCTGGAGGCCTGCAGGTCGCTTGGCTGGCCGGGCGCCCGATGTCCAGCTGCATCCCCTTTGCAGCGCTGCCAGGCAGCGCCAGGATGCCGGACCGCGGGCTGGCTGCGCGTGTAGGCACTCATCAGCTCCAGAAGAGTCTGAAACCTCCCCTCTGCTCTCGCCAGCCTGGTCCTCCAAACCTCTGCAGACCCTACTTAAATCACCTCTGGGAAGTCAGTTCCTAGCCTCCACACCCACGGCTCAGGGTCCCAGAGCCCCTGGACTGGTACAAAGCGGTGCGAGCAAGAGGCAGTGTGGAGACTGGCAGGAAGTCGAGAGGCGACAGTTCTGCCGTGGCTCTGTGTCCAACGGCTGTGACTTTGGGCAAGCTGGTCAAACTCTCTGAATTTTCCCTTCCTCCTTTTTTAACATGAAGGGTCACTAGAGATTTCCCAATAGTGATTCCAACACAAAATTTCTCTGATTGTTAGGACGAGAACTAGAAATAGTATTTACATCAGTGGGAAAGTGGATTAGGACAGTACAGTCAAGAAGAGGGACCTTGAATGAGGCTGAATGTAAGAAGTGGCTCAGATACTGACCAAGATTTCTCTTGAGATCCTACAGCTTCAATTACAAATAAATTGTTCCCTCCCTACGGGGTGAAGATAGTAAGCAAATAGACTGAGCTGGGGCTTAGGGTATAAGGAAGAGGAGGTGCTGGCCAGGGGTGGCGCTGAGTCTTTCTTCATCAGCATATCTCCAGAATCCATCTTCTAGATCATTCTTTCCTTGTCATATTTTGAAGCAGAGGTTAGGCTCTCAAACCTGCTATAGTGACACTGTCCTTCCCAGTGATCTGCTTTCGGAAATTTGTTTCAAATTTAGCTACCTTGCCTACAATTAAGACATGCTGTCACCAAGGGGCAGTGCTGTTTCCATCTTGCCTGTAGACTCGGGGTTTAATGGTAGCTGTGGTTTGTCAGAATTGAAGATGATACTGGCTTAAAGTGTGTGTGTGTGTGTGTGTGTGTGTGTGTGTGTGTGAACAGAACCGTGCCTGAGCATTTTGGTAGCGGCCAGCTCTGTTCCAGATGCCATTGAGTCCTTAAGCCACACCCTTCCCTCAAATTCTCACCCATGGAGCTATTACGTCATGTAAGAGATCTCTTTGGGAATTAGGAAAGGGTACATCTATGGAATAGAAAGTCATGGCTTTTTCCTTTGAAAAGGAGGTAAGAGTTCTGATTTTTGTAAAGATGACTAAGTGATTTGTCCCCACCTTTTCACAGAGGACAATTAGAAAAACGACCATCCAAAACAGAACAAAATGCCTGCTTGAAAGCATCAGAGAGCTACCAACACTGTGAGGCATTACTGGGCCAGCACCCGATATAAAGTAAAAAAATCAGAAAGGTGAGTTCGGATTTGGGACCACTTTTTCCATGAGGGTGTTTGCCGGTTTCAGAAGAGGTAGCTAAGACCTGAGCCACTCCTCCTGACAGTTGGTGGGGCTAGGAAGAGAAAAGTTGGTGAGAGCTGATCTGCTGCTTGGGCCCTGAGTCAGGACCCTGAAGCATGACGCCCTGGGAGTAAGGGTGAAATGGAGGTGGACCTAGACTATTCCTGGCAGGAACTGCTGCTCGGTTTTAAAGAATCTCTAACCCTAAAACTGGACTTAGGACTTAGTGCCTAAGGGACTAGCAGTGACTTTCTGGAGATGTTTAATACCTTTACATGCCTTTTGGGAGGAAGATTTTAATATGTTTCTGCTGGAACATAATATTCTAGACCCCACATTATTTCTACAAACAATGTTTAAGAGTTTAATACCAAGCGGCGCCTGGGCGGGGGGAGTTGGTTAAGTGTCTGACTCTTGGTTTCAGCTCAGTTAGTGATCCCAGGGTCTTGAGATCAAGCCCTGTGTGGGGCTCCACGCTCAGTGCAGAGTCCGCTTGGGACTCTCTCTCTCCCTCTTCCTCTGCCCCTCCCCGCTGCCCTCTCTCTCTCAAATAAATAAATAAGCCTTTAAAAAACATTTCATTTTATCATTTATTTATTTATTTGACAGAGAGAGAGCGAGCACAAGCAGGGGGAGCAGCAGAAGGAGATGGAGAAGCAGACTTCCCGCTGAGCAGGGAGCCCCATGCGGGGCTTGATCCCAGGACCCTGAGATCATGACCTAGGCTGAAGGTAGACACTTAACCAACTGCACCACCCAGGTGCCCCTAAAAACGATTTTAACATCAAGTACACAATAAAAGTAGCTAGGCACAGGCACAGAGAAGGCCGTATGAATGAAAACCAGAAGGAACAACAGACAATGGGAAACAGATGAGAAGAAACAGACAAATCCACAATTTCAGTGGGAGGTGTTAATATGACTCTTACCTCTCCCAGTAACTTATAGAATAAGCAGGGAAAAAATCAGTAAGGATATAGAAGATTCAAGTTACATGATCAGCAAATTTGACCTCCCAGACACATGTAGTACATTGAACACAGCTACTTTAGAATAGACATTCTTTTCAAGCACACATTGGAAATTTACGAAAAATGTACTTATACTGGAACGCAAATCTTAAAAAGCTTTGAAGAATTGAAATAATACAGAATATGTTCTCTGACCACAAGACAATTTAGTTAGAAATAAAGGTATCTAAAAAACTATCTTAAAAGGATATCTTACAAACATCCTCACATGTTTGGAAATTAAGCAATAGTCAAAATCTGCAAAAACCCTAAGGGCCAAAAGAAAAAGAAACATGATGGCAATTAAAAATATGTTTTGAATGGATGATGATTAAATATCACATGTTAAAATGTGTGGAATGCAGTTAAAGCCATGCTTGGAGGGAAAATTATAGCCTTAACACATATATTAAAAAAGAGGAAAGGTTAAAAATAAACGAGTGAGACGGTTGGTTCTCTTTCACTCTCTAGTTTTTAAGTTGCACAAACAGGGTATGAAGTCATATTATTTTTGCATCTCGTTCGAACGAGGTTTAACATTTTTGTGTGGCAAAATGTTATCCACATCAGGGGTGCCTGGCTGGCTCAGTTGGTAGAGCGCGTGACTCTTGATCTCAGGGTTGTGAGTTCTAGCCCCGTGTTGGGGGAAGAGATCACTAAAAAAAGTAGAAAATGTTATACACATCACTGCAGAAGTCCTCATCTAATTTGACATGTCAACAGCATTTAATATGGTTGATCACTCTCTCATTCTTGTAATTCTTTTTTTTTTTTTTTTTTTAGATTTTATTTATTTATTTGACAGAGACAGAGACAGCCAGCAAGAGAGGGAACACAGCAGGGGGAGTGGGAGAGGAAGAAGCAGGCTCAGAGCAGAGGAGCCTGATGTGGGGCTCGATTCCATAACGCCAGGATCACGCCCTGAGCCGAAGGCAGACGCTTAACCGTTGTGCCACCCAGGCGCCCCCATTCTTTTTTTTTTTTTTTGAAGATTTTATTTATTTATTTGACAGATATAGATACAGCCAGCGAGAGAGGGAACACAAGCAGGGGGAGTGGGAGAGGAAGAAACAGGCTCATAGTGGAGGAGCCTGATGTGGAGCTTGATCCCATAACGCCGGGATCACGCCCTGAGCCGAAGGCAGACGCTTTAACCGCTGTGCCACCCAGGCGCCCCCAGGCGCCCCCATTCTTGTAATTCTTTCTTGTAGCTCTTTCTTCACTTGGTGCTCAGGCCGCGGTGAGCCTGAGCCAGCGCCTATCAGCTTGTCAGAGTTGATTGTGTGCCAACAGCCTGTTCAGTGACATCTCATTGGTACCTTGAAATGGGCCATGGTGGGAGTGTTCACACCATGGAAATTGGAAGACACTACAAATCAGTGCATCCATCCATCCTTCCATCCATCCATCCATCCATCCATCCATCCATCCATCCATCCATCGTTTTCAGCAAGCAGGTTTACCAGCTCTGGAACACGAACTCCCTCTTGCCTCTCCTCACCTTTGCTGGCTGCTCTGAATCAGGCCCCAATGGCTCTAACCTCTCCCCTGACTCCACACACGGGTCTCCTTCTGCTGACTCAGCACTTTTGGATGGCTTGGGTTTGCAGTGCCCATTGGACCTCCAGGTGGACGTGGAGTCACTCCCCTGAGTAATGGGGAAGTTGGATGGTCAACAGGGCTAGGAAATCTGAGGGAGAGGTGGGTGGGAAGGTAGGGGAGGGTAGTGGCTGCCACCCAGAGCTCTTAAAATACACCGAGGGAGAGTTGAGGTTTAAGTACGCTAAAGTTGAACGTGCGGGAAGAGCTCCTCGGGGGTTCGGAAGAGGGTTTTAGGTGGTATGCCAAAGGGCCTAGATATTTGTTTAAATATAGTGATAGGGACATAAAAGCTTTCTTTTAGGGGTGCCTGGGTGGCTCAGCCAGTTAAGTGTCTGACTTCAGCTCAGGTCACGATCTCGGGGTCCTGGGATTGAACCCCGCATCGGGCTCCCTGCTCAGCGGGGAGTCTGCTTCTTCCTCTCCCTCTGAGATCTCTCTCACTTTTGCTCTCTCTTAAATAAATCAATAAAATCTTTTAAAAAATGCTTTCTTTTAAAATACTTTCATTTTATTGTATGCTTATTTATTTGCTTATTTTTGTGTGTGACGGGATTAAGCGTACTTAAAGCAGGAGACTACGCGGGGCAGGGAGGTATTTGAAGCACCGAAGAGTTCGCGCCTCCTCCCGCCGCCTCCCGGGAGGACATCCAACCACCGCCATATACGCCCCCACTTCCAAGTTCTTTCTCTCCTTTTCTTCAGTAAGTGTTGGCCGAACACATTCTATGTGCCAGGTGCTATTCAAGGATTAGGAATAGGGACGCGAGTAAAACAGACTAAAATACTAAAATACTTTCATTTGTAAAACCAAGCCCATCGAAAGGAGAAATAATAAGTAAATGATAACACAGGTGTTATCAAATAAAGCAACGATTGTGAAGGTGGTGGGAGAACGGGGGAGGTCTGAAAACTCAAACAGAGCGAAAATGGGGAGGAGGTGGGATGGTGTGAGCCAGCTGACACCTCCCTGTCCCAGGAAGCTGGGCGACCGTGGTTTGAGCTGATAAATGAAGTGATGGCAGTTCTAGGCCTTGCTTTTAGGTGTATGGGATGAGCATAATAGGAAACCAAAATCAGAACGAACTACCACTGTTTACTTGGGGGAGCCCGAGGCCAAGCAGGGGTCGTTGCTTTTCATTATAAGCCTTGTGCTACTAGCCTTTAGAAAAAATTAACAGACTTTATATTCTAAGACATTTTTAGATTGATGGAAAAATTAAGGCTCTCCCCCAGTTTCCCTTATCATTAGCAAGGAAAGTGAGAAACTGTCATAGCCAAAAGGAGCCTAAGGAGATGGGGTCCTGGGACAGAAAAAGGACCTTTGGTAAAAACTAAAGACATCTGAATAAAGTATGAATTTCAGTTAATAATAATGTTATACTGTATGGTGACTAACATAACATAATTTTAAAAATTTAAAGGAAAAATAATGGAAATAATTAATTAGTTAATAATTAGTTAATAATTATTAATTAAAATAATGTTGTCAGTGTTGGTTCATTAATTGGAACGAAGGTACCACACTAATGGAAAATAGTACTAATAAGGGGAACTGGGTGAGGAAGTACGGGATCTCTCTGTGCTAGTTTTGCAATTTTATTGGAAGATGTTAATGAGTTTGGGGAGGAAGACCCTAGAGGTAAAGGGTCATTCTCATCATGTCAGATCACGGGAGCCCGCTGTCAACATGATGCATCACTGTGGATGTTGACCTTGAGTACCTGGCTGAGGTCATGCTTGTTGGGTGTCTCCACCGTGGAGTTACTCCTTCTCCCCTTTTCTGCAGCAAGCTCTTTGGAAGGAAGTCACCAGGTGCAGCCCACACCAAAGATATTTCGTGTGGAATATCTTCATAACTTACTTGGAGTTCTTCTGCCTGAGGGATTTGTCTCCTTCCTCCACTTAGTAATTTAGTCAGTCATTCATTGATATCAGTATGGATATTGATATCGATATGGATTTCATATTTGGGCTACTTGACTTCTTTATTTTAGTAAAATACACATAGGATAAAATTTACTTTTTAAATTAAGTTTATTTTATTGATAAGATTATTTATCTATTTATTTGTCAGAGATAGAGTGAGAGAGAGCACAAGCAGGGGGAGCAGCCGGCAGAGGAAGAAGCAGGCTCCCCGCTGAGCAGGGAGCCCGATGTGGGGCTCAATCCCAGGACCTTGGGGTCATGACCTGAGCTGAAGGCAGACGCTTAGCCGACTGAGTCACCTAGGCGTCCCTTAAATTAATTTTAAACGTACAGTTCAAAAGAGAAGCTGTCACAGAGATAAAAGACAGTCAAAAATCCTGTGTGTCGTTTGGGCTAGTCAGCTAGGTCTCTGAGTGATTTTTGCAAAATCCATATGAGTGGTTTTATAAACTGCATCTCGTCACTGGCCAAATGAAGAATGAATTCCCTTTCTTCTGTACCGCCCTGACATAACGGAGGTGAAAAATCATGTTTTTGTGTACAAAATACGAAATTGTAATCAGTGTGGAATTTTTGTCACTGGCGGCTCAGAAGAGCATGTGATCGTGCTGGTCAGTCAGCGTGTCACCATATACTGTATCATATATTATCATTCAATTTTGGCAGCCCATGAGCTAATTCATATGAAAGTACTTTGTCGATAGCAAAATGTTAATAGTAAATTTTTTTCTCAGCTGGAGCCTCCCTTCTTATTTAATAAACTTTTAGAGCTGACAAAAATAAACGTACAGCTCAAGGACATTAAGTACATGGCTCTGGGGTAGAATCATCCCCACCATCCATCTCTAGAACTTTCTCATCTTCCCAAACTGAAACTCTGTCCCCATTAGATACTAACCCCCCATTCCCTCCTCCCCCAGCCCCTGGCAGCCACATCCTACTTTCTGGGGCACTTGACTTGCTAGCCATCTGAATCCATGGATGAAAATCTCGTTGGCAGCTGATTCCCCAGAGAACAGACCGAGGAGGACGGTGTGCACAGGAGGTGTGCTGGGGAGCCTGACAGAGGCCTCGGGAGCATGCACCCCCTGCCCCCTGCCCTGCTTCCGGGGGAGCTCTGGTGCTGGGCCCCAGCCATTCCAGGCCAGGTGGAGCCCTGGGGAAGGAGGGTGGCCTCGGGGGAGGCAGCACTATGTGGCTGACAGCAATTCCTGGAGAGGGACACAGCTGTGCGCCCTCAGCCGCCAGCCGTCCCCGCAGCTGGGGAACAAGTGGCCCTTCTGTCCTGGGGCCGGGCACCGCCTCTCCGTCTGCAGTGGTCTGCAGTTTTGCAACCGGGGCATCCAGCGGTTGCTTTCCTTTCATTTCTCCTGTTCAGGACTTCCGCCTTTAGAAAAAATTAATAGACTTTATGTTGAGATGTTGAGAATTCATCTTTTCAATCAATCCTGGACGATTCTTAGCCATCATCTCTCGGAATACTTCCTCCCTCCAGGTCTCTCGTCTCTCTCCCTGGCTCTCCTAATGCCCTGTGTTGGGCCTTTCATTCTCTCCTCTGACCCTCGCCCTCTCTCCTGCAGCTTCCATCTCGTGGCCTCTGAGTCAGCGTCCAGACGCCCCATCGGCTCTGTTTGTCCTTCTCTAATCCGCGTCACTGCGTCCTGATGGACTCTCATGCCTCCACTTTTTTCATTGTGAATATTTTATTTTTAATGTTTTGGGGTTCCACTCGGTTCTTTTTCAAATGTGTTTTTTTGAAAAAATGGTTTCTTTTCCTCTTACGTGTCAGATTCCTTCTTTTCTAGCTTGGTTTGCAACTTGCCATCAGTTTGTGTCTGATGATTCTCTCTGCAGTTCGGGGCTCCAATCCTGTCGTCGGTTGCGTCTTCTGATAGCGGGTTCCCCGTGTGTCTTGGCGCTGGGGCTGCAGTGGCGTCGTTGGCAGGCCTGTGTCTGTGGTGTCTGCGTAGCCGTGGTTGAGGGTGGGTCTCTGGGAAGATACTGTTGCTTCTTCCAGGTAATGTGCCTGAGCAACAAGCCAGGGGTTGTTTTTTACAGTAATTGATCAGCTTGGGGAGAGTTGCCTAAACTTTAACCCATAACTCCAGTGTTGGTGGAAGGGTGGTTGGAATTCTTGTGGGGAGATGTTTTCTCTCTGTTTAGGGTCCTGACACTGATAGCAATCCTCTTATTTACCTTGGTCACTCAAGGGACTTTTCTACCAGCCACCATTATTTCACTGAGGCGGGAGCTCTTCAAGGATCCCCGAGAGGGTTGGGGATTCTGTTACCACCTCCTGACCCCCACAGGCTGTCCCCACGGGACTGTGAGGACCTGAGCTTTGCTTAGATTGACAGCTCTGGCCATCACCTGCCCCTGCAGAATTTCTTTCTTTCTTTCTTTCTTTCTTTCTTTCTTTCTTTCTTTCTTTCTTTCTTTCTTTCTTTCTTTCTTCTTTCTTTCTTTTCTTTCTTTTTTTTTTATAAAGATTTTATTTATTTATTTGACAGACAGAGAGAGAGAGAGACAGCCAGCGAGAGAGGGAACACAAGCAGAGGGAGTGGGAGAGGAAGAAGCAGGCTCCCAGCGGAGCAAGGAGCCTGATGTGGGGCTCGATCCCAGAGCACTGGGATCACGCCCTGAGCCAAAGGCAGACGCTTAACGACTGCGCCACCCAGGCGCCCCCGCCTGCAGAATTTCTAAGTGCTGTGTTCTTTTCCAGTTGCCCCTTCATTTATTATTATTATTATTATTATTATTATTATTGAGATAGAGAAAGAGAGAGAGAGCGGGGGTAGGAGTGCAGAGGGAGGGGGGAGAGAGAATTTCAAGAAGAGACAATCCATGTCTGGTGTGAAGCCTGATGCGGGGCTCGATCTCATGACCCTGAGCTCATGACCTGAGACAAAATCAAGAGATGATTAACCGACTGAGCCACCCAGGTGCCCCCATTTTTAGATCAACTTTTTATTTTAGAATAACTTGAGATTTATAGAAAAGTAACAGGGAGTTCCCATAGACTCTGTATCCAGTTTCCCCTACTGATAACATATGAGACTGATGTGGTAGTTTGTCATGACGAATGAGCCAATGCTGACTATTATTATTGACTAAAGCCTGTACTTTATTAAGATTTCTTTAGTTTTTTTTTTTTTTTTAAGATTTTATTTATTTTTTTGAGAGAGATAGTGAATGAGAGAGAGAGCACAAGCCAGGGGAGGGTCAGAGGGAGAAGGAGAACAGACTCCCCGCTGAGCAAGGAGCCCTATGCGGGACTCGATTCCAGGCACCGGGGATCATGACCCAAGCCGCAGGCAGACGCCTAACTGACTGAGCCACCCAGGCGCCCAAGATCTCTTTAGTTTTTATCGAATGTCCTTTTTCTGTCTCAGGATCCCATCCAGGAGATTATGACATTTAGATGTCACGTCTCCTCGGGCTCCTCTAGACTGTGACAGTTGCTCAGATTTTCCTTGTTTTTTGATGACCTTGAGAGTTTTGTGAGTACGGGTCAGGTATTCCATAAAGCCTCTCTCAGCTGGGATTTGTCTGATGTTTTGCCAGTGGTTTAACTGGGATTGTATGTTTTGGGACGAAGACCACAGAGGTAAAGTGCCTTTCTCATCACATCGTATCACGGGTGCACGTGTCGATGTAACATATCGCTCTTGGTGCTGACCTTGAGCACCTGGCCGAGGCCATGCTTGTCGGGTGTCTCCACTGTGAAGTTACTCTTTCTCCTCCTTCCTACCCTGAACTCTTTGGAAGGAAGTCACTGGGCACAGTCCACACTGAAGGGGTGGGGGTTTTACTTCACTTTTTTTGATGCTCTTTCACTTTGACCCTTAGGAATTTTCCTTCCTTTCCTTCCTTCCTTCCTTCCTTCCTTCCTTCCTTCCTTCCTTCCTTCCTTCCTTCCTTCCTTCCTTCCTTCCTCCCTCCCTCCCTCCCTCCCTCCCTCCCTCCCTTTCTTTCTTCCTGCAAGATCTGCAGTGCATTGAAAGGAATGTTTATTATACTTTAACCAATTCTAGGAAATACTAGGCTACTCATAACTGTGTGACTTGGGCAGGCTACTTAACCTTGCTGTGCCTCAGTTTCTCATCTGAAAAATGGGAGACTCATATTCCCACCAGAGAGGGTCGCTGTGAACAAACATATAAAGTGCTCAGAATGGTGTCTAAGTGCAGTAAGTGCTATGTGTCAGCTATTATTAGAATATTATTAGAATTATTAGACTGCCTATTGCCCACTGTCATTTTGCTGGAAATAGAATTCCCATGTACTCTTTTGTTTTTTAAATAGGCTCTACACCCAACATGGGGTTTGAACTCACGGCCCTAAAATCAAGAGTCGCACACTCCACTGAGCCAACCAGGCACCTCCCCCCACCATGTACTCTTATTTTTTTGAGACAGAGAAAGTGTGAGAGAACATAAGTGCGTGAGTGGGTGGGGGAGGGGCAGAGGGAGAGAGAATCTCAGGCAGGCTCCATGCTGATGTGGGGCTTGATCTCACGACCCTGAGATCATGACCTGAGGCGAAATCAAGAGTTGGACGCTTAACCAACTGAGCCACTCAGGTGCCCCTGTACTCTTCTGATTAAAAAATATTTCTGAAAGAATGATGGCATTCCGGGACTGTGTGGCTGGGCCCAGAGGCTTGGGGGAATGGCAAGACAGCCACAGCCCATGCAGACAGCCATGTCCAGGACAGAATGGCCAACACCTGACCAGGAAGTATCAGGAAGCCACGTGAAAGAGAGAGGGATGGACAGGCAGAGCAGATGGTCGGAGAAGCCGCTTGTTAGCCAGGTGGTGCGGCCAAGATGGGTGCTCAAGACAGGATTCCACACTGGGAAAGGGCTGGTGGGAGCCTGTGTATCCTGGACACAGGGTTAGACTTCCTTTCCATGTCAGAGATCAAGGCAGGTGGAATGTTCTAGAAGTCTGAGACCCAACCAACTGGCTCCCACACTGGGGAGGAAGCTGTCTTGTATCCCTCACCAGAAGCTTGGAGACAATTTTTGAGGCCTGCCTTGAGCTAGAAGAAAGCTCCAGGTATCATTCCAGGCTGAACTCTTGCTGGTTGCAGGACCAACCACAGCTATCGGGGGGTGGCTGGAGGCTCACTTGAACGGGGCCAGGCGGGGCAGGGCCCAGGCTGACCCACAGCAGCAGTGTCTGGCAGCCGGCGTGCTGGCACCCGTCGTGGCAGACTCTGGTGGTCAGCTGCCCAAAATCCATTCCCATCCTCTGCCTATAATATAGTAGCTGATAATCGGCTGGGGTAGCTTCGAGGAGGGCTTTTCTTTCTGATACAAAGAGATGGACTCAGCTCCAACCCGTCCTTGTTCTTCCCTCTCCTTGTCTTGAATGTGGATCTAATGGCTGGAATGACAGCATCCATCTTGTGACCATAAGGAAAGAGATTCACAGAGATTTCAGCCCAGGCGTGCTCCAGCCATCGAACAGCATTCGGATTTCTCCTTACGTGAGATAAATAAATCCCTATTTAAGTCACTGAATCACACACTGTGTGTGTGACTGAACATAATCCTAGTTATACCCCAGTCTATCATCAATTTAGCCACCCCTAGGGATCTTTCTAAAACACAGGCATCATTGTGCCCCTCTTCTTGGGAGATATCCTGCTCTATCAGCCTAACGGGAATGAAACGACTGAGAACACCCCGGGCTTGTGGAAGGTCTAGGAAAACAATTCCTAGCATTCGCTGCTGGTGGTACTATGCATTGGTACAACACTTGGGGAGAATAATTGGCAATAGCTTTCCAGAGTAAAGATGCTCGCAACAGTCTTGCAAGCAATTGCGTGGAGCCAGGCGAGCACGGCTCCCGCCCCCCGTGACCCTGGCCCAGGGACACACCTCATACTGGCCGGCAACGCTGGGCCTGGCAGAGCTGTGGGGCCTGTCCCAGCTGAGGCCTGCATTGTTGTGACCGGTGGCCGTGGGTTTCCACCCAGCTGGACGGGCCTGCAGCTGGGCCCTGCCTGACGGTAATAAAGAACATGGCGACCTCGCTCGCCCGCCACAGCCCAGCGGCAGGAAACATTCCAAGAGCACCTGTTTCCTGAGGACCCTGTCGGGGGCTCCCGGGCACCATCTGGGCGCTGCCCCACATGTTGTTTGCATTAGGAGTTTAGAAAAACAATTCAGCTTTGACTAATCACTCTTTAATTTTTTCAGGCACATGCAAAGTCTCACCCCTGCCCTACTCCCTCTTTCCTCGCCAGCTCTGCTCAGAGTTCCCCAGGCTGCCGTGCACGCAGGCATGGTGTGCTCACAACAGACTCGCTCACACCCCACATCTACGTGCGCCCACATGCCCGCACATCCATACGTCCACTCATACACACACGCACCACAGTCCGACACACAACACACACTCACACACACCCCTACCCACGCCGCACTCACACGCACACACACTCACACCTATGTGTGTAGTCACACGATACACTCACTGTTATAACGTCCAGACGCTCACACGTGCACTCACACACACACAGAGTCACGCAGGCACCTTTACACACACCCCCCTCCGCCTTACACAGTTCTGAAGAATAACCTCGTCTCTGTAAAGATGGGGGCTTTAGTCCTCTGAGGTTGGCAGGGGAAGGGAAGCTGGAGGCCTCAGTGGCCGTAAGAACTTGGGGGTGCGAGGGGGTGTTTATGAGCGTGGACCTGGAGCCTGGACACCAGGGTTGAACCCTAATTCGGCAACTTCCCGCCTCTGGGCATCTTGTCCACCTGTCTGTGGTTCGGTCTCCTCCTTCGTCAAGGCGCGAAGCTGCCGCCGTGGCTGGTGCGTCCGTACAGGTGAAGAGCTTAGAACAGTGCCTGGCGCTGCATAAGTGCCGTACGTGTTTGTTCTAAAAAATTCCACAAATCAAAGTAACACCGAAACTCAGTGCTGAAATTAACACGCTTTTCCTCTGGATTCTTCTGATTGCATAATTCTGAATCAGTTCCCCAAAGCTGAGTGTTTCTCCTCCCCTGGATGCCCCTGCTTTACTGCTTCTCCGGAGGAGCCTGTGGCCTTCTGTAAAGCAGAGGAAGCTGAAGCACAGAGAGGTTAAGTTGCTTTCCTGATGTCACACAGCCTGGAGCAGCTCTGCAGAGTTTCCACTGTGAACCATCCAGGGAATGCTTCCAGGGCAGGTTGCCACGTGGGGGAGGGAGGCAGGGCAGGGAGAGGGGGAGGCTTGGTGAGGACAGGGGAAGCAGGAGGGGTGGACTCGGTTGTAGACAGCGGGCACGCCGCAGGAAACTGGGGTGGCCTCAGCAAAGCCCCCCAGCTGGAGTTAACACAGCCTGTCCGGCTGGATGGGGCCCAGTTTCCAGGCTCCGGGGCGGGGCTGGGAAGGGGGGAGGCCCAGGGGGGCTGTGGCGCCGGTGGGGTGGAGGGGGCCCGGAGAAGGGCTGGCAGGACCGCGGGCAGTGCCCAGCCCTGTAACCAGCTGAGGGCTTCCTGAGGCCTCATTCTGGCCTGCCACCCGGGCCACGGCCCAGGCCTGATGGCCCTAGCAGGGCTGCCATCGAGAACAGAGCGTCCTGCAGGAATTCCGGCCGGGGTAATGCGGTGCATTGTGGGGCCGGGCCCTGGGCCGGGCCGCCCCACCCCCACCCACCCCCAGCCCACCGTCTGCTCACGGGCTGGGGTCTTGGAAGTCACCATCAGCACTTAAGATGGCGAGGACCCCCTTGCTCGGCCCGCCCCCGAATTCCACAGCTGCTTTGATACTCACCTCACCTCTCCCCTTCCTGTCCTCAAAAGTGTTTGCCTCGGACCAGCGAGCGAGGCGGGAGGGGGCGCTTCCTGGCGGGGCGGACTGCGGGGCTGAGCCGAGACTCCCAGACTGTTACAGCAGCGAAGATTTCCTTCCTGAAAAACACACCAGCCTCTGCTTTCTGTCCCTCCGCGTTTCTCTGCGGAGAGCCTGGGCAACTGCACTCGCTGGCTCCCCGCTGGGCCCAGCCCGCCTGCACCAGCAGCCTGCAGGGATGAAGGGATAGTCAGCGGTTGTCTGTGGCGGGCGCGCTGTCCTCGGTGGGCTCAGGCAGCACGACGCTGCCTCGCGCAGACAGGCACGGCCACCGCCCGCTAATTAGAAATAGGCGTTCCCACCAACAATGCGGGAGGGATCCCCGGCTGGTGATGCGTAGTGAGGAGGGCGCGTATTGCACGGTGCACTGGGTGTTACACGCAACTAATGAATCATGGAACTCAACATCAAAAACCGGGGATGTACTGTATGGTGACTAACATAATATAATAAAAAATATTATTATAAAAAAAAAAAAGAAATAGGCAGCCCCTTCCTCTGGGTGCCCCCGCAGCCGGGCAGGTGCCCTGATTGCATACAGCCTGCCAAGATGGACTCAGAACCCAGATCAAATTTCTTAAGCTCCTGGGCCCCGGTTTTCTCATCTGTATGTGGGCATCTCTTTCCTTCACCCCCTTATCCAATCTGCCCGCAAACCCTGCCCGCTCTGCCTTTACAGTGTGTCAAACCTGGTTCTTTGCCCGGCCCCCTGCTGCCACCCAGTCCTAGCCCTCCCTGGGCTCCCCACCTCCGACCTGGGTCCCTTGTGTTCCAACCACAACCTCTTCTCCCCACAGCAGGCAGCAGGATCCCACTTTAACCAGTCTCCCCTTTGCTCAAACCTCTCCCCAGGCTCCTGCATCATCCAGAGCGAAAGCCCTCCCCTCCTTTCTCCTCTCCTCCTTTCCCTTCTTTCCTACCATTCACCCTCACTGCCCCCACCCCCCACACAGTGGCTTCCTCCCGCTCCTCAAACACACAGCCACAGGCCGGCCCCAGGGCCCTTGCAATGGCTGCTCCCTCTTCCTGGAAAGGGCTCCCCTCAGGCACCCCGAAGGTTTGCTTCCTCACATCCTTTGAGGTCTCCTCAAGTGTCACCGTCTTTGTTTAAACCCTCCCTGCTCCCCCCGCTTCAGTGTCTCCCAGGCATTTCCGGGCGTCATGAGCTTTGCTTATGTAGCTCCTTCTTGCTGGAATGTCAGCATGGAAGGTTGAAGGTGGGGAGGCTTGCTGCTTTGTTCAGGGCTGTGTCCCTGACACCTGGGACAGAGGCAAGGTCCTTGGAAGGTGCTTGATAAACAACTATTTCATGAGGGAATGAAGAGCACCTGCCTTAAGGGGCCCTGAGCACCGACTGAGATAATGTATGTAAAGCACTTAGCGGGCTCAGGGGCGGCGCCGGTGCTCAGTGGCTAAGAATCATGGCGGTGATGCGATGATGAGTAGTAGTGGCTCTTGTTGGAAGTCCTTGGTGGACCAGCATCCATTCCCTCACCCCATTACCCTGGGAACAAACCCTCCCCTCCCCCACTCCGGGCCCATGTGATTGCCTGGGGCTGGCCCCCACTGGCTCTGGGGGTGGGCCACCCCAGCCACGGCTAGCCAACGTGCTGCATTCCCCTGCCCACCGCAATAGGCTCAGAGATGGTCCTGATCCAAGTCAACTGGAGACATTCCTGTTTCTGATGGCCTGTAGGCTGAGCAGATAGATGTAAGGGCTGGAACTATGGCAGCCATCTCTCCACCAGGAGGAGAGTGAAGCCACCAGAGAAGGTGAGCTAAGCTGAAAGAGCTGGCAACAGTGATGGTGCTTAGAAACCTTAATTTGGGCTTAATCTGCATCTGGGTTTTTCAGCCACTTATGTCAATAATGCTCATTTTAGTTAGGCCAGTTGAGGTTCGGTCATCATCTGCTACCAGAAAAGTCCTGCTTCAGCTGGGATCTGACATGGAATCCTCTGGAAGATTTCTCCCTTCACCCCCATCCTTCCCTTCTCTTCCCTCCATCTGAGAGGGATGTTTAGCCCCCTCTGTCCGGTGTTTGGTAGCTAGTGATTCCTGTCTGTATTTGATTCTGGTCCTGTCCCCTGCTGCACATCTTTCCTACTATTTGTCTGGTTCCTGGTGGCCCTTTAACACATTACTCACTCATTTGCTAAATTAATGGCATTAATGCTTGAACATGGAGGGTGGGACATTCTGGTTCATCAAAGGTTCTGGCTGACTGAGAGTTTTTACCCCTTCTCCAGCCTTCCTCTGGGACCCTGTCTCTTTTCTTGCTTATCTATCTTAGCCATCCCGCCTCTGTGTGAGCCCAGGACATGTCACGTCCCTTCCTTTTTTTTTTTTTTTTTTTTTTTTTTGAAGATTTTATTTATTTGAGAGAGAGAGGGAGTGCACAAGTGGGGAGAGGGGCAGAGGGAGAGGGAGAAGCAGACTCCCCATTGAGCAGGGAGCCAGATGCAGAACTTGACTCCAGGACCCTGGAATCATGACCTGAGCGGAAGGCAGACACTTCACTGGCTGAGCCTCCGAGGCGTCCCACGTCACGTCCCTTCCTGCACTGAGAACTTTGCACTGGCTATTCCCTTTGCTCGGACAGTCCTTCCTTCAGATCCTCCTATGGCTGCCTCCTCATGCTTCAGGTACCAACCCAACACCAGCTCTGAGAGGCCCCTCCTGACCAACCTTCCCCTTTTTATTCTGATGCTACCCTCTTTTTGGCAGCACTTGTCACTTTGGGAAATAATTGTATCCACTTGTTGATCTGTGTCCCTTGCGGGCACATGAGCGAGGCCAGGGGTCTCCGCTGTCTCACCGGGCAGGCCCGAGGCTCGTGCTCTCCGCATGACACCACCCTGCTCTGTGTGCTTCTAAGAGTCATGGGATCTCATGGGTGCAAGGAGACACCTTCATGCCCACAGTTACTAAGTCTGGCTTATTCTTCACCCCTACCCTTCCCTTCTGCTCCATCCCACTGTCCCCACCTTAGTTCAGGCTCCTGTCGTACCGCGTAGTAGCTCCCAGCTGGGTCCCTGCCTCGGCTCCCTTCTCTGCCGCAAGGCTGCCACACTCATGCCAGGCCCTGCATCTAGACAAACCTTTTGTTCTCTGCCTGGTGTCTCAGTTTATATACAGAAGTCATTCTAGGTATTTGAAGCAGGAGAGGAGATTTCATGTAGGGACTTGGGTGCTACTTTGGAAGAGCTGGTGGAGTCTCCAGGATGATCTCAGGAAACACAGCAGAACCTGGCCCCAGCTCTGGTACCCTCGGGGATCGTAACTACCGCTGGAACTGCTAGTTCGAGAACGGAGCCTTTCAGCTGTGATCCAGGGATCAGAAGCCACTTCAGCTGCTGGTCGAACCCCATGAAGCCGGAGCCTGGAGCCTGGACCATCACCACAGAGACCCAGCATCTCTGCGACCACACTTACCAGCAGAAAACCCCAACGGCCTGTTCGCCTTCCAGATCACACAGGAGTGCCCCGGATCGGTGGAATCTCATTTGACCCTCGTTCTAAGTGAGTCTGGGAAATGTAGTTTACGTGTGCCAACATCTGCATTTGGGCCACAGAGGAGGTGGGAACAGACCGTGCAGGCCCCCCCCCCCCCGGTGTCCGCTGCAATGACCCCTGGCCGCAGGGCCTGTGGGTCCAGCTCAGGGAGGCCTTCCCCACTGCGGTGTGGCGCCTGGGCCCCTCTCCTAAGCTCTTGTGACAGCCTGCGCTTTGTCGTGGAGTCATACTGCGGTTCCTGCCATGAGTGCGTGCGGTCGCCAGCGAGACTGTGTGCCCATGACGCCCGGGCCCCTTGTGCCCGGGGAAGGGGCTCCAAGAGGACAGCGCTGCAGGAACCCCGCAGCCCTCCTCCCCACTCCAGCAGCATTTCCTGCTTGGATGGCCTTTCCGACAGCCCCCCAGGCTATTTTGAACCGCTTCCTGTCTTTGGGGCATCTGCCCTCTTTCCTGCCATGGAGAGGGAGGACCTCCCCTGGAGAAGAGAGGTCAGCTGAGACTCCCAGGAGGGGACGCTTGCCGGGCGCCCGCTGAGGTGGCCTGGGCCTCGACGCCTGAACAAGGACCTGGCCTGTGTCCTCTCACACCCCCCTCACTCCTGCCCGCCCCACTGATGGCTCTGAAGGAGGTCTCGGCCTGAAGTCGAGAGTGCCCGCTTCCCTCCGGACGTTCCGGATGATGGCAGTGAGCCGGAGCACCGTGAGGAGAGGGAGAAGGGGTGCAAGGGCGGAGCTGCTCCCAAGACCGCAGCCGGTAGCCCGCCCTTTGCTCTTCCCCTTCCTCCTACAGGTCGGCCTCTGTGCCTTCTCTGGCAGCTGGCACGCTTGGGCTGCAGGCCACAGCTGGCTTACTTGGGAGTTCCTGTCTGGGGGAGCCCTCGCTTCAAGGGGCTCAGACATCATGCATCTGCTTTCTTCTCATGGGCCCCCCTCGGGAAAGGGGTTCCTACAACGTAAGGACTGGCCCAGCCGCTCCGGGGCTCTTGTTCTCCCAGGTTCAAATCTTGGTCTGGGCGCTGCCTGCCGAAGTCCTTCTCTTCGCCCTGGTTGGAGCAGCTCGGCTAGCGTTTCTACCCGAACCAGTTACTGTGGGGTGGGGGTGGGGAGCACAGGATCTGGAGGTGGTGGGACCCCTGAAGGCCGACAGAGGCTTGGGAGGTGCTCAGTAAATGTTGCATGAACGACTGGATGAAGGATGGGACATAGGGGCTGCTTAGCCGCAGATGCTAAGAGGAGATGGATTTGAGAGGCTTATATCTGGGGTTCCTTGTGCTTGGGGCTGGTGCAGGGGGAGCCAGGCCAGGGGACAAGAGGCCGAAGGGGCCACTGAGGAGTTGTTTCCTCTCATGGGCAGAGAGGCCCGAGCTGGGGAACCTGGGCTCTTTCTGCACCCTGCACGTGTTCCTGTAAGGACCACCCCTGTGTTTACTTCCCCGTAGAGGTAAACAGAGTTCTTGTTTGGAGGACACTAGTGGAAGCAGCTTGTTCCTATGCCACCTTGAGTACTGTAGGTACGTGGGGTGGGCTGCCAGCTGGCCCCCAGGACCTTCATCTTCATTCCACGGTCACAGAGCTCTCAGCGAGGCCCGTGACCACGTTCTAAGGTCACGTCCCCACATCCCATTAGTGGGGTGTGGCCAGGGGATAGGTTGTGAGGCGTCTTCTGCCCTCCCTCCATCCTGCTGTGTCTGGAACAGTGAGGCAGAGGGAGCCTGGGTCTCTGACACCGTGCAAAGGCCACATCCTCCCAGAAAGGCTGGGCCCAGACTAGGAGTGACAGAATAACAACTTCTACATAGTTGATGCCATTCCTATCTTGGGTCTCTGTCCAAAACCTAACTACTGTATCAAGGAGGCATCTCCTGGGCTGGCTGTCACAGGGCCTGCAGAAGTCTGAGAGAGGGACCCCCACGGAACAGCTCCTTCCCTGCGCATCCACAAGAGTCTTTGCCTGGGGATCTTTCCATCCTGACAACACCACCCTCCGACTCCCCACCCCTAACCAAGTAAAACCCCTCTGGGCCTCCTCTCTGTCCCCTTCTGCTCCAAGGATCCTCTTGGCCGAAAGTATATGTCTTCCAATGATCCCACCCAGGCTATGGGGGGGGGGGGGAGGCACAGAGGGAGACCCAAGTGTCCCCCGTCACTGCCCCTGCAAGTCTGCCCACCTTCTCCTGTCCATCCATGGCCACCCCTCCTGAAAGCCCACTGAGGAGTCGCCTACCACCTCTGTCCCTGTTCTCAGCCAGGAACCCTCCTGCCCTCCCTCCCCCACCTGTGCCTTGGCATGTGCCGGAAGTGCCAAGGATTCCCCATCTCTGAAAGTGCTGCACAGTGAGATCCATGGACTAGCCTGCCAGGCCTCTCCAGGCTGCCCTTCCAGAAACTCCCAGCCCCTTCCTGCCTGGCTTCCTGCCCAAACTCTTCCTGGAAACTGGGCCCACCCTGCCCCTAGCCCAGGGCGCCAATATTTCCATGGGGTAATTCAGCCAGCCCTCCCCGGGCAGGGCCCCTCCTTTTACTAACAATATTGAAAGTTTGGAAAACAACTTGGGGGATGGGAAGGAGAGTCCGGCCAGCACCCCCTCCTCCTGAGGTCTCCAAAGAGGGGGTGAAAGACAAGGGATGGGAATTGGAGAATTCTTATTTAAATGTCATCTAAAATGAGGAATTAGTGAAGTTTTATTAGTACATAAAATGCAAATAGTGTCACAAAATATGTAAATAAACATATGGCTATTGGGATACTTGCTCAAAAGTGTATAATCGATAGATGCCTGATCCACAGTTCCGTGACCATATCCTAAGGCTGTTTCTGCTCAGCCCCACACCCTGAGCCTGTGTCCCTCTGCAGGGAGACGAGGTCTTCATGGAAGGACAACTTGAGGGCCAGACTGGGTATCAAGGGAGGTGGGCGGCGCCGGCATTGCTGCTGGGGAACTGCCACGTTGTGGCGGGGGGAGGGGGTGTTCAGGTCAGGAAAAGGTTGGGCAAGGCCCTGGGAAGGCGCCAGAATGGCTGGAATGATGGTTCTGGTTATGGAGGATTTTATTTGCTTACTTGATGAGAAAGGGGCCAAGTTTATGCCTTGCAAAACAAATGGAGCCCTGACTTGACTTTCACAGTTCATTGTGTGCACCAGGGTCGTTTGACGGCATGTGACAGAAACCCAACTCACAATGCCTTCAGGAAAAAAGAGAAATTATTGATTTATGTAATTGAAAACTCTTCCAGGGGTGCCTGGGTGGCTCAGTTGGTTAAGCAACTGCCTTTGGCTCGGGTCATGATCCCGGGGTGTGGGTTCGAGCCCCTCGTGGGGCTCTCTGATTAGTGGGGAGCCTGCTTCTCCCTCTCCCTCTGCCTGCTGCTCCCCCTGCTTGTGCGCGTGCTCTCGCTTTGTCAAATAAATAAATAAATTCTTTAAAAAAAATTTCAGGACAAGTGACATTGAAGATATAAGTCATTCTTTTAAGAAAAAGAAAAAGGAAAAAGAAAACTCTTCCAGTTTCAGGAATGGCAGGCTCCAGGGCCTCTGTGTTGGCTCTTTCCTTGGAGACTTTCTCCTTATCCCGGCCAGATAGCTCCAGCGGCTTTAGGCTCATCTTTAACAAGCTCAGCAATTCCAGTGGAATGAGAACTTCCTCTTCCCATTAGTTCCAGAAAAAATCTCCAACAACACAGGGTGCCGCCTGGCCATTGGCTCAGATTGGGTCATATGTCCACCTCTGAACCAATCATGTGGACTCTGATTGGCCAGGCGTGGGTGACATGCTATAGTCCTAGTGCCCGTGTGAGGGGTGACGTCACCCCCCCTTCTATCCTAAGGGATTCTCCTTAGGAAAAGTCTGTTCTACAAGCAAGGGGAAATAGAACTGGCAATGTCCCCACATCTACATAGCTGACTACAGGGATTCTGGTTGTTGTTGTTTTTAAAGATTTTATTTATTTATTTGACAGAGAGAGAGGCAACGAGAGAGGGAACACAAGCAGGGAGAGAGGGAGAGGGAGAAGCAGGCTTCCCGCTGAGCAGGGAGCCCGATGTGGGGCTCGATCCCAGGACCCTGGGATCATTACCATTAAGACATTAGTATACTCTTCTGTTTGCTTTTTATTTTATTTATTATTTTTTTTAGAAGATGTTTTGTTTTTTTTAAGATTTATTTATTTGTCGGAGAGAGAGCAGGAGCAGGAGAGAGAGGGAGAAGTAGGCTTCCTGCTGAGCAGGGACCCTTATGCAGGACTCGATCCCAGAACGCTGAGATCATGACCTGAGCCGAAGGCAGACGCCTAACGACTGAGCCACTCAGGTGCCCCGGGATGTCTGTTTGTTACAGCGTATTTCCAACCATTACATATTTGTTTTTCCTCTAGGAATTTGGAGGGAGGAATGTGTCCCTCTCACCCAAGGCGTGTTTGTGGGCAGCAGAGGGGGGTTTGGTAGGGCCTATGCCGAGGGCTGATTACAGGCCCTGGCGCAAGCACCCATGGTGAGCCAGCATGGTCCTCCCTTGGTGTCCTGGTCCTCGGTCTAGGGACTGCAGAGTTGGAAATGGGAGCCAGGTAGGCTGTGCAGCCCAGTGGGGAGACTTCTGCATTGCTTTGGTTTGGGTTCAAATCCCAGCTTGGTTACTCTATCATAGGTGACTTTGAGGAGGAAGTGACTTCACCTCTTTGAGCCTTGGTTTTATCTCCTATAAAATGGAGTGTTCCCCCACCTGAGGGGGTTTTGAGGATTGAGGGGGAGGGCAGGTCACAGTCCCAGGCCCACAGTCGGGCTGGTGACCAAGGTGATTATTGTTGTAGGTTCTGGGCCTCAGGAGTGTGTGCTGGTGGGGTGGAGGGGTCTGGCCGAGGCATGGGGGCTGCCTTGCTCCTGTTGGGGTCATTTGGGCTATAGCTGTGGCTGGCCTGAGTCAGCAGGTGGGAGGCCTCTGGCGATATGGCTTAGAGGAGCTGGAATTTGAGGCGAAGGGGTAGGAGCTGGCATCAGGAGCTCCTGCCTCAGACTCCTTTTCTGTTGCTGCAAAAAGTCCTTCCTCATGAAGCACCTCAGCGTGAGTGGGTGGGAGGGACTGGTGCTCAACACCCGTGTCACCGCCTTCCGGCATCCTTTCCTATACTGCAGAGCTTGGGAAGCAAGAAAAGAACCTTTTCCAGACTCCTTTGCAGCTAGAGCTCCGGCGATGATTGAGATTTCAGCAAGTACTCGCCTGGCCCCTAACAAAGACCCCTGGGGAGGGGGGTCCACAGGACATTTTCTTGACTAGAGCTTTGAGTAATACACGGGTGAGGGGAACATCAGAGTTTTGCAAGGCTGTGCCATGGTTATTCTCTTCAGGGTGGTGATGATAGTGGGAGACGCCCCCATGGAAATGAGCTCCCTGCATAGATTGCAGAAATGGTCACAGATTCTTCCCATTGTATCCACGGCACTCTGCAACGCTTCCCAGGTGGAGTCTGGTTCTCTACATCTTGTATCTGGGTTCCACCGTTGAATCTGCTTTAGACAACGGAACAAGGTTACTTTAGACAACGGAACAAGGGTGGCCCAAACTGAAGCTTGAAAAATATTTGCATTTTGGAGCTTGTCTGCCCTTTCCTCCTGCTTTGGAACCTGGCCTCTGGTTAAAAATTCTGGGCTAGCCTGCTGAATGATGAGAGACATGTGGCCCTCTTGTCCCTGTCTCTCTGGCCAACAGCCAGCCAATTGCCAGATATGTGAGTGAGGATGTCCTAGGTCATCCAGCCACCAGCTGACTACAGGCACATGAAAGGCTCAGCAAGCCCACTCAGACCACAAGAACTACTCAGCTGATCACAGAATTGTGAGCAAAGTGAAAGGTTGGTGTTTAAGCCACTAAGTTTTGGGGAAGTTGGCTGATTCAAGGAAACAGGAGGGTGCCACCTAACCACGAGAGATAAGGTGGGCAGCTGGGCCAGAGCAATACGCAGGATGCTTGGCCCACAGAAATCTTCAGTGGTGGCTAAGTGATCGTGGTGTCCCTGAGCTAAAATACACGGGCAGCCGAGTAAAAGCTTATTTGATGTGCATGCCTCAAATTCTGATATGTCATATTTTCATTTCTGTTATTCAAATATTTTCTAATTTCCTTTGTAGTTTCTTCTTTGACTCCTGGGTTATTTGGAAGTGTATTGTCTAGTTAGTTATTGACTTCTAATTTAATTCTATTGTGGGCAGAGAAAATATTTGAATCCTTGTAAATGTATTAAGACTTGTATTATCATGCAGAATACAATCTGTTTCAGTAAATGTTCCACATGTACTTGGAAAAAAATGTGTATTCGGATGTCCTTGTGTGGAATGTTCTAAAAATGTTAATTAGGTCAATTTGGTAATGTCATTCAAGTCTTTTATATCAGGGGGTGTAATGTTTTTGGCCTTGCAGGCCATACCGTCCACTCAACTTTGCCACCATAGCGTGAAAGCAGTCATCAACCGTATGTAAATAAACATGCATGGCCGAATTCCAAGAAAACTTCCTGTACAAAAGCCAGGCTGATCTGTTTGCTGACCCCTGTTCCATATTCTTACTGATATTCTGTCTACTTTGTTCTATCAGTTATTGAGAGAAGTATGTTGAAATCTCCAACCAAAACTGTGGATTTGTCATTTTCTCCTTTTAGCACATCCGTTTTTGCTGCATGTATTCTGAGCTATGTTATTAAGGGCATTAACATTTAGGATTTTTATGTTTTCTTGATCAATTAACCACTTTGTCATTATGAAATGCTCTTTTAAATTTCTGGTAATAGTCCTTGTTCTGAAATGTACTTTGTATGATATTAGTATAACCACCCAGCTTTTTAAAAAAGTGTGTGTGAGTGTTGCATATATATATATTTCCATTCTTTTACTTTTCATCTATTGATAGCCTTTATATTTAAAGTGGGCCTCTTCATTGCACTACTGGGTGTTTACCCCAAAGATACAGACGTAGTAAAGAGAAGGGCCATATGCACCCCAATGTTCATAGCAGCAATGTCCACAATAGCTAAATCGTGGAAGGAGCCGAGATGCCCTTCAACAGATGACTGGATTAAGAAGTTGTGGTCCATATATACAATGGAATATTACTCAGCTATCAGAAAGAACGAGTTCTCAACATTTGCTGCAACATGGACAGCACTGGAGGAGATAATGCTAAGTGAAATAAGTCAAGCAGAGAAAGACAACTATCATATGGTTTCTCTCATCTATGGAACATAAGAACTAGGAAGATCGGTAGGAGAAGAAAGGGATAAAGAAAGGGGGGGTAATCTGAAGGGGGAATGAAGCATGAGAGACTATGGACTCTGAGAAACAAACTGAGGGCTTCAGAGGGGAGGGGGTGGAATGGGATAGACTGGTGATGGGTAGTAAGGAGGGCACGTATTGCATGGTGCACTGGGTGTTATACGCAACTAATGAATCATCGAGCCTTACATCAGAAACCAGGGATGTACTGTATGGTGACTAACATAATATAATAAAAAATCATTAAAAAAAAAAAGAAAAAAAAGAAAAAAAAATAAAGTGGGCCTCTTGTAGAGGGCCCAGTCTTGCCTTTTTACCCAATCTGACAATCTTTGCCTTCTAATGAGAATGTTAAACATTTACATTTAATATGATTATTGACATGGCTGAATTTAAATCTAAGATATTTTAGTTGATCTCTATCAGTCTCATCTTGCTCTTCATTCACTTATCTCCTTTTCCTGCCTTCTTTTTCTTCTGCAGTGTCTAATGTGCTGTTAATCCTATACAGGGTATTGTTCATTTGTAGAAGTTTGATTTTGGTCTTTTTTAAAAAAGATTTTATTCATTTATTTATTTATTTGAGAGAGAGAGAGAGCACACACGGGAACATGGGCAGGGGAGGGGCAGAGGGAGAAAGAATATTCAGACTCTGAGCTGAGTATAGAGCCCGACACGGGGCTCAATCTCACGACCAAGAGATCATGACCGGAGCTGAAATCAAGAGTTGGATGCTTAACTGACTGCACCCCCCAGGTGTCCGACTTTGGTCTTTTTTGTATCAATTTCTATCTTCATCATGTTCATGTTTTCCTCTCTCTTCTTGAATATATTGAGTATATTTGTAGTAGTCAACTATTATAAATATTCTATTTTTTTAAGATTATTATTTTATTTATTTGAGAGAGAGAGAGAGAGCATGAGCAGAAGGAGGGTCAGAGGGAGGGAGAAGCAGCCTTCCCGCAGAGCAGGAAGCCTGATGTGCAACTCTATCCCAGGAGCCTGGGATCATGACCTGAGCTGAAGGCAGATGCTTAATCAACTGAGTCACCAAGATGCCCCTAAATATCCTATTAATACCATTGTCAAATAATTCTGTCATCTGTGTTATTTCTGGGTCTGTTTTTATTGATTACTTTTTATCCTTGCATTTTTTTTTTTTTGCTTCTTTGTGTGCCTGGTAATTTTTGATTGGATGATGGGAGTTGTAAATATTATGTACTTGAGTGTGTGATTTTGTTTGTTTTGTATTTCTTTAAATATTTTGGGGCTTTGTTCTGGGATAGAATTTAGTTCTTTTGAGGCATGCTTTTCAGCTTTGTTAGGTTCAGAACAGCCTTTAGTCTAGGGCCGATTAGGCTCCATTACTGAGTTGGGAGAACTTCCCACTCTGGCTTGTGGGAACACAATCTGTGTAGCTGTGTAGGATTAGGAGAAAAAGAATGGTCTGAATAGAAGAACAGAAATGAGGGGAAAAATGGCGTTCCTGTTACCTATTGCTGTGTAACAAACCATCCCAAAGTGTAGTAATGTGAAATAGCTATTCCACTATGCACATGAATGCTGTGGGTCGTGCATCTGCATTTGGACAGGCACAGTGGGTCTTTTCTGCCTCTGAATATCTAGGCCCTCAATTGGGATGACTTGAATGGCTGGGGGTAACTCTAACAGCTGCAGGGCTAGAATAGTTGGGGCTGGAGGGTCCATTTCCCAGAGGGCTTTTTCATTCAGCGTCTTGCACCTGGGCTAGAAAGACTGAAGTATGGGCTCAGGTATGATTATCTACTAGATCATCTCTACATGGCCTCTCCAGTGAGCAAGAGAGACAGTTGGACTTCTCAGGATGGTTGGACTTCTTACATGGTGGCTCAGGGCTCTGGGACCAAAGCTTCCAGCAACAAGGCAGAAAGCTGCATGACCTCTTATGACCTAGCATTTAAGTTTCCATAGTGTCATTTCCACTATACTCTATTAATAGAACTAGTCAAAAGCCTTCCGATACTCATGGGGAAAGGGTTAAAGGGCGAGAGTGTCAAAGAATGTGCACTCACATTTTAAAAACACCCCAAATGTTATCTTGGACCAGAGGTGGGAATGAATGACTAACAGTGCTAGATGATCCTGAATGAATAGGTACATTGAGGGAAAAGAACAAATTGTTGAATTCAACAATGAGGCCATCATCACGGGAATTCTCTCAAGGGTCTAATAGGGCAGTGGGAGGTGGGAGAGCCAAAACAGCCAGTGTAGACTGCAGGAATGCTGCACACACACTTTCTAAAGTAGGTAGACCCAGCAGAATAGAGATTTTCAACAAACACCTCTTACGAACTTCTGAAAAGACTTGTCTACACTTCTGTCCCCCACTTCTTCACTACCTGCTCACTCCCTGAGCCTTGGAAATCTGCTTCTGTCTCCACTATCAGTGAGACTTCTCTGGAAAGTGCCTCTCTCATTTGCTTGGGCCATGTGATGTGTGGATCCCTCCTCCTTTGATTTTTTTCTATCCCCTGTACTCTCCTAAATTCCTTCTGATTTTTTGGCTGTTCATTCTCTGAGCTAACTGTTCCTTCCATCACTGAAAAGTCAAGTCTTCCAAGGATCTTCCTTGATTCCTCTTCTCTTTTGACCTTCTTATCCACTCGCATAGTTTCAGTTCTCACCTCTTTGTTGATAACTTTCAAATCTCTCTGTCCCCACTAGGCTTCTCTCTTGCACTTCAGACCTCAATATTGCATTATCTCCTGGGCATTAGAATATCACACAGGCATTTTAAATTCAGAACACCCAACATTGAATTCATTATCTCCCCTTTTCATCATATGGTTCCTCTTCCTGTACCCCTGTTTCTGTGAAGGGTTCCACCAACCATGAAATTACTAGATCCAGAAACCCCCATATTATCCTGATCTCCTCCCTCTTCTCACATCCAATCAACCAATCAATAGATCCTATTGATCCCATCTCCTAAATGATTCTTCCACTCACATCTTCCTCTCCATCTTCATTGTTAACCGCCTCAGTTTGAGTTTCTATCAATGGTAGATTATATTGTTCCAGACCAACCCTTCCTCTGAGAATAACTAGAAAATATGAACTAAATATCTAAAACCCATCTCTCTGAAGAGTTACCATGGCAATGAGGGATTGCAGAGTTAAAATATGGGAGAGAAGGGACACCCAGAGAAGTCTGTCTGGTATTTGGCTCCATTTCCTTGTCAAGGCGATAAGTGATTCTCCCGGAGGCTGAGGCTAAAGGCTAGACCTGTTTTGGGGCAAGTAGTTAAATTCTTTACTACACATTATTTCTTTCAAAAAAGCCTGCATTTGATCGGATCAATTTGTGGAACAATTATACCCCAAGGCATTGATGAAAACAATAAAACAATCAACCCCAATTAGTGAAGCTTAAGACTGGATATGGTGGGGAAAAGAAACAGTCAAAATGAAATCTGCCCATGTCATTTTTATCCCAGGGCGACTGTGAGCATCCTCAAGGCTGCAACCCTGAGGAGCAGCATCAGAGGCCTCAGACTGCAGGATGGCAGTGCGAGATGACTTCATTAATATAATCCAGCCCAACACTAAAAAAACAAGATAACAAAAAAACAAACCAAGAAACCCCCAAAACAGATAAATAACAATATCAAGTCTGGGATGGTGGGGAGACCAGTACCACAGAGACCAGTACCCAGAATTAGTAATGTATCATCTAAAATGTCAAGTTTCCAACAAAAAATTATGACTCATGCAAAGAAACAAGAAAATACGACGCGTACACCAGAAAAAGGAAGGCAGGAGAAACTACCTGTGAAAGTCATCAGATTTCAAAGTGTCCATTATAAATATGTTCATGAAACTAAAGAAAACCCATGAATAAAGAAGTAAAGGAAAGTATGATGATAATGTTGCATGTTGCATTAAGTAGAGGATATCAATAAAGAGAAATAATTTTTAAAAAATAAATGAAAATTCTGGAGTGAAAAAGTAAAATTCTGGAGAAAAGTACAACTAGGATGAAAAATTTGCAAGAAGAACTCAATAACATATTTGAATTGGCAGAAGAAAGAATCAGTGAACATGAGGATAGATTGATAGAGATAATGTGTTCTAATGAACAGGGAGAAAAAAAGAATGAGGAAAAATAAACAGAGCCTCAGAGAAACCATGTAAGGACACCAACAAGCATATAATGGGAGTACCAGAAGGGAAGGGGAGAGAGAAAGGAGCAGAAAAAAAATACTTGAAGAGGTAATGGTTGAAAACTTCCCTTATTTATTTATTTATTTATTTATTTATTTATTTATTTAATTTTTTTTATTATATTATGTTAGTCACCATACAGTACATCCCTGGTTTCTGATGTAAAGTTCGATGATTCATTAATTGCGTATAACACCCAGTGCACCATGCAATACGTGCCCTCCTTACTACCCATCACCAGTCTATCCCATCCCCCCACCCCCCTCCCCTCTGAAGCCCTCAGTTTGTTTCTCAGAGTCCATAGTCTCTTATGCTTCATTCCCCCTTCTGATTACCCCCCCTTTCTTTATCCCTTTCTTCCCCTACCGATCTTCCTAGTTCTTATGTTCCATAGATGAGAGAAACCATATGATAATTGTCTTTCTCTGCTTGACTTATTTCACTTAGCATTATCTCCTCCAGTGCAGTCCATGTTGCAGCAAATGTTGAGAACTCATTCTTTTTGATAGCTGAGTAATACTCCATTGTATATATGGACCACAACTTCTTAATCCAGTCATCTGTTGAAGGGCATCTCAGTTTCTTCCACAGTTTAGCTATTGTGGACATTGCTGCTATGAACATTGGGGTGCATAGGCCCTTCTCTTCACTACGTCTGTATCTTTGGGGTAAATACCCAGTAGTGCAATGGCTGGGTCATAGGTAGCTCAATTTTTAACTTTTTGGGGGACCTCCACACTGTTTTCCAGAGTGGCTGTACCAACCTGCATTCCCACCAACAATGTAGGAGGGATCCCCTTTCTCCACATCCTCTCCAGCAATTGTTGTTTCTTGCCTTGTCAATTTTTGCCATTCTAACTGGCGTAAGGTGGTATCTTAGTGTGGTTTTGATTTGAATTTCCCTGATGGCTAATGATTTTGAACATATTTATTGAAAAAAATATACATATATATTTTTAAAGATTTATTTATTTATTTATTTATTTGACAGAGACAGCCAGCGAGAGAGGGAACACAGCAGGGGGAGTGGGAGAGGAAGAAGCAGGCTCCCAGCGGAGGAGCCCGATGTGGGACTCGATCCCGGAACGCCAGGATCACGCCCTGAGCCGAAGGCAGACGCTTTAACGACTGCGCTACCCAGGCGCCCCTATTTATTGAAAATATATTAATCTGTATATCCAGGAAGCTCAACAAACTCCAAGTAGGAAAATGAAAAGAGATCTACGAACAGACATATTACAAAGTAAAAATGTTGAAAGTCAAAGACAAGGATGGGGTGCCTAGCTGGCTCAGTCAGAAGAATGTGTGGCTCTTGATGTCAGGGTCATGAGTTCAAGCCCCATGTTGGGTGTAGAGATTACTAAAACAAACAAACAAGCAAACAAACTTGAAATAAAAAGTTGAAGACAAAGAGAAAGCCTTGAAAGCAGCAAGAGAAAAATGATATCACTTACAAAGGAATTCCAATAAGAATAATATCTGGTTTCTCATCAGACAATGAAGGTCAGAAAGTAGTGGGATAACCTATTCAAACCGACAGAGAAAAAACTGTTAACCAAGAATCCTATATCCAGCAAAGATATCTTTTGAAAGTAACAATGAGGTAAAGACATTATCAGATAAACAAAAACTGAGCATTTTTTTGCCAGTAGACCTGCCTTACAAGAAATACTAAAGGAGGTTCTTGAGGCTGAAGGCAAGTTGCCCTGGACAGTATTTTGAATTCACACAAAAAACAAAGATCACTCACAAAAGCAATTACGTAATTATAAGAAACAGTATAAGTGATATTTCTTCTTTTTCTTCTCTATCTGATTTAAAAAGCTATTATATAAAGCAATATGTATATAATAATGTATTGTTGGGGGCGCCTGGGTGGTGCAGTCGTTAAGCGTCTGCCTTCGGCTCAGGGCGTGGTCCTGGCGTTATGGGATCGAGCCCCACATCAGGCTCCTCTGCTGGAAGCCTGCTTCTTCCTCTCCCACTCCCCCTGCTTGTGCTGGCTGTCTCTCTCTCTGTCAAATAAATAAATAAAATCTTAAAAAAAAATAATGTATTGTTGGACCTATACCATCTTAAAATATAATATATAGCACAAAGGCGATATAGGTGCAGCAAAGCTGTATTTGGGGTAAGGAAATGCCTCCCGATGCTAACTTAATCCACGGGGACAAATGAAGGGAGCCAGAAATGATAAATAAGAAGAGTAATGCAACTAAACGTATAAATATGTATTTGATCTTTCTTCTCAGTTTCTTTAAGAGACATGACATTATATAAAGTAATAATTACAACAATGTAATGTAGAGTTTAGAACATTCATAGATGTAATATGTAACATAACGCCAAAAAAGGAGAAAAAGGGAATAGTATTTTGTAGAAGTAACATTTCTATGTCTCACTGGAATTAAGTTAGTATAAATCAAAAGCCGATGGTAAATCCTAGAGCAACCAACCACTAAGGAAATACCTGCAAAACACATAGTAAAAATATCACTAAAGTAATTTAAATGTTACCTTAGGAAATATTGTTAATGCAAACAAAAGCAGGAAGAATACAGGAACAAAAAGATAGGAGGCACATAGAATATAAAAAGTAGGGGCGCCTGGGTAGCGCAGTCGTTAAAGCGTCTGCCTTCGGCTCAGGGCGTGATCCCGGCGTACCGGGATCGAGTCCCACATCAGGCTCCTCCGTTATGAGCCTGCTTCTTCCTCTCCCACTCCCCCTGCTGTGTTCCCTCTCTCGCTGGCTGTCTCTCTGTCACATAAATAAATAAAATCTTAAAAAAAAAAAAAAAAAGAAATGCAACCGATCTCCGCTGTCCGCTGCAACTTTAAAAAAAAAAAAAAAAAGTAATGGGGCGCCTGGGTGGCTCAGTCGTTAAGCGTCTGCCTTTGGCTCAGGGCGTGATCCTGGCGATCTGGGATCGAGCCCCACATCAGGCTCCTAGGCTGGGAGCCTGCTTCTTCCTCTCCCACTCCCCCTGCTTGTGTTCCCTCTCTCGCTGGCTGTCTCTCTCTCTGTCAAATAAATAAAAATCTTTAAAAAAAAAAAAGTAAAATGGTAGATGTGAATCTAGCTATATTAGTGATAACATTAAGTGTGAATGAATTAAACAATCCATAACAGGCAGAGATTATCAGATTGAATTAAAAAGAAAAAAACGAAGCTTCAACTCTATGCTGTCTACCGGAGACACACTTTAGATTCAGAGATACAGATAGATTGAAAGTACAAGGGTGGAAAAAGATGTATCATACAGACAGCGACCACAAGAAATCTGCACTGGCTATACAAATATCAGACAAAATGGACTTAGAACAAAAGAAGTTCCTAAAGATAAAGAGGAACATTTTATAACAATAAAAGGGTCAATCCATCAGGAAGATATAACAGTTATAGACATATATGTGCTTAAAAACAGAGCATCAGAACACATGAAATAAACACTGACATAAGAGAAGGGAGATGTAAACAATTCAGCAGTAATGGTTAGAGATTTCAATACCCCACTATCAATAGTGGATAAAACAACTAGGCAGAAGATAAACAAAAAACCCAGAAGACAACAACACTATAAACCAACTAAACCTAATACACGTCTGTAGAATACTCCCCAAAACAGCAGAATACACATTCTCTTCAAGTGCACGTGAACATCCTTCAGCACAGTGCTTATGCTAGGTCATAAAACAAACTTCAGTAAATTTTAAAGGATAGATATAATACGAAGTAAGCTCTCTGGCCAAAATGGAATGAAGTTAGAAATCAATAGCAGAAAATAATTTAAGAAACTCACAAATATGTGGAATTTAAACATTACTCTCTTATATCACCAATGGGACAAAGAAGAAATCAAAGAGAAATTAGAAAATACTTTTAGATGAAGGAAAACAAAGATACAGCATATCAAGACAGCCGAAGTAGTCTTAGAGGGAAATATGTGAATCTGATAAATGCCTATATATATAAAAAAAAGAAAGATCTTAAATCAATAACCTAACCTACCATCTTAAGACACTGGGAAAATAGGGGCAATGAAACCTAGATCAAGAAAAAGGAATCATATAATAAAGATTAAAGTAGAAATTAAGAAAATAAAGAACAGAAAAACAATAGAGACAATCAGCAAAACCAAAAACTGGTTCTTTGAAAAGATCAAGAAAATTGGCAAACTTTTAGCTAGATTGACCAAGAGAAAAATGTGAGTAGACTCAAATGACTAGAATTAGAAATGAAAGAGACATTACTACTGATCTTACAAAAATAAAAAGGATTATAAAGACATGATGAGCAATTTCATGCTAGGAAATTAGACAGCTTAGATGAAATGAACAAATTTCTAGAAAGACACAAAGCACCAAAACTGACTCGAGAAGGACTAGACAGTCTGAATAGATCTCTAATCAGTGAAGAGATTGAATTAGTAATTAGAACAACTACCCACAAAGAAAAGCAGCCAGGGCCGATGGTTTCACTGGTGAATTGTACCGAGCATTTAAAAAATAAATGCCTATTCCTCACAAATTCTTCCAAAAAACAGAAGACGAGGGAATACTCTCCCACTCACTCTAAGAGGCCAGCGTAATATCAAAATGAAAAACATTACATGAAAAGAAAACTACAGACCAATATCTCTTATGAATATCAGTGCAAACATCCTAAAAAGAATGCTAGCAAACAGAATCCAGCAACATATATAAAAGAATTATGTACCATGATCATGTGGGTTTTAGCCAAGAATGCAAATTTGGGTTAACATCTGAAAATCAATCGGTGTAATACAACTTATCAATAGAATGAGGGATAAAATACACACAGTCATCTCAGTAGATGCAGAGAAATCACTTGACAAAACGCAACACCCTTTTATGATAAAAACACTAAACAATCTTGGAATAGAAAAAAACTTCCTCAACCTGATAAAGGGCATCTAAAAAAAACCCATCACTAACATAATACGTAATAGTGAAAGACTGGATACTTTCCCTCTAGGAATAAGAACAAGACAAGAATGTCCACTTTGCCACTTCTATTCAACATTGTTCTAGAGGTTCCAGCCATAGCAATTAGATAATTAAAAGCAATAATATGCATGTATAGTGGAAAGGAAGAAGTAAAATTATTTCTATTCACATATGTGATATTTTATATTGAAAATCCTAAGGAATCCACTGAAAAGCTATTTGAGATAATAAACAAATTCAGCATGGTTGCAGGATATGAGATTAATATACAAAAACCAATTGTATTTCTATATACTTGCAAAGAACAATACGAAAATGTAATTAAGAAAACAATTCAATTGACAATACCACCAAAAAGAAGAAACTATTCAGCAATAAATTTAACAAAAGAAGTACAAAAATTATGCCTTGAAAACTATAAAAATATTGTTGAAAGACAATAAGTAAATTCCAAGTAAATGGAGAGACATTTCATGTTCATGGATTGGAAGACTTAATATTATTTAGATGACAATACTCTCTAAATTGATCTACAGACTCAATGCAATCCCCATCAGAATCTCAGATGGCTTCTTGGTAAAAATTGAAAAACTGATTCTAAAATTCATAGGGAATTGCAAGGGACCAAGAATAGCCTAAATTATCCTGAAAAGTAAGAACAAAGTAGGAAATTTTCTGATTTTAAAACTTGCTACAGTCAAGACAGTGTAGTAGTGGCATAAGGACAGGTGCATATAGAGCAGTGGAATAGAACTGAGAGTCTAGAATTGAACCCATGTGTCTATGGTTAATTGTTTTTGGACAACGTTGCCAAGGTGGAAAAAGAATAGTTTTTTCAACAAATGGTACTAAACAACTGGATAGCTATGTGTAAAAGAATGAATTTGGACGCTTATATCACACCATATGCAAAAACCAACTCAAACTCAATCAACAATCTAAATCTAAGACTTAAAACAATAAAACTATTAGAAGAAACATATGGATAAATCTTAATGGCTCCATATTTGGCAATAGATTTTAAGATGTGACACCAAAAACATGAGCAATGGTGGAAAGAAAACCCATTTATATTGAACTCATCAAAATTTTAAAAAAATATGGTTATTTATTTATTTTTTTAAAAGGTTTTATTTATTTATTTGACAGAGATAGAGACAGCCAACGAGAGAGGGAACACAAGCAGGGGGAGCGGGAGAGGAAGAAGCAGGCTCATAGCAGAGGAGCCTGATGTGGGGCTCGATCCCAGAACGCCGGGATCACGCCCTGAGCCGAAGGCAGACGCCCAACCACTGTGCCACCCAGGCGCCCCAAAAAATATGGTTGTTAAAAAAAAATTATTATTTTATGTTAGTCACCATACAGTATACATCATTAGTTTTTGATGTAGTGACATTATCAAGAAAATGAAAAGATAACCCACGGAATGGGAGAAAATATTTACAAATCATGTATCTGATTAGACATTTGTATTCAGAATATATAAAGAAATTTTATAACTCAGTAGTAAAAAGACAACCCATTAAAAAAAATGGTCAAAGGATTTGAGTAGGTATTTTTCCCAAGAAGCTATACCAATGTCCAATAAACATGTGGAAAGATGTTCAACATTATTGGTCACCAGGGAAATGCAGATTAAAATGACAAGATACCACCTCACCCCCATTAGGATGGCTGTAATAAAAAAAAAAGTCAGACAACAGCATGTGGAGAAGTGAAAACCCTCATACACTGCTGGTGTGGATATAAAATGGAGCAGACACTTTGCAAAACAGTGTAACAGTTCTTCAGTGGTTAAATACCGTAGGACTCAGAAATTCTTCTCTTAGGTATCTACCCAAGAGAAATGAAAATACAAGTTCACACAAAAACTTGAATATAAATATTTATAGAAGCACTATTTATAATAGCCAAAAGGTAGAAACAATCCAATCATTAACTGGTGAATGAATAAATAAAATGTGGTCTATCCATACAATGGAATATTATTCAGCCATAAAAAGGAATGAAGTACTGATACATGTTACAACACAAATGAACCTCGAAAACATTTGTGCCAAGTGAAAGAAAGCAGGTCATACATAATATAGCTCCATTTATATCAAATATCCAAATAGGCAAGTCTAGGGGGACAGCAGATTAGTGGTTGCTTAGGTCTAGGGGGAGTAGGAGTAATAAGAGAAGTGATAGATAAATCCTATGGGGTTTCTTTAGGGGTTGTGAAAATGTTTAAATCAACTGTATTGATGATTGCATGTATCTGTGAATACTTTAAAAACATTGAATTTTATACTTCGAATGGGTGAACTGTGTGATAGGTGAATTATATCTCAACTGAACTACTGTTAAAAATAAGAGGGACCAGGGGCGCCTCGGTGGCTCAGTTGGTTAAGCGGCTGCCTTCAGCTCAGGTCATGATCCCAGGGTCCTGGGATAGAACCCTGCATCAGGCTCCCTGCTCCGTGGGGAATCTGCTTCTTCCTCCCCCTGCTCTTGTGCTCTTGCTTGCTCTTTCTCTCTCTGTCTCTCAAATAAATAAGTAAAATCTTAAAAAAATAAGTAAGAGTGAACCAGAAATAGACCATCCCTCATAGGGACTGATGCTTGGTTTTGAATCATCTCCATGGTTGGTTGGATTAAGGTGATCTGGGATTGGAAGTGTTCCTAGCTGTTCTCCAGCAGCAAATGCAAATTCTTTCTGAAGAAGAATAATGTCACCCAGAACGTTATATTATCTATGATTTTTCACATACAATGTCTGGCACTCAATTAAAAATTGCCAGGCATATGAGAATACAGGTGACTGAAAACCCAAGAGAAAAAACAGACAGTAGAAACATCTCATTATCCTTCAGGGTTCGGCTTAAACATCACTTTCTCAGGAAAGCTTTTCTTAACCCCCTGGGCTTCTTAAATCCCTGGAAAAATTCAGTCCCATCTCAGCCTATGCATCTCCGAATAACTTGTCCAACATCTGTAAGCAAATTATTTCACTGTGTTCAATTTGCAAGTTCTGCACTAATTAGGATTTAACTTGTGACAAAGCTTCAGTCCTATCTTGCTTTTCTAAGCAAAACATATATCCCTTTTTCACTTATTTTTAAAGTAACATTTTAAGTTGTAGTATAACATACATACAGAAAAATGGATAACTTACAAGTGTACTTTTTTTTATTTTAGAAAGAGAGAGAGAAAGCACACGTGCACAGGGAGAAGGGGCAGAAAGAGTCTTAAGCAGACTCGGAGCAGATCACCGAGCCCATTACAGGGCTGGATCTCACGACCCTCAGATCATGACCTGAGCTGAAACCAAGAGTCAGATGCTTAACCGACTGAGCCATCCAGCTGCCCCATAAATGTACATCTTGCTGAATTTTCACAAACTGAACAGTTCCACGTGTGCAACTAGCACCTAGATCAAGGAACAGAACACTGCCAGCACCCTGGAAACTCTTGTTGTATCCCTTTCTAGACACTGGCCTTTGCCAAGGGTAACCAGTTTCCTGTCTTCTAACACCTGTCTTCAAACACATCTAAGATTAATTTTGCTTATTCTAGTTCAATGTATTTTCAGAGCACACAAACATGTGTGTACTAGGGTATTCACTACAGCTTCATTTATGATAGCAAATGACTGAAAACAACCAAAACGTCCATCAATTGGGGACTGAGTAAATTTATTATGATGCCTCTTACAATAAGATTCTATGCACCAATTAAAAGTAAAGATCCAGATATGTATATGCTGACATGGAAAGATGTCCAAGATATGTCAGTTAAGTGGAAAATCAAGTTTTACATCTATCTGTTTATCTCTATCTCATTCATATAAAAAGAAAAAAGTCTGTGTTTGTGTGCTGTTTGTGTGTTTGTAAATGCAAAGCAAATGATGTGAAGTATACATACCAGAATTGAGAGAAGGGATGGGATAGGAAGGGAAGGGAATTGCAGTTAAAAAAACCACACACCTGGGTATTTATTTTCTACAAGAAGCATGCATTCCTTTTCTATGCAACTTTTAACCGCAATTTAAACATTTAAGAAAAATCACAATGCCTGAAATTTGCCTCTGGGTTTAAAGTAACCGAATTGAAAATTGTGTTCATTTATTAATGAATTTCACCAGTCTACATATATTAAAACTACAAATGCACATTCTCTCTGACATTGAGGTTCCACTTCTTTGGAAATGGAACCTTTGTTTATATGCCCTAGAAGGCATCAGTGAAGATGATTATTGTTTGTAAGGGTGAAAAATAGAAGTAACCTCAGTGTCCATTCACAGAGGAAGAGCTAAATAAACCAAGATGTAATCATTCCCTAAATAAGGCAGTTAAGGAGAATGGGGTAGATCAATGTTCAGTAGCATGAAGATGACTCCAAGATATATTGTTGAGTGAAAAAAAAAACAAGGTGCAGAATAATATGCAAAGCATACAACTTCTCTCACACAGCCCCTCCTTAGTGAGTATACATACATATGTACACAGGACATATGAAGATGTCTAGAAGGATACATTCCAACCTGATGTCAATTTTTGCCATCCTTGAAGGTGGTGATTCTTAAGAACATGGTTTCAGTTTGAGGATTTAAGGCAGCCAGGTAGTGAGATTGAAATAAAACTGACTTTCCTTTTCTTGAACACTAACTGTATGCGTGCCAGGGGCCCTCCTGTCCTTCATCCCAAGTAATTATCTGAGGAACAACTGCAGGCTCAAGAAGGTAAATGACTTTCCTGGTCACACAGAGGGTAAATAACGGAGCTGAAATTCAGATTCAGGTGGGTTAGACTTCAAAGCCCATTCTCAGTCTGTTTCTCCATGGTGGAGGGAGATGGGGGGGCCCAGGGGAGCAGGAGGGGCTTTGGGGGGTCTATTCCTCACCTGATTCTCTGCTTGATTTGCAAAATTCCTTCCATTACTCTACTTCTTAGGAATGGCCAATGATGGCCCTGTGCAGGGGAGTGGCACCTCCAAGACGGGGCAGAGATGCTATTTGCTTACTCTTGTCACATCTGGCAGGTGATTCTCTAGTTCCTTCCATGATGATGAGCCCACACCCTTTTGTCATTCCATCCCATCCATGGAGAGTTCTGAACAGGAGGAAGTTCTTTCTGACAGGGAATATGGCTCTGTCTCCCTGTAACTTCCTCACAGGGCCTAGCTTTGTCATCTATGCCCCTGAATGCCACCTGCTTCCCCCCTTGGGACAGCCCTGCAGAGCCTTAGAGTCACTGGCTCGATCTCCTTCTCCGCAACAAGCCACTTCAACTGCTTACAGGATGGGATCTCCATTCTCCTCCACATTCCCTCCAAAAACATCCCCTCCAGACTCTCTCCCAAGGTTGGCCTTGTCCCTTTGTAAGGTGGGACCTCCTGTGGAGGACCTGGGAGTCTGAGGGGCAGCTGATAACCAAATTAGACTGTTTTCTGGAGTTTGTAGAGTGTGAAGGAGAGAGTGGACTGGAGCCCCTCAGAGGAGAAGATGCCAGCGATGCTGGGTCTTGTGGCTCACATGCTCCCAGGAGGCTTCAGGGAAGATCTGTCACAGCTCTTGACACCTCACAGGCTGGGCCTCTCCGGACCCCCAGTGAGGAACCCCAGCCTGTGGCCAGGGTGGCAAAGCCAGGCGCCTCTCCTCCCAGAAAGCATCTCACGGTGGTTTCCGTAAGTTGGTGGTGATTGCATAACTCTTTCACCAACTGCCATGCCGGATATATTTTGCAACCCAGCCCGCTATGCCACACGTGTTGGCTGGCATGGCCAAGGCTCCCACACAGGCCGGAGGAAGTCTGAGAGTGAAACACAACTGACAGTGCCTCCCAGGAATCTGCCAGCCACAGGACATGCTCCTCACTCCCCGCCGTGCACACAATCCCCTGCTGGGCATAGCAGGAGGCTCTCAGGGCCCCACTATCCTCCAACGCAAAGGGGAGCCATGAATTCCACAGAGCAGCCAGATGAAGGTGTGCACTTTCGAGAAGCCATCATCATATACCAACAGCTCTTCTTGGTGTTCATGTGAAGATAAGCCCCAAAAGTTCCATTGGAAGGAGACACCCACCCATCACTTCATGGGCAGAATCCTACCGGGGCATGTGCCAGGAGAGGATCCACAGGTGTATCATTCAGAGAAGGCATGGCAGAGGGGGGGTTCCAGAGTGAGTTCTGAGGATAGAGGAGGAAAGAATGAGGGGTCCACTGGGTGACAAAAGAAGGGGAAATCCCACGAGCCTAAGTACCAAGGACACCTGTGAAGGGCTGCCTGAGGGGGCTTGAGGCTTGGCCATTTGCCTACAGTTCTTTGGGCACTGGTGTTTCAGGGATTGGGGGATGATCCAGACGACTTTATGGTGCTCCCAAAGTAAAAGCCAGGGATCTCTGAGAAAATGGGCCAAGTATGGAGAGGACTAGGGAACTCCCACTTCCTGATAAGGTTTCTGGCTGAGTCAGGAGTGTAGTGGACACTGTAATGTGTCAGGGAGATCCTTAAATCACCCCCCAGCTTCCTGGAGAGCTGGCTGCTTGTGGCTCTCTGCTGAGTTCCTCTCCAGTAACCACTCACAGTTAAAGAGAGCTACCTCTACCAATGCCAGACCCCCTTCTTGGGGACAGCCAGCATCTGATGACTGGTCAGGGTTGGAGTCTAAAGGCTCAGCCCCCTTGCTCCAACTCGGGACAACTCTGAAGGCCATTTCAGCCCCAGAGCTTCCCATGAGTTTGGTTGAGTCTTTGCAGTGAGCCCATCTTCTCTCTGCCCCATCCTGCTTCCTTTGTTCTCTCACAAGATGCTGATTTTTAGAGCTCACCAATAAACCTCTTGGAACGTTAGGACCCAACCTGGGAGAGTATGCGGAACCACAGGGGAGTCCTGCTGTACTCAAGGGTGGAGACCAAACTAATTCAGATATTTGCCACTCAAACTAGTGGTTTCTTCGCTCTTTGGTGCTACTCTATTCCAGAGCTCTGTTCTCCTGGCCACCTTTGTTCAGGCAGTCTTGGGACTGCCTTAAACCAAAAAAGGCACACCCTGGTTGGCAAAAGAAAGCAATTGGCCATTAAAGAAAAGATTTGAATACGTATCTGTGCCCAGTTGACTTCCTGGGAGGGGGGTTACTCAGAAGAGTAGAATGAACATTGAACATTCTTGAGTTGGGTATAGTCACTTTATTTTGTAGAATCTCTAGAACATTTTTGAAACAAGGAAACCATCTGATTGCCTTTTTAAAAAAGATTTTATTTATTTATTTGAAAGAGAGAGAGGCAGTGAGAGAGGGAACACAAGCAGGGGGAGTGGAAGAGGGAGAAGCAGGCTTCCCGCTGAGCAGGGAGCCCGATGCGGGGCTCAATCCCAGAATGCTGGGATCATGACCTGAGCTGAAGGAAGACACTAAACGGCTGAGCCACCCAGGCACCTCTGAATGCCTTTATTTTTAAAAAACAAAAACAAAAACAAAAAAACAAGGCTCCATACTGCGCATGGAACCCAACGTGGGGCTTAAAGTCATGACCCTGAGATCAAGACCTGAGCTGAGATCAAGTCTTGAGCTGAGGTCAAGACTTGAGCTCAGATCAAGAGTTAGATGCTTAACTGACTGAGCCTCCCAGGTGCCCCTATCTGATTGCCTTTAATTTCCACAGTGAAAGTGACCATTTACTGCACCATACCCAGGCAGAGCAAAGCCAGTACTAGCCATCAGCAGTTTTACTAAACCATCCAGCAGGAGTGATTTCATACACATATATGGGCTCACCTATTTACCAAGTTGTATTCTGTTATTCATCACAGCAGTTGGGAATTCCAGACCTTCTTAAGAAAAAAGGAAGGAGGAGGAGATGCTTCACGTAACTGGAAAAACCCAAGAGTGGTCTTCAGGTATGGTTTGATTCAGGGCCTTAAATTATGTCATCAAAGCCCTGTTTGTTTTCTCTCTCAGATTCCACACTCAGGCAGTCTTTCCTCTTGTGTGGCAAGTTAGCTGCCACAGTTCTGGACTAACACCCTCCATAGCTGAGGAGTTGAGTGGGAAGTGAATCTGATTTCCAGCTGCATAAGCAAAAGTCTTGGGATTCACTTTGCTTGGCCCAGTGGGCTCGGCTTCAGCCAACTCTTAACCAATTACTGCGCCTTGAGAGAACTGTTGTGGCCTGACTGGTCATATCTAAAGTTCATCTGTAAATATTTACTGAGTATCTGCTTGGCGTTAGACCCTGTCATAAGTTCTGGGTATTATGCAGATATTGTCATTCATTTGTGCTCAAGAACTCACTTTCTAGTAGGATAAACTGACTTATGACAAACTTTAAAAATAATCCGCTATCTAATTTAATTCACATGAAGATCTTGTAAGAGGGATGGTTATATATATATATCAATTTATTCTGCAGATAAGGGAAGAGAGACTCAGGGAATTTAATAGCTCACATACAGCTTAATAGACTGATAGATACCTAATAAATCCTGACGTTGGAAGGAGTGGACCCTTCACAGCCCCCGGCAGGCCTGGCCAGAGAGGGATATGATGAAGACTGGAGATCCTAGAAGAGCCACAGCACTTTGCACCAAGGCAGGAAGAATGCAAAATCCTGAGGCTTCCTCCAGCATGGAGCCCAGGATGGTTTGGTTGAGCCCATGAGCTACTGATCAAGCTCTCCAAATACCTAGAATTTCTTCAGCTGGAAGCAACAGAAAAACTGGCTAGAGGTGGTTTTAGCACCAGACAGTCATTATCTCATGTAACAGAGAGTCTGGAAGTAGGCATTCTTGGGTTGGTTTATACAGTGACTCAGGGACTGAGTACCCCTGGACTGCCCCCTCTTTCCCCTTTGCCAGCCTTGGCAGGATAGCTTTCATCCCTAGGACTGGCTCTTCAAGGTCAGAAGATGGCTGCATCAGTTGCAGGATTCATAGCTTTACACAGCAATGTCCAAAAGCCAGATGGAGACGGTGCATTCCTTATGCACCTTTGGAAAGAGGAAAACATTTTCCAAAAGCAAAGACCACTTCCCATGTCCAGCTGGCCACAATTATAGCACATGTTCATGCCTAGTCAATATAGGATTCAGGTTTAGTGTAACAAACATCCAAAAGTAACAATGGCTTAAAGAAGAGAGATATTTATTTTTCTCTCAAGGTAGAGTCCAAGTAGGTAGTCCTAGGCTGATGTCCACAATGAACAAAGACCCAGGTCCTTTCCATCTTTTGTCCCTGCCATCTTTGACTTGTGGCTTTCATCTTGTGATCTGAGATGGCTGTGTGCACTTCTCCCAGCATGTTTTTGTTTCAGCCAACTGGAAAGGGAGGAGGTACTGGAGGCATTCCACTTTCCCTTAAAGGCATGACTCAGAAGTTCAGATGTGACTTTTGCTCATTTCCCATTGGTTCAACTGAATCATATGTCCACCCCCAGGTGCAAAGCAGGCTGAGTAATGTAGACTTTATTTGGGACAGCTCTGTTACTACAGGAAGAAGAAGGAAATGGAAATTAAGGAACAATGAACAGTCTCTGCCACAGAACGGAATTATTGGAGGATTAATCTAGGCTTGACTAAGATTCACGCCCCTGGGGCTGGAGGGAGAACCAGCCCCTCAGAAGTACATGGTTTCCCAATACATAGGAAAATTTGGGATTTGATTAGAAGAATAGATGGGGGAGAATGATGGTTCATAGGTATGGTAGCAGAATAATGGCCTCCTAAATATCCATGTCCTAATCCCCAGGAACCAGGAAAGTTAACTTAGAAGATGAGGTTTAGAACTTTAGAACTGATGAGACTTAGGTGAGATTTGGGGTTTAATAGTGGATTTGGATTTAATGGGTTTAGGGACCTTGGGATAGTATGAATATATCTTATGTGTGGGATGCATGTGAACGTTTGAGGGCCAAGAGACTGTGATAGGCTGAATAATGTCCTCTAATTATGTCCATATCCTCATGTCCAGAACTGTGAATGTTGGTTTCTATAGCAAAAGGGACTTTGCAGATGTGATGAAGTTAGGGAGATTATTCTGGATTATCCAGGTGGACCTGAGGTAATCACAACAGCACTTGTAAGAGAGATATGGGAGGAGTCAGACTCAGAGGAGGGGTAACATAGCAAGGAAGCAGAGATTGGAGTGACCTCCTTTGAAGATGGGACAAGGGAGAACACAGGAACACAATACAAGGAACACAGGCACCACTAAGAAGCCGCTTAGAGAGCTTCAAGGAGACAGATTTGCTCCTCATAGCCTTCAGAAGGAACTGCACTGCTAATGCCTTGACTTTAGCCCAGAGAAACTCGTTTCAGACTTCTGACCTCCACAATTGTAGGAGAATGAACTTTGTGTTGTTTTAAGCCACTAAGTTTATGGTAATTTGTTACAGCAGCAAGAGGAAACAAATACAGTAGGCAACTAATGGTGTCCACCACAGCACACCCGAGGAGCTGCAAGTCATCTGATGGCTCCAAGCTGAAGGGCTGGGAAGGAAGTGACGGGTGATGGTGGGGAGCGTGAACAGGAACCAGTCCTTGGTGACCCAATTCCATCATGTAGTGAGGGCTTACTGTGGTCCAGGCATTGTGAAAGGCAAGGTTTCCACTTCAATCTTTACAACTCAGCAAGAAGTAAATATTTGAATGACATGCCTGAAATCACATAGTTACTAAATGATGGAAACAAGATCTGAATCAAGATCTGACACCAATGTCCTACAGTATACCCTTGCATCACATGGCTTCCCACATTTACAGAGATATCTTCTAGGTGTACAAGCTGGAGGAGGAGTCAATGGACTAAACAATCTATTCATAATAGCAACTATTGTTTATTGAGAACCTTCTATGTATAAGACACTTAGTATTACTATTTGCATTACACATAGTTTTTCTGCAAATTCTTATTATCTGTTCCGTATTATAGAGGTGGAAACCAAAGCTCAGAGCAATTAATTGTCTCATCAAAAATCACACAGCTACTAAATGATAATATTAGATTTTGAACCCAGGCTTGCCTGACTACAAGTCATTGTTCTTCCTGTGACACCAGGGAAATTCATGACATGGCTGAGAGTCACCAAATTTTTAGTTCCTTGAGGTCATAATCATTGTCTTATCCAGCTCCACACTCCTAGTATCCAGTGCTAGGTGTGGCAGGTCAATTTGTTGATTTAATTTGTATGAAAACTTCCCCCCCCCCGTTTTAGTTTGTAAAAGTTTTTAAAATACAGAAAAAATATAAAGAGCAATCTAATAACCCCCACAAGAACATTTTACTGTATTTTCTCCAGACCCCCCCTTTTTTAATAAAAGAAACAAAATATTACAGATAAAGTAGAAGAATATTTTGTCCTACTTTTTTCCTCATCCTTGTGCTTTTTGCCTCTTATAAATAATACTACAATGAACATCTTCATATGTAGGGGAGTGTTTCCCTGGGGTCTGTGCCTAAAGTTATACTATGGAAATATTACTGCTGGGTGGAGAAGCATTTCAATTTCAACTCTACTAGATGCTTCCAAATAACTATCAAAAATGTTCCATTCATTTTCCCTTTTTTTCTTTCTTTAATATTAAAAATTTAACCAGGCTTTATATGTATTGATTTAAAGAGTCAAATAGTTCTGTAAGACTTTTTAGGAGAAATAGCATTCTCTTTCCAGGTTATCTCTTTCAAATGTCCTGACTTATTCTTTTGTTTAAAAAAGATGTATTTATTTATTTGAGAAAGAGAACATGCAAACGGGGGGGGGGGGGGAGCAAAGGGAGAGGCAGGGAAGCAGACTCCTCACTGGGTGGGGCACCCACCTCCCGGCTGGATCTCACAAACCTGAGATCATGACCTGAGCCAAAACCAAGAGTCAGATGTCTAACGGACTGAGCCAACCAGGTGCCCCTGACTTACTCTTGTAATATTTACCTCTGCATCTCTTTTTGTTTTTTTGTTTTTTTGTTAAAGATTTTATTTATTTATTTATTTGACAGAGAGAGACAGCAAGAGAGAGAACACAAGCAAGGGGAGTGTGAGAGGGAGAAGCAGGCGTCCCCCCTCCCCCGAGCAGGGAGCCCGATGCGGGGCTCGATCCCAGGACCCTGCGATCATGCCCCGAGCCAAAGGCAGACGCTTAACGGCTGAGCCACCCAGGCGCCCCTACCTCTGTATCTCTAACTCACATACTTGCCATGCTACTTGAATATCAGTTTTAAATTATTGTCATGTAAGATGAGGATTTAACTCCCTCTGTCCCCAACACTCCGCCCACCCCATTTTCTCCCAATCTTAGATCTCCCAAAGTTAGAGCATAACTTTCGTTAGATCATTATGATGAGTAAATACTTCTTGAAATAAATTATGCTTATATTTTCTTTCTTATACAACTTTCTTTTTTTCCCAGAGTTGGTTTGTCTTGGGTTTCTCTTCTCTTTGTTTGGTTTTCAATGTACGTTTACTACTAGGTTGACTTCAAACTCTCAGCAGATTGTCTAGCTACCCCATCAAGATGTTTAGATGCATCACACGTTCTCTCAGTTTCAACTTCTTGGTAACACATCCCCTGAAGCTCTTAGACTTGCTCCAATCTGGACAGCTCCTCCTCCCCTGACATGGCGCCTAGCTGGGGCCTGGGAATTTTCTTCATTTCTCTCATCCTTGTTGAATCTTCTGTTTCCTCTGTGCCAGGCCCTCATCTATCTTGGTTTCCTTCTTCATTATGGTGACACCCATCCTCCAATAATTTCTGAAAAGGGTTAACTAGAAGACTATTTTAAAAAATAATTTGCAGTTCTGGGGCGCCTGGGTGGCTCCGTCATTAAGCGTCTGCCTTCGGCTCAGGGCGTGATCCCGGCATTATGGGATCGAGCCCCACATCAGGCTCCTCTGCTATGAGCCTGCTTCTTCCTCTCCCACTCCCCCTGCTTGTGTTCCCTCTCTTACTGGCTGTCTCTCTCTCTGTCAAATAAATAAATAAAAAATAATAATAAAAATAAAAATAAATAATTTGCAGTTCTGAAAATATCTTTATTTACCTCATACTTGTTGATAGTTTGGCTGGGTATAGACTTTTAGGTAGAAAATAACTTTCTCTATGTTTTTCATCCTTTTATCCCCAATTGCAGATACAGCCAATGCTGCTCCTTCATGTGCCCTGAGGATTCTGTGGTTCAGTTGGGTGAGTTTTCAGCTTTCCCCACTTCTGGTATAAGATTCAGCTTTTTGGACCTGCCACATCCTTGCTGCCAAGACTCTGTAGGGTTGTCTTGCTGGGGCTGTTGTCTCAGAAGTCAGTGGCAGAAGCTGTAGGAAGAATTTCAGGAAGCTAGTTCAATTTCAGGATTCAACTTTATGTAAGGAAGACGCTTCTCAGTCAGAGCTCTGAAGGGTCTTCTCAGAAGGAGGGAACCTCTCATCAAGGGAGGCATGTAAGCAGAGTCTAGAAGACCATCTGGTAGAGGTGTCAGTGAAGGGCTCCTTGACTTTCTGAAGGGTTGTTCTTAAGAACTGGTTCTAGGCCCCTTCCAGCCAGAGTCTGTGAGTTCCTGAATTAATAACTTTTACATTCCCAATCAGGATCCTTTCCAGGGGAGGAATGCTCCCCAGAACCCAAGAATTGAGTTCCAGGAGTTAGAGTTGAAGGCCCCAACAATCTACCTACAGAGATGGGCTTATCCAGGTTGGGAACAGGGTCCATCCTTTGGAGGCAGCACTGGCCTTCAGCCTTCCTGAGAGCACTGAACAGAACAGCTCTGGGTCACTTCCCCCTAATCCATCCATTAAGACTGGCTCATTAAGACTGAGTAGCCAATTTGCCTAAGGATCAACTCACTAAAGTCACATGTCCATTAGCATATGTAAAGTATAGTTGCAAAGGAACACACTCCTTGACAGTGTTCCTTAGAGCAAGAAGATGAATTGCTAAGTTTGATAAAACTGGTGAGATAATTGATGTTCAGAAAATCACTTCTTTTTTTTTCTTGCTGGCAGATTGGCTTGCTTCTGAGGGACATCATCCTGGGGAAGAAAGCAGGGCATTTCCCTTCTCTACCCTTTCAGAGGTCTCCCTGAGTCCTTGGCTTCCTCACCCATAAAGGGAGAGAAATGCCAGTTCCATAATTTCATAACTACTTCCACAGTTAGAAATGTCCTCTCTTGACACGTCATGGAGGAATGAAGTATGAAGATGCAGGTTGCTCCTAATCACTTGTCCCAGCATGGACTTCTCTCCTGAGCTCCTGTGTGTCCAACAGCCTCAGGAACCCACCCTTCAAGTCTATTACACAGACCCTGGACCTCTGTCTCAGATCAGGTTTCCTAGAGGCAGAGCTTGAGACAGGGATTTGGGTGTCTGTGGCTGATCGAGGGAGTGCTTTCTGAAGAACTCTGGAAGGGAAGAGGGGAGCAGGGCCAAGTGGGGGAAAGAGGTGAGTGAAAAGGAGCTCCCAGGTGGAATAGGACTTCAGTCTGATCCCACGAGGAGCCTGGGGCATAAATAGCACCCCAGAGTTACTCCCCCATGAGTCAAGTCACTGGCCTTTGGTACCTGTGTCAGGTACGCATTTGTACTGGGCTGCCTCACAGGGAGGGATGTAGTCAGATAAGAGCTATTCTGTGATGCGGCAGAGAGGGGAGAGCAGTGAGTCTTAGCAGTCAGGGCTCACAGCAGCTGGATGCCGTGACTCAGGAAAGGGGGTCTGAGGCAGAGCCCTAAAAGCATCCACGGCAACATCCAAAACTGAATTCACCTCCTCTGTGGACTGACTTTGCGTTCCTGGCAGTGCTGGCACCCTCCTCTCAGGCTCCACCTTCCCCTCTGCACAACCCACCACCCCGCAGACCCCAGCTCCTCTCCCATCACCCCAGACAGCCTTAGTCAAGGAACTCCCTTCAGCAGAGGGAACCTCCTAGAAGGATACTCCCGGCTGCTGTGGAAGAAGTTCCTTGGTCCTGAAGGGGATCTAGGTAGCACAGCACAACATCTATTCCACGAAGAGATCACTTGCATTTTATAGAGGAAGAAACGGAGTCCAGAGACGTTAAAGGACATGTCCGCGGTCACATAGTTACTAAACACAGAGCCATGACAGGTACCAAAAGCGACATTTCTGAGTCCTATGAAGTGGTGTGGTAGAAAATGTGTAATAAAATAAAAGCCCTCATTTGTAGTGCTTGCCAATTTCCACAGCTGATTTTAAGTGATGTGATGTTGCCGCGTGCAGAGTTGGGAAGACCTGTGCATCGCTGTATGGCATCTCCGCCACATGGACATAACAAACACAAATGATCTCAAGAACACACGTAACAGTGAAAGGTAATAAAACAGGACTTGGGGGCGCCTGGGTGGCTCAGTCTTTAAGCGTCTGCCTTCAGCTCAGGGCGAGATCCCGGCGTTCTGGGATCGAGCCCCACATCAGGCTCCTCCCCTGGGAGCCTGCTGCTTCCTCTCCCACTCCCCCTGCTTGTGTTCCCTCTCTCGCTGTCTGTCTCTATCTCTGTCAAATAAATAAATAAAATCTTTAAAAAAAAATAAAACAATAAAACAGGACTTGGTAAATCTTGAGTATTTTTTACCTCTGTTTTAATATAAATTATTTAATTATAAGTTTATGTAATTTAATTTAATAGTGGTGTGTTTAACAACTGGTCCACAGATTTCCAATACATTTAACTATCAGTCTTGTGAGTTGGTATGAGCCAGCTCCAGCATGCCACTGGATAGTTTCAATTTTCTGGGGAAGCAGTCCTTCCAAAGCTCAAATCTGATCATGCAGCTCTCTCACTCAATTACTGTCCTTGGCTCCCCAGTGCCCCAGGAGAAAGTCCAGAATCAACTTAGTTTTCCAACCTCACCTTCCAACCCTTGTCTCCCTGATTCTCTTACTGCCAGTCTGTGACCCGAACCTGCTCCTTTGTTCCTGCCCTGCTCTCAGCATTTTCTCTCCTCTGACTCATCCTTTGAGGTCCAGTGTGGGCCCACTTTCCTGAGCATGCCTCTGAACTCAGGGAGCACTTCCTTCTCTGAACACACACTTCCCTATCGATCTCTGATTGATGCGGGTCACACTAGCTCCACTTACAGATCTCAGGGACTTAACGTGATAGAAGTTTATGGCTTCCATTCAGTGGCCCAGGGTGTGGAGGCTCAGTTCTGTGTTGCTACTGGGGATCCAGGCTGACAGAAGCTCAGCCCTCTTGGACAGGGAGTTTCCAAGGATGTCCCAGCTGACCGACATCCAGCTGGGCAGAAAGAATAGAGGAACGGGGCCGAGGCCTTTCGAGAGCTGGCCTGGAATCCGCTGACATCACTTCTGCCCACATTCCTTTGCCCAGACTCAAGCGCATGGTTCATCTGGCTACAAGGGAGGCTGGAAGATAGCGTGTAGCCAGTGGGCAGAAGGAAAGGGAAAACGTTTGGGTAAAGAGCTAGCCTGTTTCTGTGGTCCCCTCCACGCCACATGCCTGATTTCATTCACTGACCTTCCTGTGCCTCTGGGACGTGTCTTCCAACAAGGGTGGGAGCCCTTACGCTGTAGAGACCGCACCCAATCCTTTGTACCTAGTACACACTCACTGTGAGTGGCATGGAAATCATTAGCTGATTCTCATAACAGTTCCACGAAGTAGGAACTCTTAGTCTCCTTCTGCAGGTGAGAAAGCTGAGTTTTGGAGAGGCTTGTGTCAGAGCAAGGCTCAGTGCCTGGTTTCTCTGACTGCAGACTTTGGGTCTTCTCCCTTGCACCACAGATGAATAAATGACCAAGTGCATTAGGTAAATTGGTGTGCGGGCGGTGGTTTCTTACCCTCCCTCGCCAGCTCAGTGCCAGAGAGGAACCCAGGGGTTTTGGTGCATCCTCTCCCCTGCCGGGGCTTCCCACAGTGCTCTCCATGCCCCCCTCTCATCTCCCCTCCCCCTCGTGGGCTGGTAGAACTGTGAGTCCCACAATTCAGGAACCCCCCCCCCTTTTTATGCACCAACTATACGGCAGCTTTGTTCTAGGCTCAGAATCAACTTATATCAAACATATATTTAAATCATATGTTCATGGAGCAGCTGGGTGGCTCAGTCTGTTAAGCATCTGCCTTCAGCTCAGGTCATGATCTCAGGGTCCTGAGATCAAGCCCTGCATCAGGCTCCCTGCTCAGTGGGAAACCTGCTTATCCCTCTGCCCCTCTCCCTGCTCATGCTCTCTCTCTCTCAAATAAATAAATAAAATCTTAAAAAAATAAATCATATGTTCATAGTGGTACTTAACAACAACCACCTCACCCCTCACCACTGGAGAACACTAGGGAACCAACTCATTATTTTGAAAACTTTGGAAAAGGTAAAGAAGCAAGCATTTATTCTGTCTTTCCTATATAAACTGCCCCTCAGGGCCTTCAAACGGTTGATGAATCAAAGTGTGTCTTGATGGAAGTATGTCAGCTCATGAATGATGAATCAATGATAGAATTAGAATACCATCCATCAGTGTGTAATCAGTAATGAAGAAAAACATCTGGCAGCTATCATCAGTGGCTGCTAACATCACAAAAGAAGAGACAACCAGAAGTTACACGTCCCTGAAGGAAGTAGATGTCACCATCTATGAAAGAATTTTGCCCCCTAAAATCAAACCTGAATCTCATCAGTATCTAACAGGGAGTAGAGAGATGAACATGGTAAAAGACACCAGCAGGGATGCAAATTAGCAAAATGCAACATGTAAATTACAAGGCAGGAAAGGGGAGCATCAGAGGTTAAAAGAAATCTGAAAAATATATCAATCCACTGCAATACACAGATCTTATCTGGGTCCTTGTTCAAACAAATAAACTGTAAAATAAGATTAATGAGACAATCAGGGACACCTGTGCCTAGATAGTTCATATTATTAAGTAATTACTGTTGATTTTTTAAAGTGTGATAACTTTATTGTGGTAAGGTTTTAAAAGCCCTTATCTTTTTATAAATACATATTGAAATATTTCCAGATAATAAAGACGATGTGATGTCTGCGATTTGCTTCAAAATAACTCAGGGGAGAGAGTGTGCGGGGTGGGGTGTTCAGGCTGGAGGTCGGTTGGTCATCGTCGAGGCTGGGTGAAGGGTACAGAGGGGAAATGACTTTTCTGTTGTTGCTGTAACAGATTGCCACAAATCCAGCGACTTGAAACACCACAGACTTAGTTAGTTCTGTAGGTTAGAAATCTAACCCAAGGCTCATTGACCTAAAACCAGGTGTCAGCGGGGTTGTGCTTTTTCTGGAGGCTCTGGGACAGAATCATTTCTTTGTCTTTTCCAGCTTCTAGAGGCTGCCTGCATTCCAGGGCTCATGGCCTCTTCCTCCGTCTTCAAAGCCAGCAACACTGCATCTCCAATCCTACTGTCACATCCTGGAATAGTAAGCAGTCGATGAATGTCAGCTCTTAAGTTCTGGCTGAAGAGCCCTTTGTACCCCCACACCCAGCTGCTGTGGGCTCAGCCTGATGGCTTCCCCAGAGCTGCCTGCTTCTCAGCCCTGCAAACCTTTGGCCCGTCAGGAGCCTGCTAACTCTGTTTCGTGGGAGGCTGTCCTCCTGGAGGGTAGACAGGTAGAGGCGGCTCCCCTAGCCACAGCGGCTTCTGAGAGATGTGTGGCGTCTGGTGCTGCACTGCACAGAGCTACGTGCCAGCAAGAAGTAACACACAGTAACCTGGCCCAGGCCCATGCCACCCCTGGGATCAGCAGGTGTGCCAGGCACAAGGGAAGCCTGAGGGGCGGGAGAAGGTCTATGGTGGGAGAGGCAGGCTCTCAGGAAGTGGGACTGGTCAGGGAACCACAGGTGTGGTTCAGAGATGGGATGCTGTCCGAGTATGCAGAGGCTGGGGCCTCTGGTAGGATGGACTCTAGCAGCCTTTGCTAAGGGGAGGAGAAGCAGACTGGTCCCCGGGCCCCACCCTGAGCCTCAGTCACTCTCGTTGCCTCTCTGCTCCTGCGATCCTGGGACAAGATCAATGTCAGTGCTGAGCCCCTGAGCTCATCCCAGGCCTCTCCCCAGCCCCCATGGCTGAATCAGCTAGCTGCCGCTGGGTAAGAAACCACCCCAAGACTTAATGGCCTCAGGTGGCAACCATTTATTGTTGCTCACAAGTCAGTAAGGGCAACTGGGTGGCTCTGCTGATCTGGACTGAGGTGTGCTAATCTTGTCTCTGTCCCTGTAGTTTTGCCAGAATGTCATATAAATGGAATCACACAGTATAGGACCTTTGAGTCTAGCTTCTTTATTATTAAGTTTTTGTTTAAATTCCAGTTAGTTAACATACAGAGTAATATTAGTTTCAGGTGTACAATCCAGTGATTGCACACTTACATACAACAGCCAGTGCTCATCACAAGTACTTAATCCCCATCACCTATTTCATCCATCCCCCCACGCGTGTCCACTCTGGTAACCGTCAGATTGTTCTCTATGGTTAAGGATCTATTTCTTGGTGCGCCTCTCTCTCTTATTTTTTCTCTTTTGCTCAATTATTTCTTAAATTCCACTTATGAGTGAAATCATATGGTATTTGTCTTTCTCTGACTGATTTCACATAGCATAATACCCTCTAGCTCCACCCACATTGTTACAAATGGCAAGAGTTAATTATTTTTTAAGGCTGAGTAATATTCCACTGTATATCTACCACATCTTCTTTATCCATTTATTGATCAATGGACGCTTGGGCTGCTTCTGTATCTTGGCTGCTATAAATAATGTTGCTATAAACATAGGAGTGCATTTATCTTTTTGAGTTAGTGTTTTTGTCTTCTTTGGATAAATACCCAGCAGTGGAATTACTAGGTCATTAGGGTGATTCCGTGTTTAATTTTTTGAGAAACCTCCACACTGTTTTTCATAGCGGCTGCACCAATTTGCATTCCCTCCAACAGTGTATGAGGGTTCCTATTTCTTTTTAAAAAAAATATATTTTGGGGCGCCTGGGTGGCACAGTGGTTAAGCGTCTGCCTTCAGTTCAGGGCGTGATCTGGCGTTATGGGATCGAGCCCCACATCAGGCTCTTCTGCTATGAGCCTGCTTCTTCCTCTCCCACTCCCCCTGCCTGTGTTCCCTCTCTCGCTGGCTGTCTCTCTCTCTGTCGAATAAATAAATAAATAAATAAAATCTTAAAAAAATATATTTTCTTTTTAAATGATCTCTATATCCAATGAGGGGCCTGAACTCACAACCACGAGATCGTAAGTTGCATGCTCCACTGACCAAGCCAGCCAGGCACCCCAAGGGCTCCTATTTCTCCACACCCCCACCAAGGGTCTAGCTTCTTTCATCCAGCCTCATTGAGACTCATCCATGTTGTTCTGTGTATCAGTAGTTTATTCCTTTTTATTGTATATTTGTTTCCTATTGCTTCTGTAACAAATTGACACAGTGGCTTAACACAACACAAATTTATTATCTCGGTCCTGGAGTTCATAAGTCCTAAAATCAAGGTTTTGGTAGGCTGGTTACTTCTGGAGGCTCTGAGGGGAGAATCCACTTCTTGGACTTTTCTTCTAGTAGTCACCTATATTCCTTGGCTTATAACCTCTTCCTCTATCTTCATTCCAGTCACTGCTTCCAACATCACGCAGCTTTCTCCTCTGACTGACCCCTCCTGCCTCCCTCTCCTGATTACATTGGGCACATCCAGATAATCCAGGATAATCCTCCCATCTCAAGATCCTTAACTTAATCACATCTGTGAAGCCCATTTTGTCCTGTAAGGTAACACATTCACAGGTTCTGGGGATTAGGATGTGGACATCAGTGTGGGGGCCATTATTCTGCCCACCACAAATGCCCAGTAATAATCCATTGTATGCTTAGATCAGTGTGTTTATCCATTCAACAGTTGAAGGACAAAAGCATATACTTAGATTCTCTGGTTGACCAACTTTTCTCCTAGAAGAAAGTGAGAAAAACATACTTCACCTTAAGGTAAACTAAAAAGATTTTTTAAAAAAGAATAAGAAGAAAAACAAGGAAAACTCCCTTATTAGGTTTAAAAACTTTTCAAGTTTAAAAAATAACTTTATTGAGGTATATTTACATACAATAAATTTCTTTCATTTTAGATATGCTGTTTGATGAATTTTGGCAATTGAATAGTTATGTAGTGTCCACCATAATCCAATCTAGAACAATTCCATCACCCTAAACATTATCCTTGTGTTGCTCCACAGTACATCACTTCCCCAACCCAAGGAACCGCTGATCTGCTTTCTATCACTGCCTACGTAGCATGTTTTTAAAATTCGTTTATGTCAGTTCAACTCAGAGAATTTTCCACTGATAAACACCTTCAATTTAAGGATACTTATTTTATATTATTATTACTTTTTTGAATAGTCATAGAAGTTCAAAATATATCTGAATACTTTTCATCCAAGTATAGGCACAACTCCAGTTCAGCATCTTTATTAAGCCAATTTGGAAAACATTCTAGTTTTTAAAATATAAACGTCCTTGATTAACACTGAGGAAAAATATAAGTAGGTTTTTCAATATTCATGCATTAGTAAAGATGATGGTTTCCCAAATGGCCTACTTTTGAAACGTAAAAAATTTAATGCCATGTAACTTTTGTTTCTTCCTAGCACTGAGTAAATGAGTGTAAGGGTTTCTTCTAAGCACTGAGTAAGTAAGAGTTTAAAAAGAAAATCTAATAGTATTTAATTGTTCACAATTCAGTTCATTAATTTGCTTACAAACAAATGTGCTGAGTTGTCAAAAAAATAAAATTCGGGGCACCTGGGTGGCTCAGCCATTAAGCGTCTGCCTTCGACTCAGGTCATGATCCCAGGGTCCTGGGATTGAGCCCCGCATCGGGCTCCCTGCTCAGCCGGAAGCCTGCTTCTCCCTCTCCCACTCTGCCTGCTTGTGTTCCCTCTCTCGGTGTCTTTCTCTCTCTGTCAAATAAATAAATAAAATCTTTAAAAAATAAAATAAAATTCATTTATGTCATTGTGTGAATTAATATTTCCCTCTTCTTATTGCTAATATTCCATAGTGTGTATATGCCACAATTTGTTTATCTGTTCCCAGATGATGAACATATGGGTTGTTTCCAGTTTGGGACTATTATGGATAATGAACGCTTACATCAAAGTCTTCATGTGGACATACGTTTTTATTTCTCTTGTGTATATACCTAGTAGGATTGCTAAGTAACATGGTTAAGCTTATGGTTAGCTTTATAAAATACTACTGTACTGTTTCCCAAAGTGGCCGAACCATTTTGCATCCCCACCAGCAATGTGAGAAAATTCTAGTTTCTCTGTATCATCTTTAACACTTGGTATTGTCAGTCTCTTTAACTTTAGTCATTTTAATGGGTATATATTTTTAATTTTTTATTTAAATTCAATTCAATTAACATATACTGTATTATTAGTTTCAGAGGGAGAATTTAGTGATTCATCAGTTGCATACAACACCCAGTGCTCATTACTTCAGTGCCCTCCTTAATGCCCATCACCCAGTTATCCTATTCCCCACCCATCTCCCCTTCAGCAATCCTCAGTTTGTTTCCTACAGTTAAGAGTCTCTTATGATTTGCCCCCCTCTCTGTTTTCATCTAATTTTATTTTTCCTTCTAATGGGTATATTTTTATACCCACTAAATATTTTCATATTTTATAAAAATTTTATGTTTATACAAAAATATTTTTATATTTCAAAGTGCCTTTAATTTGCATTTTCCTTGGTGACAAGTGATGTTGAGCATTTGTCATGTTCTTATTGACCATTTTCTGAAGTGGCTGTTCAAATTGTTTGTCCACTTAAAAATAACCAGATAATTTGTTATTATTGAGTTGTAGGAATTTTCTTTTTTTAAAAAAAATTTATTTGAGAAAGAAAGAGAGAGAGATAAAGAGAGAGAGAGAGAGAGAGAGAGAATGAATCAGGGGAGGGGCAGAGGGAGAAGCAGACTCCCCATGGAGCAGGGAGCTCGATGCCGGACTCGATCCCAGGACCCTGGGATTATGACCTGAGCCTAAGGCAGACGCTTAACAGACAGAGCCACTCAGGCGCCCCCATAGGGGTTTTCTTTAAAAAATAAATTCTGAATACAAATCCTTATCATATATATTTTTTTCTGGTCTGGCGCTTGATCTAAATTCCAATCTTGAGAAATTAGAAAAAGAATAAATTAAACCCAAAATGTTGAAAAAAGGAAACAAAAAAGAGCAGAAATTGATGAGGTGAAAAATAGAAACACAATAAATCAGTGAAAACCAAAATCTGGTTCTTTGAAAAGATCAATAAAATTGGTAAGCCTATGACTACCAAATTTCCAATATCAGGAATGAAAGAAGAGACATCACTACAGATACTGACAGACACCTAAAGGAGTATAAAGAATATTATGAACAAGTTTGTGCTAATAAGTTTGACAACCTAGATGAAATGGACAATTTCTTTGAAAGAAACAAATGACAAAACTTAATCCAAGAAGAAACAGAAATTTGGAATAGCTCTACGTAAACTAAAGAAACTGAATTTGTCATTTAAAACCTTCTTACAAAGAAAACATTTAGGGAAAAAAGAATACAAATCCTACACAAACAATTTCAAAAAATAGAAGATGGGAGAACACGTCTTAACTAATTTTATGAGGCTAGTAGTACCCTGATGCCCCAAATATACAAAACATCTCAAGAAAAGAGAAGTATGGACCAAAATCCCTCATGAATATAGATGCAGATGTTTTTAACAAAATTTTAACAAAGTGAATACTGCAACATATAAAAAGGATAATATATCATTACCATGTGGGGCTTATCCCAGGAATGCAAAGGTGATTTTCACATCTAATATCAATTCATGTAATCTTCTATATTAGTAGAATAAGAGGGGGGAAACATATGATTATTTTGAAAGATACAAATAAAGCATTTGACAAAGTTTAACACAAATTGATTCACAACAAAAATTCTCAGCAAACTTGGAACAGAAGGGGACTTCTTCAGCCTGATGAAGGATATCATGAAAAGCCTTAGCGAACATCATACTCACACATGAAACACTGAATGTTGAGATGAGAGCAAGACACAGATGTCTGCTATCACAACTTTCAGTCAACTTTATACTGAAGGTCCTAGCCAGTGTAATAGGTAAGGAGAAAGAATAAACGGCACACAGATAGAAAAGAAAGGTGTGAAACTGTCTTTACGTGCAAAAGCATGATTGTGTACACAGAAAACCCTAAGGAATAATAATTTTTTAAAAAGGTACTAGAACTAACAAGTGAATGAAAGCAAGTTTTCAGGATAAAAATCAATATACAAAAATCCACATATTTCTTTTCTTTTTTTTTTTTAGTGAGCCCCACGCCCAGTGTGGACACCAATGTGGGGCTTGAACTCACAACTCTGAGATCAAGACCTGAGCTGAGATCAAGAGGTGGACGCATAACTAAGTCACCGAGGTACTCCTCCACGTATTTCCATATACTATTAACGAAAAAGTAGGAAATGGAATTTAAAAAATAATTTAATTTACAATATCATTAGAAATAAAATACGTAGGAATAAGTGTAAGATGTGTCCACTCAAAACTACAAAATCTTAGGGGCACCTGGGTGCCTCAATCTTTTAAACGTCTGCCCTTGGCTCAGGTCATGATCCGGGAGTGGAGTCCGGGAATGGAGCCCTGCATTGGGCTCCCTGCTCAGCGGAGAGCCTGCTTCTTCCTCTGCCCCTCACCCCACTCATGCTCTCTCTCAAGTAAATAAAGTCTTAAAACAAAACAAAACAAAAAACTACAAAATCTGTCACAGGGAAGTTAGAGCAGATCTAGCCAAATGGAGGTATATACCTTGTTCATGAGTCAGAAGACCCCATATTATCAAGGTGACAATTATCCTCAAAATGATCTATACTACGATAACAGTTCCAATAAAAATCCAGGCTTTATTACGAGATAAATTGAGGGCGCCTGAGCGGCTCAGTCGGGTAAGCGTCTGACTCTTGATTTCAGCTCAGGTCATGATCTCAGGGTCGTGAGATGTGGTCCAACATCATGCTCCGTGCTCAGCGGGGAGCCTGCTTTTTCCTCTGCCTGCCCCTCCCCCTCTTGCGTTGTCTCTCTCTCTCTCTGACAAATAAATAAATAAAAATCTTTAAAAATTATATGGAAATGCAAAGAACCTAGAAGAACCAAAATAATCTGGAAGAAGAGGCACAGGGTCAGAAGATTTGCACAATCTGATTTCAAGACTTTCTATAAAGTTACAGTAATCAAGACAGTGTGATACTGATGTAGGGATAAACCAATGAAATGGTCAACGAAGGAGTCCCAAAATATATCTACACTTACACGGTCAAATGATTTTTTTTTACAAAGGTACCAAAGTAATTCAGTGGGGAAAATGCTGCTTTTTAAACATATAGTGACATAGTTTTAGTGCTTACACAATTGAGTATCTTTATAGGAAAATTAACTCAAAGTGATCATAGATCTAAGCGTAAGAGCTAAAACTCTTAAAAGTCTAGAAGAAAACCTAGGGGAAAAATCTGTGTGACGTTGGGTTAGGCAAAGATTTCTTAAATAGGACACAAAAGGCACCATCTAATGTACTGTATGGTGACTAACATAATACAATAAAAAATTATTATAAAAAAGGCACCATCTACAAAACAAAAATAATAAAATAAGCGTTACCTTATTATTTTTAAATCACATGCTTATTACACATTCTTTATTAGGTTGTTAAGGGCCCTTATTGTTTTTTGGATTATGAAAGAAATATGTCTGTTATTATAATTCAAACCATGCTGCTCATAGACAACCCGAAGGAATACATGCACACATTATCACATAGGGTTTTAAAAAATAGTAATGGGATTATTTCTATTATTCTATAACTTGCTTTTCTCCACTTGAAATAAACACTGGACAATGTTCCCTATCAGCACATCGTTACTTTTGCTAACGATGTTTGTACGTGTATTTTCGCATGTGCTACTATTTCTGCATAAAATATTACTAAGTGTGTGGGGGCGCCTGGGTGGCACAGCGGTTGGGCGTCTGCCTTCGGCTCAGGGCGTGATCCCGGCATTGTGGGATCGAGCCCCACATCAGGCTCCTCCGCTGTGAGCCTGCTTCTTCCTCTCCCACTCCCCCTGCTTGAGTTCCCTCTCTCGCTGGCTGTTTCTATCTCTGTCAAATAAATAAATAAAATATTTTTAAAAAAATATTACTAAGTGTGTGATTGTGGGTGAGCACACTTTAAATTTAGATAGATCCTAGCTAATTGCTCTTGCTAAAAGTAGCATCAGTTTACATTCCCGCCAATAGTAGAGGAGAGTGCTTGCTTTCTGATAGGCTTTCTATCGATGGATGTTCTCACACTTGTTACTTTTATCATTTTTTGTGTGCGGCCCATCTGCTAAATGAACAACGATACCTCATTGTTGTTTTTAATTGTCATTTATTTGATTATAAATGAGGGCACGCTTTCCTTTCATATGTTTATTGACCGTTATATTTCTTCCTGTGCGAATTGCCTATTTTTCTATGAGGTTGTTTGTCTTTTCCTTATTGATTTTTAGGAACACTTTGCATATTATAGATATTGACTGTTGCTTCATTATAAGCATTACAATACCCTCTCAGTCTATTGTCTGTCCTCTAAGTTTGTGTGTAGTATCTTTCACTACATAGAAGTTGGAAATTTTTATGTAGTGCAATGAATCAATCCTTTTCTTTATATTTCCTGCTTTCTGCGCAATGCTTAGAGAATCTTTCCCTACCACAAAATTACAAAAAAAGCTGTACTTTTTCTTCAAGTATGTAGTGAATTCCTGTATTTCAACTACATTGGTGATGTTTTAATGCTTGATCTGGGTATTGGGTATATTTTTTATATTTTTCTGCTTAATCTTTTGTGTGCTTGACATCCTTTACGATATGTTTTTGTGAAGAAATGAAGAGGGGGAAACCTGATATGTTTTTGATGGGGTTGCGCTACCAGAAAAAACTCCAAGTCTGGCAAAAACAAACAAACAAAAACAAACAACACAAGGCTATGTGATATGATCACGGAGTCTAAGCAATCTCTAACATCTGGAATCTACACCATCAGGAACTGGCTACGAAAGAGATGAGAGCCCCAACGCCCATCTCAGACACGGCCACGGAGAAGGACAGGCAGGAAACACCTCTCAGGGAGCAGAACGGGGGCAACTGAACTGGCTGCCCGGGAAGCTGGCAAAGGGGTCGTGATGCACGCTAAACCTTGCCAACCTCACAAAAGACCACAGAATGTATGATTGCATTTATATGAAATGTTCATAATAGAGACAGAAAGTAGATTCATGGTTGCTAGGGCTGGGGGTAGGGAGAGATGGAGAGTGACCGCTAATGGGTTTCTTTGCGAGAGTTACTAAAATCTTCTCAACTTAGATTGTGATCATGGCTGCATAGCTCTGTAAATATACTAAAAACCCTGGTATACCCATTTATTGGTAATCTGCTTTTCCATGTCGTAGCATGAATCAAGTATTTCATTCCTTTTCACGGCCAAATAATATTCCTTTGTTAGGGATAGACTAGTTTGTTAATCTGTTCACCAGCTGATTGGTATTTGGGTTGTTTCTACCTTTTGGCCACCATGAACAATGCTGCTTTGAACGTTGGTGCACCAGTGTCAGTGTGGAGACGTTTCCAAGTGCCTCTGGACATACCTTGGAGTTGCATTGCTGGGTCATATGGCAACTCTGTGTCTAACAGTTTCCAGGATTCTGAGTTGTGCTACGAGCGAGTGCCCACCGTGGTGGTCATGCACTCTCGCCTTTCCCATGCAGGAGTTCGTATCATACTTCTCCTTTCCTCTCTGCACAAGTCATGTGGGGGTGGTGGGAGAGTTAAGATCTCAACCGGAGGTTACTGGAATCCTCGTCTTGGGGCTGGATGTGTGACCGGAAGAGACAGTGTGTTGCCTCCAGTATACCTTTCCATTGCTGGTATCACAATTTACCACAAACCAAGAGGCTTAAAACAGCCTCCTTTCAGTGTCTCACAGTTTCCGTGAGTCAAAGGTCCAGGCAGAGAGTGCCTCCCCTGGGATCAAGGTGTCAGCAGACTGGACTCTTTCCCGAGGCTCTGGAGGAAGAGACCCTTGCTTGCTGAGGTTGTTAGCAGAATTCAGTTATTCGTTCTAAGACCGGGGTCCCCAGTTCTTTGTAATCATGCTTCAAACCCTCCGCGTGGTTTGCATCTCTCTTCCCCTTGCCTACCCCACTCTAACTTCCTCTTCGGCTTTCTTCTTCAGCCACCTGCTGGGAACGCTCTCTCCTTTAAGGGCTCGTGTGATTACACTGAGCCCACCAGGATAAGCTAGGATCATTTCCCTACTTTGAGATCAATGGATTAGTAACTTTAGCTGCATCTGCAAAGCCCCATTAGCTAGGTGAGGGACAACTTCAGTTTCCAGAGATTAAGGTGGGCATCTTTAGGGGCTGTTATTCTGCCTACTACACTTCTCCCTCAGAAATGAGCATGAAGTGAAGGATATTTATGGATGCTGGATCATCAAGATGTGAGCTGAGTGGGCTTCTGTGTTTTTTCCCACCCAACATCCATTCCTGTTCTGCTGAAGCCATATCTTGATCTTCCTCTAGGGTCACTGCCAGGCCACCAGTCAGTTGCTGAGGGTGGGTTCCTGGCTCAGGCCTGGTCAGTCTGGCCACTGTGTCCTCCTGGCCACAGAGGTCCCTTTCAGGGATGAGCACATGACTGAACTAAAGCTAATGAGAATTTTCAGAAGCTTCTGGAAAGAGATCCCATGTTCTCCCCACTGGGTTTGGACATGAAAAGATGAAGGGGCTGGAGCTGCTGCAGCCATCTTGCAGCCATGAGGATGGAGCCTGTCTGGGAAGGGACCCACTGTGGAAGCAAGAGGAGCTCATGTGGAAGTAAGGATGTCATCTGTGTCCTGATCCAAGCCACCCGAAGCATTCCACCCTGGAATTTTCAGTTCTGCGAATCAATGAATTCCCTTTTTTCTTAAAGATATACAATCAAGTGAACACCTAAAGTGTGTGCTTGAGGATACACATCTGTGGAAATTTATGGTCTTTGAGTGTTGGACGCTAAGTGGACCAGATAAGAATCAGAGGCATGGGCCCAGGATATCCCGTATGTGGGGAGAGGCTATGCTGGAGGGGGGAAGATTGGTGAGCCAGGTCTATAGAAGAGATTTTTTTCATGCTGGATAACTCTTAACTTTCATATAATTTCCCATATCTCTACCCAGATTTACCAATTGTTTACATCTTGCCCCTTTACTTTATCATTCATCATTCTGTATGAACATGTACATAGACATATGTGGATTTTTTCTGAACCATTTGAGAGTATGTTGGACACCTGATGCCCCTGTCCTATTATTTTCAATGTGAGTTTTCTAAGACCAAGGATACTCTCTTAACATAAATGCAATATTCTTATCAAAATCAGGACAATATGATACAGGACAAGACTGTTCTCTAACCCCATAACCATATTCCAATGTCTTCAGTTGTTTCAGGAATATCTTTTTTTTTCTTATGATAATATTTTTTATTATATTATGTTAGTCACCATACAGTACATCCCTGGTTTTTGATGTAAAGTTCGATGATTCATGAGTTGCGTATAACACCCAGTGCACCATGCAATACGTGCCCTCCTTACTACCCATCACCAGCCTATCCCATTCCCCCACCCCCCTCCCCTCTGAAGCCCTCAGTTTGTAAGGAATATCTTTATAGCTATTTCTGTCCTGGTCTAGGATCCAATGGAGGATCCCATGTTGCTGGGTCCCTTTTGTCCAGGAGATGATATTTGAATTCAGCTCGGTGTCCTTGACTTCCCCAGGAGAGTAATCTCCGAGAACAGCGAGAGCCTCAGTGGGAAGGGTTCCATGGCTCTGCACAGGGCACCACGCCAGGAGGGATCTGGGCTGCTCAGGAGGCTTTTAAGGCAACCAGTGGAGGCTCGGGCAACACAGACCTTCAGTGTCCTCCGAGAGCAAGGAGTGTGAGGTGGGAGTTCTGGGCATGGCACAGCAGCTTCGTGATATGTTTGGGGACCCGGGCTCTCCCTGTCTTTCTGCTCAGCATCCTCACCACGTGTCCCCCAGGCAGCTGCCACATGCCCACATGGCCTGTCCTCACAGGAGTTTGTTCAAAGAGCATGTATTTGTTTTCTAGGGCCGCTGTAACAGGTACCACAGACCGGTGGCTTAACCAACAGACATTTACTTTCTCCCTGTTCTGGAGGCCCGAAGTCCGATATCAAGGGGTCGGCAGGACTGGTGTCGTGGAGGCCTCTCACCATGCATATGGCCGCCTTCTCCCCGTGTCCTCACGTTGCTGTCCCTCTGTGCGTGTCTGGGTCCTAATCTCTTCTTGTTATAAGCACACCATCAGAATGGACTAGGGAGCACTTGTATGACCTCAGTTCACCTCAATCAGCTCTTCAAAGGCCCTGTCTCCAAATACAGAACATCTGAGTCCCTGGGAGTTAAGACCCCAATATATGAATTTAGGGGGGACCCAATGCAGCCCATGACAGGGAGAAGGAAACGATCCTCCTCATGTTTCTCTCTTGTCTGAGAGGACAATTATCCCCAGAAGGCCTGGGCCAACTTGAAACGCATACACTATTAAGTTGCAACTTTGAGGGGTGGAAAGAGCCAGAAGGCCTGGATCACTCCCAGCTTTGTTACCCACGAGCGTTGGCCTCTGTGCAGTCTGCTGCCCTCCCCGCAGCTCTGTCCACCTATAAGATGAGGGGCATCTACTAACGGCAGTAATAACAGCTACCATTTACGGAGCCCGGTGTCAGACTGGGTCCTGGGACATCCTCCACGCCTCCCAGAAGCTGACCGCGACATGTGGGCGCGGGACCCGTGCACCTGCTGCGATCTGCCCAGGCATCGAAAACACCACTCTTGGAAGACCCCTTAGGTTATCCGCAAAGCCCGCGTGTCCCAGTTTTAGGTTCACAGTCCTGCGCACAAACATTTGTACAAAAGCCTCGACTGTCCAAAAGTGCTTTCCCTGTTTTCAAACACTGCTTACATGAGTCTACACGTGTGCTCTTCCGTGACTTCTCTCACAGCGACTTTGGTGAGGCTCGTTGATGATGGTGTCGTCCTCCGTGTTCACGGCCGTCAGACTCCACTGTGTGATCATAACACGATTCCCTTCTCCTCTCTCCTCCCTTCCCTGAGGATCGTTGGATCGGGCTGCTTTTAGCTGTGTTGTTTCTCCCGTTGTGGACATTTCAGTACCCTTTGGTGCCACGGAGCACCGTGCCCATGACCAGCATCTCTTTCTTAGTATTGCCACCTGCTGCCAGGACTCTTTCTGCTGGGCGCCCGGGACCCGTCCTGACGCGTGTAAGGATTCCCAAGGAAACGAGCCAGTGCGAAGCGCGTCAGCAGCCTCGCCTCTCTGCCTCCCTTCTCAGCCCAGTAAGTGTATGTGGCCCTTTGCAGATAACTATTGTTCCATTTATCTATTGCTGCATAAAAAACAAAACAAAACAAAACAAAACAAAACAAAACAAAAACCAAAACAAAAACAAAAAAAACTACCCTGAAACTTAGTGGCTTAAAATAGCTCCTTATTACTGTATCCCACAAAACCGTGGGTCAGGAATTCGGACAGGCTGCAGCAGGCAGAGCCCTTATCTGCCCGACGACGTCTGTCCACCTGGCTGGCTCTGGCTTCTTTGTGGCCCGGTGACCTCAGGGTAGCTGGACTTTCTACATGGCAGCTCAGGACTCCCATGGAGAGTGTTTCAAGAGACAGGGGGTAGAAGCTAATAATCAAAGCCCTGGACCCGGAAACGTAGTGTCCCTTCCATCATCTTCTCTTGTCAAGTGGTCACAGAGACCACCCAGACTCAAGGGAAGGGAGCGTCTCTGTCAGTAACAGAGTATCTGTAGTCATCTTTCATCTATCACAACTAGGATTACTAGGACTCTTTAGGTATGAGAGACAAAAAACCCACCTGAGACTGGCTAACGGAAAAAAATGAGAGGGGCTGTATGGTTGGCTCATGTAACTGAAAGGCCAGGGATACATCTGGCTTCAGGCGAAAGAGCTTAGGCGTCTGGGGGAGGCTTGGCCCTAACCCCAGGCTCTGCCCAGATGCTGCCCAGAGTTTGCAGGGCCTCTAGGACAGCTGTGGCTGTCACCCACAGCTGGCATGGCCTTCACCAGAAAGGCCTTTTGGGGAAGGCAGCATGTGGGCAGAGACCCGAAGGAAGGGAAGAAGCCACGTGGATATCTAGGCACAGACAACACGTGCAAATGTCCTGGGGTGCCAGATACGTTTGAGAAACAGCAAGGAAGCCAGTTGGGCTGGAGTTCAGCAAGCAAAGGGAAGGAGATGAGAGAGACGAAGAGGGAACAGATGGCATGGGTTTCTTTGAGTGAGGCAGGAGCCCTGAGAGGGTGTGGGGCGGACCAGGGACAGGGTCTGACTTACGTTTTCATGGGATCCCTCTGGCTGCTGTGTTCTGAATGGACAGGGGAAACTGGGAGACTTCCACTGAGGAAGATAGTCCCGTAATCTAGGTGAAATGATGGCAGGGCAGCAGCTGTGTTGATGCCAGGAGGTGGTCAGATTTGGGAATGACACACTGAAAGTGGGTGTGGGAGCCGGAGGAGGGAGGGCACGGTCGACCCTGGCTTATACCTCACTATCTTCTAGGGACTACTTCCCTGCTCGCTCTTTCCCCATCTTACCCCCTCCAGTCAGTGCCTCCTGCCCACAAGGTGGCAGAGTGATTTCCAAAATGCAAATTTAACCCATCCTACCAGGGTAATTCCAGACCTTTTTTTTTTCATCTTAATAATCAACCTATGTATTTCCACGCGATTCAAAAAATGTATAACTAACCCATCGAACCCATGATTTTGGCAGTAATACAAATTTACTTTTTAGAAACGATTGCTTTATAAAGACAGGAATTGATTTAAAGTAAAAAGATCGGGGTGCCTGGTGGCTCAGTTGGTTAAGTGTCTGCCTTTGGCTCGGGTCATGATCCTGTAGTCTAGGGATCGAGGCCAGCGTTGAGATCCCTGCTCAGTGGGGAGTCTGCTTCTCCTTCTGCCCCTCCCCCCCACTCCCCTCCTGTGCTCTCTTTCTCTCTCAATTAAATAAATACAATCTTAAAAAAAATAAAGTAAAAAGATTAACGAAATAGCACAGGGGGAAAGAGATGTGGCAAACAATTCTGAAGACGGTAACAGATGTGACCAGGATTTGGGGAGGCTTCCCATACATCTGGGCCTCCCCCTTCCACCCCGGGCCATCTTGAGTGGCTGCTTTTTCCAGAACTCTCTGAGCCCTTTCACCCTCTGCTCCCCCAGCTAGATCTCAAGTGTCGCCTCTCGGAGTTTCTTTGCAAGTCATTTATTTTTCACACTAAAATTGGTAATCCATCTGGAATTTATTTGGATACAAGAGGGGTCCAATTTTATTTTCTTCCAGATAGATAGTCACTTGTGCCAGCACAAGTATTTCACAATCTACCCTTCCCCCCACTGACTTGAAATACTACCTTTGTCAAGTATCACATTCTTCCTTATCCTGAAATCTATTTCTGGGTTTTCTCTTCTTCCCCATTGTCTATTCTTATGCCAACACCATGTTGATTTGATTATAGCAGCTTTATGGTATGTTCTTACTTTTTTTAAGGTAAAAACCCCATGTTATTCTTTTTCCAATTTTCCTTGGTTTTATTCTTGGGCATTTATTTTGCCATGCAATCTTTGAGGTCCATTTTATCCAGTTTAAAAAAAAATCACCCTAATCCTATTTTAACTTGAATTACATTGAATCGATACAGAAACTGGCGGAAATGGCATTCTGTGGCGTTACGTTTTCCCACCCAGGAACACGGCATGGCTTGTCCCTTCCAGATCTTATTTTTCAATCTTCCAGAAGATTTAATTCCATTTATGTTTCTATACTTTCACTTCATATGCTTCATTTCCATAAACAATATACAGTACTGTTTGGTGTTTAAAATTCTGCCAGTTCTTTCTTTGACTGAAGCATGACGTGCTTTGCACCTGTCCACACAGTGTGACTGCTCCACGGCATTCCATTCGAAGAACTGCCCACTGTTTATTTATCCAGTACCCTCAAGATGGGCCATTAGCTTGCATCCAAAGTTTCTTTTAAATCTTTTTCTTTCTTTTTCTTTTTTTCTTTTTTAATTTATTTTATTTTATTTTATTTTTTTACAAATAATGCCCCATGAATATCCTTGCCTCACATCTCTTTTGTTCATGTGTGAGATCTCTCATATGCCTAGAAAAGGACTTGCCACGTCCTGCGGCATTTCTATCTTCAACTTTCTAGATGCAACCAAATTACCCGGCAGAATACTTACACCAGTTTACATTTCGGCCAAGAGGGCAGGAGAATTCTTTTTTCTCTACATTCTAGTCAGCAGTGGAACATTCCTGTCCCAACTTTTCTTGGCAAAGCTCTGTTCTTCTCCCTTTTAATTTTTGTAATAAATTTTTTTTTCATTTTGGTTTTTTGAACGGGATATATACGGATATACATGTGAGTCTGTGTAACCGTATCTCTCTCTCTCTCAGTCTCTGTATCTCTATCCATCTGTAGACTTTCAACAGGAGCTGACGCTTGCACAGCGAAAAGTCTTCTCTGATCCCTAGCCCCGGCCGCCCACACCTCCGTCCTTTTGTGCGTGCCAACAATTGTTAATGGTTTCTTTTGTTTTCCATCCCGAGAAAGTCTATAAATATGTACACAAATACCTTCTCTCCTATTCCCGTTTTTAATAAAATGGTAGCACACCACATTTACTCCTGTGTGCACTTTTTTTGGTCCACTAAACCTATTTGGGGATCACTCAATATCCTCACATAAAGAGCTTCTTCCTTCCTTCCTTCCTTCCTTCCTTCCTTCCTTCCTTCCTTCCTCCCTCCCTCCCTCCCTTCTTCCCTCTCTCTTTCTCTTTCTTCTTTTTCTTTCATGATAGCGGCATACCATTCTACTTTTTGGTTACATGACTATACTTTTACCGTCTCTCCTACAAGAGCATCTTTCATTTCCAATCATTTGCCACAAGGTCCAAGGCTACAGTGAAGTTCCTTACAAATTTCACAAGTGTAAGGACATATCTATACCCCATAAATGGAATTATTGGTTCAAAGCATAAATGCATTTATAAATATGATAGTGTCACATTGCCTATCCCACCCCCAAGAGTCTATTTGTTGGCACTCCCACCAGCCTGTCTCCCCGTCCCCGTAGGAACATAGTATATAATCAAATGTTTTGGTGTGGCTAATACTGATAGATATAAAATGGTATCTCAAAGTGTTTTAGGATTTATTTTCAAACAGCGTTACATAGTATAATTTACACACCATGAAGTTTATTCATTTTAAATGTACATTTCATAAATTTTAGGAAATTTATAGAGTTGCAACCATCACCACAATCTAATTTAGAACATCTCCTCTCTTCCCAAATCTTTCAATGTGTCTTAAATTTTCATTTCTCTGAGCGAGACTGAGCATGTTTTCATCACTCTAAGAGCCATTTCTAGTTCCTTTTCTGTAAATTTTCTGTTCACACCCTTTGCCTGTTTTTTTCTTATATTTTTGTCTTATTGATTTGTAGGCACTCTTTATATAGTATGCTCTCAGACTAGGATAAGTGCCTCTCCCCCAAGCACCCTGTGTTTCCAGTTCTCACAGGCCAGAATTAACAGAATCTCTTAGAGTGTTTGCACCTCCCCCACCCCGTGAGTGGTCTGCATGCAGTGACCATATCGGGTTTCCTTCCATGCCCTTCCCTCTCAGCACAGGACCTGGCCCAGAGTAGGTCTCTGCAAACGTGCTTGGATTCAATATCTGTAAATATATGTTCTTTGCCCCTCAGAGTTCCTGTCACAAGCTGGGATGATGTATTAATCTGTGTGGTTATGTCTGACTGTTCCCTGAGGAAAGGTACCATAGCTGTTTTATTCAATACTGTATACCCAGGGTCCAAAACAGTGTGGCTAAACGCATTATTTTAAAGTGTTGATTGGATTTATTAATTTATTTTTAAGTGGTTTACAGTATACCTGGAGGGAGCAAGATATTGGAAATTCCACCAAAGGATACAGAGAAGGAAGGCTGAAACCAACACAGCCACGGCACATGGTATTTCTATGAGGGGACACATCCCTGACCGTGGGCCTGAAGTGGGTGGGTGAAGACCCAATTGCACAGGGGGCTGGTGATATGGAACTCCAGCCTTACATTACTATGCAAGAATGTGGGCCCAGGGTATCCATTCTTCCAAATTTTCAAGAGAAGCTGGAAATGAAGTTCTTTATGTGAAATCTCCCACTTTGGCATGTTGGCGACAACTAACGCATGGGTTCCTGAGACTTGGATTGCCAATTTTCAAAGCCTGGATCAGAAAACTCGTTTTAAATACATGTTTATGAGTAATTCTCATAACCCTGGAGGGAGGTTTGCAGAAGCAGACCTAAGGCTCAGAGTAGGAAAGTGACTTGCCTAAGGCCACCCAGCCAGAAGGGGTATGAGTGTGTCTGTTGGGGGGAGTTCTGGCCCAAGAGCCTGCATTAACCCAAGCTCTTCTCCTGGGAAGAACAGGGAACTAATTCTCCGAGTCCCTGGGCAAAGCCTCTCACAGGGTTTGTCTCAAGCCCACCTGAGCAGGGTGAAGCTTGGCCTGGAGATGGGCTGGCTGGACTCCCACCTGGAAGCCCAGTCGGGCTGTGGCCGTCTCTAGTTCTAATTACTTCACTGTCCACGTCCCACACATAGCAATTAATCATCACCGCCTCATGACAACTTGGGTATAATTATCTTGTATTACGAGTGAAGTCTCGCCCGGCATCCCAGGCCTTCCCAGAGAGGCCAGGGCTGCCTGAGAATACAGGGTGAGAAGTGTTCTCTGCCCCCACGAGCAAGGCAGGCGCGCCTTGCAGATGGGGCCTCCGTGGTGCTCTTTCTTTTAAGTCCCAGGCCCCTCTGGACTTGCCGGAGGGGGCAGGTTGGGAGAGCCAGGCATCCTGCGGCCAGGGTGAGCAAACCGCAGGGGCAGGGTAGGGGGGTGGTCTCACGATAAGGAGAAATGATCATGAAAGCAGGGCACAGACTGGCCCACTTGCTCTGGCCTCCTCTGCTCCCCATTCACTCATTCCCAAAGTTATGCCTCATGGCGACCAGTTGTCAGAGAAGATCCCAGCCCCTGGGCTATTGCTGGGGAACAAGACAGACTCCCTTTCCCCAGGGAGCCTAGCATTCCAGTGAGGCCGGAGAGCCGGCAACGTGCCCAGAGACTAGTTTACGTTGTGTGAAGTACTTACTCTAAAAGAAAAGTGTGAAGGCTCAGTTTTGCTCTCTGAGGGGTGACATCTGAGCAGAGGTAGCACACACTCTGGGTGGAGGGAACAGCAGACACAAAGGCCCTGGGGTGGAATATTCTGGCTTGTTCAAAGAACAGAAGGACGGCCACTGTGACTGGATCAAGAAAAGGGGGAAATAGGTCTGAGTGATCAGCAAAAGCTATTACACAGGTTCCAGAGGAGTTTGGCTTTTACCCTAAATTCGGTGGATACATTCTAAAAAATGATTTCTTGTTGCCAACTAAGCTAGGTCTAGAATTTCCCGCCACCCATCTTTTCAAGAAACACTTATGGAGCATCTCGTGTGTGTCAGCCCAGCCCTGGGGACACGGCCGTGACAAAACAAAGCCCCTGCTTCTGGAGAGTCCACCTCCGGGAGGAAAGGACCCCTACCCCAGCTCTTCTGCCTGGTGACTCGGGTTCAGGCTGCCGGCTCCCGGGGACCCCACGCGGGACACCGGCGGCCGCCAGGTGGCGCTCTGCGCCTGCGCAAGGGCGGCCACACGGGGGTCGCGGGGCCGGGACCGGACCCCCGGCGGGGGAGGGGCGGCCGGGATGGGGGGCGGGGCCCGCGCCGCAGGTTGTGTGACTTTGGGTTTGACCTGCCTGGAGATGAGCTAATCCCGCCGTATAATAGACTCCGGGGAGATAGGGAAAATGGCTGCGGCGCTATCTGCGTCGCCATGGGGACCATCGCGCGCGCGCGGGCGGGGCTCGAGCCTGGAAAAATACAGCCTTTGTCGGCGGCGCGTGTCACTCACGGCGCGGGGACCTCGGGCGGCGGGGCTCGGGTCTCTCTTTCCTCGGGTCCGGCGCGGGGAGGCTCTGGGGCCCCTGGCAGGGCGTGCCTGCTGAGGCGGGTCGGGACCCCTGAGTGCTCCCGAACTCCTCCGAAGACCTCGCTCCCTTGCACACCCGCACACCCCGTTTTGGGTCACTAGCACATCCATTCCTTCTACTGTGGCGTCTATCACACCCGCACACCCCTTTCTCTCCCCGCCGGCTGGCTCTTCCCCGAGCTGGAGAGGGGTCCCAGCTCCCCAGCTCGTGCGTCCTGAGCCTCCACTGGCAGGCGCAGGCACAGGCCCCAACGACTGCCCTTCCCCCTGGACCCTCCGGCACACACCCGGGCACACCCAGGCAGATAGATACACAACGGCCCTCACGCGGATCCGCGCACACGGGGGGAGGGGAGTACTGGCACCTCGCGCACTCTCTCCGTCCTGGCAGTCACAGGTACGTGTGCATGCGCGTGCTGACAGGCCCGTATGAGCCCAGAACGCTGAGTAGGGTGCGACACCCGCAGGCACACAACACTCAGGAGAGTAACACACGCATGTCCGAATAGACACACAGACACGCGTCCTGGTGGCAGATGACACCACCTCCTGTGTGAACTCCTAAACAGCCTCCTCGAGGGCAAATACATCGAGGCACTCACAATACGCTCCGTCACCACTCCTGTACACACGGATTCGCACACCCACTCTTTCACACACGTGTCTACCCACCCTGTGTAACATGCATGCCTACACACTCACGTGCAACACTCCTTTCTCTGCGCACCCTCAAACAATCTCGGCTGGGCCATCCCCAGGCACTCAGGGCACACGCGCCCATCACGCATGTGTGTGGGGCTTGCACATCTGCACTTTCTTGTAGCCCACTTCTTGGACATGCCCGCATGCACACCAATACCCTTTCTTGTTCAGTGCCCATCCACTGGCACACGCGAATGTCCGTCCAAACATGCTGGGCACACCCGGGGGCGCACACGCTGGTGCCCCCGGCAGGCAGGCAGGCAGGCGGCGCGGGCACAGGGCGCCCAGCGTGCCCCCCGCGGACGGCTATCTGCCTGCCCATCAGCGCGCGGATCTGCGGTGGTAAATGACGCGTTCGATGGCGGGCGCATTTGTTGTGCGCGCTCTGAAAGGGCTCCGATAATCTGGAAGGCAGAGATAAGGAACACCATTTATTCCGCGGCACTTTGGAAACAATTCCCAGCCCTGTACAACCCCATTCTCGGGCAGCCTCCGGGAGCCGGGCAGATAACGATTGGCTATTCATTATCTTCGCCGGGAACAAAGATTAGCCGGCCGAGATGAAAAATTACCCCGGACAGCGGCGCAGCCCCGCGCGGACCCCCCTGCCCGCCGCCGCCGCCCGAGCCTCGGTGCCCCGCCCGGCCCGCGGGCTCTGCGCTTACGCCCTCAGGGCCCGCAGCCTGGCGATCGGCCTCCGGCGCTCGCGTCGGGCGCGGGGCTCGACATTGCCGCGGTCCCTCCACCAATCTGTCCATCCCGTCCAGGCTGTCTTCCGCGTCCCCACTTTTCTCGCGTTCTATTTGGGGCCCTTCCTTCTCTCCCTCTTCTCCCACTGCTCTCAGAGCCTGTCCGCGTTCCCTTCTGTCTTCTCATCTCTCTATTTTTGTTTTGTTTTGCTCTCTCTCTCCTCTCTGTATCTCTCCCTTTTCCCTCTCTCCGTGCCTCTCTCTAATGAACACTCACTGCTTTTGTTCCCTTCTGACTCTTGCTGCCACTTTTTAGTTGTTTGTTTTTGTCTGTTCCTGCATGTCCCCAAACCACCCCTCCATCCCCTACTGGTGTCTCTGTCCCTCTATGGCAGTTGGTGTTTAAAATCTGTTCTTGGGTCTCCCTGTCTCATTCCCCGTTCCCCGTCCCTCTGGGTCTTGCCATCCCTGGGCCTCCATGCCTCTCAATCTACCCCCACCCTAGAGGGCCCTGCATCCAGGGGCTTCACACCCCCTCCCCTCTTAAGGCTGTGTTCCTGACTGCAGACCAGAGGCTGGGAGGCTCCAGCCGGCTCTGGCCAGCCCAGCCCAGCCCAGCAAAGAGATGGCAGGTGGGGTGGGGGGTGTAAGATCTGGAATCCCCCCTCTGAAGAAACAAGACAGAACTAGAAAAGGCACAGTAGACATGTAGGCCCTGCCGGGTTCCTGGGGATTTGCTCCTGTGCCCCAGCACTGGCTCCCCCGTGCCCCTCCCCAGTGAGGCTGAGGGCCTTGGGAGCGGGTGGTCCCAGCGAGGCCAGCTCATTAGAGCAGTTCTTCAGCATGGTGCTGGCGTCGGCAGATAAGCTTATCAGCTCATCTCCCCCTCCCACAGACAGACAGAAAGTGCCCTCGCAAATGGCACCCCGGAGCCCCACTGGCCGCCTGCCCTGCCAGTTCGGGATGGTGGGTGATCTGGGAAGACACACATAGTGTGTGTCACCCAGGGACACACTCCTCCCCAGACAACAGACACAGGGTAATACCGGGCAGAGAAACACACAGAGTTCAAAGATACATTCATATACACGGATGCCCATACCCTAGGTAAACAGACACAAACACCCACCCCAGCACATATCAGCTCATACACAGAGCTACACACAGATACGCAGACACACTTGGCTACACTCTACACTGTCCGCCTTCCCAAAATCAGTTCAAAGATACAACGATACACACCTAATACCCCGTGCTGGTAAAGACAGACCCACACACACATGCACACACACCCCAATTCATAGACACAGGATCCCAGACACACGCTGCTACTGACCCACATAGGGACACACACCAATTTATAAATAAACACTTGGAAATACTCACACCCCATCAAATGATTCATGGACACAATGATCGCAGATACACAGCCACAGGGACACACATCCAGTTCCAGAGACACTCTCCCACATGCACTTTGGGGGTCATGCTCTGAAACAGCCATACATAATACACAAACTCTCAGGGACCCACAAAACACAGACTCTCAATATGCAAACTCTTAGGGACCCACAAGAAGAAATGGTTTTGCAGACTTCCCGTGTGCTCACGAATGCACACGCAGGGGCACTCAGGACAGATACCTCCTGCGTGCACATAGCACACACGCATGCAACACAGTCACCATCAGCTTCAAAGATGAACCCACAGATAGAAGATGCCCACAGAGATGGGGGGCTGGACACTCGTCTTGGGGACACACACTAGTTTTCCCAGGACCAGGGGCTTCCCAGTCCTTCCAAAGAAAAGCACTTTCTCTTTGGGCCCAAGATCCCCAGGCCGCTTTCACTCCCCCAGGGCAGCTGGAATGGGACCAGCCCCCCACCCCTGCACTGTGGAGTTGAATTTTGAGGTAAGGACTTTGGAAGTTCAAGGACTCCCCTAGCTCACAAACCCAAAAGCATTCTTGCTGTGAAGACTCCCACACCCCCTTCCACAGACAAGCCCTCTACTCCCTAGCTCCCTCCTGTGAGAGGGTTCCTTGAGGACGGGCCAGGAAGACGCCTCACACCGCACTCCTGAGATGCCCTGATCTGCTCTGGAGTTGGGGAATTCGGGTGGGGGTATAGGTGGTGAAGGAAGAGGCTATGTGTCTACGAATCAGCCTGGAAGTGAGGGAGGTGTGTCTGTGTGTGTGTGTCTGTGTATGTGTGTGAGTGAGCGCGTGCATGCCGCGCGAGCCAGATTCTCAAGCTACATTTGGGTGTGTGCACGTGTGCCAGTGTGACCCACATCTCCCGGCTGAGGATGTCCACGCAGCCACGGCCGTGTGCGCTAAAGCGTGTGCACAGAGTGTGTGTGCGTGAGCACTACTGGAAGAACGTTGGAGAAGGAGGAGCAGGCGGTTGTGTACGTGTGCGAGCGCTTGTGGCCACGATTCGTGAGGGTCCCCGGGGAGAGTCTCCAAAAAGAGCCGTACCAGACTTTCTGAACATACACCCTTGAGAGCAGGGGTGCTCATTTGTGCGCCTCCGCGAGGGCGGGAGTAGTCTGGAGTGTGGGCGAGTAGGGTGTTGCGCCTTGAGGTCCTACCGGCCCTCGGCCTGCCGCCCGGTGGCTGGACCAGGGAAACGGGGCGCAGAGCTCTGGGCGCCCTCCTGCCCCCCTGCGGCGCTCCCGCCCCCTCAAAGTGCTGTCGAAATAAAAAGCAGCGGCCGCGGCGGCCGGGGGAGGGGAGGGAGAGGCAGCGGGAGCGAGAGGGAGGTAACAAGGCCAGCGCCGCCCGGGCTCGCCGCTCAAGCCTCTATCTCCTGGCTGCCTTCGCCCCCACCCCAGCCGGCCCCCGTTGGCCACCCGGCGAACAAAAGCGGCCCGCCGCGCACCATGCGGCCACTCCGCGCGCCGCCAGGGCCGTGCTGGTGAACGCCGCCAGCCCGCGCGGGGCTCCTGTGGGCCCACCTAGCCACGCACCGCGCTGTGCGCCCCGCTCCTCCCCGGCCCCGTCCACCCGGGGGCGCCGCCCGCCGCACCTCGCTCGGTAAGTCCCCCATCTCCGCCTGGCCAGGGCCCTTCAAGCCCCCAGGTTTGGCCCACCCGGCCCCCTAAACGCGGTCCGCCTAGCCCAGTGGCCCCTGACATGTGGCCTTCGGGGTTCGCCCTGGTCCTACCAGCGACTCGAACCCCAGGTCATAGGGGCCTAAACCTGAGGGAGTATTTGCGGAGTTGAGGACAGCAGGCCCGCGTCTGGCCTCCCGCTTTCCCATTTCTCGGATGCAGCTATGCATAGGCCGCGAGCCCCGGTTATTCCCAGTGCCTCGCAAAGCGCCCACCTCCCGGCCCCCGAGCTGGGGTCTTTGTCTCGGCCGCCCCCACCTCTGGGCCACGGCGGTGGAGGCGCCCAAGCCGGGCAGCCGAGCCGGGGCTGCACCTGCCGACTGGTCCCGTGCGCCGGCTTTGCGCGGCTTAACCCGGCTCGCTCCTGCGTGCGCCCCCGCGCGCCGCGCCCCGCGGCCCTTTATCCTGCATGGCTGGGGTGCGGGTGGGGGAGAGCGCCGGGTCTGGAAGTCTCCCCCCAGCCCCAAGCCGAAGTCGGAATCTGTTTAGTGGGATTTCAATAAGAATGGGGCCGCCGCGGGCTTCGGGATCTGCCGCCGGGAGGCGTAGACGGCGGTCTGGGTCTGTCTGGACGCCGGGCATTTAGAATCCTTCGGCGGCGGCCAGGCTTGAACTCCAAGTTGCCCCAACCGCGAGGGGAAAGATCCGGCGTTCAGGGCCCCCGGGAGTGGCGGCCGCTCCTTTCCCGGAAAACACTGAAGGAAATTCGTTGTTTTGGAAAAAGCTACGTCTCCCGGGGATCGGGAACATCTGGCGGTGAGCTCCGGGTCTACACAGGCACCTAGCGATGGGATTCGTTTATGAATAGGCAGGATTCGAGAAGCAGGTAGGGCCAGCGCGGCTGCCCAGGCGTCTGGAGAGCGTTTCCCAGCCGGGTTGACAAATTGCAAACAAATTGCGTCTAACGAAACGAATTTACCAGTTGTCATGCTGCCGGGGCCGCTGGGCCGCCAGGCACTCTATGAGTAAACCGCGGCTGTTCGTGAAGCAGGGTAGAAACGTTGCCCGATTGCTGCAGGTCTCAGCAGGGCCCATGGGGGAGGCAGTCCGGCTTGGAGGTGGGTGGTCAGAACCTGATAAGGAGGCAGAGGGTCTCCCAGGAGCCTCAACCCAGGACACCAAGACTTCTTGGACGATGGGCCCCGGGTTTTACGATTCAAAAGGCCCAAAAAACGTAAGGGGTGGGAAAGCCAACATGGAGGCCAGAGGAGAGGGGCCTTCACATTTGGGGGGCTGCACGTGAACCCCAACGAGCAGAAGGGGCTGTTGGAGCCCTGGTCCCTTCATTGCAGAACCCCTTTGGAGGGATGGCTGCAGGCCTGAGCAGCTCTGAGGCCTTGCCCTATGGGGATTTCTGAACCCCTCTGGCTAAAGCGGCCCCCACTTCCTCCTCAGTACCCCTCAAGGCACAATGCCAGTGGGGGGCTGGGAGGTCGCTGGGTTGACAAATATCCCTATGGAAAGCAGCCCCTAAGCAAACTGGTTTCTTTGAATCTCCCCTCCACTGCCGGCCAATTAGATGCCCGTAGGAAAAAGGTGGGAAGAATTAGGTTACAAAGAGAGGGCAAACTTATGGTCCCAGAGGGGCTACCTTGGATGACGGAAGTTTAAACAAAGGGCACCGGAGGGGAGGGCCATGTAGCATGGGGAACACCGGGCAGCTGAGAGCCACGGCCCAGGCCGGTGAGGCCCTGTAGAACCGGGCCTCTGATCCTTGGGCTGCCAGCTCCCGGGAGAAAGCAGACTGAGCCCGATGGATGACCCATGGTTTCTCAAGGGATCTCAGGCCACTTGAAAAAGGCAGTTAGAAAATTCAGTTTCTCTGCTGCCCTTCCCCAGTCCTTCCTGAAGTCTTATACTTGTGTAAGGAAAGAAGTGACAGCTTCTCAGTGCGATCAAAAGGCAGCACCCGCATAAGCAGCAACCCTTGGAAACGAACAAAAACATGAAAAAGGGAACGCGTCCCTCTGAAGGTGTTCTGGAGACCTCGAATCCCGAGGCTGTAAACCGAAATAAGTCTGCTCTTCTCAGGCACAAAGATGTCCCCCGCAATCCCAGCCGATTTGTGGGGGCCGCCCTGATCCTTCCCCGACGTTTGTTTGGTTACAAGTGATAGGATGGTCTTCGCTGCCTACTGGGCAAGATGCCTGGCTAGGGTCCCTTGGTCTGTCTGGCATACAGGTACACTCATGATTGGAGTGGGGGGTGTTTTACCCGCCAGCTGGGCCTTATCCTGCCTGGAGCCCCTCTTTTCTCTCCCAGGCGGGTTCGCTCCTGCGGGAGAACGCAGCAGTCCCGCGTCCAACGCAGGAGCTCCAATCATAGTGGAGGCCTCGCCGCCGGCTGCCTGCCTGCCTTTTGGAGGAAGGCAACCCCGGGGTGGGGGGCTCAAGAGACCTGGGGGAGCTCCCTCCTCCCCTCTCCCCCTTTTTTCTCCAGGCCGAATTGCGGGAAGAAAGACTGGTGCGGATCTCCCGAGGCCCCTGTTCAAGCAGTGCTTAACTGCCGTGCTAAGCTCCTATGCGCGGCGATTTTCTGAGCCGCCGAGCGGGGTAATTAAATCCCCGCCCGCGCTCGGTTCTGCGCCAGGCCAGCGGGCAGCTCGGGGCGGCTGTTCAGGCAGGGGGCTCGGCCAGGCTGGTCACCTCCACTCCTGCGGTGGCCACGCTGCCCCGGAGGGGCTTCAGCTTGCCCCGGAGGAGCTTTTAGCCGAGTTCGGAATGACGAAACTGCAGACCCACCCAGAATGGGGGCCATTTGAACCACGGGGGAAATAGAGCGAATTACCTGTTTTCCCGAGGGTCCGGAGCGGCCACGTCCCTGCGAGCCAAGGCGCTGATCGCAGCCCCACGGAAAGCTTCCGCTCGGCTCCGGCGTTACGGCCCCGGGGCCGGCTTACGGCTGGCTGCCTCCTGCGCTGGGTCCCGGGGTTCAGGCTGACGGGGCAGCCTTGCCCGACACCTGGGATTGTCCCCGGGGCCGCGGTGTCTTTGATAAGCTCCCGCTAGGCTCCAGGGACGCAAAACAGGCTCAAGGCTCCGACGATCGCATTTTACGCGTTGATGAAGAGTCGTAAGCTAAAGGCAGGGAGGAGAGACAGGCGAACAGAGAGGCAGCGAGTGCGGGCCTGACCGCGCGCGTTGCGGGAAACGCGAACCGGAAGGCACTGAGGCCAGTCACCTGCCCGGCCCGGCCGCGGAGGCCCGGCGTCCGCGGCCTCGCGCTCCCACTCCCCGGCCCCGGCGCTCTTTACCCGGCTGGCGCCGGCCTTCTCTCATGCGGAGCGGAGTTCCGAGAAGCCCGGGGGGGCCCCCCGCACGCCCTGGAGTGGAGCGGAGAGGGAGGCGCAGCGGGCCGCCGGGGCAGGAGGGTCCCTAAGCGCCCGGGACGCGCTGGTTCCCAGCCAGATGGAGCTCCGCGCCTCCGGCCCCGCGTCTTTACCTGCGCCAGGGCCTGGGACAGATGAACGGACAGCCGGACGCAGAGGCAGGAGGAGGCCCCTGGCCCGTGCCCGCACCCCCCGGCGCTGCCCAGAGTTGGCCTGGGAGAGGGCGACTGGGGCGCGCCCGCGGAGCTGGGCCTGGCCGGGAGCCCCCCGAGCCGAGGGGACCGAGGGCTTTCCTCCCTCCTCGGATTATTAAAAAGTTCATTTCCTGGCGAATCGGGTGACGTCAGGGGCCCGGCGTCGCGGTGGCGGGGCCGCCCGGCCGGAGAAGCCGCCTCCAGTTACCCAATTACCGACTGTCAATCCCGCCGCCCCTCCCCCCACTCCCGGGGGTGGCCCGGACCCCCGCCCTCTCTCCTGTCCCGGACCCACCTGGGATCCTTCTGGGCTTCTACTCCGAGAGCCATAGACTCAGCTAAGGGAGAGGGACTGGAGGACGACGATTACTCCCCCTTACCCTCGCACCTGTCTCAATCCCCCCAAAGTTCTTTGTTTCCGAGCCCTCCCACCCCCGCCTCCCTCGTCGGCCTTAGGCTCCCTTCGAGCCTCGGTCTTCTCAGTCTGTATAATGGGAGAGAGCGAGGAGGTTTGCGTACGGGGCCCATTCCCCCCACAGAGCTGGATCTCTGCACTGGAGGTGTGTGGAGAGCAGTTCCAGGTGACTTAGGGGACGGAGTTCTCAGTCTACCGCCTCCCTCTCCCCAGGGGCCGCCTCAGGGACCCCCGGGAGGGAAAAATGCCTGCTCCTGCCCAGAGGCGTCTCCTTCGAGCCGGCGCCGGCGCCAGTCCGGGTCTCCATGGCCTCGCCCCAGGCAGTTCGGCCCGCTGGTCTGCGAAGGCCACGCCCGGGAAGGGGACGCCCCCTCCCCCTCTCTGGAGCCGCCAGCCTGGCCACCTCCACCCGGTCAAGCACAGTCCTAAGAGGCCTGTTGTCCGAGGCCCAGGTGCCCACTCGAGCCGCGTAGTTCCTGCCCCTCACTGCTTCTCCTGTCCCGCAGCTCTCCTCCCAACCCCCTGCCCAGCCAGAGCCCGAGTCGGGGGAGGGAATGGTCTGGGTAGGTAGTTGGGACTTCAACTGGCCACGTTCAGCTGTAAAGGAGGTGGGATCCGAGAGTGGAAGGGCTGGGGTCCCGGGGAGAGGACACTCAGACACCCAGAAGGTGCACGACCCGTGCTCCCGAGGAGGGGTCCCCAGTTGGGGGTTAGCTACTGGGAGGAGGGCCCTGAGGTTAGGGGGATCCAGGAGTGTCCGCAAGAGGGGGCGCAGCAGTCAGCCAGTGGGGTGAGGGTCCTGGCGGGGGGCTTTGGCAGCAGGGGCCGCCAGGAGGGCGCTGGGAGGGGGCCCGCCGGGGGAGGGGGGCAGGCCCGCGGGTCAGTCCGGGAGTCCGGCGGACCGGGAGTTGCGGGCTCAGCCAATGGGGGGCGGAGGCTGGGCGGCGCGCGGCGCTGATTGGCTGGCGCGGGCTTCTTAGGCGTGCACGGCCCCCGCTTCATGTCTGTGCAGGAGTCGCGAGCTGGCGCCAGGGCGGCCGGAGGATGCCGAGGGGCCGGAGCCGGGCGGGCCTGAGGCCGAGGCGCGCGCTGTCCCCCGCTCCTACCCCGTGAGCCCAGCCGGCCGAAGCGCGGTTCCTGAGCCCGCCACTCCCGGCGCTCCCGCCGGTGCTGATCCCCTGTCCCCGAGGCCGCGGCCCCCGCTCCCCGCGGCGCTGCGTGTGTAAGTTTGGGGTGCGAGAACTGGCCGGGGGGCTGGGGCGCGCCAAGCTCTGAGAGGTCTCTTCCGGGGCTCAAGGCCGGGGCCAGGCTGCGGGTGACTGCTTTGGTGTGCCTTGGGGAGAAGAGGTCCTGATTGTGCCGCCTGGGAGTGCGCGCAGGGGGCTGGCTCCCAGCCGCTGGGGCTGCGTGTGCGTGTTTGGGGGGGGGGGTCGTCAAGTCGGTATGTGTATCTGGCGCCAAGTGTAGGTATGTGCGTGTCGCTGGGATCATGCGCCCCAGTGGGTGCCCAGGCGCCTGTCTCCAACTTTTAGTCTGTGTTTATGTGTTTGTGTGCCGGGAAGGAGGGGGGTCGGTGTGAGTGTCTGACTTAAAGTGAGACGCTGTGTTTGTTGGGGTAACTGCTGTCGGGGCTTGTCCCCGTGTGTGACCCGGCGTGCACGAATGTGTGGCCTTGGGACCGGGGGTCACCATGTGAGTGTGCGCGGCCGAACCCTCTCCTCCGCCTTCCTTTCGTTTTGAGCTTTGAGCTTTCCTCCCACCCGGGACTGTAACTCGGCTGAGGCGCAGCGGCGTGCGGGACTCCGCGTGGCGGGACTTTGGGGGTGTCAGGCCGTGGCGGCGTCCCTCACGCCCCCTTCCGTCGCTCAGGGACGCAGCCACCGCCTCGGCCCAGATCCTGAGCCTCCACTGCCGGCCATGGAGGTGGCGCCGGAGCAGCCGCGCTGGATGGCGCACCCCGCCGTGCTGAATGCGCAGCACCCCGACTCGCACCATCCGGGCCTGGCGCACAACTACATGGAGCCCGCACAGCTGCTGCCTCCGGACGAGGTGGACGTCTTCTTCAACCACCTAGACTCGCAAGGCAACCCCTATTACGCCAACCCAGCCCACGCGCGGGCGCGCGTCTCCTACAGCCCCGCGCACGGTGAGCCCCCAGCCAGCGGGTGACCGGGAGCCCAGGCACGGCGCGGTGCGCCGCGCGCCTGGCGCGGGAGGGGAGGAGGGTCCGGCTGCCTGCTTCCCGGATGTGAGATCCGCAGGAATCGGAGCAGCTGAAAAATTGGGGCGGGAAAGGTGGGGGGAGCAGCCTTTTGGGGTGGGTTTGGGCACCCTCGGGTTTCTGCCCATTTCCAGCTGGCATGTGGGGGTTCCCTCCAGGCCCTGGTCCAGTGGGGTTCCCTCTGTGCCACTTGTCCTTCAGCTCCGGACTGACATTCTTGATTATTGCCGGTTGGGGTGTTATGTTTCTGGTTTTCTTTGGGAAGAAGGTTACTGCTGGTTGTTTTGTGAGTTGTGGTCCTGTGTATCGAAGCTCTGGTGAGGCTCAGCCTGTGCCCACCCTGACCCGTCTCCCTCCTCCTGCAGCCCGCCTAACGGGAGGCCAGATGTGCCGCCCACACTTGTTGCACAGCCCCGGGTTGCCCTGGCTCGACGGGGGTAAAGCTGCCCTCTCTGCGGCTGCAGCACACCACCACAATCCCTGGACCGTGAGCCCCTTCTCCAAGACACCGCTGCACCCCTCAGCTGCTGGAGGCCCGGGAGGCCCCCTCTCAGTGTACCCAGGGGCAGGGGGTGGGAGTGGGGGAGGCAGCGGGAGCTCTGTGGCCTCCCTCACTCCCACTGCAGCCCACTCTGGCTCCCACCTCTTCGGATTCCCACCCACTCCGCCCAAGGAAGTGTCTCCCGACCCCAGCACCACCGGGGCTGCCTCTCCAGCCTCCTCATCCGCCGGGGGTAGCGCAGCCCGGGGGGAGGACAAGGATGGCGTCAAGTACCAGGTGTCCCTGACCGATAGCATGAAGATGGAAAGTGGCAGTCCCCTGCGCCCAGGCCTGGCTGCCATGGGCACCCAGCCTGCCACACACCACCCCATCCCCACCTACCCGTCCTATGTGCCGGCCGCTGCCCACGACTACAGCGGCGGACTCTTCCACCCAGGAGGCTTCCTGGGCGGCCCTGCCTCCAGCTTCACCCCTAAGCAGCGCAGCAAGGCACGCTCCTGCTCAGGTAAAGGCCGGTGCCAGGGACCTGGTGGAAGTGGGGTGGTTTGTACGTCTGCGTGTGTGTGTTTGGGGGGAGGAGGGCTGTAATATGGGAGATGGCGGCAATGTCAGCCTTCCAGATCCGGGCATGGGTGAGGTCCCCTTCCAATAGACTCTAACAGATGTTTGAGACTCCAGAACGAGGGAGAGGGAGCCCTAAAAGTTTTGTCCTTTTCTTAACTGTTCCCAGTGGTCCCCAAAGTTCGTTTCCCTCCCCCCCTTCCTTCCAAGTTTGGCCACTGCAGACCAAACACAGAACGGGAATTCCCCCTTCCCTTCCCTTCCCTTAATCTTAAGTGAAAATTTGAGCAGCCTCTTGACTTAGTGTGTGAGAGAACGCAGTACGCAAGCGACAACAGTGAGGCTGTGTGTACGTGTGTTTGTGAGTGTGTATGCATGCTGTGGGTGCACTGTAGGTGCTCCAGACCCTCCAGGAATCTGGTTCTCCAACTCAATCAGTCCGATCTTGGGATTTCGATGTTTCCCAATCTCCTTGGGAGATTTCCCCCAAAGCAACATTCCCAGGACTTGTTCCTGCTCCCTGCCCCCTGGCGTGTCCTTCATTCTCCCTCCCTGAAGGCTGGAGTGAGGGGGATGAAGCTGTAGGTGCCTCTGCCCCTTTGCCAGAGGAGACGGCTGGAGCCAAGCTGGTTTGTCCAAGAATCTGGCCAGAGAGCCGAAACCAGGGCTAGTACGGGGCTTTGGCTGTCAATGCCTCCTTCCCAATCCCTTTAAGCTGAGGAAGAGAAAGATTTTTTAAACTTTTATTCTTGAGTCCAGGAACCTTTTCAGGAATCTTTTCTTGCCCGTATATATCGACAATTTAGTTGAAACTAAATGGGGAGACATTTTCCCAGGCTACGTGATGCCAGGGCATCCGGCTACCCTGCCTGATTGCTGCCGCCACCCAGGCACCCACCTCAGCCCCACCTTGGGGTCCCGTTCTGCTCAGGCCAGCTACCTCGCTTTTAATTAGCCCCTTTTCCCAAGTTTGTTTTATACAATCTATTTGAATTCCAGATGGTCTTTCAGCAACAACAACAACAACAACAAACCAAAACCAAAACCCCAAAAACCCACCATCGACAGAAGACCAAGGTCACTTAGTCTACTTGGCTTAAAAACGAAAGAGCTTATGGTTTATTTTATTTTAAAGAACACTACCTTCGATCTGAGTCCGGGACTGAATTCTAGGGCCTCAGCGGAAGAGGGGGAAGCTGGGGAGAAAGAAGGAAATCCCCCTGCTTGGAGAACAGAAGGAGGGTAGGAGCTGAGGGCAGAGAATCGGGAGGCGGCAGACACAGCTGGGGAAAAGGGGGAGACAGAAGAGAGGAGGCAGAACTCCAAAGCGAGCCAGAGCCCTCCCAGGCCCAGCCAGGTCGAGCGGGGCGACTCCTGCCACCGCCCTGCTGTCGGCAAAGTTTGCTGTAAATACCCTTTCATTGTCGAGCCGAGAATCCCTGGGGCCCTGGCCCCACTCCTCCCTCCTGCCCCGTTTCCCTTCCTTCAAGAGAGGGTTTTGAAGAGGGAGCTTTGGCCTTAAAGCTACTCTCTGAACTCCTCTCCTGCGGGGGAAACCTCCTCCGGGTCCCTCTTCCTGCCCAGGGTTGGAGCTAAAAGTCACCCCCCAAGCAGCCGGGCCGAGGCAGACCGCTGCCTGGTCGGCGCCCGCCCACCCCTGGCTCTCTCCCATGACCTTGTCCGTTAAGCAGGCCTGCTGTCTCTCCCTGTCCCCCTTCAGAAGGCCGGGAGTGTGTCAACTGTGGGGCCACGGCCACCCCTCTTTGGCGGCGAGACGGCACTGGGCACTACCTGTGTAACGCCTGTGGGCTCTACCACAAGATGAACGGGCAGAACCGGCCACTCATCAAGCCCAAGCGGAGACTGGTAGGCGCGGGGCAGCAGGTGGCTGGGGAGGGGGCCACTAACCTGGGCTGGAGCTGCGACTTATTTAAAAAATAATAGTACCACCACCAAACCCTTCCAAGGCAGCTGCTTTGCCTCTTGAAATCCTTTTATCATTAAAATCACTTGGGGTCGCCCTTCTTTTAGGCCAGATTTTTTTCGAGCCAGATTTCCCCCTCTGCGGCCCACCAGGTACCCTCACCCCAGCGAGCTCAGGAATCCCCACCGTTGAGTGTCCAAGGGCCCAACTCCTGTCCCCTGGCCTCTGTTTAACTCTTTTTAAAAATAGGGCCATGAAGTAATTTTCCTTGTAGCCCAGCACACAATCTCCTCACGCTTATTTAAATAAAACACACACTCACACCAACCACCAAAAAAACCTGCCCTTTATTATTTTTCCATGGAGTCACCTATACTGTGTATTTTCATTTGAGTGATTTAAAAAAATGCCCTTTCGGATCTCCTGCCGGAGTTTCCTATCCGGACATCTGCAGCCTGAAGATAAGGAAACTTCGCGTATCTGTTTCCGGACCCCGCGAGTTTTAGAGCCTCTCCTCGGCTCAGTCCTGCCTCTCGCTGGGCTGTTTTGAAATTTCTAATACCCTCCACTCTGCAAATAATGCGTAAAATGCTAAGAATAATAAATATATTTTTTTCAGGGCGAAGTGATTTACGAGGCTTAAATCGCTTGCCGCTTTGGGGGCCCCCTTTCCCCACCCACCCCCCAGCGAGGGCGGGGTGAGGGCCCGGGTGGGGGTAGGGGTGGAGGATACGGTGTTGGCCCCTGAGTCAGAATTCCAGCTCCAGGCCGCTTACTCACCCTCACCCTCCCCGCCCCCCAGTCAGCAGTCCGGCAGGTCCCTCCGACAGACCAAGGGAGCGAGCGAGCTCCCGCCCAGGGCTGTCCCAGCCTCCGCTGGTCTCCTTCCCCCACCCCCTGGCCTGCAGTTCTTTGGGAAGTTTGGGGGGGTGGGCGGAGAGTCCTGTGCTGTCACTGTGGGGCTGGCGCTGGTGGGCCCGCAAGAGGGGATCTGCTTTCTCGGGTCAAGACTCTCTTACTTTCCCTTGTTAGGAGCCTTCAGCTCCCTTCTCCAGAAACCAGACACTCATTTCCAGACCACCTCTGGCCTGGATTCCCTGAGGGGCTGCGGGGCAGTCAGCAGTCTGTGGTTTGGGGTACAGGGTGCCGGACGGACCAGCCTTGTGCTGATGGAAATGTTCTGGCTCTGCTCTGCCCACTGTGGTCGTGACTGTTGATTCCTTGAAATGTAGCTAATGCCATAGAAGGAACTGAAGTTCTAATTTTATTAAATTGTAGTTCAGTTGAATTCGAACAGCCTCCCTGGCTATGATACTGAACGGGTCAGCTTTCCATCTCCCTAAACATTTGACGTCCCTATCCTGGCCTCTGTGTGGCCATCACACCCAGGATGGTGGATTTTGAAAGGAGTCGTGCGGGAATGCAGCTCCAGACCCAGGGGCTCCAGGGGGCCTGAGTCAGCCTCCTCAGGGCCTCAGTTTCCCCGTTCGATGGTTGGTGGTAGTGGCTAAGTTGTCCTTTCAGCTCTTGCAACCCATTGATTCCGCGATCAGGCTTCTGAGAGTTCTTTATTCTAAGTTCAGCAAGGGTTTAGGTCTCCAATTCTAAAATTCCATGGCTTCTGAGATTCCTGGATTCCCCTGTGAGCTTTCCTGCTCCCGGGCTCAGTTGGCAGGCACGGGGGTGGGGTGAGGGTCGGGGAGGGAGGTCGAGGTGGAGCGTGGGAGCCCAGCCTGCTGACGCCGCCCCTCCCCTCCCAGTCGGCCGCCAGGAGAGCCGGCACCTGTTGTGCAAATTGTCAGACGACAACCACCACCTTATGGCGCCGAAACGCCAACGGGGACCCTGTCTGCAACGCCTGTGGCCTCTACTACAAGCTGCACAATGTGAGTCCGCCCCGCCCCTCCCCGGGGACCGCGGCTCTTTGTGCTGCCAGGCGCGGGGCCCCAGCCACAGTCTCCAGCGTCGCTTGGCTTGGGAGGCGGTGGCAGCCCGGCAGGCAAGCCCCGAGTGCCAGAAGGGCTTCCCGTAAGAGGGGGCAGGCCGGCTGGAAGTGTGTCCCACAGCGGGGGGCCCTGCAAGTCTGGGGAAGCGGTGCCTCTTTAAAACAAAAGGTGGGCATGGAGTTTGGTCACACCAATGGGGGGCTGTGTTGGCGCTTAGTGGGCTCAACGCCCTGCCCTGTGGGTCCCACACAGTGAAAAGCACCTTTCCTGACAGGGGAACATGCTGGTGGGAAGACCTCGATGGGCTGGGGAGGTCTGGAAGCAGGGCCCCCCGCCCAGACCTGCCTTTGCCCCGCGCGGAAGCTGGGGTCGGGGTCTTGTTCGGGGAAGGGAACCGGACCTCCTGAAGGTTTTGTGGTTGCCTTCAGGTGAACAGGCCGCTGACCATGAAGAAGGAAGGGATCCAGACCAGGAATCGGAAGATGTCCACCAAGTCCAAGAAGAACAAGAAAGGTGCAGAGTGCTTCGAGGAGCTGTCCAAGTGCATGCAGGAGAAGGCCTCCCCCTTCAGCGCCGCTGCCCTGGCTGGACACATGGCGCCCGTGGGCCATCTCCCACCCTTCAGCCACTCGGGACACATCTTGCCCACCCCAACGCCCATCCACCCCTCCTCCAGCCTCTCCTTTGGCCACCCCCACCCATCCAGCATGGTGACCGCCATGGGCTAGGGAGAGCCCCCCAGAAACGGACAGACAGATGCCAAGGAGGGTGGCTGACAGCACAAGGCTGGGCGCCCCTAAGCAGGGTGGGCCGAACCCTTAGCGGCCTGCCCTTCCCCGAAGACTGATGCCACTCCTGCCAGCCCAGCCAGAGCCCCAGGTTGCCTCTCCTGTGGGCACTCCACTTGGCCGGCAGCGGTCACTGTGAAGATTTTCAACCGGGCTGGGGGGCAGGCTTGGCCCGGCTTACTGCCCAGGTGGGGTTTCCATCACGGATGATTGTTTGGAGAAAAGAACGGACAACTTTATAAAGAGAAGAAGAGGGGGGCAGGGGACAAAAGAAGAAAACCGTTTATAGAAGGAGAAGGGAGTAGGCAAAAATAATTTATTTTGCTCTTGTTTCTAACAAGGACTGGGGAGACGTGGAGGTCTGAGATGCCCTCTAAGTTCTCTTCTGGGTCTTCTGTTGCACCAAGTCCTGCTTGGCCCATCTGCTTGCTAGGGCTCTGGGGGTAGGTGTGCGGGGGGACGCTCGGCCCACACCTTCTCCTCTGGCTTGCTTTCCCGAAACAGCTGAAGCCCAGGTTGGGCTGAGCCCGGGCAGCGGGGCCACCAGCCTAGGGAGGCTGAGCGGTGCGTGCCCTGGCGGCCAGGCCCTGGAGGGCAGAGACAATCATGGGCGGTCCTGCGCAGATTCCCAGGCCAGGGCTGGGTCACAGGAAGGAAACAACATTTTCTTGAGAGGGGAAATGTCTCCCAGATCGCTCCCCTGGCTCCGAGGCTAAAGCTGGTGTGACCCGTGTCCCCTTAACGAGCCTGAGCCACAGCCTGACCCCTCTGCCAGGTGAACCCCTGTACATACATCCTTTTTCTGCGAAACCCCTCAACCTCCCTCCCCTCCCACTCTGAGACAAAAGAAAAGAATATATATATATAAAAGACTGCATAAGCTTAACTCGCTGAGGAGTTAGTTGTTTTATTTTTAAACTCATTCTGGGTCCAGTCAATTGTACGTTGCCACGGAAGCCCTTGCTATGGAAAGGAATAAAACCTACAAACCAAGGCTGTAGCTTCGCAATCATTTTTGGAAAAGTACTTGGACCCCACAGTCTTAGGACGGGGAGCCGGGGGCCTGGGGAGGAGCCTTGGCTGCTCTTGGCTTCCAGGGGCTGGTCTGGCAGGTGCCGAAGGCAGGAGTTGGGGGTGGGTCCAGGGAGAGGCCACGACCCTGCTGGGGTCCCTGGAGATGCCTGGGTTCTGCTGTGCTTTGCTGTGGCTGTCTGGACCCTTCCCAAGGTACAGCTGTACATAACTGTGTCCGAGCTTAGATTCTGTATGCGGAGATGGTGGGGTGCGGCGGCCGGCAAGGGCCCGGCCTGGGAAGAGAAACGTGCCGATGTAGTCGACCAAGTGCAATAGGGGCCGGCGATCGCTGCGGGGGGGGGGGGGAGGGGGGGCACCACAGCCAGAAGTAACTTATTTTGTACTAGTATCCGCATAAGAAAAAGAATCCGCAGTATTTTTTGTTTTTATGTTTTATTTGGCTTGTTTTATTTTGGATTAGTGAACTAAGTTATTGTTAATTATGTACAACATTTATATATTGTCTGTAAAAAATTGTATGCTATCCTCCTATTCCTTTAAAGCGAATACTGTTAAGAATAATAAAATACTTTTTGTGAATGCCTCTAGCCAGTCTTGTGGGCGCCTGGGCTGCTGAGTCCTGGGTGTGGCAATGGAGAGTGAGACCCAGCCGTTCCTCTGGGCCCAGTGATTTGGAGGGAAGGGCTCCTGGAATAGGGGATGGGGCCCCGTCTGCCTGGGGTCAGAGATTCTGACCGCCTCTCCCTTGCATTGCTCCCATCTGAATTTCCGCATTCTCGTCCCACTGCGGGTCCTGGTGGCCGGGTGGCTACTTGCTAAGCCGTGGTTTCCCCAGCCTTTGGTCCCCACACTGAGCTTTTTCCTGGGGCTCTTGCAGAACCCAACAAAGACCGACCCCACCCTCACGCCCCATCCACTTCCTCCCAGACGCTGATCAGCCCTTGTTTCTGAGCTATCTGCTCATCAGTATTCCTGTTCATTGACAAATACAGTCACCAATGTTTTTGATCGCCGATGTCATCAATTGCTAGCAGTCATTTTTAATCAGTGAGGCTGGTCATTGGAGATAGTTACCATGACTGATATTCTCGGTCAGTGACATGTCTGATCACCAGAGCCTGTGACCATAGACATCTGATTACTAACAATTGATCACCAACACTCAATCAACAATATTTTATCAATGCCTCTGATCAGTGACGTGTCTGGTCACTGACAGCCACAAAACGTGATCACCAGTGTCTTCAGTGACTGTCCCGGCATACTTGTAATACACCTGGTCACGAGTATCTCCTACCACCGATATTCGTGATCAGCACCTCTATTTATAATTTTTTTAAAAGATTTTATTTATTTATTTGACAGAGATAGAGACAGCCAGCGAGAGAGAGAACACAAGCAGGGGGAGTGGGAGAGGAAGAAGCAGGCTCATAGCGGAGGAGCCTGATGTGGGACTTGATCCCATAACGCCGGGATCACGCCCTGAGCCGAAGGCAGACGCTTAACCGCTGTGCCACCCAGGCGCCCCTGATCAATGTTTTTCTAAACATTGATAGATCTGATCACTCATATTTCTCTCCAGTGTCTCCAAGCACACTATTTTCATCACCAATGTCTCCTTGATGGTGACTTTGGTCACTTGTCTCCAGGCACCAATATCTCTAACCAACAATATACCTAATGACCAATGTCCCTGATCCTGGGATCCTCTTCCCATCACATTTTCTGTCCATGTGATCACCAGTGGTTCTGGTGACTGACATCCCTGGCTCCCAGTGCTAATCAATCCAGCTTTCTAGTGTCCAGCATAGGGCTTGTGGAGTCTCATCTTCCAAGTCCCCGATGACCAATGTCCCTTATATCCTGATCGCCACTGACTGCCAGCCTCCTGGTCATCGGTGTCATCAGCCACCTGTGTCTCTGGTCAGTAAATTCTCTAACCATCGCTGCCTTTTGTGCCCAGTAGCTCACCCACCACCAGGATCCCTGGATGTCTCCAGCCACTGAATGTGATCACCTATGTCTCCTCTATACTCAGTCATCAAGGATATGGGCACCAGAGGCTTCCTTCACTAACACTCCTGCTGCTCACAACCTCCATCCCCCGTGTCCCTGATCAACGATGAATGCTATAGCCAATCGGTGATCACGCAGATCACTGGGACCTTCTGATCCTCAGTGTACAGCCACTACCTCTCTGATCATGTGTTTGAATGATGTCATCTCCCATGACACCACTGTCTCTAATTACTAGTCATTCTATTCATCTGTCCCTGATGGATGACATCTTTTGGCCCTAATCCCCATCTCTGGTAGCCTGGGTTCACGATTAGGATTTCTGATGGCCAAACTCCTTGTTCCTTGGCAGCCCTGATGTCCATGTGGTCCAGCAGGCCCCTCCTTTCATTATCCCAGACTGCTGGTGCTGGCAGGCTGCTTGCTTGGACCCAGGGAAGCAAGGGTCCTGTGGAGGGCCACATGCCTCTTGTGAGGTTCCAGAGACCCCAGCCCATCAGGGGAGAGCAGGAGGAGCAACCCTGGGACTCTGACTCAGGAGCCCTCCGTGCCGGCTGGGCCATTCTGCCAGGGATGGTCCTGCCCTCCTGCGCCCTGGCTCCCGACTGCAGGCTTGTGTGTATGATCAAGTACGCAGGTGTGCACGTCTGCCCGCCTGTTGAACACTTCCTGCACACCAGGCGCTCTCCTAGGCACGGGGCTGTACCACCGAATGAAACAAACAGGAATGCCTGCCCTTGAGGAGCTTCCCTTCTATGCAGTAAACACAATGATGACTCTGCCTGGCCTCTGGCAAGCTGTCCTATTACCTGGCCCCAAATCCAGAGCCCAGAGTCAGAACCTCGAGTCCAGGGCGTTGAGTGCACAATTGGTCCCCCAGGACTCAGGAACCAGACCCAAAATACAGAGCACAGAGCCTGTCTCCCCCAAAATCCAGAAGTTAGAGTTTGGAGCCCAGAATCTAGAACTTATATCCAACTGGGGCCCAGAACCTAGAACTCAGATTGAAGATCTCACAACAGAGAGCCCAGAACATGGCCCTGAGCATGGACCCCAAATCTACAGCTCAGAGCTTGGAGCTCGGAACCCAGGACTTGGTGCCAAGGGCATGGAGTCCAGGGCCTAGAATCTAGATCCCAGAGCTGCAGTGGCCGGACCCGAAGGCCAGAATCCAGAGCCCTCGCCCCCCCCCCACCCCCGTTTCTCTATTACTACCCTGGTTTTATTTCCTTCCACTACCAACCAATATTTTTGGAGCACCCAGTGACAGGCACTGTCGAAGGTGCCAGAAGCTGCCCTCAAGAGACAAGTAGATGAGTGGATCCCCTCTCCCTGTAATGTCAGGTCCAGGAGTCGGGGGACTGGGTCTGTTGTTCACTCTCGTGTCTCCATCGCCTCTAACAGGCTGAGGTAGGTGCTTCCCAAATGTCTGTTGGCTAGATTCATTCACTTGTCCCAACTTACCCATTAGTTGTTGGCGTTCGGGGGTGCGGATGAAACACACACATCTTGCCCTGATGAATCAGCTCTCTCTGGCTGCCAGGAAACTCCTGGAGGGAAGGGGTTGTTTCTGACAAAGGCAGCAGCCAGAGCTGGGGAAGGCTGTGGTGGTCGTGGTAGGGATGGTGTCGAGTGGGTGACCACCTGGGAGCGGGGAGCCATGTGGCTTTGGAGGCCCTAAGTTCAAGCCCCAGGCACTCTTGCCCCTGCAGCTCCTGTTCCCTCCTCCATAAAATAATCAGCTTCTAACAATGACTCCTGCTGCCCAGAGTCATTGTGTGGGTAAACAGTTTCGATTTTGTGGCCTTAAGCTCCCAGGCAGGGCAGGGCAGGGCAGGGCAGGGCAGGCAGGCCAAGTGTCGCAAGTGGCCACCTTAGCAGGGAGATGGTGCCTTTACGATTCCGCGGGGGGCCTGGCGCCAGGGCGCCTGGGTTGGGTTGGCTTTTGTTCCATCGGTTTGCACCCAGGTGGGGCCGGCCCGGCCCAGGGCCCCTTCCTCCCTTCTTCCCACAGGGATGCTTCAAGCCCAGCTTCTTATTCCCATTTTCTGTAGGAAGAAACCAACCTCCCTTTGTAATTTGTAGAGACCATCTCTGTCTTTCTCCAAAAGTCCCTCCTGCCTCCTGGTGACCACTACTAGAAATAGGGAAGGCAAACAGCCTTCCCAGTCCCCAGGGCCACAGAGTGGACACTGCCCCAGGGAAACAAGATTTGGGAGGAATGTCTGCCATCCACCTGGTGGAAGGGAAGGACAAACTCCCCTGAGAGGCAGGGAAGCAGTCAAACACCCAGGGATCTCCTCCTAAGGTGAGTGGGCTGCCCTATGTGAGTTAATAGCATCAGACAGTAAATCAGAAGTTCACTGTGCGTGCGTGGGGGGAGGGGGATTAGGTGAAATGATAAAACGATTCAAACTTTATTTGTAAAAACTAACAAGACCAGCATAAGTCAGAAAATGAGGGAAATAAAGCGAGGCGTGAGTGTAACACATTCCAGTATTAAGATTCTATGATCACGATCTTTCAAACCTGTGGTTCTACTGTAAGAACAAGGAGATCAATGGCTCAGACTCCAGTAAGCCCGAAACAGACCCTATTATTTACAAGATAATGGATGTTAAAGGAGGTATCCTGGATCAATGCAAGGGTGGAGGGTTGTTCAAGCCAACAGAGTTGGAACAACTACTGGTTAGCATCTCACTGGGTGAACACCTAACCCAGACCTGAAACCAGAGGCATGTGGCCTTACCCAGCCAGCAGACAAATTCTGATTTGGCTGCATGATGTTTTGCAAGAGTATGGATGAGTTGCAAATGATTTTAAAGTAGTTGAGTTACTTAAAAATAGGCAGAAGTTCTGGTCCCAAGGGGCCATTTTTGCCTCTCTCCCCTCAGGAAGTCCCGCCTCCATCTCTACCCCGCCCCTCATGCCCACATCTGCCTGCGTCTTGGGGATGCTGTTTGAGTCCTGACATCATCACACATATCCTATCACACATTCAAGATTGATAAATAGTCAGTCTTGAAATCAACCACTGCAATCCACCTGGATCACTCCGGTTGGTTCCCCCACAGATAACCTGGCAGAGGGACCACGAACTCCAAGGTTAAGTTCAGTCTCTCTAGGAACCAAAGAGGGAAAAGGAAGTTGTTGAACATGCAAGATGTAAAGGCGTCTGTAGCAGGGAGGGAGTGAAACATAATCTGGGATAGTGCTTTTGAAATGAGCTCTGAGATAATTCCAATTCTACAACTTGAATGTTGAGTATTCATCCAAATACCTTTGCAGGAAAGCTCTGACACGAGATGTTTGGGACATTATTGTTTGTAAACCAGGAGACTGGATACAACCTAAATGCTCACCAAAAGGGCATAAGGAGAGTATACACCCCAAAGAATGGGAAGCAGGGACTCGAACAGATATTTGCATACCCATGTTTATTGCAGCAATATTCACGACCGCCAAGAGGTGGGAACAATCCAAGAGTTCATCGACAGGTGAAGGATAAACAGAATGGGGTCTAGACACACAATGGAATATTACTTGGTCTTAAAGAGGAGGAACATTCTGACACATGTTACAGCGTAGATGGACCTTGAGGACATTGTGTTCCGTGAAAGAAGCCAGTCCGACAGACAAATACTGTGGGATTGCACTTACATGAGGCACCAAGAGTCGTCAGATTCGTCCAGACAGAAAGTAGGGTGGTGGCTGCCTGGGGCTGGGGGGAGGGGAATGGGGAGTTCGTGTTTCATGGGGACAGAGTTTCAGCTTGGGAAGATGAAGTTCTGGAGACGGTGGTGGGGACGGTCGCACCGCGGTGTGAAGGCACTCAGCGCTACTGAACTGTACACTAAAAATGGTTAAAATGGTGAATTTTATGTTAGGTGCATTTTACCACCATAACCAAGGGAGGGAGAAGAGGGAACTATAGGATTTCTGCTGGAAAGCCTTTCAAATGCTTCCTGAAGGTTAGGCCCTTAGAGCCAAGTCACGGAAGAGAGGCGTATGTGTAACACGATGACGACAATGATTACAGCATCTAAGGGGAGAGAACTGTCACCAAATACTGACAAATGGTGATGTCCGTGCCGTAGATACTTTCCCCTTTATTCTCCCCATTTTCCAGCATTCTGTAGTAAAGTTTAATAGCTTTAATGATAAAAATATTTAACAATGATGATTGCAGAATGGGGAGATAATTTTGCAAATTCTGCAAAAACTCAAATACAAAAACACAATAAATAATAGAAAGACCAACTGCCACCTCAAAAAAAGAGAAAAACAAGTGAAAAACAATGGCAAGACAACGGCAAGAGGTCCTTCCCATTAGAAATGTAAATAAACATTCCAACATTCCAACAGGTACTCTACCTCGGAAAGGATCAAGCACAGGCAAATTATACATGCAAATTACCGCGGTCCGCTTCTCTCAGCAGAAATAGGAGAGGCTGCAGGCGCGTGGACCCTCGCACGCGCCATTGACAGCAGTGTTGGTCAGAATTCCGCACGCTCTCTGGCCCAGTGACCCTACTCAGGTGCACCTCACAGAAACACTAGGAAAAGAAAAAACTAAGTTGCAGGGGGTTTGGGGGAGGTGGGGAAGTAAATTGCAGAATATAAAAAGCATGACTTCTTCTGGCTTTAAAAATATTTGTGTAGATATAGAAAATAATCAGGGAAGATTATAAGTACCTAATGAATAATAGTTCTTAATTTGGGGAAGTGTGACAGTCTGGGGGCGGGGGAGAGGTACTTTTCACTTTAGAAACTTGTGCTATTATTTTAACATGTTGTGACCATGTGCTGCTTTTGTAACATAAAAAATAATCATTACAAACACCTGTTTTCTCCGCCTAGTTTCTGATTGATCTCTGTCCCTGGGATGTTCTCCCTTCAGATCTGCCTGGAGAACTCCTCTTCATCCTTCAAAACTCCAGTCTCAGAAATCCTAGAGGAAACCTCGTTTGAGTTCTCCTTTCCCTGAGCCCCTCAGGGCCTCCCCAGTCCCCTAACCAATGTCACTCAGGGACCAGGGCTGGCTGTGGTGCCGACACACCTGCCTCTTCCTTGCTGTGCAGCCCCGAGCAAGTGGCTTAGCTTCTCTGAATCCTGACTCCCCACCAATAAAACAAGAGCACACCTTGCAGGGTGTTTTAAGGATAATGTGAGGAAGGCAAAGGGTCCTCAGTGCTTGGAGAGCCCACTTAGCAAGGAGATCTTCTTCTAATGCTATTTCAGCCCTTTGGGCTTCAGACAGAGCCCCCACAAGCTTCTCCACTCCTAGAAGCCCTGGGTGTTTGGGGACCCTGGGCAAGCCGCCTGCCCTTTCTGTTCTTTCCCACGCACCCCCTCAGGCTGTGAGGGCCCCTCAGGAATGCCAGGTGCGTGCCTGGCTATTTAATAGGTGCTTTTGGTATTGTTCCCCATCCTGCTCCCAGCCAGTCAGGGTCCCCACAGATCATGCCTCCTGTACAGCTGGGGAAACTGAGGGCCAGGCAGAGATGGGGGTCTCATTTCCTGGGAGGAGAGAGAACAGGATGGCTCCCACTGGTATACAGGCTAGAATTGGGAGGGTTTCCTCCTGGAAGAGGGGACTTGGAGGACCGAGCAGCTGCTTCCTTCCATGGCCCCATCTGTCCTTCCCCAGCCCACACGGCAGGGCTCCCTGGGGGACTCTGGGAAAACGCTGTCCTTGCTCCTTCTCCCTGCCCCTCCCACCCAGGTTCCTCCGTGCTGATCTGGGGCGCGGGGCTGTGATCCAGGTTTCCCAGGCTTTGAGGAGATGCTGGGATGGGCCCCTCCCTTTGTTCAGAATTTAGGAATGGAAGGGACGTTTTTTACACAAGCCCACACCCCACCACACCACCACCGACACCATCCGGACTTCACCCCTGGGCCCTCTTTTCCACCGCGCACCGCCCAGCTCCATCCCTTCACCTGCTCCATAGCGCCAGCCTCCTCCCCGGCCCCCTCAGCCTCCAGCTGGGGCCCTGCAACCTCTCTCTTCTGCCACAGGGATCTTTTTTAAGCTTTTTATTTCAATTATGAAATATTTCAAATACCCAAAAATACAGCTAATACTGTACCAAACGCCCTGGTACCCCTCAGTCCTGGTTTTCTGTGCTGCATAGGAAATCACCACAAGCTTAGCCACTTAAAACCATACACCGTGATTATCTTACCATCTCTGTGGGTCAGAAGCCCAGGCATGGCTTAGTGGGGTCCTCGGCTTAGGGTCCCACAAGGCTGCCGTCAAGCTGTTGACCAGGACTAGGTTCTCAACAGAGGCTCGACTGGGGAAGGGTCTGCCCTGCTGCTAAGCCCCCTCGGGTTTTAGCACAAGGGGCTGTCGTGCAGCTGTGGGATCCGTGGCAGCTCGCTCCTTCGAAGCCAGCCACAGACAGACACGCTACGGAGAGCGGCCAGCGCCTGCGAGTTTCAGGTAATGTCCTGCACTCCCGGGAATGACATCCTACCACCTCTGCCATAGTCTATTGGTTATACACAAGCCCCAGGTCCCGCCCACCAGGAGGCAGGAGAAAGGAGGCAACTTGCAGTCCCTCTGACACCCCCTCACCTCAAGTTAAGAAAGAAAACGTTATGGTAGATTGAACCCTCGCAGCCCTATTGCCTGCCTGCCTTCCTTCCCAGGAGGACCCTGGGCTTTATTACTCCCCTGTACGTTATGTTTTTACTACGTATGTATGAATCCTTAAGCCACAGATCATATTATTCTGCATGCTTTTACATTTTTGGATAAATGGTATCATAATGGTAGATTTTCTCTATGACTTACTTTTTTTTGTTGCTTACTGTCACATTTATGATATTCTTTCCCATGAATATATGACGTTCTGGTCCATTCATTTTTCACTGCAGTGTATCCTATCCCATCGTATAAATATAATGCAATGTATTTGCCCATCCTCCTGTGTTCTATCATAAACAGGGCTCAGGTAGCTGCCCTCACTCCTCTGCCAGGTGTGGGCGTTTCCCTGGGAGCACAAGCCTAGAGGCGGAATCACGGAGTCAAGGGACTTGTCACCTTCACATCTACAAGATAGGCCAAGGAATTTTCCAAACTGGTTGTTCCAATTTATATTCCCACCAGCAGGGAATTCCGGTTGCTCCGCAGCCTTGCCAACACTTGGTAATGTCAGACTGTTACATTTTTACCCCTTTGTTGGGTATGAAGTGGAATATCATCGTGGTAGAGAGATCTCTCTAGAACATGTAATTGATTACGTTCTTCCTGTGCCTCAAATCCTCTCAAGGGCTTCCCAGGTCAGGACCTGATCTAAGCTCTTGGGTCTGGCATCTGAGCCTTGCATGATCTTTGCAGTCCCTGACCCTCTTGAGCCCCCAAGCCCCTCACTCTCCTCAGTCCCAGGCACAACAGACTACAGACAAGTGCTCTCCCACCACGTGAGTCTTTGCGGCTGCTGTTCCCTCTATGCGAAGCCGCCGCAATGTTTCAAGGCTCCTGCTTTATTAAGAAATAAATAACCAAACAGATCACCTGTGTGTTTTAAACATTCACATTAAAGAAATGAATGCCTTAGGCACACTAAAAATATAAATGCAATATAACTGTGCTCATCAAATGATGGTTTCAGGGTTCAGACAAGAGTTTCCTACCTCGACACCACTGACACTTGGGACTGGCTCATTCTTTGTGGTGGAAGCTTGTCTGGTACATTGTAGAATATTTGGTGGCATCCCTGACCTCACCCCGTGAGATGCCCATAGCAACCCTCCCCCTGCCAAGTCATGACAATTAAAAATGTCTCCCATCATTACCAAATGTCCCCTGGGGAGGGAGGACTGACCCCGTGGACAACACTGATGTAGAGAGATTCATTTATAATGCACCCAGTCTGAAAGCGCAGCACGTTTTCAGTCCCATGACAAACATCTTCCCACCTGGAAATACTTTTTCCACAACGGAGCAATTTACGTCATTTGAAAAGGACATCCAATGTCTAAATCCAAGGACCTTCACGTGTGTGAGGTCATAACCATAGGCCAATGTCACCCCTCCCAGAGACCCTGCCCAGGTGTCACCTCCTCTGCTCAGCCTTCCCAGATGCCCCCAGACAGGTGTCACCTCCCCCTCCAATGCTTACTGCAGCTAATTCATGTGTTTGTGTGTATCTGGTCCCTTTCCCACAGCCTGGGATTAGGAGGGCCCTCTGTGGGTGGAGGGAAGCGGGTCACAGCTGAAATCAGCTCTGTTTCCAGCTTGCACCCAGGCCAGCGCAGGAAAGACTCGTGGATCTGAACGGCAAATTGAGTAGAAGTCACCTAGGCCCTTCTCTAGTTGACCCAGAGACACCCAGATGTGCACTGGGCTCCAGGTGAGCAGGCCTGGGGAGGGGGCTGGGGAGGCCAGGGCAGGGAAGAAGGACAACAGTTCTGCGCAGAGATGTGGGCCAGACCTCCCCAGTTGGGTTGGGCAGGGGCATCTCTGGAGTCACTGTACCCCAATGCCCAGGCATAGTAGAGCTGAGGGCCTCGTGGGACACCCGGTGTGTTCGTGTGTACGTTTGTGTTCATGTGCACAGGCATGCACATACGTGCAGGGGCATGGATGCCTGACACGTGTGGAGGTGTGGGGGGCCCTATTGGCCTACCCTGTCTGAAAGAGAAGACTTGTCACTCTAAGCCCTCCTTCTGCTTTGTTTTTCTTCATGGCATCTATCACTACCTGACGTTGTATTAAATGTTTATTCGTTATCAGTTTCTTGTGTCTCCCCCACTAGCTGACAACTCCATGAGGGCAAGGCCCTGGCATATATATACCTGCAGCACCCAGAAGAGTGCCCGGCTCATAGTACATGTATGCATAGGAGCTCTAGAAACATGTGGACTAAGTGGTTGGATGGATAGATGAAGGGCTGGCTGGCTGGGTGAGTGGGTGAATAAATGGATGGATGGATGGATGGATGGATGGATGGATGGATGGATGGACGGACAGGTGGGTGAGTAGAAGGGCACATGGGTGGGTGGGTAGATGGGTGGTTGGATGGATGGATGGATGGATGGATGGATGGATGGACAGGTGGGTGAGTAGAAGGGTACATGGGTGGGTGGGTAGATGGGTGGTTGGATGGATGGATGGACAGATGGATGGATGGACAGGTGGGTGAGTAGAAGGGTACATGGGTGGGTGGGTAGATGGGTGGTTGGATGGATGGATGGATGGATGGATGGATGGATGGATGGATGGACAGGTGGGTGAGTAGAAGGGTACATGGGTGGGTGGGTAGATGGGTGGTTGGATGGATGGATGGACAGATGGATGGATGGACAGGTGGGTGAGTAGAAGGGTACATGGGTGGGTGGGTAGATGGGTGGTTGGATGGATGGATGGATGGATGGATGGACAGGTGGGTGAGTAGAAGGGTACATGGGTGGGTGGGTAGATAGGTGGTTGGATGGATGGATGGATGGATGGATGGATGGATGGATGGATGGACAGATGAGTGGGTGCTAGATGGATAGCTGGGTGGATGACTGCTGGTACGAATATGTGCATATGCATGTAGGCCGTGACTCTGGAAGATACTTTAGGCTTCTTTGTTCTATACTCTTTCCAGAAGGACCCAGGAAGCCCCACATCCCAGAAGATACAGAGGTCCAGGGGTATGTGAATAGGCTGTGGGGGTTGAATCCTTCTGGAGGCTTAGGAGTAGCTGTTGGAAGTGGGATCAGAGCCCTGCCCAGAGTTGCTCCCTGCAGGGGTGTGCTGAGGACTAGGGCACTGTGGGTGGGGAGAGGAGAGTGGCTACCCTAACAAGCTGATGTACTTTGGAACTCAGGGGTCCCACAAGTGATGCCTTTGCTCAGGCGGTAACCCCCACTGGCGGCTAGATCTGAACCTCCAGATACCACATGGGCCACCACCAGGAAGGGTGTTATCTGGGTGGGGGTTGAGGGGAAAGGACCTAGTGGGCACCCATTTCCACTGGCCGGGAGGGTTGACCAGGAGACCATCCTGGATGTCCTAGGGAGAGAAAGCAGGTCTGTGCCATGTGTGTGTTGGGACCGGAGCTGAGATCATGGAGAAGAGAGGTTGCTCCCCACTTCTCATGCCTCCCTTGTCTGGCACTGGGCACTTACAGTCCCTTCTACCTGTCTAGTAACCCACCACCTGACTAGCTCTCCATCAGCTCACCAATTTATATGTCCATCTATCCTTCTACCCATTCTCCCATGGACCTGTCCATCTACCACTCCTTCCCTTCACTCATCTGTCTGTCTGTCCTTCCATCCGTCTGTCTATCCACCCATTATCAACGTTGCCATCATTAGGCTTGCAAACCCATATACACAGCGTTTCCTCTGTTCTAAGTTGTCCTCGCAGCAACCCTATGAGGAAATGCTATTATTATTCCCATTTTACAGATGAGATGTGGAAAGTGAGACACAGAGAGGTTAAGTGACTTCCCCAAGAACACACAGCTGGTAAGTGGCAGAGGTGTCTGACCTGACAGGCTGAGCAGTGAACCTCCCAGTTTTCTGTTCATCCATCCATCCACCCTTGTAGCTGTCCATCATTCAGTCCCTTCACTCACCTGTCACTGTCCATCCAGCGGCCCATCCATCGCTGTCGCCCATCCATCCTGAAGGTAATGCAGTTAGAGAACCAGGGGCCCTGAGGGGAGAGAAGGCCCGGACTGCCCATCTGGCTGGGCCAGGGTGGACTGCGGGGGTGGGGTGGGCTGCCCCAGGCTGGGTAGGGTTGCATGAGGCTGGAGGGAATTAGCCGAGTGACTGCCAGGATCATCTAATTAGGAACGCTAGTGATAAGCAGATAGGATCGAGGGTGATTAGAATCCTTTTAAAAAGCCACTCCATTAATTACAGAGACAGAGAGGGGCCTCTGGCTGCTCAGAATACCAATTGGCTGCCTAATCGGCCTCTCTCAGCTCGCCCTGGGGAGGGTTCCTGGGACCGCTGTGTGACCTTGGGTGTGCCCGGCCCTCTCTGGGCCTCCCTGTGCCCGGGATCAGGCTGCTGGAGATCACCTGGTCATCCAAGATCCTCTTCTCTAGCCAGGCCATGGCTCAGGGAGAGGCGTTAGGGTGGGCCTGAGATTGGGGACCCAGGACATCAGAGGCTGCAGGCCAGGGAGCCTAGCCCCAAAAAGGAGGAGTTTCCACACCCCACTGGCGAATGAGGACAGAGAGGCTCAGAGAAGGAAAGTGACCAAATAGACAGTGTGAGTAAGGAGCATGGGGGCCTGAACTAACGTCATGCCTGCGCATCCCTGTCTCCCCGTGAGGCCCTGTGGAGGGACCCCAGAGGCCCCTGCTGCTAACACTTTCCATGTTGGATTTCAGAGGACGCTAGTCAGAGCCATTTTCAGAAGGAAAAGTCAACTCTGCATGCTGCCGGTCCCACATCTGCCTTTGTGGGAAGCTCACCCTACCTTGCCCTTGGTAAACTGAAGAGGGCCCCCTATCTTCAGGGCACCTTCTGCAGTGGGGTGCTGGGATCTGCCTCCCCATAGTACACCTATCCCATGAGGCCTATTGAGTGCCCTGCTCTCTGAGCTCTGGGACAGCCGGAAACGTGGGGGGTCTCCAGCCCTGTCTCCATCCCAGTTACCTCTTACAGACCACGCCAGGGTGGGGCCTCAGGCTAAGCACAGGGCCTGGGGTCAGCACAGTGCAGAGATCTGGCTGGGGGGGCTCCAGTGGTGGCCAGGAAAGTTCCTTCCTGGAAAGACTGCGGGCAAGCACAAGTCTCAGGCGAGGCAGGGCGAGGGGAGCCTGGGTTGAGGGGGAGTCTCTGTGGGATTTGAGGGCACCTCATCATCCTGGGTTCCTTGTCTCTTAACTTGATGTAACCACCCACACACTGCCCCAATAACATTGTTATGGGACCCTTGGGCTTCACTTGTAGTGATGCCATTCTTGCCAACCCACCCCCACCCTGGACCAATGTCACATTACCCCATTACCATAAACACACCATCCTCCCTCTCTACACTGTAATCACCACCACCACTCCCCTCATCCCCACCATCACTGTCACCATCAGCACCACCACGACCGTCTCCACCTCAACCAGTATCACCACCAACCACACCACATCGCGATCATCGCGCCCCCGCCACCACCATCACTGCCACCACATCCCGCCTGATATCACCTCCATCATCTAGACCAGGATCACCGTCCTGTGACCTCCACGATGCCCATCACTGCCACTGCCACCACACCACCTCTGACGCCACCTCCACCATCACCATAACTTCCCATCTCCACCACGACCAGCATTCACATTGCCTTGACCACCAGTAGGGCCCTCATCAGCATCAGGACCACCACCAGCATCACCACTGTCACTATTGTCACCACCACCACCTTCACCTCCACCAACGTCACTGTTACCATGACGACCATTCCCATCGTCACCATCACCTGCAACATTACTGTTTCCACCTCGACCGCCTCCTTTCCCATTACTACCATCATCATCTCTTCCTTCACCTCTGCCACCTTCCCTGCTAATGCTGCTTCTGCCATCACACCGTCACCACTGTCTGCACTGTCACCACTATCACGAGCCCACCTGCGCCACCACCACCACCTCCCTCGGAGCCTCCGTCACCATGGCCACATGCGCACAGCTGCTGACTGCAACAGGTACAAAGACACTTAATATAAGTTTTCACAATCATAGGATGACCTGGGGGAGTAAAGGTCAGGGACACAAGTCATCCCTGACGGTCTCCCTGCTGCTCCAAAGTGACTGGATCTCAAGAGCTCGCCTGGAAGCTTCTGGAATCTCATGCTATTCCAGGAAGCTCCCCCGGAATATCTCAGCCTGCAGCTCGGAAGCAGGGGTGTCTCAGAGGATGGCCCAGAAGTTGCTGCAAACCTCCGGGTGTCATCTGCCTTCAGCTTCTTTCTCTTTCGCATTCCAAATCGCATGCGTTGGCAGACTCCACCTGGGAACCACATGGGTAAGGGGATTCTGGAAAATCTTCCCTAACTCTCAAGGCTGCAGAGGAGACCGTCGAGGAGGCAGGTGGGCAGCACACCTGCTACGTCATCACCATCGGCATCACACTGTTGTTAGAGTACATCGTGACTCCCACTGTTGTCAGCATCCCTCCATGGCTGTCATGGCTCCTGTCAGCCAAGTGGCACTGCCATCAGCACCAGCACTGCCGTCGCCAGCAGCACCGGGGCCACCAATCCCACCACCTGTATCACCCCCCCCCCCCCGATCACCGGCCACATACTGCAGTATTGCCCACTTCCTCAGAGGATCGTGCCTCTCCAGCTGTTGCTGGAGACTTGCAGAACCTTCGTGAAGGGAGTACCATTCCCCACCCCACTGATGCTGGCCTGGGCCACATGGCATGAGCACGGGTGACATACATCACATCCCGGGAGAAGTTTTCAGAGGCACTCCACTGGGAGTTTCTCCCAGCTCCCACTCCTGTCCTCTCTGCCCCAAGAATGGTATGTTCCAGACCAGAGCACTCCCTCATCTAGGATCCAGAAGGAGAAGACCTGTGAGTTGGAGCCCCAGCGAAGCAGGCAAGGCCTAAATGTCTGTTGTAAGGCTCCGAGATGTGGGGTCGTTACCAAAGCAAGGCTGTATGGCATGCAACTTGCACTACCGCACTGCCTTCATCCCCATCACCTCCACCAATGTCACCACCTCCAGGACCACCACCACCATGACCAACTTCCCCGATAGTGCCCCCAGTAGCCTTTCCATCACCTCCCGGTCACACCTTCACCATCCCTGTCAATACCTCCTCTACCACCACTGGTCTCCAATTACTACCATCCCCTCCATTGTCACCTCCACGTGTTAACTCTCCACCGCAAGCATGACTACTGTCCCCACCACCAGCACATCCTCTGCCATTATCAACTCCACTATCATCACCATAATTACTTCCACCCTCACCACTGCCTCCACATCGACACCGCTACCCTAATCACCTCTACTGTCGTAATGATGCCTTATTCGCCATGGCACCATCCCCACGATCGTTACAAAAACACAGAAACATTTTCATCTGTAGCTACACACGGCGGACTTACTCCCCACTGTTCATTTCCTCTACCAAGCGATGTGTTAGGTGTTAGCCCACGGGGGTGGATGGACGGGGGGGACGGAGGACAGGTCCTGCTCCTGGCAAGGCGGGCGGGAGTGACCGCGTCTGTCACTCTAAGTCGGGCTGCCAAAGTGTCTCTGGGTTCTGCTTCCATTCTTTCCGGCGTTTGGGACTGGCTGGACCCTGCTGTCCCCTGCTAGGTCCTGGGGACCCACACTGATGAGTACGGAAGGAAGAGACACACAGAGAGAGAATAGAGAGAGGGGTGAGGACTACAGAAAGAAGAGAAGGAAGGGAGGGGGGAGACACTGGGGGGAGAGGAGGAGGAGGAAAGCCCTGCTTCTCACTGGCGGGGTTATTAGGTAGTTCAGCGCGTGCTCCGTCTTAACCAGAGGGGGGAGGGGGAGGGCTGTCCATCAGTATTGCTAATTGCTATTTCTAAATATGATCTAACATTGGAGCAAGAATTAAAGAAATGTCAATGCCTAGGAACTCCTGGTTTCTAACTCACTCACCTTACTAGCTTTCCAGGGCAAATATCACAAGCTGGGTGACTTAGAACAACAGAAATGTAACCTCTCACAGTTCCGGAGGTCAGAAGTCCAAGATCAAGGTGTTGGCGGGGCTGCACTCCCTCCTTCCAGCTTCTGGTGACTGCGGGCTCTCCCTGCGCTGCATTGCCACCCCCCTCTTCTTCTGTGTGACTCCGGAAGGATGCTTTTCATTGGATCGGGGACCCACTGACATAATCCAGCAAGCTCTCGTCTCAACATCCCTAATTTAATTACATCTACAAAGACCCTTTTTCCAAATGAGACCACATTCGCAGGTTCCAGCGATTAGGACAGGGACATAGTTTTTGGGGGGGCCACCATTCACCCCACTACACTCACCAGTCACACTTACTATCAATCCGGATTTTTCTTACCGGAACTGAGTGGAATGCTTCTTTTAATTTGCAGTGCTCAGACAGTGCTGGGCTTGCATCTCTCTCTCTCTCTCTCTCACTCTCTCTCTCTCTCTCTCTCTCTCGGACGTGCTGTGTGACTTTGAGGACTTCTACATGTCTCTGAGCCTCGTTCATTCAACAATGGTCTTAGACACGGATGAACACGCCTGCCTTTGTGGGGCTTACCTCTGAGGATCTGACCTCATAAAGGGGCACAAGAAGAATGAACTTCTGCTCCCGCCTGCCTTCCTGATTCCCCACTTGGGGCCCCCTCAATCCACCCCAACAACCCAGCCAGCAGGCTAAGTGGATATGTCTCAGGAAGCCCGCCTTCCCCTCCCCTGACCATGGTCGCCAACCTGCATTGACCATGGTCGCCAACCTGCATTGCCCACCTTGGCCCGATCCTGTGGCTGACTCTGTCTCTGCTCCTTGGCTCCCTGGAGCTCAGCCCGCAGGCCCAGCGTGACCAAGCTCCAAATTCTCTGCCTGCCAAGGGGCTGACGTCATTGGCAGGGGCAGGCCAGTGTGCCCAGGGGTGCGGGTGCGGAGCTGGGGCTGGGATCTGCTCCGCCCAGGGACTGATGTCACAAAGGGCCCAGCCTCCACTCTGCAGGGGGGTCTGCCCCTGGCCTGGCCCCACTGTGGCAGTGTCCCCCTCCCCCCACCCTTCTCAGTGGAGGTGCCCACCCGTCCCTGAGAGCTGGTACTATGAAAAGGTAAAGTCCGGGGCAGAGCCGCGCCCGGAGCCAGCAGATTCCAGCAAGGCCCCCGCTGAGGGACCCGCACCAGCTGCTGCCTCCTCCCAGTCGGTCCCGGCCCCCGGGGCCCCGGTGCCCACCTCACCTTCGCCCCCGCCTCCGCCCCCTCCCTCCCCTCGCCATGGCCAACTACTACGAAGTGCTGGGGGTGCAGTCGAGCGCCTCCCCAGAGGACATCAAGAAGGCCTACCGCAAGCTGGCCTTGCGCTGGCACCCCGACAAGAACCCCGACAACAAGGAGGAGGCCGAGAAGAAGTTCAAGCAGGTGTCCGAGGCTTACGAGGTCCTGTCCGACACCAAGAAGCGCTCCGTGTACGACCGCGCGGGCTGCGACAGCTGGCGGGCTGGTGGCGGGGCCAGCACCCCCTACAGCAGCCCCTTTGACACGGGCTACACCTTCCGGAACCCTGAGGACATTTTCCGCGAGTTTTTCGGCGGCCTGGACCCCTTCTCCTTTGACTTCTGGGACGTCCCTTTCAACAGTGACCGCGCCGGCCGGGGCCACGGCCTGAGGGGGGCCTTCTCGGCCGGCTTTGGCGAGTTCCCGGCCTTCATGGAAGCCTTCTCGTCCTTCGACACCCTGGGCCGGGCCGGCGGCGGGGCCAGCCGCACCACCTTCTCCTCCACCTCCTTCGGCGGCTCCAGCGCCGGCAGCTCGGGCTTCAAGTCGGTGATGTCGTCCACCGAGATGGTCAACGGACACAAGGTCACCACCAAGCGCATCGTGGAAAACGGGCAGGAGCGCGTGGAGGTGGAGGAGGACGGGCAGCTCAAGTCGGTGACCATCAACGGCAAGGAGCAGCTCAAGCGGGTGGACAACAAGTGAGCACCCGGCCGCCCCGGGCCGCCCGCCCGCCGCACAGGCCGCCAGCCTGGCTGATGCTTAATAAATGTGTCAAGTGAGTTCATGGAAACAGCTGGCCCGGACGTGTGGCGCATGGGGACCTGCTGCGCCGGCCGGGCCCCAGCCCCAAGCGCAGGGGCGAGAGTGCTCGGGCCCGCGGGCGCTGCCTCCACGCCCAGGCCACGGTAGCGAGAGGTGCAGGGGTGGTCCTGTGGGCGGTTTGTGATCCTTGTCTGTGTCTCGGGGGTTCGTGTCAGTCCGTCTCAACCCAGCCCCGTGCCTCTGTGCCTGCTCTCTGATGGGAAAGGATGTGTCATCGTCCCAGGGCCTCCAGCTCCATGTCTCAGCCCCCGGCCCCCTCAGGGATTCGTCACGCAGCCCACATGCCAAACCCAAGTAACATCCCGTCGCCTGGCTTGCTGTAGACCTGCCATGCCTCCCTCTGCTGTAAGCATAAGGACCTCAGGCCTCGTCCTCACCATGAGGCCGTGGTGGCTTGGTCCCTGCCTATACCTTGCTGGTCTCACCTCCCTGCAACCCTCACTCTCGGAGCTCCAGACATACTGGTCAACCCTCTATTCTTCCACTGAACCAAATGCCTTGCAACCTCAGGGCCTTTGCACATCCTGTTCTCCCTGGTAAAGGCCCACTCATCTCCAGGCCTTTGCTCAAGCATCATTTCTTCAAGGAGGCCTTCCCCAACACCACTATTGTGAATTAGTTCTCCACCTACCCCACTCTAAAGGCCCCTCACCTGTTTTGCCCTGGCCCTTATGGGTTGTCTGTGTGACTGCTGAGAGATGTGTGGCTCCTTGACTACACTGCAGGTCCAAGGGAGCAGGGCCTGTGCCTGCCTCATCGTTCACTGTATCCCGAGTCTACAGCAATCCTGGCACTAAGGGGCAAGGCACATATTTGTTAGAAGAATGACTGTTTCTAGGTGTGTGTGTGTGTGTGTGTGTGTGTGTGTGTGTGAGTGTTGGCGTGTTGGGGGATGCGTGCTGATCCCAGGCAGGCCACAGTGAGACCGACTGTCTGGGAGGAAGTGGATGCTGGGGCATCAGATGGGAGATCCTGGGTCCTGTTTAGGTCTCAGAAATACAGTTTGGGTGAAGCTCTGCTTGCTTCTGTAGTGCTCGTGGCTGGCCCCCCAGGCTGGACTTCAGGGCAGGCTATCGGCGTGGCACTCTGGTGGTGGGCGCCACCAGCCAGAGTGGTGGAGGGCAACTTTTGAGTAGTTTTATGGGCTGTGGGTAGAGGGACAAATGGGAGACAAAGTGAGGCCAGCTCTAGGCGGACAAGACCATGGACATGTACAAGTGCCCCTGGCAGGTGTTCTGAGGACTGGAACCCTATTGTGTGATTTCCCAAATGACCCTAAAGTAACCCTACGTGGCAGGGGGACTGTAGCCTGAGGGTCACGTGTGCGGACACCGTGCACACGTTTTTGTCTGTATCTGTGTAGCATAGAGAAGTGGAGGACGGTTTGATTTCAGTCTGCAGCCCAGGAGACCATAAGCTCCACGAAAACAGGAGCTCTGGTCCTCTTTTTTGCTCATCTCCAGCCCCTAGCCCGAGGCTTGGGTATAGTAGATAGTCAATAAATACGTGTTGTATGAAGGTGTGTGTGTGGGCATGTTTGTATGTGTTTGTCGATGAGCCTGAGTGAGGTCTCTACAGCTGGGCCACAGGGCTCTGCCCTCAGCATTATGTCCTCAGTAAGGCACTAAGGCTTCAGAGGAGCCACAGAAGGCCCAGACCTCACATTCTCAGACACACTCAGTGGGGAGGGGAGCAGAGCTGAGCTACTGCCCACATCGGAAATAAGATGACCCACCCTTGAAACCGGAGTGAATATAGTAATTTTGCTTTAAAGAGAAGAAGGAAGTCAGGCTGGGGAAACCTGGCTATGTCAGCCACATGTGGACATGGAGCTGGAGATCTTAGGGGGCCATAAGCTTTGTGGGACCAAAGGTGTTAATGAGGAAGTGCCTAGGAAGTTGCATGGGCCCTCGGGGAATGGATCGCTCTTCTGTTCCGAATTTCTATCCCACTTTGTGTTCAGCTCCAGGCCCTGCCCCGGGAGAGGGGCGGAAGCAGCCTGGACCACTCCAGAGGGGATGGCTAGGGTGGGAAGAAGGTTGGAGACCTCATCCTAGGAGGAGCTGGGGAGACTCATCTTGGAGAAAGGCAGCCTCGTGGATTCCAGTTGCTGTCCCCAAGTCTCTGCAAGGCTCCTCCAGGCCAGGGGAGCAGTTGGGTCTGAGGCCCGGGGAACAGGCCTGGGAGCCACCGGAAGGGCTGGGTGTCACAGGGAGCAGGTCCCGGCCTGATGGAACTGGAGCTTTCTCTAAGTCAGAGTAAGGCAGACTCCCCAAAGGGGAGGGAGCTTCCCATCACGGGAGGGGTGACAGTGCTGAGTCCTGATTACCTGTGGCGGATGGAGTGCCAGTCTTTTAAAAATACTGTTTAAGTATATTTTTATTTTGAAATTATCCCAAGTTACAGATGGGTCATGCACTTTTAATTCAATACAAATCGAGAAATATGTATTGAGCACATACTATACGCCAGGCACAGTTCTAGGTCCTGGGGATATAGCAATGGGTGAAATGGCCCTGTGCTGATGGGGCAGACCTTCTACAGGGGAACCAGAGAACAAGCAGGTGTGTGGAACACTGTCCCGAGTCGTCATGAACGCTAGGGAGGAAATACTGGCAGCTACGCTCATAGATGAAGGATGGGTCAAGGGCGTGGGCACGGAGTGTTTTGTCAGGTGCTTCTGGGAGGTCTTCCTGAGGAGGAAATGAGGAACGAAAGTGAGATCATGGACCATGTAGTTATCTGGGGGAAAAGCATTTCTGGGCAGAGGGAACAGCAAACGCAAAGATCCTGCCCTGATAAGGAACGGGTGAAGGCGGATACACACAGTCCCATTTAATGCCCACACTGTCCCAGATTGGTCACTGACCCATGTCACATAAGAGGAAACTGAGGCACAGAGAGGAGAGTCACATAACTGGCAAGTGGCTGAGCCAGAGTTTCATTCAGGGTATTTTGACTCCAAAGGATTTACCTTTCAAATAATAATAACGGTAACAATAAGCATAATAATTGCAGCAACAAGGGTCGGTGCACCTGTGTGTGTGAGCGTGCATGTATGTGTGCGCATGTGTGCCTGTGTGTGCATGTATGTGCATCTGAAGGACTGGCATCCTGGCAATTCCCTGTTCCTTGAGGGCTGGAGTGGAGCCAGAAATGGAAGTGATTCCAGGTGCCAGGGTTCAAGGCTGGTGAATGACAGGGTGTCTGGTTCCCAGGCTGGGAAGAGGGGAGTGTGGGCGTGGCCAGGAACGGTGCTGTGAGTGGTGATCAGGCTGGGACCTGAGCAGATTTGGCTCAGCTGTGCATCTCAACTCCTAGCCTGTCAAGTAGTAGGTGTCTAATAAATGATGCGAAATGAAAGAAGATGGGAGCACACTGTTCCAGGGAATAGCAAGAACCAAGGGGTGTGCTCAGAGGATAGCCTCTGGAGAGCATGAAAGGAGAAGCTGCTGGGAGGCCATAAACCTCCAGGGGAGGGTGGGACCTAGTCAAAGATAGACCTGGGAGTAATTCATCTCCATTTCCAGATCCGCAGCTAGGCCGAGGGACACCTGTCATGGTGGTGGGAGGCAGTGCCGGAAGCCTAGAGGGGGCCCGGGTGCTTTTTTCCAAGGGGAACCTGTTGAAGGCTTCTTCTAGGAAGTCAAGGGGGCATCACCCCAAGATCTCTCGGGGTTGCAAAGCCCCTCGGGTGCTGCAAGTGCCTTGGCCAAGAGGACACAGTAGGTGACCTGGCTGTTGGCCATACCTCCAGGCTCAGCCCAGCCTCTGGTTTCTTGAGTCCCGCCTCCAGGAGCCCCTGGGACAGACCAGCAGCTGGAGGTCTCCTAACCACGTTACCGGAGGAACAGGAGAGCCCCATGACGCACAGAAGGTTGCACCCCAGCTCCCAGCCCTGCAATGGGACTAACTTCATCAAACCCCCGCTACAGCATTAACCACCTGACCTGTGCCCCTGTCGACCTGCTAATTTCACCAATTACTGGCCAACCGCGGCTGCATCAAGTGGGCCCGCTTAGCTCCGACAGCTGCTGGGCAAATCCAATTACGGCCCAGCAGCCCAGGCGGTCGCGTGGTCCTGGAGCTGGGTGCACGGCAGAGATCTGGGTGCTTGTAAGACACTGATGTCCAAATGCCCTCGGGATCCCAGGGCCAAGGCACTGTCCGCACTCCCTTCCTTTCACCAAGGCTGGCACGTGACACCAGCACTTTCCCTCTCTAGCCCAGACCCGTAATAGATCATGGCATCCCCCTCCCTGACTCCTCCCGGGGCTGCCGAGCATTGCAGCTGCGGTGCCTGGCTAAGCATGTGCGCATCCTTGACCTCTTTGCTGAATCCCGTCGCAACCCTTCGCTCCATTTGCCACGTGGAGAAACTGAAGCCTGGACAGGTTGAGGTGCAACTAGGGATGCACACCTAAGATCAAGTCCAACTCCCTGAACGGGCATTTGAGGCCCCTGCTCCCTTTCCAGCCGCACACGCCGCCCGCCCTGCAGGCACTGACTGCCCGGTGTCCATGTCTCGTGCATTCTGTGCCTGCACCGGAGCCTCCCTTCTCATCTCCTTTTGGCCTGTTCAATTCATCCTTGGAGGTCTCGCTCCAAGTCACCTCCTTGGGGAGGCCTCACCGAGCCCCGCCAGGCAGGACAGTCTGGCTGAGGGAACCTTGCCTTCTGGGCCTGGCTTTGTGCCAGGTGCAGAGATGGCAGCGGTGCGGAAGCCCGGGGGGCCCCACAGAGCCCCCACAAGCCAGCATGCACGCCCTGGCTTGGACTGGCTGGTTGGGTCCAGCTCCGTTCTGGTTCTCATGCAAGAGTGCCCCGGGGCGGGGGGGTTACATGGAGGGCCCCTCCTGGCCCAGCCTCAAAGGCGCTCCCAAGGGGTGAAGGGCCCACTTTCAGAATGTAGCTCCTTACTCCCATTGCTGCCTCCTGGATCCCCCCTTCCCTCCCCTGGGCATTGCACTGGCCTCCTCCTCGGGTCTCCCTGCCTTCTCCCTTCCTCTCCTTCTTCATCCTGTTCTCACCCCAGCAGCCAGAAGGATCTTGTGAAAAACAGCGTGAGGAGACAAAGTAAGAGCTAAAGTCCTCATGGTTGCTACAAGGCCCTGCATCATCCAGGCCCCAGGACATTCCTGGCTTTCCCATTGCTTGCTCTGCTCCAGCCCCACCTGCCTCCTCCTCATCCTGCACACGGACCCATCGTGCTCCTGTCTCAGGACCTTTGCACTGGCTGTGCCCTCTGCCTAGAACCCTCCTCCCAGAGTTCCATGCATCACCCCTCCCCACACGGGCCTTCAGCCCTTTATGCATCTCCCCATGCCCCCCTCACTTTCTGTGCTGCAGTCCTGCCTCAGGACTCTTGCGCATACTGACCCCATTGCCTGAAACACCCCTCCCCGCTCAGCCCCACTCACCTACCTCTTACCAACAGCCCCCCACCCCCGTCTAGTCTCTGATGCCACTTCTGCACGTAGATCTCAGACTTAGGCAGCCTCCCCCTCCTCCATCCCTCACTCCAGGGTCCCCACATCCCTTCTGGGCCTGTGGCTGTCTGAAGGGACCCCAATCCTGTGGGGAAGGAAGGGGTTCCCCATCAATGGTTGGACAAGATGGCATCCCAGCATGTCCTTCTGGCGCTAGGACTCAATGACACTGGAGCATTTTACAAGTCAGGGCACCAAAGTCCTGGGGAGGGATACTCCCTGGTTCACAGAGCAGGTGGGGAGCCAGGTCTGTAACCTCTCTGCTAGGAGTAGCCTCAGGCCTGGCCAGGGAGCGGCACCCGCACAGGCGTGTTTCCGCCAGAGTCTGGTTTCTGCATGGACTAGGCGGGCGGCGGGGGGGGCTATGTTCTCAACCCTAGTGAGGCCCTACTTTGCACATTTCCCCAATGGACCTGCACCAACAGCACGAAAGAGGTACAGCTATTTGCCCCCATTTTACAGATGGGGAAACTGAGGCTCAGAGGGTTGGAGACTTGGTCAAGGTCACACAGCCAGGCTGGAAGCCTGTTCTGCGCTCCTCATCCTGTCCCCCTGCACCCAGGGCCTGGGGCGGGGTGGGTGGGGCCCAGGCAGCCTCTGCCCGCCCTCCCTCCCTCTGGCCAGTCGATGTTATCGCAGCTGATTTAATTTCAAAGACGGATTGAGCCTTGGCGGGAGGGAGAGAGGCTAATCGCAGCCGCCATCTGCCCCGTTGTCATGGGGATGGGCTCCCAGCAATTGTGCTGGGGCTGGACCCAGATAAGGGCAACACAGTGGGCTGGAGGGGACCGCAGAGGGTTGGGTGGGGATGGGCAGGATGATGGGAGAGCAGGGTGAGGCGCAGAAGGAAGGGGAGACCCACAGACCCAAGAGAAGCAGGGACGCAGAAGCACAAGGGCACAGAGGTGCCGAGGGGCGGGGGAGAGAGCTCAAGAGTGCCTGAGTGCGGAGAGTCACAGAGACCGAGAGCCACCGGGAGGCAGCTACCCAATGGGTAGCTGAGCAGAGCCTCGCAGCAAGGCTGGTGATTGCGACAGGGGTGACAAGGAGGCCTTGCCCACCCACACCCCTGCTGGCCAAGCACCCCGACCGTGGCTCCAGGACCCGGCGGATCCAGGCCGCCTAGCCCTGCCACGGCCTCCCACGGCAGCACCAGCCCCGGGCCAGGGCCTTGGCGGGACATTCAGACCTCCCCCACCTGCCCCTCTGCCACGACAGGGTCACAGACCCCAGAGTTCCTCCCGGCCAGGCAGGGTCCCAAGCTCGGCTCAGAACCGGTGCAGCAGCTCCTTCTACCAAATAGCTTCTAGAGCTCTTAGTCTAGCTTTTAGGACATAAATTTGCCAAGTCAGCAAGAGCCTTGTCTTGGGGATGGAAGAAAGGTGCTGAGCACCTACTGTATGCTTTGTTCTCCAAATGTCATCCCCGTCGCTGCAGGTCCCTGCCCATTTTACAGGACAGGAATTTGGAAAGAGAGCTCCCTCTGTAACTTATTCAAAAAATATTTATCCATCACCCCGTGTGCCAGGCCTGGGAAGGTGCCGGAACAAGATGCCGGGGCTCTGCTCTGCGGCCTTCACTGCCTATGCTCCACCGTCCCCTGGCTCAGGGACGGACATGTCTCAGTTCCATACTCAAGGTGCCCCGGCCCTACAGAAGCTCTAGCACATTCCACCCTGGGGCTGTGCGCCTTTGCAAATGTTGGCCCCTCTCTGGGAACCCAGGGCGAGTCAGCGATTTTAAGACAGCAGTCTCCTGTGGCATCTCAGATCCCAGCCTGCTGGACCCTGCGATGGCCCTTCCCTGACCGTCTGCCAACGTCTGGTCCTGCCTCTGCTTCAGACCAGCAGAGCTGAGCGCCACTCCGTCCAGTCCGTGCCCAGGTCAGAAGGGCCTCCAGAATGCTGCCTCGTCTACCTCCGAGGCAGGCTCAGACTTCCAATCTGTACCCCTACTGTGTGCAGGAGCCCTTGACGGCCCCCAGGCCTCCCACCATAACCCCAGGGAGCTTCCACCGTGGACACCAGGAAGGAACCTGACCACGCCCCAGCCACCTCCCTGGGTGTTGGGCTGCCAGCCCCAACCTGCCAGAGGTGGCCCCTTAGGGACAGCTCCTGTGACCTTGTCACTCCCCGACTCCGGCCCTCAGAAACAAACAAGGTGGTTTTTCACTGAAGGCCACGATCATTTCTAATTTGTTCTCCCATCATCTGTTGCTGCAAGTCTGAAGTACGAACTCCCTGAAGTGGCTTACAGAAAAATACCAAAATCTCTCCCGACTTCAGGACGAACTGTAACTTCCTACTTGCTCGCAGGCGGAGGTCTCGAAACGCCTCTTTGAGACCCAGGACAAAGTGCCAACACCTGCCAAGACCCCCAGTTCCAGCCCCCTCCTTACCATCTCCCACTTCCATCTTGCAGCAGCAAGGGGCGATAATCTGTTAGCTAGCTGGCGGTAACTGGGAAACATACATAACATGGAATTTGCCACTTTAACCATTTAAGTGCACGGTTCTGCGACATTAAGTACGCTCCCATTGTTGGGCAACCAACCCCACCACCCGTCTCCAGAAGTTTTTCATCTCCCCAAACTGAAACTCTGTCCCTACTGAACTCCCCGCTCCCCTCCCCCCAGCCCCTGGCAGCCACCATGCTGCTTTCTGTCTCTGTGAGTTTGGCGACTCTAGGGACCTCACGTGAGCGGAATCATGCAGGATTTGTCCTTCTGTTGGGCTTCTATTTATTGCTTGGACTTGCCCTCCTCTCTCCTGACCCCAGTGGGCAGGCGTGGCCGTGGGTGATTGCGGGCGAGGCTGACCCCACCCAGGGGCTTTAGTGAGAAGCGGTATTTGGGAACAGCCTCAAAGACTTCCACCACCCTCTGCATACACGGCAATTCTCTGTGGACCAGTTTGTATGACAAATCTGAAATTTATTTTGCAGCTCGTGCTTATTATAACAAATTAAAAACATATAGAATATAAAATAAAAACACCCCCTAGACACACCCCACAACTGGCTCCCCAGAGGGTTCGCTGGCGGCAGTTTTCCGAGTATCACAGCCAACATTATGGAAAACTGTACGGTGCATGTATCTGTTTTTCCTTTTTAACCAAAATGGGCATCATTTTACACATAACAGTTCTTGTTTCGTCCACAAAACAATACGTGGTGGACAGTGGCCGCCCTCCATGGCATGCAAAGTGGGCTCCAACAGGGGGGGATCCTCACCCCATCTCACAGAAGGGGAAGCCCAGGCCTCATGGGGGAAGGGAGTTGCTCGAGCTCCCCAGACAGGAGGAAGAGAGGTGCGGCCCCATCCCAGGTTGGCTGGACCACCGGCCTCCTGCTGTCTCTGAGTTGGGTCTTCTCCCCTGGAGACAGATGCCCAGAGCCCAGGGACCCACAGGCCTCAGCCCCATCTCAGCTGGGCTACCTATTTCCCTCACAGGCCTGGCAGAACTCAAGGATAGAGTACGGACATCCCCCTGGGGTGGGGGTGGGGTGGGCATACAGACCTCCCGCCTCAGGAGCCTTGCACACCAAGTTCTGGCAGGAGGGATAGAGTTGGAGTCAGACAGATGGGATTCCAGCCCGGGGCAAGTCACCTTACCCCTCTGAGCCTCAGTGTCTTTATCTGACAAGTGAGGTGTTACTATCCACTAAGTGGTTCCCCACACACTGGCATCGGGGGGCATGGGGACACGTGGGCAATACTCACATATCCTCTTCTCCCTTCAGTGTACCAGGGCCTGGCATGAGGGTGCGGGCAGTGGGCTTGCTTCCTGCTGCCCCACAAGCCACCCTCCCAGGCCCCTCTGGCTGCGGCTCATACCTCTCCTCACTTCTAGGTGTCTCTTCCTTTTCAATCCTGTGCTTTCCCTTTCTTTAGGATTTCTCAGGGAAGGAGCCCGGAATGGTTTCCTCTTGCTGTGGGAACAGATCACCACAAACTTAGTGGCTTAAAACAGCCCACAGTTGTTCTCTTACGGTTCTGCAGGCCAGAGTTCCAAAGCGGGTCTCACTGGGCCAAAATCAAGGTGTCGGCAGGGCTGTGTTCCTTCTGGAGACTCTGGGGAGAAACTGTCTCTGGGCCCCTTGAGGCTGCCTGCACTCCTCAGCCCGAGGACACATCCTCCATCTTCGGTAACATCTCCGATCGCTCTGACTCTGACCTACCTGCTTCTCTGTGAGTCTTGTGGTTACACTGGACCAACCTGGATAATCCAGGATGATTTCCTCATCTCAAGACCCTTCGCTTAATCACATCTGCAAAGTCGCTTTTGCCACCTAAGGTAACAGGCAGGTTCTGGGGATTAGGACAGGGATGTCTTTGGGGCTGTAACCCAGCCCACCACAGGGCCTGGAGAGAGAACAGGGGACAGAGGGGTTGGTAAGAGGTCGGCTCATGTCTCTCCTCCTGTCTGGGACTTGCTTCTCCATCTGCCCAAGCTCTCCCTCTCTCCTCTTCCCTGGCACTGGGAGCCCCCTCCTCCCAGTGGGTCCCCCCAAGGCCTTGCTGCTTGCCCCATAAGCCCAGGCGTTACTCATCCCTTCGACTGAAGCCTGTGAATGGTCTGGGCACAGATCTTGGTGAAAGCCTAGATCATAGTACAGAGCTAGTCCCAGGTGGGCATCCCAGGATGCCAATAGACTGTGGGACGTGCTCAGGGCCAGTGTGGCTTTAAGAAAAGGTTTGAGCATAGCCTCCATCGGCATCTCAGAGGGGTCTCTCCAATCAAGGTTGACTGTGATCTCAGATGACATCTCTGAAGCCCCCATCCCTCATAGACCTGCCTGACTCCATGTCCCCTGCACCTGGCACTCCCTGGCTTGGTGAGATCTGGCCAGCGGAATGGGCTCTTCTCCACACGGCTTGGGAGGCATGGGAGTTGGGCAGTGCTGGGCCAGGGCCACCCTGCCCGCCAACCACACTGTGCTGTCACACCCCAAAGCAGGAACCTGGCACCGCCAGCCACTTGAGCCCCCAGGCGCCGTGGTTATGCCTGCGGTCACCCGAGCAGCCGGTCAGGAAACCCCTGGGGTCGTGGGGTTCTGGGGTGGCAGCAAGGGTATGTACAAGCCATCTTCTCCAGATGCTCTGGCTGCCCTTTGCCACCTCGAACCCTCACCACACCTCCAGCCATGTGGCTCCCACCCCCAGAGCATCCTCCCAACGCTTACCCATTATGGCCAAGGAGAGCCTCCTTCTTATGGCCCATGGTCCCCCCACCCCGTCTCTCCCTCCTTTGGGACCACAGAATCAGTCTGTCTTCACTTGCAGGTCCCTGAATGTCTTCTACCTGGCACCTGGAGGATGGGGACAGTTTCTGCTCTGTTTCCAGCTTGCCCTGCTTGGTAATGACCGCTGAGTGGAGAAAGCTTTCCCCTGCCTGGCTAAGGGAGACAGGGCTGTTGTCCCAAGGATTCCTGCGGCTAAGGGAGGGGGAGGAGCTGGCCAGGCCTGGGTCCCTTCCCCACGATTGGTGTGGCCAGCCACCCACGTGGCCCTGGAGCCTGGGCCTTTGACAGACTCCCTTTAGGAAAGGAAAGCAAGGGCATTAATTGCAAGTGACTGCTTCCCATACTTGTTTTAAATTGATATGTAATTAAAAAGTTAATTATTAATCGGGCTTATTGATTACCTGCCGGTTGCTGGCTGGGGGAGGCTGGCCTGTGGGTTCATCCCCCGCAAGGGGGTCTGCCCCTCTTGCTGAGCTGGGCTGTGGCACTGTCTCTGTTCAGGTTTGCTTGGCCGCTGCTTTTGCCACTGCTGGGCTGCATCTTCTCCTGGAAAGCCGGGCTGATGTGGGAGTGTGGGTCCTGCTCAGATCTAAGGGTGAGCCTGGGGGTGGCGGTCTCAGACCCTCCCAGGCAGCTGCCGCTGGCCCAGGCGCTGCCTCCCCGCTCTCCTTTCTGCCTTGGGCTCCGGAACCCGAATCTGTTGGGCTGCACCCCAGTCGCCTCTTCCCGGACGTCCCCCAGGTGCCGCTCACTCCCGCTGCCAAGCATGAACTTGGCATCTCCTCCCCAGATCTGATCCCCGTTCTGTGTCCCTTCTAAGGGGTGGTCCCTCCAGCCACTTGGTCACCCACCCAGGCCCCTGGAAATCATCCCGAGCTCCTTCCTCTCAGGCTTCGCGTCCTGTGGATTCTTCCTCTGCGCTCTCTGCTCCTAAGCTGGTCTAAGCAGTCACAAGCCCTGACCTGAAGGAGGTGAGGGAGCAAGCCAGGTGGAGGTCTGGCCAGAGCACTCCCTGCAGAGAGCACAGCAAACGCAAAGGCCCCAAGGCAGCAACATTCACTAAAAAGCAAAGAATGGGGACACCTGGGGGGCTCAGTCGATTATTTATCTATCTTTGACTCTGGTCAGGATGCCAGGGTCCTGGGATCGAGCCCCGCATTGGGCTCCCTGCTCAGCGGGGAGTCTGCTTCTCCCGCTCCCTCTGCCCCTCCCCCATCCCCTGCTCATGTACGTATGTACCTGCGTGTGCTCGCGCTCTCTAAGAGATCAATAAAATATTTTTAAAAAGAAATCTTAAGTAAAATGTAATCCACATTAAAAATAAATAAGTAAATAAAAAGCAAAGAAGGGAGTGAGGAATACTAGAAGAGGTAGCTAGATCGTGAGCAAAAACTCACAGGCCCTACTCAGGGCTGTGCTCTTTGTTGGGTAGATGGGAAGCCGTCACAAGGTTCAGGGCGGAGGAGGGGCCAACACATTTCCAGCAGACGACTCCGGCTGCCACGTGGAGGAGGCTGTGGGGGTGTCCGAGTGGAGGCAAGGAGCCCAGAAAGGAGCCTTTGCAGCTCTCCAGGTGAGAGAGCGTGGCGACCTGCATCAGAGGGATAGTAATGGAGGTGGTACAATGGGTGGACTCTATTTAAAGATGGCACTGACGGGCTTTGCTGATGGAGTGGATGTAAGGGTGACAGAAGGGTCAAGGGGGCCTCCAAGGTCTCTGGTGTGGTAAAGTGGAGTTGCCATTCACTGAACTGGGGAGCACCATGGGAGGGCAGGTCTGTGGAGGGACATCAAGAGCCCAGTTTGGGACAGACTGAGCTCGACACGCATGATAGTAAGAGATGCCCAGTAAGCAGCCGCTGGTCACAGGATCTGGGGTTCAGGAGGAAGGCCAAGACCTGGATGAGATCACCTGGGGAGTGATTAGATATGCAGACAGGTCCAAGGATCCCCTGAGGCCAGAGAGAGGAGGAGGAAGGGCAGAGGAGAGTGAGAAGGAGTGGGCTTCATCTCACTCCACTGCTCTCTCTCCCCTTCTGTTCCTGTTAGAGTTGACTGGTTACAAGAGACAGAAACCAATCATGGCTAATGGCAGCTAAAAGGGGGGAGAGGCACTACTGAAGGGGGACAGGCTGGGTCAGAGGAACAGGAAACCCCAGCCCCTGCGGGAAGACCAGGGGCCTGGCAGCTCCTGGACTGAGAGGTGGTCTCTCTGGGTTACTGCCACTGGAGCGATCAGCTCTGACAGTGCTGCATCCTCGTGTGAATCTGTGGAGGGGGGTGGGCACCATCATCACCAACACCTCCCTCGCCACCATCATCCCCTCAACCACCACCGACACTGCTGCCATCACCACACCACTACCACCGCCGTGTGACCACTACCGCCATCGCCTCCACCAGAGCGTCTCCCGCCACCACTGTCACCGCTAACCTCAGACCACCCCCACCGCCATCACCAGCACCCAAAGACCATCGCCGGGCTCACCACTTCTTCATGGTCTTCCTCGGAGAAAGATGTGCATGCCGGCTACGTGACCAGCAGAACGGCGGGCTTTACCAACACCACGACGAGCGAAGCTTATTCCCACCTGCAAGTGGATTACAGTCTGGTGAGGGAGAGAGGTTTAACCCCGTAGCACAGTGGAAATTTAAGACTACAGTCGAGAGAGGTGCCGCAGGAGGCAGGCAAGATGCTGGGAAAGTCTGGAGGATCTGATCCAGAGAGGAAGATGAGAGAAAGCTGCTCTGAGATCAGAAAGGTGTGAGCTCAGCGCGGGGCGGGGGGTGCGGGTAGTGCGTCAGGCATGGGGCCCCGCAGGTGCGGTCTCTGTGGCAGGAGGGACACGTGAGTACAAGGGCCAGGAGCAGGCGGGGGGGGGCGGGGCTCTGCTCCACACGCTCCCTCAGGGACGCAGGCGGACAGAGTCCTCCCGTTTGCAGGGGCACCACCCGGAGCAGCGGCCTCCTCAGTCGCCACGCACGTCAGGCAAAAAGAGACTAACCTTTTCTTCTTTAAAATCTTTATTATGCAGGCGCCTGGGTGCCTCAGTCCAACTCTTGGTTTTGGCTCGGGCCATGATGTCAGGGTCGTGAGATGAGCCCCGCATGGACTCCACTGTCAGCTCGGAGTCTGCTCGAGGCTCTCTCCCTCTCTCTCTGCCCCTCCCCCCCGTGTGTGTGTGTGTGTGTGCGCGTGTTTGCACGCACACATGTACACACACACACTCTCTCTCTCTCTCAGATAAATAAATAAAATCTTTAAGACATTTATTATGAAGGCTGCCAGGCATACGTAGAAGGGGAGAGAGCAGTGTCACGGGTCTCCATACGACCATCACCCCACTTCAACAATTAGCAGCTTCTGGCAAACCTCATTTCATCTATATCCCCATCCACTCCTCCAACCTTGGGCTATTTTGAAGCAAATCTCTGCTGTCATGTTATTTCATCCATAAAGACACGATGAAGACTTAAAAAACATAACCGCGATACCTTTATCACACCTAAAAAGCAAAAAATCTTAATATCATCAACCATCTAGTTATTATTCAAATTTCCCTAGTTACTCCTGATTTCTTCAAAACAGCTTTCAAACCAGATCCACACAGTGCATTGGACTGATACGACTTTTAAGCTCTTAAGTTTACAAATCCCCCTTCCCCCTGTTTTCCCTTTCACTTCATTTGTGGGAGAAGCTGGTATTTGGCTATAGAATGCCCTATTTTGGAGTTTGCTAATTGCACCACCACAGGGGTGCAATTAGCAAACTGGGCCCTGCGTTTCCTGTAGTTCTAGAGGCTTGATCAGATTCAGGCAAGAGTTTTTGGCAAGGATGCTGCAAATATAGTGTTGTGTCCTTCCGAACCTGTTACTCCAGGAGCTACCTATGTCTGATCACTTCCTTTTTGTGACATTATGATTGACCAATGGTTTGGGAGTTCTCAGCTTGGCCCATCCATTATAAAGCACCCCACATGCTTTTCACGAATAATTTTGGTAACCATTGATTATCATGCCTAATTCCACTACTAGAGGGTGGCAAAGTGGTGATATTCGATCATTTCCTTTTCATTTATTAGCTAGAATTTTCTGAAAGAGAACTGATTATTCTGAGAAATAGTTCATAGAAGAAATGGAAGATAGATGATTGTTCTTCCCTTTACTGAAAAATTTTTAGAATAAGTTGGTTCCTAGCACACCCAATGTTGACCAACGAAGTTTTCAGCTACCCTTCTATGCACATGGATTTTTAGCATCTTTGTCGTATTTCAGCCTGTTGCAGATTTTCTGGGTGTTCAAATTGTCCTACCTCTGGCCTCTGCAGGTTAGCTCCCGAGTCCCGTCTTCACAAGCCCACAGACTTTGTTCACTCCCCTTGCATTGTGCATAAGACACCCCAGACTCATCTTGAGTATTTCCTGCCCTGACCTGGAGCCAGACCTATATCCAAGGAGCCCTGGCTCCTCTGTGTGGGATGTGATATTTAGAGGTCACGGGAATGAATCCCTGCAAGGGGGTCTGCAGTGTAAAGGATAAAAAGGGGTCTGAATGCCACTGTCCCTGCCACGGGGGTTTAGGGAGGGCAATGGAAAAATAACGGAGGCTTGAGGATGCTTCAGCTTTGCATGGAATAGGAGTGCGTGGTGTGGGGGAGAAGGAGGAGGAGGGCCAGGGCAAGGGCTGGTTGGTAATGCAATTCCATTGCATTGATGATTGATAATTGCAATGGTCCTTGGAAAGGAGAGGGGACTGGGTCCAAGGCCCAGGGAATGAATTGGCCTTAGGTGGAAGTGACAATTCCTCTACTGCAACAGCGGAGAGGGAAGATGGGTATTTCTGGGCTTGGTTGCTCTGGAGCAGACAAGAAGAGGGTAGACAGCTGTGGGAGCCAACATCTAAGGTGGTCTCATGGTATTCAGGCCTCTGTGTGGTCCCTTCCCACACGGTATAGGCCCACACATGGAACCAGTAGAATCTTTCGGAAATAACAGTGTGACTTCTGAGGGGAGGTCATGAAAGATATGGTAGCTTCCATCTTCTGCTCCTGGGTCACTCGCTCTGGGGGAAGCCAGCTGCCATGTCCTGAGGCCACTCAAGTAACTCCATGAGCCAGCATCAGCTTGCAGCCAGGCGAGTGAGCCAGCTTGACAGCCGATCCCCCACCCCCAGTCAACATCTTGGCTGCAATCTGGGAGAACCACCCAGCTAAGCCCCCGGGCTCCTGACCCACAGAAACTGTACGAAATAATACATGTTTATTGTGGCTGGAAGCTGCCAGCTTAGATGTCCAGTAGACATCTAATAACATCATCGTGATAAAAGATGGTGTGGCAGAAAGGAGATAGTGGCCAGGATGTGGACTGTTGGAATGAGGGATCCGGAGAAGTCTGCCCAGCGGAGGAGGTCTTTCAAGATGAAATGGTCAAGGAACTGACAGGCCAGATATGGGACAGACTGTCCAAGTGGATATTAAAATCCTCCAGGAAGACAGGATGGCTTGGGATCTGCAGGAAGTCTGTGAGCCGGGTTCCAGGTTCTTCAGTGAACGAGGAGGAGCTCAGGAGGGGTAACATCATGGTGACAGTGGAGGGGGGCAGGTGGTTTGGCTCTCCAAAGGGAAGCTTGGATTTCAGGGGTCTGTTTTTGCATGTGGAGGATGAGTACTAGTCAGAATGGAGCGAAAGGGCCAGGAGACGGCCAGTCCAACCCCAGCTCTGGCGTGAGTGAGAGTCGAGAAATGAAAGTCATCATCGGCAGTGTTGGCGTCACTCCATCACCGCCACTACCCCCGTCACCACTGCAGCCATCATCACCAGTGTCGGCGAAATCCTGACCCCCACCAGCAACATCTATGCACCACCAGCACAATGGCCATCATCGCCACGAATGCAAACACCATCAACGCCATCACGACCACCGCCTCTACCAATATGACCCCATTAAACACCACCACCATTCTTGTTGCCCCAAGCATCAACCAGCACCACCAACCTTGTCACCCACTCAGTGCCAACACGGCCATCCCTATCACCACAGACATCGCCATCACCTCCACCACTACCATCTTCACGATCCCCACCCCCACCCGGACCCCCACCTTCCCTGTCATTGCCCCACCGTCAGGAACACCACCATACCCACCACAGACATCGTTACCACCTCTGCCATCGCCTAGAACTTACCTCCGCCACCACCATCACCACCAGCATTATCACCACCGTCGATTCTAACATCACGGGCGCACGGCTGCTAGATGCTGTCCCTCCTTTCTTCCTTAGAAACAGGGTGCCAGCCTCTTCAGTGGGCACAAGGTCATGTGGAACATCACAATCCCCAGGCTCCCCCACCCATGGGATATGAGAAGTGTGGGGGACTTCCAGGAAGTCCGCTCCAAGGACGGGCAGCCTCTCCTCTCCCTTCTCATCACTGTGGGCCAGGCGACCATTATTTCTCACTTGCTTTACTGTAATAGCCTCCTCATGAATGGGTCTTTCTGCTTCTCCTTTGCCTCCTGACTCCATATAGCACCAAAGTGTCCCAAGAAAAGGTAAATCAGACCATGGCTTGCTTAAAACCTTCCAATAGCCTCCCAATGCACTTAGCATAAAATCCAAACTCTTTATTCTGGCCTATGAGATTCTAAGAAATGGAGTTCCTGAGCACGTGTTGGTTCCCATCTCCCACTAGACTCCCTCTCACTCACACTTTCTAGCTATTTTGCACCCCTTCTGGAATCTCTAAGGAGCTAACCTTTTGCTCACCACAGGATCCTTGCATATGCTATTCCCTTTGTGAAGGATGTTCTTTAACCCAAACTTCTATATATTCTTAAGGGTTCAACTAAAATATCTTTTGTTCTAGGACCCCTGCCCGGACCCCTGAGCCAGGTCAGTCTCCTGTACACCCTTGCTTCGCTGTAAGCATCATTGCTTGTGACAATATGCTTGTGCACTTACACGTTGAATATGTTTCTCTTCCACTAGACTGCAACATCTTTCATGGCAGGGATATGTGGCTGGATGGGGGTATGTGTTTGCTAACTTCTATTTCTTCAATAACAGAAACAGCACTGGGTACATGGAAATACTTGTTGAAAAAAAAATGCATGAGAGCATTCATGCTGGCCCATCTCTAGAACTACACTCCTACCTCGGTTTCCTTCAGGCAAGTTATTAAATCGTCCCTTGAGTCAGTTTCTTTGACTGTAAAATGGGGACATTGACTCTTCCTTCTGGGTTGTTTGGGAAATGGAATGAGTTAATACGGAAAAGGTGTTTAGAACACGGCATACACTAAGGACCATACAAATGTTTGCTGTGGCTATTTTCACTCCTCCTGCGCCCTGAGTCTGCTTTAATGGCACTGGAGCCTTCTCCCACCTCCAGGCTGCTTGGCTGGATGTGGACCTTCCTTGGGGCCTGGGCCAGTTCCCCACATCCCAGCTCCTAGAAGGTTGAGACTGTCCCAATGTCCCCCGCCCCCACCTGATCATGCCTCCTTGGTGTAAAGCCGGGCCCGAAACATGGCCAAGTTCGCCTCCAGCCCCGCTCTGGGGCATCCTTCCCCGCTCTCAGTGCCAGTCTCTGCAGTCGGAGCCAGCTCCACCAAAATGAAGCTGATTGCAGCACTGAGCCTTACGGGATGCGTTTAGCAGTGTTCGCGGAATTTTTAAAATGTTACTTAATAAAAATTTCACATACTTATTTTAAAAATTTACATGACAGAAAAATTGAAAAGCGAAATTAAATAATCATTCCTGAGTCCTACCACTCAAAGCAATCGTCACCAACCTGGGAAGGCGCATAATTCCAGACACCTCCCAGACAGGCTCAGAAATATGGAGCTGGGTCACTGGTGTAGAAACGGACCATATTATGCCGGCGGTTTAACAGGGTTAAAGGATTGCCTTTAGTTTCACTTGGATTCGATCCAAGAGAAAAAAGCTTGACATGCCACCGAAGGAACTGCTGGTCTGGATATGTGCCAATTGTCATGCTGGTCCACTCTACTGATGACGTCATGCTACTCAGACCCGGGGCAGGTTGTGCAAGCACCCTTGTTATCCTCCTGAGGCACGTGAGGTTCGCCATATCAGCGAAGATTTTAAGGGTCCCAAGGCCTGGGGCATGCTGGGAACTCCCTTCTGGGGGGTGAGGGCACGCTCTTGCCCCTCACACCTCCCCCCACGAAGAAAGGGGGCCCTAGCACCAAGGGACCCCAGGTTACGGCAAACATCACACTTGGGAATCCTGCCCCAGCCCACTCATCAGGTGACTGCGTGGGTGGGGCCCAGAGCAAGAGACGTCTCTCTCTCTCCAGAAGGTTCAGACTGTGGTCAAGCTGCTGCACAGTCATATGATCGGCAGATCTGATGGTGGTAGACACGGCCCCAGGTGGAGCTGCTGGCCAGCCCGGCAAGAGGTTGCTATGCAAACGCTCAGAGTGCCGCAGCAAAGCTATGTCAGGAGTCCGGCTTCTGGAATGCTACAGGGCCCCTGCAGGGACTGAGCATCTGGTGATGGGGCGTCATGTGACCGTGTGACTGGACATGGCCACCATCAGATCCACTCATCATAAGGCGGCTGGGTCCAGCAGCGATCCACGGTGTGATAGACGGGGGCCCTCCGGACCGGGCTGAGCACGTCTGTGCACGGCCCGTAACAAGGTGGCCAGGACTCCCACACTCCCTACCTCTGTGCCTCTGCTGCCTCTGCCTCGCCCAGCTGTAGCTCTGCGGGAGGGGGTCCTCAGGTCAAAGGGTGGAGGAGAAAACATCGAGGCCAGGCTCACAGATAGGCCTGCGACCAAGTGTGGGCCTCGGCCATCCTGCAGTCCCCTCGGGAGCATCCCTCGAGGAGACTGGGGGGGAGAGATGGTCCTGGGGCAGCACCGTGAGTGGGACACTGGGTTACTCGCTGAGGAGGAGGGAAAAGCAGCCTGAGCAATGGGGATGTGTGGACTCCGGGGCGGATTGGTCACGTGCTTGGAAGAAGGGAAGACCCAAGACAAGGAAGTCGGGGAGTCGATTACTGGGTGGGCATGGCGCGTGCACATCTGGCCTGGAGGAGAGTGGTGACAACCAGGCCAGGACGGACTTGCCCTCGGGCCACTCTAGCCTTTGCATGGTGGGTCTGTGAACAGAGGAGCCGCGGCGGCAGGGCGGACTCTGTGCGTGGGCCCCAGCGTGCCGCCACGGCTATGACAGACGCCCACCTCCCAGCAGCGGAGACCAGGGCCGGGTCCCTGAGGAGAATGGCCAGCCAGCTGACAACACGTTGGTCACACCGGATCCCTTCTACCCTGGAGAGGCCAGCGACTTACTTTTACTGCATCCAATACCCTGTCTGGGTTGCCTCCCGGGCTGCAATGTGCCCACCAGCACCACGGCCTAGGGGCGCACACGGGTCTGATGGCCATATTTTTTCAGCCTGGGCAAACCTCAATTACTTTCCCATCTGCACCAGGCAGAGGAAATGATTCGCGTGATTATTGGCTCAATTTACCGTAGAATGGTACATCATTAGGACCATTCTAGAAGTACAGGAGAGAAATTAGGTCATTACATACAACAGATACCTTAGGTTATTAGAGCTTCATTCTCTCAAGGAACCCTGGTGTCCTGCACAACACTGTCTCACATCGGGGACCATCTCACTCTGAGGAGGTGACAGTGGAATATGACCACAGGTCCATTGGTCACACAGCTCCCATCACACCAGCAGCAGCGCACCTGAAAGGACTGGCCCATTAAAGGCTTAGCTCCGGTGCCAGTCTGGGACATCCTGAGGGCTGGGCGCTTGTCCTCGGCCACACAAGAAAGCCCGGAGCCCGGACGGCACAAGGCCCCGTAGCGGACGCTGGTGGAGAGCTGGGGCCTTCCACCAGGCAAAGCGAGAGCAGCGGAAGAGCTGGCTGAAGGTGAGGGGAATCCAGAACAGGTGGGAGAAGGAGATGATGGGTATCAGTTGTGGCTGCAGGACCAGGCGCAGCACGAGGGACCAGAGCTCGTGCTACTACTCCCTGTATTAAAATCCAACAGGGATCCAGGCTGGCTACCACTGTGAATTGGACCCTGGGACACGCTGGACCTAACAGAGGCCACACGTGGAACTGAGGAGGGGCAAGGGGGGTGCTTTTGTTTTCTGTGTCCGATGCCCTGACCTCTGGGCCTGGCTGACCCTGGAGGGACTGCCCCTCCCAGAACTGGCCAATTCCTAGACAGTAAACCACGCGCCCCTGTGTGCTTTTCAAATGCAAACCAGCCAATCCAGAGCCCACAGCCCCAGCCACCTCTAGTGGGCTCTCACACTTGGGGCCACTAGCCCCTGGACCCCGTCACCGAGGCCCGGTCCCAGACAACTCAGGCCTGCCCTAGGCTCCAGAGGCCGCCGAAGTGATTGAAACCAGCCAGCCCCTAAGCCTGCTGACAGGCTTACCTGTTCTTTCCTGAGGAAGCCACAGTAAAGGCTCCTGCCACAGCGGGCCCGTCAGAGCCCCCAGGGCTTCCCCAAGTGGCCCCTCGGGGAGCAGCGTGCCCCCTCCTCTGGGAACTGCGACGATCTTTTCAATGACAGCCTTACAGAGCCTCCAATTTTCTATTAAGACCCTCTTTTAAACAGTGGGCCGTATTGGATACCTCTGCGGCCCATCTCAAGTGCCCCCGTCCTGGCGGATCCCAGCCACGGCACTGTGGTGACACTCTGCTGTCTCCGACCAGCTTCGTGCAGCTGCAGGCTGGTGGCCCGGCTTGCTCTTGCCCACGGCTTCTCTGCCACAGCATGAGGACCACCCCCGGGACCTGCTTGGCACCCAGCTATATGAACCCAGAGGCACGGGGACCGATGGGCCAGCCCCACGCAATGGGGTGGAAGCCTTTGGCTATGTATCCCCTCTTGTCCCTCTTGGGGGTGGACAGTTTTCAGTACCTTCCTCGAGGTTCCTCCGACGGCCCGGTGGAGTCAGCGTCCCCCTGACCGTGGTTCAGCAATGCCTCTGTCTGCGGGCTTTCCCCCTCTCCCTGCCTCCCCTGTCCCCTGGGACCACCTCCCTCAGAGAGTCCCTGCATGCACGCAAACCCCATTTCTCAGGCTCTGCTGTCAGCCCCACGGGGCTGCCTTTCCCGAGCTCTGTGCTGAGAATGAGGGAAATCTGTGTCGAGAGGAGCTGAGGGCCCCACAGGGGGCTCGCGCTTTTAAAACGGAGCAACCACAGCTGCTCCCTAAGCTGGGAGGATCCCAGAAATGTATTGGGCAGGGTCCTGGCAGGAAAGAGGTGACATTCAAACTAGGTGGAAGGGTTTCAAGAAGAGGCGATTTATAGGACTACTGAGGACACGAATAAGTTAGAGACAGCAAGAGGGCCTTGGCCCATGAGAACCAAGCCCATGAGGGCCAGCTGGTCCATTCAGGCCCTGGAGACTTCTGGGAATATCCGATAGGCACGGAGGCAACCAAAACTACGCCCGCCTGCAACGCGGAATCCCGAACAACCTCACACCCGGACAACCTCAGTCCGTACTGCCTCTTGGCTTTAAAACCTCGTCACGTGCCTGTACAAACTCTTACCTGCCCTACGGCCTGCCTGGGCCACCTCGAGCCTCTACTGCTCCACCCCAGGATAGCCTCTTCCTGTGCCACCTCTCAGGGCAAGCCGGGGTGGGAGGTGCACAGAGGGCACCCCGGTGGCCCGCGAAAGCTGGTGACAGCTGGCACAAGATGGGTGCAGACTCCGTCCCACCTCTGAGTCAGGCTGTGCCCAGGCCACCCCCTAGTCTTTGCCCAGCTTGGGTCTCCTGCCCAGCCCAGCCAATCTGCACAGGCCTTATCTCGGCCATCCATCGGCCATCCATCGAGGGCCACCTGGACTAACCAGTCCTGCCAGAAACTGGATCTGGCCATAAAGGCCCCTCCCTGGAGGCGTGTGTGAGATAAACCCCCACCTCCCCCTGGCCTTTGCTGGAGCCAGAGGGCCAAGGCCTGGGGTAGCTCGCTTCTCCTCCCCCTCCCCTGCCCTCCCCTGAGCGGGAGACTCGGGGCTCAGCTCTCAGACCTGGGGTGAGGGAAGGTAGGGGTAGGGGGGGAGGGCCACTTGGGAGAGCCTAGGAGCCACCCAGTGAGCTCCCAACACGAATTTTTCTTTGTTCGAAAAGGAAACTGAGGCCCAGAGAGCTTTTTCAGCTCCATTTGTCAAGACTGCTAATAACCCATCACATCAAAAGACTGCTTTTCCTTCATGTAACTTTTTCCACCGTGGGCCCCTCATGGGCCCTGGGGTGAGGGCCCTGCCGACTGTGGGCTGATGCAGAGGGGATAGGTGTGGCTATTATTCCCATCTTCCAGATGAGGAAACAGGTCAGTTGCTCAAGACCACACGTGGCGAGTTGGGACTGGAGCTCCCCCCATCTGCCTGCAGAGCCGCTCTGCAGTTTCACCACCAGAAATAAGTGTGCTTACCCACTTGTCCTGTTGGCTCCTTTTAATGATAAATTCCTGGGGGTACAGCCACTGGACTGAGGCTCTGCAGGCTTTTGAGCATGCTTCCTACTGACAAGCGGGGCGCCAGCAGTGGTGTCCACGGGGACTCGCCGTGGAAGCAGGGAGAGGGCCCTAGCCCAACGCTGTCCGTGTTTTTGCTTTTTACCTCGTTGGTGGGAAACGATGCTACTCTGTTTGCACATCCTGGACTCCAAGCAGCTTGTCTATGCACGTAGGTCATTTCTGTATCTTATGGTGGGAATTCCAGGCCTCCACTCTTTGCAGGCAAAGACAAGGGCTGGGAAGCCACGAGTTGCCGCTGCTCTCTCGCCTCAGGCCCCTCATCTGCAGAATGGGGAGACAGGGTGCTCCAGGGAGGATGCCAGGACAACAGCCCCTCCAGGCCTGATTCCAGCTTCAAGAATGCTTCTTTTCCCGCGTCTCGCCCCAGGCCTGACTCCTGATACCAGGCAGTAAATAACTTTCCATTTGGTCACTTCTGTTTTGGTGAATCTTTTGCTCTGGGGAAAGTGGGCGTGTCTGTAGTGGAGGACCCACACCAGCAGCCACCGGAGGGGGCAGGAGGGGCAGGGAGTGGGGTAGGGGGTTCTGCCATCTCGAACTTCTGTGCCATTACCAAGGGTGCCCACTGTGTGCCAGGCACTGACACCCCACGGCTGTCAGCCTCCCTCCCTCCGGCTTGTGAGAGCACAAGCCTCACCCAGCCTCGAAGTACAGGTGGAAAGACAGAGGCGGGTGTGCCCAGGGGTGGAGTCCCAAGGACCCGCACTGCTGGCAGAGGTCTGGATGGCAGAGGCCCTGCTCTGCTGGTCTGGCTGGACCATGGGCACAGGAGCCAGGGGGGCTGTTCCCCAAATGTGCTCCACACGGTGGCAGTGGGAGCTTGGGCCTCTGCTCCCCAGCCTCCAGTGCCCGCAGATTCCTTTGCCTGGAATGCAAGAAAGCCGACAGGCCCAGAGAAGCCCAGCGACTTGAGCACGTGGCCCAGCATCGAGGAGATCGGGTGTCCCGACGGCGGGAGGATAAAGCGGGTCTTCCCCGCTAACCTGGGCCAGATTCGGGCGCCGAGACGCCCCGGCCCCCTCCACCCCCCCGCCCCCCAGGTCAGCTGCGGTTGCGGAGGCGCTCGGCCGATTACGGAGCGCGGCCGCCAGCGGGCCATCTGCATGACAAAGGCGCGGCCGGCGGCCCGGGCGGGAGGGGCAGCGCGGGGGGCGCCTGGCCGGGCTCAGCCCCCGCCCCGCCCGCAGGCCCGCAGCTGCCCCGCTAAGCCTCCGCCCCGCGGCCCGAAGATTTGGGGGGCGGGGGCGGCACGCGAGCCCCGGCGCTCAGCTGTGTTTGCTCGGGGGGCGCCACGCGGGGCGGCGGGGCTGCGGCGCGGGACAAAGGCCCGGATCTGACCGACCCCGCAGGTGGCGAGGGGGAAGGGAGGCCGCGGCGGGGACTGAGCGGGGGTGGGGGTGGGGGGAGGGAGGGGAGGCCGCGGCGGCGTCGGGGAGAGGGGATGCAGGCCCGTCGGAGTCCCCGGGACCTGAGACCCCCTCGGGAGCCCCGGACCCCGGGATCAACAGTGTCGCCTCCTCCGGCCTGCGTTCCGGAGCTGCCTCCAGGCCCCTTCCTTCCCCGGAACCCGAAATGACAAAGGGCATTAGCGTCCATCCATTCTAGCCGGCTGCGGGCCGCCGGCTGCGGGGAGCCCTTTGCGCTCACTTCCGTCTACACTTGCTGTCGTCCGCACTTGCTCCCACTGTCACGGCCCTCCCTCTCCCCCCGGCCTCGCCTCTCAGGCCGCTCTGCCTGCATCTGCGCCCCAGCCCCACATCCACCCCAACCGGCTCTTTCTCCAGCTTCCCCATCCCAGGAAGTGGCGCTTCCCTATTCCGGGTGCCTGGACCAGATCCGGGCATCGTCCTCGACGGCCCCCCCCCCCCCCCCCCCCGCCGGCTTGACCTTCGGACTCTATCCAGAGTCTAACCAACTTCTGCCGCCAGGCTGCGGCCCCTTGGTCCAGCCCCCATAACCTCTTGCCGGGACTATTCCTTCCTGTTCTCCCTGCTTCCGGCCCAGCAGCAGCCAGAAGGATCCTGTCAAAACCAAAGCCAGACGTCACCCCTGCCTTGCTCCACACCCTCCCGTGGCTGTCACCTTACTCAGGGGAAAAACCGAAGTCCTCCTCGCAGCCGCTGTGAAGCCCCACCTGCTCTCCTCCCGACCCCCCCCCCCCCCCACCCCTCTGACTCCATTCTTGCCACTCTGGCTACACAGTGTCCCAGCTACTCCTCCAGTGGCCAGGCCTCAGGGCCTCTTCACCGCCTGTCCCCCTGCCTGGAGCACACTCCACCCTGATAGCTGGGTGCCTCACTCCCCCATTGCCTTCAGCCCTTATTCAAATGCCACCTCTTGGGGTTCCTGGGTGGCTCGGTCGTTAGGCGTCTGCGATCCCAGGGTCCTGGGATCGAGCCCCGCATCAGGCTCCCTGCTCTGCTGGGAGCCTGCTTCTCCCTCTCCCACTCCCCCTGCTTGTGTTCCCCCGATCGCTGGCTGCCTCTCTCTCTGTCAAATAAATAAATAAAATCTTAAAAACACAAAAACAAAAACAAAAAAACCAATGGCACCTCTTCAGTGAGGCCCTCCTTGGCCACCTGATGTAAAGTGTCCACCCTCCCCTTCAACTCTCCTTGTGTCCTCCTCCGCCCTATTTCTTCCCCTCGGCCCGTCTTGCTCTGTGGCCTTTCTGCGCGTGCACTGCTGCTGTTGCTGCTCATTTTCTGTGTCCTGTGGACTGTAAGAAGCGCCCGAGCAGAGACATCTGTGTTTTCGCTGTTGTGCGCCCGTCCCCCAGACCTGGCACTGTCCCTGGTGCGCAGGGGCTGCTCGGTGAGTGCTTGCTGAATGAAGACAGGAAGCATCTAGTCCCCTGCAGTAACCGGTAGGTGGGCACGGAAGGACCCGGAGGGGCAAGCAACTGGCTCGAGTCCAGAGAGTATGGGGGGGGGCAGGATTTGAATCCAGGCCCTCACTTCCTAATGCGGTCCCCAACCAGAGGCCCAGAGGCTTGTTTGGGCCCCAGAAAGGCTTTGTGGGGCTTGAACAGTTTCAGAAAAAGTTGAATCCATTTTGACCATTTAAAAAATCAGAAGGTTTTATGCAAAAACCTAAACTTTCACCTTTTCTGGCGACATTGAAGCCTCTGGCCACACTGGGTCCTCAGTCCCACAGGGCTGGAGCCGAGCAGCACTTGCCCCTCAGATGGGGGTGTGGGCTGCCGTATTTGCCCCGGCCTCCACCGGGCTGCTTCCTGGCTGGGCCCTGCCAACCCTCACCCTGCCCAGGCCTCCTTCCTGTGAGCTTTTGGTCCTCCGGGCCTCTGCCCTTGGTGGTCCCTCTGCCTGGAATCCTCTTCCATGATTCACGGCTGAGCTGCCTCCTTCTTGTCACTCAGGTCTCAGCCCAAATGTCACCTCCTCCGAGAAGCCCTCCCAGATCACTCTAATGATCATGATCTGAAATGACATCATTACTCTTTTTGGTGCCTGCGTACTGTCTGTCTGCCCCTGTAGAATGGCATCTCTAAGAGGGCAGGACCTGGGTCAGTCTTGTCACACTGGTCTGGGACAGCGCCCGCACCTACAGGCATTGGGCGACTGACTGGATGAGCAGATGGGTGCGTGGAGGACTGGCGGTAGTTGCCTCCGCTCTGAGTACCTCCCCGGCATCAAAGCCTCCTGTCTGCGCCCAGGAGCCCTCCGCAGGGCGCACGGGATGGCTGGGGCCAGCTCACAGTTCCCTTGCTGGGGGGACAAGCCTCGGTGGTTTCCAGCTGTGTGGCAGCCTTGAGAGAGGCACGGGGGAGCCTCTCCTCACTCCAGCTCGCTGGGGTCTTACCACCGAGCTGGGGCTCCGAGTCTTCTGAGTCAGCTGAGCGACGCTGCCCCACTGTCGCCCCCCTCGTGTTCCAGATGCAGCCCTGCCTCTACTTGCCTGTTAGTCTCGCCCCAACAGGCCCCCCGCAGGTCGGCCTTTCAGGGCTTGAAGGGACAGCTGGCTGGCTGGCTGGTGAGGCTGAGTTCCGGGCCTGGCTCCATTCATTTCTCCCTGCGTGACCTTGAGCGGCCTCGTTCGCCTGAGCTCGTGTCCCCCTCCGTAGGTGAGGACCCCTGCCCTCCCCGAGGTTTGTGAGAAGTCCCGGAGCTTGTGCATGGCCACCTCCCGGTGCACTGTGGGTGCTGGGGGCAAGGGCGGGTCCCACCCCACACGTGGCGTCCCCAGCTGACTGCCCAGGTGGAAGCGCAGGTAGATGGGTCCTCTGGAGCCCACCCCACCACTGCTGCTCGTCTGTATGGGCCAGTCGGCCGTCGGGACCCTGCCTGCTGACTTGCGTGGGTGCTCGTGGGTGATCGTGCGTGTGAAGGTGTGTGTGAGTGAGCACACGTGTCTGTGACAGTGTGGTTGTGAGTGACCGTGCGCTTGTGTGAGACGACGTGGGGTGCGGTGCCCGGGTGGCCTAGCCAGTCCTCTCTGGCCAGTGTGCAAGCTCGCCTGTCACCCCAGGCAGCCCCTGGGGCAGGAGTCGCTGCGTCCCTGCTGACCTGGGCTGGCTGTCGGCCTGAGCCAGAAGGGACTGGTTGGTGTGGAGAGAGGGGGAGCCGTACCCCAGGGCAGCTAGTTCCCAGGACCTGGCTGCACTGCTCCTGCTCTAAGTCCCAGGACCGGGGCCTGGGGCCGGAGGCGGGACCCTGGGCAAGTGGGGCGGGGAGAGAGTGGGGGTGCAGAGCTTGCACGCTGACTCCCCACCCCTGTCTGGTCCTCCACTGCCAGGGCTGCAGCCCAGCTCCCCCCCCCCCCCAGAGTGGGCTCCTGGTGAGGTCAGGGACACTTACTTCTCTGCCGAGTGGCTGCAGGGCTCAGTACGCTCATTCAGCAGGCACCCACCCCGTCCGTGCTTGCTGATGCGGTAAGTAAACTAGATGTGTGGACGAAACTGGAGATGTGCCTGCTTCTAGCCCCAGTAGCACGGCCTCAGAACTGTCCCTGGGCCCCAGGGAGGCATGAGCTCCCTGCCCCCAGCTTTCAGGGGGGCTCCAAGGATGCACGGACCCTCCATCCAGCTGCTGCTCTCCACTGAGCCATCTCTGACTTTTAGCTTCAGAACCAAATGAATCTTGCTTTCCCCTGCCAAGAATCCAGTCTCAGCAGGTGGGGTCTGCCATGTGCCCCCTTTCTGCCTAGTTCCTGAGGGCCTCAGGTCCACAGAACAGAAAGCTTCCTACCAGACTGGGCCTGTCTGAGAAAACTAAGGCTCCACAGGGCCTCAGTCTCCCCACTGGGCACTCTGGGGCCACTTGCCCAAGGAAGGCCTCCCTCAGCCTGTCTCTGATCAGAGGAGGAGGACGTGGCTTGCCGGTGGAGGGCGAGGCAAAGCCCCAGGAGAAAGTTGTCCTTCTTGCCTGCTCCTCAGGAGCCCCGACGAGACCCAGGAGAGAGAGCAGGGGCCCTGTGCACAGTGGGAACAGGACCGGCCGGCCGGCGGAGCAAGCTGGCCAGCGGAGGCTGCCGGCCTGGTGCTGCTTCTAGAAGCATCAAGCATGGGATAGAGGCACAGAGACAGAGACAAACAGGGAGAGACACACACTCCCACACGTGCCCGCACTCAGGGGTCAGCTGGAGATGGAGCACGGGCCAGGCAGCCTCTGGTCCTCTCAGATTCAGACTCCAAATGCAAATTGTTAACCCCAGCCCAGCCCAGCCCAGGCCGGTTTCAGTTGTCAACTTCAGATCCATCGTGCGCGCGCGCGCGCGCGCGTGTGTGTGTGTGTGTGTGTGTGTGTGTGTGCGTGGGTTTGTACATGGGCATCTGCAGGTGTGGGAAGTGTCAGTGGGAGCTGATCTGTATGTCGGGCCCGGCCGCGTGAGCACAGCGACAGACGTGTCAGGGCGTGGGGTACAGGTCCAGATGCAGGAGAGGTGACCTGCGGGTGTCTGTGACCAAGTGCGAGTGTCCCTGTGCATGCGAGTGTGATGGTCACACCAGAGCCAGCCCAGGGCTGTAGTGAGGACCCTGGGCAGCCATGACCCCAGCCCTGGCCTAAGTCCTGGACCCCCAAGCCAGGGGCTCTGGCCTGCCCACCCGGGTGCTTTTGTCTGTTTCTGAAGTGACAAGAGACACACAAAAGGGCTTTTAATTAAATCAAAGGAGGGGGAAACGGGCCAGCCGGGCCACTATTATGTTACCCAACGTGAAAATGAAAACTTATTTTTAAAGCTCTGGTATTAATTTGAGATTATTCAGATAGTTAATTAAAAGTGCAGCATGTGTTAAATATTATTTCAACAAAGATTATCATCGGGCCTCCATGTAATGCGATCCGTGGGCTTGGGGAGCTTTATGCAAATGCTCTGCAGCCGGGAGGAAGGGCCTGCAGCGGCCTGGTGGCAGGCAGTGGCCTGGTGGCCGGCAGGGCAGGCAGCAGAGGGCAGAGCGCTGGGCAGGCCCACCCGCTCACCTGGGTTCTGGCCCTTGCAGACACAGATGGAGTCTCAGCCAGGCCCCCCACGTCCAGGCCTGGGTGAGCGGGGAGACCATCAGGCCCTGTGGCAGGACCCCCAAAAGTCCTCCACATGGCGCTTGGGGTGTGCAGGTGTGTGTGGGTGTGAGCAGGAGGCCGTGCACAGGAGCGGGGACGTGCGTGCCCCTAGGGCTGTCGCAGGACTGGATGACGCGGCGCTATCTGCCCGCGCACGAGCTGGGACACACGTGGTGTGTGTTTGTGCCCCAGTCCATCTGTTACACGCGTACCCATGCACACGTGATGCACATTTGGGCACTTGTGTGTGTTAATGCGTGTGCATAGGCGTCCCTGGGCATGGGGCGGTGGGGGCAACTGTGGGCTGTGCGCCCATAACCAGCCCGGAGCAAGTCATGTCACCTCTTGGCACCTCAGTTTCTCCATCTGTAAAATGGGGATAAGAAGAGTACAGACCTCATAGGGAGGACCAGATGAGCATTAGATGGGCTAACGGACGTAAAACACTGAGACAAGCATGTCCTGTACGAATGTAACACACGCCACGAATGAAAGCCTTGCATTTAGTTTTCAATTTTCAACAGCTACAGTTGAAAAAATACAAGTGAAATTAATGTTTATCTTTTATTTAGCCCAGTATATCCCACATACTGCCATTTCAACATGGGATCAATACACAAAATGATGAATGTGGTGGTTCAGCTTCCGCTTTTCATACTCAGCCTTTGAAGTCCCGTGTGTGGGACATTCAGCCCATCTCAGCTCAGCTGGCCATGTTTCAAGTGGACTTCACAGGCTTTGAACCTGCTGAGAGCTCTGCGAGCGGGGTGGTTTCCCCAGGTTCTGCAGGCGGCTTTCCTGGAGGAAGCCTCCCCCTCGTCCCATGCAGGGAGAGCAGGGGCCCCGGTGATGGCCCCTCCCCAGGACTCAGCTGCACAAGTGGGGGTACTGGGTGGGTCTGAGAGCAGAGCCTTTCAGGCCTGGGAACACTGGCACTGCTAACGCCCTCTGCACCCCTGCCCCCGTCCTTAACGGGGTCCCTGTCCCTGGGGCGTCTCCGTCTTACGCCCACACGCAGGAGTGCTTAACAGGGACGTCCACGTCCTGAGAGTACGTTGGGGCACGACCCAGTGCAGTGCCCCACAGGGCGCTGGTCCCAGTCCCCAGACTAACGCAGCACCCGAGCCCTGCACTGTGCGTGCGGGCCGGGCCGTGGAGGCGTGGGCCGCTCCTGCCCTCTGTCGGCGCCCGGCGGCAGCGCAACGCTCACCCACCCCAGGGGCCTGGCCACTTCTGTCCCTGCGGCGGGGGAACAGCCCTGTGCCCGCTGCCCACCGCTAGCACTACTGTGCCAAGTCGTTCCCCACGGCAGGCTTCAAGGCGGGCAACCCCGCTCAGTTTTACCGATAAGGAGGCTGAGGCTCAGAGAAGGCCAGTGACCCGTCAGGGTCACACAGCAGGACTGCAGGGAGGGACTCCAGTGAAGGTGGGAACCCCGGCGTTAAGCACACTTCTGGGAGTCCCACTGGGTTCAAATCCTGGCTGTGCCCCTCATGGCCCTGAGACAGGTGACAGCTCTCCGAACCTCATAGTTTCTTGGCTGTAAGCTGGGGATGACAGTGGTCCCTCTGCTCTGGGTAGCCATGAGGACTGAATAGGAAAATGTCTCTAAGGTTTTTAGCACATTCCTAGCACACAGTGAGTTCCAAAAAATCTATCATAGTCACAGCATACTGACATGCCTGCCTCAGGGCCTTTACACCTGCTCCGTCCCCTGCCGGGAACCCTTCTCCCTGGATCTTGGGCTGGATGGGTCCTCCTCGTCCCCAGCATCAGTTCAAAGTCACCTCCTGGGGGAGGCCCTCCCAGATCATCCCCTCCTTCTCGTTACCCTCCTTTGTGCCCTCAGAGCCCTTGCCATCCAACATGATCTTCTGTGTTCATGAGTTTTCTTGTATCTTCTCTGCTTCCCCCACTGGAGTGGCAGGCCCAGGAGGGCAGGGCCTCACTCATCCTGGCCACTTGCACTCCCCCCAGCTCAGTGCCTGGCCCTACGTGGGTGCCTGATAAGAATGTGTTGATTGAGGGGCGCCTGGGTGGTGCAGTCGTTTAAGTGTCTGACTCTCGGTTTCGGCTCAGGTCGTGATATCAGGGTCTTGAGATCGAGCCCCGCATCAGGCTCCATGCTCAGCGGGAAGTCTTCTTGGGATTCTCTCTCCCTCTGCCCCTCCCACTCATGCGCTCTCTCTCATTCTCTCTTTCTCTCTCTCTAGAATATATAAATAAATCTTAAAAAAAAAAGAGAGAATATGTTGATTGAAAGAATATAAGTGCAGTCAGGTGGGAGTGCAAAATGGGACGGCCCCATTGGAAAGCAGGCGGACATACACTTACCATACAGCCCTAACGTTTGCTCAAGAGAAACAAAAACTGAGGCCATAAATGAATACGTCCATAACATTTTTCATAATCATCCCAAACTAGCCGCGTGTCCCTCAGCTCGTGAGCAGACGAACGGGCCATGGTACACTCACGTGCTGAGGCCACGCCGCCACCACAGGAGCCAACGTGGGCACACACGGCGCCCGGGATGGAGCCCAAACTATTGCCAAGCGAAAGGAGCCTTACTCAGAAGGCTGCACACGACAGGGTTCCATTTATGTGACATCCTAGGTGATGCAAGTGGGGACAGAGAACAGCACGGTGACGATGCAAGCATGGGGACAGGAGCCAGCCCAGGGCCACCAGGAGCAGGGGTGCGGTGCTGCAGTGCATGGAGGATGTCGGGCAGCTGGCGTGTGTTCTGACTGTGGTGGGGTTTGCACGACTCTTCGTGTTTTTCAAAACTCACAGAACCGTAGGTTTGAAAGGATGGTTTTTACCGTAACAAACAACATGTTTTGAAACCCAGAGCCCCTGGGTCCCACGTGCTGTCTGGGGAGGAGAAAGGAGCAGGTGAGTCCTGGTAGGGGCCAAGTTCCCATCTCCATCAAGCCGGGAGTGAGAGGAAGAACGAGTCCCTGCCTCCCCGAGCAGGACCGCCTCCCCCGCGAGCCCCCCGAGGCGCGAGCCCCCCTGAGCCGAGAGCCCCGCGGCCGAGCTTGCTGGGGGCCACCTGTGGATGGGCGGGGGGTGGGCCAGGACCACGGAACCTGAGGGTGCAATCGCCTCCGTCACCCCTAATTTCTCGAGCTGCTGTCGGGGCGTGGGGGTTGACTTGTTTCATGCGCCGTGCGTTGTTTCCTGTTTGAATTCTTTCCTTAATACACACAAAAAATCATAAGCTCATTTAAAAACGAGAACAAAATGATTCCCACTGCAGAGTCTCGCCGGCCCTCCTGCAGCCCTGGGAGGACGTGTGGGTCTGCCCCCGGACAGAAGCAGAGGCTGAGGCTTTGTGGGTCACCCCGCTGGCCGGCACAGGGGGCCTCCAGGGACAGAGGCCGGGGACCGGCGTGAGTGTGTGAGGGTGCTGGGCGCGGCAGCTTCCCTGACCGCTGTCCCGTTCTGCCCCTCATCCCCCAGGGAATGCGCACCGGTGCCCCGCCCGGCCAGGCTCTGGCCCAGAACCAAACGGTGCAGGGGTGTCCCCAGAGTCCTGTTTATGTTTTAAAACAGTTTTATTGAGACAAAACTTCCATGCCGTAAAGCTCTCCGCTTAAAGTATACGATTCAGTGGTTTAAGCTTATTTACAAAGTTGTACAAGCATCACCACTAAGTTTAGAGCATTCTCCATCCCCCCAGAGGAACAACATATGTTCCTACAGTCGCTCCGGTCACCCCAGACCCCCCCGCCGCTGGCAACCATCTAGAGACTTTCTGCATCTATTGGTTCACCTGTTCGGGACATTTTGGGTAAATGGAGTTATACGGTACATGACCTTTGGTGACTGGCTTCTTCCACTGAGCATGACGTCTTCCAGGTTCACCCATGATGTAGCGTGAGTCGGTACTCCGTTCCTTTTTATGACTGAATAATACTCCATCATGTGGCTTTGTTTTTTTAAAATTAGATTTGCCTATCCTGGGCATTTCATATGAAATCATATAATTTGTGGTCTTTTATGTCTGGCTTCTTTTTTTTTTTTTTTAAGATTTTATTTATTTATTTGAGAGGGAGAGAGAGCACAAGCAGGGGGGAGGGGCAGAGGGAGAAGCAGACACCCCGCTGAGCAGGGAGCCCAGTGCCGGCTCGATCCCAGGACCCCCGGCTCATGACCTGAGCTGAAGGCAGACGCTTCCCCGACTGAGCTGCCAGGCGCCCCTGTGTCTGCTTCCTTCACTCAGCATGCTATTTTCGAGGCCCGCCCATGCAGCAGTCAGTACTCCCTCCTTTTCAGGGCTGAATAATAGTCCATCGTAGGGACAGACCGCGTTTATCCATTTGTCAGGTGATGGACGCTGGGGTTGCGTCCAGGTTCTGGCTGTTCTGAATCATGCTGCTACGAGCACACATGTACGGGGTTTTGTGTGCATGGATGTTTCCAATTCTTCTGGGTAAATAAATATCTAGGAGGGAGTTGCCGGGTCTTAAAGGAACTTCATTGTTTTTTTTAAACAGCTTTATTGAGATGGAATTCCCATACCGTGCCATTCACTCATTTAAGGGGTATAGTTCAATGGCTTTTTGTATTTTCAGCACATCAGCACAATCAAATTTAGAACATTTGCGTGACCCAACAAGAGCCCTATACCTCCGCCATCCCACCGTCTCTCCGCCGCAGGCGCCCACCCAGCCACCTCCCGTCTCTGCGGGGTGGCCTTTTCCGGGCAGTTCGTACAAACGGCACCACACACCACGCGACCTTGGTGCCCGGCGGCTTCTCCTCAGCACGCTGTTGTCTGCTGTGCGAGCCGACGACTGCGGGACGCTCTTCTAGTTAATCACCCGGGGGCGTGGGTACACCGTACTCACGTTTTGTTTATCCATAAACATTTGGGTCGCTTCTGCTCCTTGGCGGTAACTTTGTGTTTAATTTTTTAAGAAACACCCAGACTGGTTTCCCAAGTGGCTGCTATGCAGCATTTAGTGAGTGCCGGCTGTGTGCCCCTCTCATGCTCACCCCTACCCAGTGAGGCAGCTCCCAATATTCATTTCATTTTACTGAGGCACAGAGAGGGTGAGACACTTGCTCCAGGCTTCACTGGATCCCAGATCTGTCTGTGCTGTTAAAGGCAGGGCTGCTGTGTTTGGCGTGGGCTCTGGGAACCAGCCCCTTGCTCACACGACCACTGGGCTGCTGGTGGCCTGCAGTGGGTGCTCTGTGATTTCTTTTATTACCTGGTACCCCCGGCAGATGTGGTGGGTATAGGAGGAAGAATCTGTAGGAGGGATCTGGGCATCTGTCCTGGGCTAGCCCTGGGCCCAGTCTCCCTGGAGGCGGGCCTACGACTCCCAGACTTGACGGTGTAGACAGTGGGCAAGGGGCTATGGGCCTCTGGCCAGGGTGGCAACTCTTCCAGCCCTCCTGGGCGCCCCTCATCAGCGGACGGGCTGTCCCAAGCTGCCCCAGGTCCCTGGCAAGGGTTCAGGAAACTTTGGTCCGATTTTTGGTCAAAGGAATGAATGAACAAATGAGCAAAAGCCGGCAGCCAACAGCAGCCGGAGGCTTTTCAAGGGAGTACGAGGTAAAGGCAAGGGACCCAAGGGCCCAGCGTTTTGGAGGTGACAGTCCTGCTCTTTGTGGTTCTGCTCAGAGTTCTGGGGAGTCAGATGCTGGCCTGGGGGCATTACCCTGGGGGCCATGAGGACAGGTGGAGTGCAGGTCCAGAGGGCAGAACCGAAACCCACCAGAGCGTCTCAGAGAGACAACTGCGTCCCCGGGCGCTTGGCGCTGTGCTGGACATCTAGTCTTTGTGACTCTGAGGAGTTGCTGTTCTCTCTCAGCGGTCGCTTGGCCGGGGTGGTGTGGAGGGAGTGCCCTGTGCCTGGAGGTGTGTAAAGGGAGGCCGGACTTGGAGGGATGCCCCAGCAGTGGGACCCGGCCCGCTCCAAGTGACCCAGGCTCGGAGACGCCATGCAGTCTGGCGTTCTGAGCACATGGGGTGTGCAGGTGGGCTGGGAGGGGTGGTTGGAGGCTCCCGTCGGGTTGGTGAGAGAGGCCTAGGCCACCGGGCAGCCCAAGAGGAAGTCCTCTCTGCTCATAAACGTGCTCTTCCTCCTCCCTGTGTGCGCCGGAGGTCGTCCAGAGGTTACCCTAGGGAAAAGTTGGCACAAGAGGCACATGGCCAGATTCAGGCCATTTGTAACCAACGGGCTGCAGCTGGCCCTCGGCTGACTCGGGCAGAGCTGGGCAGGGCGCAGACGCAGGGCCCTGGGGCTCTCAGAGTAAGGCCCCCAGCACAGCACGGTGGGTCTCAGAGGCCTTCCCAGCCGTGAGCCCCGTCCAAACGCTCGGGGGCCCTGGAGAACCGCTCAGCGTGTACAGAGCACCGCCCCCGAGCACTTGCAAAGACAGGCTCCCAGAAGACCACCGGCAGAGACGGCCGGCTTCCTCCCAGCTCCGCTGTGGGACCGTGCACACGCGGGCCCTGGAGTGGGGAGCTCCCCGGCTGACGGGGAGTCTGTAGGACAGGCTGCGCTCGCTCAGAGGTTGCTCCTGCCATGACTCAGAGATCAGCTCTGTTACCTGCGTGAGCAGGGGGTGGGCTTGGGGAGGGCGGAGGCAGCGACAGCCCCCCCCGCCCCCCCCCACTGCTAGGCACAAGGCCTGAGGATGCCACACTGGCTCCGGGGGACACACGCGTGTGGGTGGGTCACTCGCTACCCTCCTCTGGCTCTGGCTGGTGTTCTGACCCTCCCAGGATGTGGCAGGCCTCTCTGAGGGGTGGTGCTAGGGCAGCCAGGCCTGGGGGGGGGGGCTTTCTGGAGCCTTCATATGTGGCCGTGTTTGGGAGTATCCCCAGGGAAGGGCACAGAGTTGGGGGTCTGTGGGGGCCCAGGCCAAAGGGGACAGGAGCATCTCCTGGGCTTCAGTGTGTATGTACCCCCTCCAGGGAAGGGGGGCCTGTGTTAGATCCACGGGGACTCTGTTAGCATTGTGGCCCGGGGTGGCAGGAGGAGGCCAGCAGCTCTGAAGCCACCAGGGAGAAGGGAGGTGTGGGAGCTCCCACTCTCCCCCTCAGGGACTCTCCTAGGAGTCTCTCTGTGGCTATCTGGATATCAGACCATGCTGGGGACGGAGGAGTCACCGTGCCCACCCTCCCCGCTTTGAAGCAGGGAGTGGAGGCTCTCTTCAAAGGTGAGCTAAGGCCCTCCAGGCTCCACAGCACCATTGCAGAGCCGAAGCCCGAGGCTCAGAGAGGCCCCGAGTCTGAGAAAGGCAGTTTGGGCCGCTCCTGGGCCGGGGGTGGGCGCACAGAGGCCTGGAGGCTGTCTTCTGGGGGCTGAGGTGGCCCCTCTCCCCGCCAGTGGAGGCTATGCACAGGTCCAGGACTCAAGGCCACCCCACCCCCAGCCCACCTGCCAGGGCTGAGATTTCTTCCCAGCAGGGGCTGTTCTCCTGTGTGCAGTGAGGAAGGAAATTGCAAATTAATCTTTATTTCCATCTTGGAAGAAAACCTTAATTCTCCGCATTGAAATGATCCTCGTCATCCCAGGGAATCAATTCCGGGCTTTAATTGCAGCCAGTCCTAGCCAATCCGAGCAGGGCCGACCCGCCAGGCCCCACGGTGCACCTCTCTCTCCTCCCAGAGCTGGTCTCTGTCGCGTCACCTCTCCTCCAGGTGCTCTAAGCCTCTGGGACTCTCTTTGTCTCTCTCCTCTGTCTCTCTCGGTGTCTGTCTCCCGCTTTTCCTCTGTGGGTTTCTCGCCGTGTCTCTGTCTCTGGGTCTCAGCTGCCCCTCCCCTCCCCCCAGCATGGGGCTGAGGCAAGAACCCCAGGTCTGACAAGCCCATGGGGGCTGGCTGGCTCTGGGGGCTTCCTCCTGTGATCGGTCCGGGGCCCCCGAGCTGCAGCTTTGAGGGAGGAGTGTGAGGGTGGGTGAGTTATTGGCCTGCCCGTCTCCCTAGGTGCCCTCAGACTCATTCCCACACTCACCCAGAGTGACCATCCCTGGCCCCACAGGTTACAACTTCCCAGGCCACCCTTCCAGGCCAGAGTCACACTGAGCTCTGTGCCTGGGGATTTGGGCGGAGGTCCCGAAATGGGGTGGGGGTGGTGGGGCCCCAAAGATCTGGGGCCTGGGAGATGCCTGGGCCTTCAGGGCAGTGCTACTCCGGGTGAACCCGAGGGCAGGGAATCGGGCCAGCCACAGAGGAGAGTCGGGGCCTCACCCGTCAGAAGCAGGACTGCCCAGAGAGCTGGTCTTCAGGAAAACAGGGCCACGTGGTGTGTGTGACGAGGGGCCTGCCTGACTCCCCTGACCGCCACGCCTCTGTGCCACACAGAGCTCTGTCCCTCGCTCATCTTTAATTCATGGCTAATACACACACAGTCTCTTTAAGCCAAATGAAAACCTAAAAGGTAAGGCTAGAGTGCCCTTTGTCCAGCGCCGCCCTTTCCAGCGGCCTCTTAGGGACAGCCCCTGGTTGTCGGTTGGGAGCGCATCCTTGCTCGCCTTTGAGCGAGAGACCTGTGCTCGCAGGGCGTACGGTGTGTCGCTTTATGGCATTTCTTTTAAGTGGAAAACTGTTCATTCTGCAGGTCTCCTTTTGCAAATTTTCACCTGTTTGGGGATTGGGCCACAGGATTCTTGGAGTTCATTCCACCCTATGCCACCCACCACTGTCGGGGTGGGGGTCACTCCATGCCTACGAGTATGTAGTTTGCTTTCCCCGCTCTTCCTCCTGGGGTCACGCCCACCGGGCACTAGTGTGTTAGTTACTAGGTGTGGCAGCTTGCTCTCGGGAGCGGTGATGCGGATGTCCTCTCCTATGAACACGGGTGAGAGACCCCATCACTCCACCTCTTCACCCACACGTGCTATAATCGAACTTCTCCGTTTTTACCAGTTTGACCAATGCAAAATGGCATTTTCTTGTTGCTTTAATTCATATGGGATGAAGCCCACAGCTGCCTGGGATGTCATGCGGGAGGATCACAGGTGTCCCCCGGTCTTGGGGCCCAGACACGGGGTGGGGAATGGCAACAGGTAAAGGGAGGGGATGACAAAGACCGTGACGTAACCCTCGACTCAGTGCCTACACACGCGGCCCTCCAAATTCTTGCAGCAACCCCGAGGCAGCGACGATAAGATCCCGTGTTTCAGGAAAGCCCGCCGGAGAGGATGCCGGTCAGAGTGGGCAGGACAGAGACCCACGTCTGCCGGACTCTGAAGCCCTCGAGGCCTCGTTCAGGCTGGCTGTGAGGGACACACGTGTGCACACCCGCACACAGACTCACCAAACCCGTGTCCGCGGCTTCGTGGACACAGCATGCAAGACTCACCCACACCTGTGCACGCTCCAGAGCCACCCGGTGTGTACCAGAGGGCACTCGATTGTGCCTTTGTACAGACGTGTGCACGCAGCCTGGCCCGCAGCGGGGCTCGGACCCCGTGAGCAGGGGTCCCGTGCTGCCACGCGCCCGTGTGTGCAGACTTCCCCACAGGGGCCCCGGCCGCGTCTGCTCCGGCTCCTGGCCCACTCAGGACGGCTCCGGTGGTCAGGCTGAGACCCGCACGCAGCTGACCCTTCCTGCACACACCCTCCCAGGTTCACCAGCCCTCCTTCAGAGCTCAGCGTCTGGGCAACTCCAGCTCTCAACTCTTAGCATACTTGCTCAGAGATCGGTGCTCTTAACCAGCAGCTTCCGAACTGCACTTAACCAGGTTTGCCAGGGTGGGAGAGGCGAGGGGCAGGGACGAGCTTGAGGGCCAGTCGGGGGGGGGGGGGGTTTGCGGCTGTGGGTGTCTGACTCCATTTCTGTCCTCTGCCTTCTCCTCCAACTCAAGGACCTTCCTCCCATCCCTCAAGAAGGCCTGAGGACCAACTCTGAGTGCACTTAGGCCCCCAGGCCAGGCCTGCATCGGCCAAGGGCGGCCCCCACGGGAGATGCCTTCCCCTGATGAGCCTGCTGTGAAGGCTGGCGTCATGCATTCTCCGAACAGATTCGGCCTGCACTTATGGGGCACCTACTGTGTGCCAGGCTCTGTTCCGAGCTCTGTTCACTGGACATAGCAGTGAAGCAGAGACAGGCCTGTGCTGCCAGGAGCCTGAGGCTCTTGTGGGGGAGTCCCACGATAACCAGGGAACCAGTGCAAAACAGCTCTGCAGGTAGCGAAGCTAGGGGCCACGGGTGAGAGGGATGGGGAGCACGTCCCACTGGGAGGTCCGTGGTCCCTTCTGAGATGACACCTGAGTGAGAGAAGGAGCCAGCAGGGCAAGGCCGGGCAGAAGGGGCGCCCCTGGCAGAAAGAACAGCTGGTCCTAAGGCGGAAGAGGTCTGCGTGGGTGACAGCAGCAGGGAAGAGGCTGTGGGGAGTTAAAGAGGGGGCATAGGGGACGAGGTGGGGGGCCTCCGCCCCACTTTCTGCAGGGCAGCAGTGCTGAGAAGGGGAGCAGCCCTGATGGGCAGCGGATGGCCCCGGGTGTCCGTGCTCTGGCTCCCTAGCTCTGGGGGAGCAACTCCTCAGGAGAAGCTCCCCACTTTCAGAGCCCATCTGCCAGCAGGGTGATTCATGAGGACACAACTTTATTGGTACCTGCCCTTCCCTCACTCCCTCCCTCTCCTGCTGGTGTTTCCTGGGACCATCCCCACATGACCCACCGCTGAAGGTCAAGGTTGCATAGGCCAGGCCAGTAAAGACAGCAGTGACGGAACCAGCTCCGTTTCCGGGGATGTGCTTCATGGCAGGGCCCCACGGGGATTTGACATGGAGTAACCCGTCCGATCCCCGGCAGCCACGAATGCACGAGGGTGGGGCACTCGGCATGCGAGCTAGGGGCTGCACCAGGTGCTGGGGATGGGGGTGAACAAACGCACAGAAACTTCTGTCTCTGGAGCTCATGTTCAGGCGGGTGACGCTGACAACAAGTGAGGTAAGTAAGCAAGCTACTTGGCGTGTTAGAAGGTGCTAACCGTTAGGGGGACACTAAAGAAGGGATGGGGAGTCTGGGGTGACCCTTACACAGGTACCCAGACAGGGCCTCGCTGAGCAGGCTGACTGGTGTCAGAGGGAACAGCAGGTGCAAAGGCCCCGAGGCGGGACACCAGTGGAGCTGGAGCAGTGGGTGTGGGGAGGGTAATGTGACAAGAGGTCCTGGACGTCACAGGGCAGGCGTGTAGGCTTTACCCTGAGGGAGGTGGGGACCCTGGGAGGGTTTTCCACAGGGGAAAGTCTGACGACAGGTGTGAACAGCAGTCCTCTGGCTGTCCTCTGGCTGGTGGGAAAGCAGACCACCGGAGCGAGGGCAGAACACGGGACCAGTGAGAGGTGCTGGCGTCTGTCCAAGGTGAGGAGGGACTGACTCTGGGTAGGTGCTGAGGCGGACTCCATGGGACCTGCCAAGGAGGGCGTGAGACAGAGGGGCCACTATTGCTATCACAGCTTTCGGATGGGAACATGGGCACTGGATGTAACTCAAGGTCATGGTTAATAAGTGGCAAAAATTGGTATTTTTATATGAAATCTGCCATTTTAAAATGCTGGCAGTAAAAATTTAAAAAATGTAAGGGCCACGTGGAACAGACAAGAGCCCGCCCCCAGCCATGGCAGCAGTCGCTCCCATGGCGAGCCAGGTCTCAGGGGGCGCAGCAGGGGCGCAGCCGTGGGAACCCATCCAGATCCAGGGTGTGATTTGTGCTGCACCCTGCTGGGGTGCTGAGGGAGGCGGTGCACGTGGCTGCTAGGGCGTCCCCGGCCAGGGGGTAACTGCGTGTGTGTGGAGGGAAGGGGTGGGGGTACACCCAGGCAGCACAGCTGGGAGGAGAAGCAAACCGCCCAAAGCCCCACAGCTGAGATGCGAGTATCGGCCACGGGGCAAGACGCCTGGACAGGCCGGGACTGGGACCCACAGGTACGCATGGGCATACATGGGCTCCTGTATGTCTGCAACTGGTCCCGAGAACCAGGGCATGTCGCACACTGGCGAGAGACTGCCGACTGACCCCGCCCATGTGCACTTTATGAGTTATGAACAGAAATCCACTGCAACAGGCTTCAGCATCAGAGAGAATTTATTGCGTCACATAACGAGAGGATAGGCTTCAGGCATAGCTGGATCCCGGTGATGTGCCCAGCCCCTGCCACCCCCACATTTTGGAGGTGTGGAGGAACCCTGCCTGGGGTCCTGGAACCAGTGAGACCTGGGCTTCTGTGCCTGTGACCTGCTGAGGAACCGTCCCCTCCCTGAGTCTCCTCCCCCACACCTGTGAAGTAGGACCAGCCAGACTGCACAGCGAACCAGGACGGCAAGATGCAGGAGTTGTCCTGGGAGGCAATGGCACCATCTGGGAAGGACATGGGCTCCGGACCCCTTCAGACCTGGTGTCAAGTCCCCATCCCCCACTGACTCCCAGGGGACCTTGTGCAGGTCCTCGAAACCAAAGAGCCCCGCCCCGCCAGAGCCAGAAGGGGAGCTGGTTGTGAGGCTGCAGGTCGCCGGTGGCTGGCAGAGTTCACTCCTGTGGCTGGTGCTTGGCTCCCCAACGGTCTGACTAAACTCCCACCTGAGCACCCCTGAGCCAGGCCTCGGCCTCCAACGGCCCAACCCCCTCCCCCCTGGCTGTTTCACCCTGGACATGTCACTTGGCCTTTTCTGGGCCTCAGTCACCTAGGAGAAATGAGGGTGAGGATTTGCAGCTTGTAGGGAGTCACAGGAGAAAGCGCGTGGGCCACGCCCACCCCACTGTGTAACAGCCCCAGCTTCCCAGAATCCTCCCTTCTTGGCTGGATCGTCGCTCTTTTAGGGGCAAGCTGTGCCTGGAAGAACGAGCAGGAGAGGAGCGTGGTGGGAGGGGAGCTCCAGGCAGGCGTGCAGCATGAGCGAAGGGGCAGCAATGGGAAGAGGCTGTCGTGCTAGGGAGCCCCGAGAAGCTTGTTTGGGGCTGTCTGGGGCTGTCTAAGGCTGCAGTGGGCCTGGTGAGCGGGCAGAGGAGGCGGGGGCAGGGCGGGGCGACTGGCCTGGCAGGAGGTCCTGCAAGGTGACCTCAGGCCTGGCTCTCCCTCTCCAGGTCAGGGTCCCCTGGCTACACCGTGAACAGCAGCGGCCCGGATGCCTTAGTGAGGGCTGCTGGCTGGAAGGGCGGCTGGGGGGCCCTGTCCAGAACCAGCAGCCTCAGTATTTCCACCCGAGATGTGGGCACCCCCAGGACTGGGCCTCTTTCCACTACCTTCCGGCCACCGGGAGATGCTTGTCTGCTTTATCGGTGGCTCCCCGTGACTCTGACAACTGTCTCTCCTTATCAGCAGCCCACGCGGCTGTCCATGGGGTGACGGGCGCCCCACTGGCCATTGTGTCCACGCCCAGACACCCAGTTCCCAGGGAACTGCACTGGGACTAGCCATGCACTGGGACCCAGACTGGGCTGGGAGTTGGTAGCGTCCATGTCCCCCACAGGGTTCCTGGTGCTGGGCGGCTGAGGCAGAGGACCAAAGCCTCCCCCTGCCTCAGTTTCCCCTTTGTGAAGGAAGTCCAGGAAGCAGGGGTCCCCAGAGTGGTTCCTTGCCTTCCAGCCCATTCCTGAGCCAGGGGGCAGCAGTGCCAGGGGGCTGGGACGCCACCCTCTGAGCTCCGGCCTCCTGTTTCAGCACCACTGTCCTTTGAGCCTCTTCCTCCCACTCTGGCCATTGGCAGCCATCCGTGAGGGGAACCCTGAAACGCCAAGAGAGGAGGGGCTGGTTTGATGCCCCTGCAGGGAGACAGACAGAGCATGAGTAGACCTGACACCAGCCCCGTCGGGCAGAAGGAGCCCTGAGGGCAAAGGCCTGGAGAAGAGGGAGACCCTCAGGGGAGACAGAGCAAGGGACACTGGCCGGCCTCGATGAGCTTGGACTCAGCCCAGGGGAGGCTCTGAAGCCAGGTTGCTGGGAGGACCCCGAGGGCCTGGGCGGTGGCGGGGGTGCACTTCGCTGCGCCCTGCCTAATACCGAGAACTAGCGAGATGTGGCCGATCGGCGGCTATCACCTGCCCCATTGTCTGGCTCCACATCTGATGAGGGGGTGAATTGCTTCATCTCACAGCACACCCCTTACACAACAGGCCTGCCTGACGCCCACCCACGCCCACCTGCCCCCAGAGGTGTTTGGCTTGCTTCCGTAGGAGCCCTGCCTGCAGCCCCTCCGGCCGCCCCCCGCCCCCGCACCGATCTGGTTTTCCTCCTCCCTCTCCAGCTGCTCCTCTGCCTTCTTTCTGGGTCCCCCACCACGGCCTGAGCCTTAGCTGCACCCCCACCCAAGGGCCGTGGAGGCCAGACTCAGGGGTCCACACTGAGCTCATCAAGGGGTTGGGCCCAAACCCGGCCCTGCTGCTGGGTTCCCCTCTTGGTGGGCCCACAGAGGCTGGCCAGGCGTCCTGGGTTCCCTCCCTCCCAGCTCGCTCCTCGCCCAAGCAGTGCCAAGGCCAGCAGGGGACTTCACCCGATCATTCCCACCTGCCTCCTCCTCCCATCTCTATGAGCCCCCCCTCCCCTCCCCTGGCCCCGGATGGCACCCTTTCCTGGCCAGTGACCTCATGGGTCCTCCCCCTGGACGCAGGTCTTCCCCACAGGGATCTGAGCAGGTCCCTTGGGATACTGGTGGAGGAGGAGGGGCAGGCAGGCGTGGGTGCGGTTAGTGGTCGTAGGATGAGAGTCTAGGCGCAGCGTAAGGAACTGGCGTGGGAGATCCCGCTTGGGAAGTGACCTGGGAAGACACGGGATGGGTCCGGTCTGGCTTTTGTGGCCTGGCCTGGACTCTGGCTCTGGAACCCTTGGGAAATTCGGGCTTCCAAGGCCTCCCCCTGGAGCTCTGGGGCAAGGCCTGGCTCTCATGCCCCACCTGGCCTGCCTCCCACCTGCCTTTCTATTTCCAAGCCAGGAGCCCCTCAGGGCGCTCTCAGCCTTGGAGGGAACTTAAGAGGTGGGGTGAGGAGGGGGCCCTCAGAGGCTGCAGGGTGAGGGGGGCAGACACTGGGGTGGACAATGCAGGGAGAAAGGATTTGAGGAGAGGGTGAACCGAACTCCGCGGGTGCCCTTTGCAGGGACTGGTCCACCTATCTGCCCCTCCAGCCTGCCCCACCTCAACGGGCTGCCCGGCAGCGTCTGTACTGGCCACGGCTCAGGGCCCGGCCCGGGCCTCAAGGTGTGGCAGGTGGGAGAAGTGAACTGGGCCGAAGAGAGAGGGATGTGGAGACCCCGAGACAAGCGGTGCTGGAGGGAGCGAAGGAAGACGCCCGCGGGGAGGCAGGGGGTGTGTGTGCCGTGCAGAAGCCATGGCTTGCACCAACCCAGCCACCTTCCATAGCTCGGGGGGGCTCCGTGGGCCCGGGAAGGCTGATAGGACCCAACCTGGGGAGGGAGTGGAGGCTGTGCAGGTCAGGGGAGCAGAGGCTTGGCCCCCGCAGAATAGGGTGGCAGTTAGCCCTGTCTGGGGGTGATTGTGCTGGAAGCCTGGAGGCTCAGGGCTGAGTCTGCGGGGTGTCCCTCGAGGGGCTAGGCAGGTGGCTGAACCTGGCCTCTTACCCCAGCCTCCCAGGTCAGCCTGGGTTCCAAGCTGGCCTTTATCTGGAGCCCCAGCTGTGGCCACGGGAAGTGGCCGTTTCTCTCTGCTGTGCTGTCTCCCCACCAGGCCCGGTGATGGTGATAACATGGGAGGGCGTGGAGGGGATTGAGCAATACCTCGTGGTGGGGCACACGAGGAGGCTCCGGGGCGCGTGACCTCTGACCTGCTGGCTCGGCTGGTGGTGGGGCGCAGGGCAGCCTGTCCTGCCTGATGGCTGCGTTGCACACGGGTGTCTACTGAGGCGGGGGGGGGGGGGGCGGTCACAGGCCACATCACGTGGGCTCCAGGCTGCCCCTACCGCATCACAACCAGGGAGCACTGGGCTGTGACTCCAGGGCCTGGCACAGGAGGTGCTCAATAAATGGGAATGACCAACTTTGGGCCTCTTTCCAAATCTATCCCTGTTCCCAGTTTCCATCCCCCTACGCTGAATCCCCAAACCTTCCCCGAAGCCCTCTCCTTCCTCCCAGGGCTCAGCCTGCACTGCCTCCTCCCCTGCACCTTGGCCAACTGACAACCAAAACTAATCCTGGGAGCCTTTCTCCAACCCTGTGGTCTCTGCCCCTCTTGGGTGAGGGGCCCTGATCTCCAGGCCCTGGACATTCAGAACTGGCATGAAGTTGGGGCCGATCTGACGCACTCTCCCTGCTTACGCCCTTCAAGATGACTGGCACAGGCTTCCCGGCCTCTGGCCCCACCCGGCCTGCCTCCACAGCGGCCTCCTTTACTTCCCCTGTGCCCCCACTGACTCTCAGCAAGGCAATGGGGCTTGGACAGACAGAGCAGCAGCGTTGGGGTCAGCTGCTCCCCGCACAAAGCACTCCCCACCCCACCGTCCCCTAGCTGCCGGTGCTGGCTCCCCGCAATCAAGCCCGGGTGCTGGCTCAGCTCGGCTAATTAATGGCACTATTCCGTTATCAGCCAAGTGCTAATTCCTCTTTTTAATCAGGGAGCCTGTGTGGAGGCTCCTGGAGGCCTGGCAGGGGCTGGGGCAGCCTGGGAGCCATGACCTCATCCCTCTGCACGCAGGCCCTATCCAGTGCTGTCCTCCAGCCCTTACTCCTGCCCTCTGCTGGATGGCACCCCTCCTCCTGGCGAACTCCTACTCTCTCTTCAAGACCTTGCCCCGGTGGTCCCTTCGCGAGCGGCCCCTTCTCACCTGTCACGGCCACGGAGGATGACACGGCTAACCCAGGAGCTGCGAGGCTGTGAGCAGGACTGGCCTTGGTCTCCAGAAGGGGAGCTGGAAATGCTAACGCCCAGGTAAAGGCAGAGGAGGAGGGGAAGGCCCAAGGCCGGAATCAGCCCGAGGGCGAGCTGGCACTGAGAGGGTCCTGGCTCAACTTGAGGGGGGTTCTGGGTCCACAGAAGGGGGGCAATGAGCCCCCTTCCCATCCCACCAGGTCCTGGGGACCAGGCCCCACCGACTTGCAAGTCCCTGTGGCCCAAGGGACACACTGGCCCCGGACGCACGCGTCACCACCCTGTGCACACTGGACCCGATACCCTCTTCTTCACCCCACTTCCATACACACACATACCGGAGAGCCACAGCCTGACAGACTGCCCTCCCTGAGCACACACGGACATACACACACACCCAAGACACCAAGATCCACGCACACACTCGGCTGTCGACAGCCACAGATACCCGGAACACAGACCCACGCCCTGACACACGCGCACACACGCATGGGCAGGGCAGGAGGCCTGGGAGAACAGAAGCTGCCCCTTCTCCTGCCCTGGGCCCCCAAGGGCTTCCCGTTTACGAGACTTTATCTATCAAAAATATATTAACCCAGAAGCCTGTTTCCATCAGAGTCTCGATTCCAGGGACATTTCCAGATAAGCCTTATCTCATTGCTGGTGCATTAGCCCCGCTGGTCGGGGGCCTGCCAATCACGGCCGCCCCTCCTGCCCCAGGCGTGGGAGGACGCCTGCCCATGACTTCATTCTATATGGGCAGACGGGCTGCTGGGGGAGGGGTTGGGTGGGGCACCGCTGCCCCTTGTCCCCCACCCCATCTCTCTGCCTAAAGTAGGGCCCCGGAAGGCACCTCTTTCCAAGGACACACGCGAGGCCTTGAAGCACGGGCCGTGGGGATCAAGTCCCAGCTCTATCTGAGCCAATGGCTATGGTCAGCTGAGCCCCAGGCCCCGCCACCTCCCACACCTACAGCTCAGGTGATGCTTCCCAGACCACCCCTACCTAGGGGCGGAAGCACGGCTTCAGCGAGTTTATGTGTGCGAGGATGGCTGCGGGGGGCTTGCACTCTTCTATGGCACCTAGGACTGGCTGGGCAGCCAGGGGAAGGGGGACACTGCCTGTGGGGATGGCCCTGGACGCGGGGCCCTGCCCCTGCCCACCCCCCTTGGCTGTGCTTCTCTTTCAAAGGCTGTGCCCTGGCCCAACCCGGCTAATGGGCGCTCGGGTTTCTTCTGATGCCAGGCCTGATAAGAGGCCTCTCCCCGAGCAGGCTGCCGGCCTGCACTCTCTGGGGGGGCCTGAGGATTTTGGGAGTCACACACTGGGCGGTTCCTCCTCTTCTCTCTGCCTCAGTGTCCTTCACCTGAGTCTGCCTCCTCTCCTAGGCTTTGAGGGGTGCTGTCTGCAGGCGAGGTGGGAGGCAGGGAGAAAGGTGGGTGGGCACTGTCACAGAGGTCCTAGAGAAATGGCCAGGTCGGAGCAGAGCTGGGCCCTGGGGCTGCCTGCACCACTTCTGAGGGGTTCATGGGCCCCTCACCTCCCAGAGGTGAGACCATGTCTGGTGGTTCTGCTTCCAGGGCTGCAGGTGCTACGACGGGCAGCAGGGTACCCAGCACCCGAACAACCCCACGAAGCAGCTGCTTTTGTTCTCATTTTATACATGGGGGCACTAAGGCATAGGGATCAGGGGACTTGCCCAAGATCACACAAGCAGAGGGGCCAGGCTGAAGCAGGCAGTGGGTCGAGTTCGCCCTGTCTCCCCTCCCCCATGGATCTGCCCCCAGACCTAGTTCCTGCTTAGTACCCCTCTGTGTCTGCTCGGGGGTTGGGAGTGGGGTCTCTGCTGGATCACATGACCCCTCACTTGGCCACAGGAGCAGTGATGTGCCCAAGAGTAGGGCAGGGCCCTGCCCCTGAGCCCAGGGCTACTCTCCATCTCTACTTGCAGGGACCCCCAGAATGGGCCCAGAGGGAGGGGTCAGCCTCACATCCCTTGGTCAGGGAGGACTCGGCCTGGCTGGGGGTCCCCAGCAGCTCTGGCCTCAGTTCTCCACACATATGCTGATGCTGGAGGGAGTTTCATCTGAGGTGCCAGGCCTGGGGAGACCCCAGCTCCTCCCAGCTGTGTCCACTCTAAAGGGTTGACAGCCACGAGAGGTGGCCAGCCTGGGACCTCTGCCCTGAAGCTCTCACGGGAAGACTGAGCTCTCTGCCTCCCTGGCCTGGAGTGGCTTCAGCCACGTGGCACCACAGGGGTGGGGGCTAAACAAGAGGGGGCCTGGAGCCTGGTCTGCAGAGGGGTGAGGGCCAGGCAAGAAGTGCCACTGCTGATACCGGAGGCGTCCCCTCAGGCTCCGGCAGTGAGGCTCCAAGGAGCCAAGGGACAGTGGGCTCGAAGCATCTTGCTCTCCCTGCACCCACCCCCCTCCCAGTTCATTCCCAGCCCAGGGGGAAGTGGGGGCCAGGCCTGGACTCTCCCTGCCTACCCAGCCCCCCGCTGTCACTCCGGACTGCCGTGCCTGGCCCGGCCTAATGTCGGGGTCCTGTGAGGGCAGGTGAGGGCATGCTGGCCAGCTGCCACCACACGCACCCTTCGAGCACAAAGGACCATGCCGTGCTGCTGGTGGGTTTCACGCTGCCTGTGGTCCAGGCCCCGCACACAGGATAGCACGTTTCACACGCCTCTCCCTTTCTCCTCTCTTGTCTCCAGGGCGGAAAAACTCTCCAAGTCACTGGATTGCCACTGCCCTGTTAATATTTTTTTTTTTAAAGATTTTATTTATTTGACACAGAGAGAAAGAGAGTACAAGCAGGGGGAGGGGCAGAGGCAGAGGGAGAAGCAGACTTCCCGCTGAGCAGGGAGCCGGATGGGAGCTCGATCCCTGGATCCCAATATCATGACCTGAGCCGAAAGCAGATGCTTCACCGACTAAGCCACCCCGGCGTCCCTCCATTAATATTTTCGATGCCACTTCTGCAAATGAAAGCATAACACACCAGAACGAAAGGGCAGCCTCTGCGTCTGTTTGGAGGCCAAGTAAAGGAGCACTGGAACATCTGTACATCCTACAAATGTTAAAAGCTTTGATTTCCCCTCATTCAGTTGGTTTCTTGATCGCGCCCTTTTCTGAGTACCCCAGCTCAGGCTGCGGGCTGGGGCGGCCTGTGGGGCAGGGGCAGAGGAGCAAGGGGAGGGCTGCCTGGGCTTTGGAGGGTCCCCGGCCCACAGTGTGCTCTGCGCTGGGCTCTGTCACCTGCCCTCACCTCCACACCTTGGGGAGTATGGGCCCCAAACTTGAGGGCAGAGGCCTAGAGACTCCTGGTGCGGAGCTGGGGGAGCAATCCCTCCAGCCTGCCTCTGCCCTGATGCCTTGGCCAGGCACCTTGCAGCTCCCCAGCACTCCACGGATGCCCTTTCCGGCTGAGCCCTCTCTGGACTTGGCTGTCCAGAGACCCCCCCCCCCCATGTCCCTCAAGGTCCAGGAGACCCCAGGGGCCACCTGGCCTGGCCTGACACCCTGTGGACTCCTCAGCCCACTCCCACTGGGCTCTGAGGTCGGGTCCCTCGAGCTCTTCTCTGGGTGGGAACCCTGCTGAACCCCTTGAGATTGCCCTTGGGAAGAGGCATGAGGGGCCCTCCTGGTGAAATCACAGAGACCAGCAGAGTGGGCAGACATCACGGGACGTTTATTTGCAGCTGTCAAGTGCCGGGCCACCTGGGGCAGGGCGTGGACAGGCCTTCTCACGGCTGCTGGCGGGGCAGCCTGGGGAACACTGGCCCCCAGTCGGTGGGGAGGCGCCGGGATAGACCCTCCGGGCCCCAGCCCTGGTGCCACTGCCGCCACAGCCCCTCAGACTTGTCACCGGGCCTTAGCACCGGGCCTGGGGCCTGTGTCTACAGGGTCGTGGGGACGGACATACTAAAGGAGGTCGAGGCACATCTGGTCGGACACTCGGCGTTGCAGCCCAGCCTGGGGCCTGGGCAAGGTCACTGAACACTCAGGGGGACTGGACCATGCGCTTGTGGGTGTCAAAGACGTAACGCTTGAAAGACAGGCTGAGGGCCACATGCTGCGCAGGCTCGGGCCGTTCGGCCCCCTCTTCCGGCTTGGCTGCTTCCCCTCGGCCAGCCCGGCCCCGCTTCTTGAGGGTGGGCGTCAGGATCTTCTTGGACTCGGGGCTGAGGCCACCTGCAAGGCACAGTGGGACAGCCTGTTACTCCGCCACTCCCTAGCCTGCCGCTTACCACCCCGGACAGGCAGCCACTCGTCCTGGCCCGTCTCCGAGTCTCCTTCCCCCAACTCAGTGGCACCCTCGCACTCTCCGAGGCCGAGCTAGGACTCCAGTGCTACCTGGCCTCACCCCCTTCTGCCTCCTTCCCCAGACAACGGGCCCCTGAGGCCTAGGGTCCACTCTGCCACCTAAATCCCTACATTCCACCCCCTCCCCCACTGTGCTAGTCCATGTCATGGGCCTGTCCAGCTTGGAGCTCAGCAGGGCTCCCCACCTCCGTCTCCCAGTCCCCTGCTCACCCATCCACTCTGCACTCAGGCTTCTGTATGGATCAGCCCCACACTTGGTGGCCATGTCCTCCTGCTGTAAATGGTCCTGTTGTTTCCCAGAACACTCATGCTAAAACACATACACTGCAACTTGTCAGACTTGTTACCGGGACTTAGCACCGGGCCTGGGGTGAGGGGTTCTTGATTTTGAGGCTCCCTGGGCTCGGTGTTCTCCCACTGCCCCTGGATCCACTCTCTGCTCCTCTGTGTGCCTGGGAGACAGCATATGGGCTCCTGTGCCCTCTGGCTTCTGGTTGGGTTCAGCCAATGGGAGCCCCAGCAGATGAGAGGGTGGGAGAAGAGAGCAGCCGGGATGTTGATTCCTGTTCCCTAAGGCCGGAACTCCTGTTGGGGATCCTTCTCCCTGGGCTGTCCCTCTACCCCCATGCAGGGGAGAGAGCGGCCCCCACTGGTTTCCATCACATCTTACTGGCTCCTTTAAACAACTGCCCTCTGTTCACTCCCGCCACTATGTACAGTGTATAGACTTCATATTCACCCTCTCCAGACAAATGATTGAGTGGAAATCAGTTTCCTGCTAACACCCTAAGGCCAACCCCAACTCTTCTAGCCCCTTCACCCACTGCTTTTGTGCATTCCCTGCCACCTTGAGGAACATGTGACCATTCCTGGGCTCCCTGCAGTCACACTTATGAGCCTTTGCATAGGCTGTTCCCTCTGCCTGGAATGCCCTTCCCTGTCTTGCCAATGGAAGAAGTCTTGCTCATCTTTGAGCACTAGGCTGCGACCTTTGAACACCAGGCCTTCTCTGGGGCTTGTCTTTATGAGGAAACTGCCTGGTAGCAGCACGGTGCAGCATCTTTGTGGGCCGCTGGCCAGGGTGAGCGCTCGGCTGCTTTGAGCATAGGCAGGGAGGCTCCGGCTCCCCCAAGGCTGTGGCCAGGCCTCAGACCAGCTCTGTACAAGCAGAGCACTCTGGAACAGGCTGCTCACAGCCCTGCTGAGGGAACCTGGCTGGAGCAAGCGGGAAGGGCTGTGGCAGGGGTGAGTGGAGGGGGTGCCATGAGACTTGCATGGGGCAAGGAGGCCCAGTGGGCGGCAGCTCCGGGAGCGACTACTGAGAGAACTGGGTACACAGCCTTCATTCCTGGCAAAGGGCAAGTGAGGTGGAGCCCAGCCCACACTGTGCTTGCCAAGAGGGGTCCTGGCAGGACTGTGTCCTCCCACTTCCTTCTAATATGCACAGAGGGGCTGTATTGGCCAGTGGACCAAGAGGTTGAGTCCAAAACTGGCAGGAAGTTGGGCGTAGGCACCAGGCAGAGGGCTCCCTTCCCTGCATGCCCTGCTGCACCCTGATCTGTCTGCCAACACCTGAAGCGCATCTTCCTTTGCCCCAATATTGGCTGGGTGTTAGCGGTCTCCCTGAGAAGCCAGATGTGACGCTCTGGTGTCAAGCTTCAGTGCCAGGAGGACCTTCGCTCATCATGTCTCAACCAGGTGGGGGGCCCGGGACAGCACGGGTGTGTGGATTATTCTGCTTAGACCAAGCACTCATGCATGTTTGCTGAAGCAACCCCTTCATCTTACAGATGAGAAAATGGAGCCCCAAGGAGGGCACGGACTCACTCCAGGCCCCACGGTGAGTTAGGAAGAGTGAGGGTTTGAACTCCGGGCTTGCACCTGTTGGCAAATGCAGGTTATTGCTCCCCAGCCCATCACTTGGTGGGGTCTGCCTTTGGCGGACTCCTGAAAATGGTCCTGCAGGGGAATAGAGGCCTTGAGAGTATCCTGGATGTTTAGCAAGGTGACCAGCAGGCTGCTTTAAGGGACACTGGAGAGTCTGCCAGGGATAGCTCTGCCTCCTCTAAGAAGGACTCAGTCTCCCTTCCACAGGCAGAGGTGAGACTGCTGGCCTCTTGAAGCCTGCACCCCGCAGGAAGGCCGGGACTCGCGGCTGATGTGAATGGGGCTCTGTACCTGTGGACCTGTACCAAGGGGAGCTGTGCTCTGGCCGGGCAGCAGAGTGTCTGATCACAGGCCCGACACCCAGCCGGTCAGCACACCTCTGGGATGGGGCGTGGGAATGGCCCCAGGCCAGGCCCCCAGGCTAGCGCCAGGCCTGCAGGTATCTGCCTCCCCGAATTCGAGCCCCAGCCTTCCTTCTGCAAACAGAGAAGGTGGCTGGCACCAGACCCTGACAAATGGCACGGGCAGCCTGTCTCCCTCCGGTGCCAGGAGGTCTGACGGCTGAAGAAGCGCGGGGCTCCCCGGCGTCTACGCCGGGCCGGGGAGACAGGCGTGGCCCAATCGGCGGCCCATCTCGCCTGCACTGGCTCTCATTACACACAGTGCATACCTCACACTGCCCAAAGCAGGCAGACCCAGAAAATCTCTTGGGCACTGGTGAATACTTGGCCATTTAATTGTTCAAGATGGTCAGGCTCATTTTCCTGCTCCATTTGGGGGTGGCCTGGACACAATACCCAAAAAGCCTCACCAACAGGTGAAGCTGTTGATTTGGAGCAAATGTCCCTAGGAGCCGCTCTGTTTTACGCTGGCCTTTCTCCCCCTTGGCCAGATAGCCAATGGAGGGAAGTGAAGGGCAGCTCAGGATGTCAGGGGTTGAAGCTGCTGCCCACGCCGAGCTTCTCCCAACCTGGCCCTGCATCTTCCTCCGGAAAACATTCACACAGTGCTCCAGGACTGAAGACAATGGTGGTGACCACACAGGCCAGGGCCTGGCCCCCCTGGACTTTATGAGTCTGAGAAGGGGCAGAGAGGAAACAAGCCAGCAAGATAATCCAGATAGCCACCAAGGCGATCAAGGAAGCAAAACTGCTGTGTCACCAGGAGGGGAGGGCGGCCAGGTCGTACGTGCCCAGGGCAGGAAGAGCTCTGAACGGGGGCCAGGTGACAGGGACTGGGTGCACGGAGACCCTGGGCAAGGGTCTGCAGGCAAAGGGAGTCTGAGTGCCAAGTCCTGGGGTGGGGGGGAATGAGCGTGATGCTCAAGACGGACGAGGATGTGTGGCTGCATGCTGGTGGGGCTGCAGGGAGACCACAGCTTACCACGTCCGTATACTGCACCCTGTGTGCCAGGCTCTTCGGGCGCCCAAACGAGGGAGGGTCCCAGAGACCTTGGGGGGCTCAGAGTGGTGAGGGAGGTGGCCAAATGCCAACTGTCCACCTGCCTGGCGTCCACCAGGGCTCCTGACACTTTGTGTGGGCCCCGGGGACACAGAGGCAAGCAGGACCTTCCTGCTCTCGCAGAGCTGCCATCCTCTCTTAGGGACCTCCCTCTGAAGCACCCCCTGGTAGGCCACATAGGTCGGGCAGCTATGTCACCCCTCCTGGGATGGCCCCTGACATGGGGAGCATGCTTGGAGCTCCTGGCTTTTGCTCCTGCCACGAGACCTGGCCCATATTGCATCTGAACCGTTCGTTCCCCTCACCCCAACACACCAGGTGCATTCCCACCTTGGGGCCCTGGCATTTGCTGGTTCCTCCGCTGGAAGATCCACCCCAGGAGTTCCACTGGCTCCCAGGTCTACCTCCTAATCGCTGTGCAAATGTCACCTCCCGGTGAGACCTTCCTGACCACTTTCACCCCGGCTGCCCCGACCCCTCCTACCCAGCTCTAGTTTTTCCAATAGCTATTATCACCTTCCGACATACTGCTGTGAGTTCCTCATTCTGATGTCTGTCCTTTGCCCCTGCTAAAATACAAGGTCTACCATGGCAGGGATTTTGTCTCTGCGCACGGCTCAAAGAACACTAGCAAGGAATAAGCACCGGCTACGAAGCTCCCGCAATGATCACCGCGTGGACCCAGCAGCCCATTCTACGCATTCGGTCCTAATAAGGAACCCGAGATTTGTACGCACAGATGTCCCCAGGCGCGCAGGCACTTAACCCTCACAGCACAGTGTGGCAGACACTGAGGCCCAGGTCAGTAACTGGCCCCAGGTCACACAGATCTGGAGAGGCGGAGCTGGGCTCAGTAAGGCGACCTGGTGCCAAGGTCTGGGCATGTGGCCTGTGAAGTTACAGGGGTGCTGAGACCCTCAGGAGGGCAGTCAGGATAGGAGTGGCGTGCGTGCGCTGTGGCAAAATATTCTGGGAGATGAAGTGACACCTGAGAAGAGTTTAAAGTTACACAGAGACAAATTTACCAGTTAATTGGAAAAAACCCCCACAGGAATAGAAATTGTTGGAAGAGTTCTGCTCTAACTTGCAGGAAGAAAAGACTAGACTAGACCATCCACTAGGCTGTCAGAGATCAGGAGTGAGTTACAGGCAACACTTTCTTCTTCCATCTGCTTTCCTCTGCCCCTTCCTTCCTTCCTTCCTTCCTTCCTTCCTTCCTTCCTTCCTTCTCTTTCTTTCTTTCTTTCTTTCTTTCTTTCTTTCTTTCTTTCTTTCCTCTTTTTTTCTTTCTCTCTCTCTCTTTCTTTTTTAAGGTTTTATTTATTTGAGAGAGAGAGCGCACGAGCGCGGGAGCAGGAGCCAGGGGAGGAGCAGAGGGAGAAGTAGCCTTCACTAGCGAGATGTGGGGCTTGATCCCAGGACCCTGACATCATGATCTGAGTTGAGGCAGATGCTTAACCGACTGAGCCCCCCAGGCGCCCCTCTGCTCCCCAAGGTTTCTCCTGTGAGCTTGGGTGCTCACGGGGCCGTCTACCAGGACTACCAGCATGACCTCCTGCATCCAGGCCTGAGCCCAGAGGAAGCAGAGTGCTGCCCAGTGCAGTCTGGGTGCTGAATGCATGGGCACACGGGAAGGCAGTGGGGAGGGTCAGAGGGCTCCAGGGGGGTGGGCAGGGGAGGAAGGGGAGGGTGGGGAGGGGCTGTCACCCCGGGCCGGGTCTGCCTCCACGCCCTGGTTAAGGCTCTCAGAGCTGCCGTGGGCCAGGAAGCGCACTGCCGTCTCCAGGCCAGTGGGGTCATCTCTGCAGCAATCCGGCTCTGCCTGCTGAAGGGTGGGCTGAGCACAACCTCAGGCCATGTTCATGGCTCCTCCATGGCTGCTAGCAGTTCTTGGTTTCTGACGCTGCTGCTCCGTCAAGAGTAATAACTGGGAGGCACGGGCCTAGGGCATCGCCTTCCACAACCTCCCAAGGGCCCGCTCCCTGCTTCTCGCCCTTGCTGTCCTGTCCTGGTGTAGGAGGCCTCTGGGGCTCTCCCCCAGCAGGACCTCCTCCCTCGTCCTGCCCCCAACTGTGGAGGAATTGGTCGAAGGCCCATGTCGAGTTCTGGACTTGGTTCCACCAACAGGATAAAGTCTATCTTTTACTTGGCACCCAAGACCCTGGGTCATCCAGCATGTGCCTCCCTCAGCCCCTCACCCTCTGCTTCCTCCCACTCCCATTCTCTGACTCTCTAGTCAGGAGACATCAAGCAGGGCCTCCAACTAGTTCCGTGTCTGGAATGCTCTTCCCTGCCTTTCCTGTCTGGCTAATGCCTGCTTTGCCACTGTCTCCGGGGAAGGCTTTCCCTCACCTGCTTAGGCCGAGCGGGATCCCTCCTGAAACCCTGCTTGGCATGATTTTTGCTTTTTGCATCCCTCTCCCTGGTGGCCTGTAAGGGGAAGGTGGGGGACTGCCCTGTAGTGCTGGGCACAGGGCCTGGCAGGCAGGCTCAGGGAGCTTCGCTGGGTGAAGGCGAAGGGAAGGAGCGGTCTCCCCCAGGTGGGTAGGGCAGCAGAAGTAAGAGACACGTTCCCACAGAGCCCGTGCTTCTGGGACGAGGAAATACCTGTCTGCAAACTGGCGGCCCAAGGAGACGCCCAGGCTCAGATGGCAGGGCCCCCTGCCCCCTGCGACCTGGAGCCCGGCGCCCTACCTGGCGGGGTGTGCACAGAGTAAAATGAGCTACGCGTGTTCACACGGCGGCCATTACTCCAGAGGGCCTCGGCACACATCTCTGGCTCCCTTTCCCCAAACCTCAGGATTCTTGGAGCTGGGCTGCCCTGCTCCATTCCCCAACAAACCCGGGCCGGGATGCGGTGGGGGTGGGCCGGCATGACCCCGGGGTGACGTTGCTCGCCGTGGCTTTCCTCGGGGACACTCTCCCAGGGCCGCGCTGGCCTTTCTCACCGAGCGCCAGCCCCACACAAAGGCACAGTGGGGTGGAGGCTGCTGGGTCTTGGCTTGGGCCAGGGGTAATCAGGGAAGAATGCGGGAAGCACAACTGTTTCCCAAGCCCTGGCCGCGGGTGCCGCCCTGACATGGCCATCAAAGGCCGGCAAATTGCCTCCAATTGCTGGCGTCACTTTCATGTTGGGGGCCAGACTGGAAGAGGGGCCTCCACGCTGGTGGGCGGCTTGCACCCCCCAGTGGGAACTGAGCCCTTGCAAGCAGCTTGGGGTCACGGGCCCCCTCGGTGGCCCCACGGGGCTGCAGCCAACTCCAGCCACTTCAGTTTCCCCTCCTGGAACAAGCAGCTTTGGAAAGAGCCGAAATGACAGGGCAGAGAGAGAGCTGGGGCAAGGGGCGGGAGGCCCTTTTTGGGGTCAGTATCCTGGTGATGACGGATGGGCTGGGGAGCTCAGAGGGACATGCCTGGCAGCTGGGCTGGGCTGACATATGGGGTGGCCGGGATGGATGGCCGTGGAGGGCCTCGAAGCCAGCCAGTCCCTGAGTCTAGACTGGATGCTCGACCTGTGAGCAGGAGAGGCTGCCCAAAGGAGGGGACCTCTGTCAGCGAGGTGGAGGTCTCTCAAGCAGCATGGCTGCACCATTACCCAGTGGGCTGCAGTGTCAAATGTCACCTGAAGAAAGAGGGGTCTCTGCCTGCCTGCCCTGTTAATGAAGTTGCCTCGTACAGGTCACAGGTGGTCACAGGAGGTATGGGTGGCACGGTGCCTGAGGAGACCTCTGATGTGGCTAATGTGGCAGCCTGTGCAGGATGGACCGCTGGGGAGGAGGCTGGAGGTCAGTTTGGCTGGGAGGAGACTGAGGGGGGCAGAAACGGGAGGCAGACACAGCCAAGGCAGAAGCGGCCCTGACACAGGGCCCCGTCACGTCTGATTGTACAGGGCTGTTGTGGCTGGCCCATCCTGCAGGGACGCTGACTTCAAGGACTTGCCCATGGCCCCACAGTAGTTGGTGGTGGGGCAGAGATTTGAACCCTGATCCTTCAAGGGTAGGCCAGTGGCCCAGGGCAGTGTGGGCCCTGTACAAGCTTGGCTCTGACAGTGCCAGGGGAGAGGAGAGGCCCAAGGAGGACAGGCAACGTGGTTTTTAGCGCAAGGCCCAGAGGCGAGCTGGTACTCGGAGGGCCGAGCATGATGGGAGAGCCTGACCGGCGCCAGGAGACAGTGGGAGCGCTGTGAGTGGAGAGGCGAGAATGGCTGGCAGGGCAGCCCTTGGGGACACCAGTCAGCTGGCTCCCTTTGCGGAGGCCCCTGACCTCATCTGTGAGAGGTGCTGGCGACCATGGAACCCTCTCACTGTCTCTCTGTCAGCCCTGGTTTTTCGCATTTATCCCGGGGAGTGCAAGCCGTTAACGTGCTGGCTGGGGCTGGGAAAGCTGCCTGGTTTTCTCTCCTTTCTCTTCCTGCCATGGATCCTGTATGTAAACAAAGATGCAATTTGCTTTAAAAAGATAAGGTGATTAAGTTTTTATCAGACATGTACTCCGCTGGCCAAGCAACAAAGGGAATTGGGGAGGCGGGCGACGGAACAGGCCCTTCATTGGAAGCGCGCTCTTTCTGAGGCTCTGGAGCGCACTCGATGGGCTCCTCGCGGCCCCTTTGATTGGGTGGAGGCGAGGCAACGGGCGCCCGCACCCCCATTTTGATGTCTTAATGTTGCCTAATTCCTCCTTTAATTTATAATAAGCTTCTTAGCAGCGATGATGAATTCTTCAAAAACAAAAAAGGACCCTTTGCACAAATCTTTCCCGCACCGTGTAAATTGAAAGTACAATGTAGCCAAGCCTCTGGAGATTGGGGTGCGTGGGGAGGGAAAAACAGCGCATTATGTGGAAGGAAGGGTTTTGTTGTAAGGCAAAAACAAAACCATTTTGAAAAAGGAAATGACTTGGCCTCAAGAATCGGAGGCTCCATTATTAGAAGGGCAGCCCAGGTGGAGGAAAGTTTGCTGTCACACAGGGGGACCGTGAGGGGGCAGCTGCTGTGGGGCTGGGGGCGTTCTGAACCACCCAACACCCAACACTGCACTACCTGTTCTTCCCAGGGGTGGCCCAGCGCCAGCAGGATACCTGCTCACCTGGGGCGGGGCCGCATGCCCCTGAAGTGGCTGTGCGGGTGCTCACTGAGGCTCGTCCCGACAGCCCGGGACTCTCCATCCCACCCAGGTCAGTCTGGAAGCTCAGGCAGGGCTCAGACCCCTGCTAAGTCTGCACAGCCCCGAGTGGGGAGCCTGCCTGGCATCCCTGGTGGCTGGCCTTGTACTCCATGAGGGCCCATCCCTCAGGGTTCCCCCAGACCCTGCAGGAGCAGGTTGCTGCCACTGGTGCCTCGGGTGCTGGCCTCCTGGCATGAGCTGCCATGTGCCTTCTTCTGGTCTGCTCCTGGGTCTCCTGCCGGAGAGATCTTTCCAGCACAAAAACCTCATCATCCCTCCCAGCTCAAAATCTTCAGCCATTCCTTAGGCAAGTGTCCAAATTCCTCTAGCTCAGCTTCTCCCAAACTACCTCCTGCAGACCCCATGTGTTCTCACCTCCACCACTCATCCCTACACAGCCCCCCACCCATTCACAGGACTTCACCACTCACGTCTGCACAGGGTCCCAACACTCACCCCGCCATAGGGCTTCCCACTCACCCTGCCCTGGCTCTGTACTGGTGCTCTCTTATCTTGGGGTGACCCACAACACTTGTCTACCTGGCAAACCTCACTCCTTTGGTTTCTCAGCAAAAGGCTTAGCATCTTGGCTCGGCTTTCTATGATGCCTTCCAGGCCTCTATCCTCCAAGAAGACCACAGCCGTCCAGACCCTGTGTCCTCAAGAGACAAGGTGCAGCGTACAGCAGTGGCCGGCAGCTCCAGGAAGGGGTGCTACTGGTGACCTAAGCCCGCCTGCACTCTGCCTCATCTACCAGTGGGCTGGGCCCCAACAGCTGGCTCTTTCCCAAGGGTGACCATGACATCCCCCAGAGGTCAGAGCTCACCCACCTGTCCGTCTGGCTCCTAATCACCCTCCCACTGCTGGGCAGCCAAGTCAGGCCCTGTCAATGTGCAGGAGGCTTGGGGAGCAAGAGGTTGGCCAACTGCCAGCTGGGCTGCTAGAGGAGGCAGGAATGCACTGGCTCTTTCCTTCCCAACACGCCACGTCTGCCCAGATCTAGAGGCCTGCGCCTTAGCACCCAGGGGACCTGGACCCTGGTCCCAACCCTGAGGCTTATGCTCCCCAACAGCACAGGTGGTATAACCATGGGGGTGGGGACCTGACTGTTCAGAGGGAATGGGCCAAGTGCTCCATGAGGGGGTGTGCCAAACATGCACGTGGTGGTGGCGGGGGCGGGGGGGCTCTGGTGACTGCAACCTGGGGATGGAGCTGAGCTGCCTCTGAATGGCAGTTTCCGGAAGGGGAGCCTGGACACTAGTATCCACAGAGACTCCTTCTGGCTGGCCCTCTAGGCTGAGGTTTGACAAAGTCTCTAGTGGGGAAACGGGTGAGGCAGGCTTCACAGGTCAGTGGCTGGGCAGGGGACTGGCTAGGTCATCTGCCTCTACCTCTGCCACCACTGTCATAAGACACTGCTTAGCTAGTGTCTTCCTCAACACACCACCCAGCCCGGTGGGTTCAGACAGCATCTCATTCAAGCTTCTAGACATCCTATAAGTCACTTTCTAGGCAGGGGAAGTGACTGCCCAAGGTCACACAGCTGGTAAATGGGGAGTGGCACTTTGCGTTCAAGCCTGTGGCTTTACAAAGCTGTCTGCCTGCTGCAGGCCTGAGTCTAGCCATGGGCCTGGCCACCCCAGGGCCCTGCTGCTTCTCACTGGGAACAAAGCAGCAGGGATGGCAATGCCATGGGCGGGGGGCGTGGCATAGGGGGCTGAGGCTACTGCCATGGCAGGTGGGGAGGAGATGGCAAAAGGCAAGGGCGTTGGCGAGACTGGGGACCACTATGACTTGGGCGGCGGGCACCTCTCACCTGGCACCTCCCAGGCTGGGGCAATGGGGGCTGGGCCAGGTGGGGACCTTATTTCCAGAGACTTCCGGGGATGATGCCTCACGTGCCTTTCTGTTCTGGGTTCCATTGGGGGCACCGCTGGAACTTGGCCACTGCCCTGACAGACTCTGAGGGCGGCATAAATGGCAGAGAGGGGGTCTGAAGTAGAAAGACCATCTTGTGTGAGGCAGGCCTAGCCTAAATTGCCCCAAGGACGGGCACGAGCCAGTTCTCAATAATCATGAAAAGAACAGCAATGGTAAGCTTAGCTAGCTTTCACTGTGCCTTTATTACGTGCCAGGCCCTATTCAGAGTGCTTCTATACACACTGCTTGTCCATTCCTCAACTGTTCCCTGGGTGCTGACTCCATCTATACACACGGGTACAGAGGCACAGAGAGAGCCAGTACGAGCCCAGCGTCACACAGCAAAGATGCGGTAGGCTGAGCTCAAACTTGAGATCTAGCTTCAGACTCTGTGGCAGCACATGCTGGTGCCCATCAGGCAACCTCAGGCACTGGGCCTGCCCCCACATGACGTCTGTCATGGGTGTACATGAGCTCATTTCCCTGACTGTGACTCTCTGAGGACAGAGATTAGATCCCAGAGCCTGGCACAGTGTCTGGCCAGGGAAGGATCAGAAAAGCACTTTTCTATGCCTCAACCTGTGCAAAGAGGGAACAGTATCCTCTCCATTGTTCCAAGAAACTGAGGCCCAGGGATCCGAAATGACTCACCCAAGGTCCCACAGCTAGTGGCAAACGAGTGATCATACATCCTCATTAGTACCTGGATCCCAAGTCCTTTTCCAGAGAGCTGGAGAAAAGGGGTCTCCCTTCTTTCAGACGGCACTGCAGGACGCCACCTTTCTGCCGGTACCGATGGTGAACACGACTTTGCAATGATGTACACACACATATGCATGCACACATACGCACAAGCTTGCACACGTGAGCACACACACACACGCCTCTGGACCGAGAGACCCCTGGAGCGTGGGATCCATTCCTTTGGTGGGTTCTGTTTAGCTCCCAGAACACAATGGCCACAGAGTCATTCTTAGGTAATCATCACAGGGCAGTGACCAAGGCAAGGAGCTTTCCTAGACACAGGCCTCAGTGAGAGCGGGCAGGCAGGGGAGGGCGGGGGATGGTTCGCAGAGGCAGAGCTCTGAGCCCATGGCCCTGGTCTGAACACCATACCATGTGGCCTTACTGCCCCACTCTGAGTGTTGGTGTCCTCCTCAGTCAGGATGAGGGATGACAGGAGTAAGGCCTACAGCAGGAACAGCCTCCTGGAGACCAACGGCTGCTCCTGGACTCTCCCCAGTCTGCCCCTCCACGCAGAGGCCAGGATTCACCCCTCGTGCAGGTGCCCCCCCCCCCACAGACGGCCCTTTGAGGCCAGCCGTGGGGGAGGGGCACGGTTCCTGGTGGCCCCCAAGGAGACTGTCCCTGCCACCAAGGGAGCTGAATTTTAATACTCCAAACACTCACTCCCTAAATGTGTACACTCTTTAACAGCAGTTAATCTTCAATTAAAATACCTAGAGCAGAAACTAAGATAACTGGTTTAAAAGGTAGAGCTTATTGACAATAAAAGTCTTCTTCATATTGCTTTTCTTTAAAAAAAAATTCCACATATTAAAAATGTCATTTTTATGACTTGGGGAAAAAAACCTCATCCAGAATAATGAAGGCGAACAAAGGCCCGGGGAGCAGTCATCTTCCAGGGGCCATATGCAGCGTCCTGATTACTGTATCAGCCCCGTTTCCAGAGTGGAGGCAGAGGCGGCGGGCAGGCGCCGGGGCTGGCTGTCCTCTGCAGCTGACAGGGAAGGGCGGGTGGGGAGCTTCAGGGGTCCCTATCCACACTCTTGATTTGACAGCCAGGGGTCCGATGGTTTACCTCCTCCCCGACCTGTGAAGACTGCAGCTGGGGTGCCCACCCTTCCACACAGACGCACGGAGCTGTGAGCACACGCACATCCCCTCATGGGTAGGTCCCAGGCTTGGCTGGTGGCTCTCAGGCCCACAGAGGCTGGTGTGTGCATGGGGCTGACCCACCCACCAGGCCTGCCAACACCCAGCATGCCCTCTGAGGCCGGCGGGACCCTTACTGCACATATGCAGTAGCCAGCTGACATCTGTCTGCTGCGTATACCAGGCACCAGGACCTGGGCCGGCTTCCACCACTTCCACCTTCATGCCCGCATGACTGCGTGGGTCCCCAATGCCCCATGCGGGGCCTGGCACAGAATAGGTTCCTGCAACTGGCATCACTGCCTTCTTCTCCCCTTGTCCTGGTCCTTCTCCTCCCTGCATTTTATACCATAACTGCCTCTGGATCACTGGCCATCACTACCAGCCCGGGGGCTCTCTGTAGGCATTACGGGGATGGGATACTCTCCTCTGGCTCTGTGCTATCCCATGCAGCTGCCGAAGGGCTGGTGCAGACCCTTGTCCGCTGCCATGTGTTCTCTTTTTTCCAAACACTGTCTCTGGCTCTGCCCTGGGCAGGATTTAATCACTTGGTGGCCCCAGCGCTCAGATCCTTCGTCATGGCCTGGTGGGGGTTATGTTACATATGGGAGGCCGCCCCTCGCCTGAGTCTGGACGCATATACAGGCTTTGGCTTGGGGTACCTCTAACTGGGTGTTCCTCCACCCTCAGGAGCCGGGGCTGCATGGGGCCCAGGGAGGACTGGCCCAGGGTTGGGCACAGTGCCGACGGAGCTGAGCTGGTTTCCATGGGTGTCTCTATGCCAGGAACACATGAGGGGTTCCTGTCTGGGAAGTGCAGCATATGTATCCCAGAACAGCTGTCATCATGGCCCATTTCCCAGGCGTGGCCAGGTGCCACAGCCAGCCATAGGAAGGTCACTGGGTCAGGAGCTCTGGGCTCTGCATGCAGGGTACTTGGGAGATGGCCCCATAAATCTCAGTTTCCATGTCTGTGAAATGGGCCAAACAAGCCCCTGCTCTAGCAGGGAGTGGGGAACAGCCCCTCAGAGAGGCAGGGAGCAGGGAGCAGATGTGGCTCAGACGCCCAGAAAGAGCCGGGCATGGGAAGGGGCCCTGCGGATGCATGCCTGCCTTTCCCAGCCCCGGAAACAATGCCTTCTTCTGCTTTGTTCTTTTCAAATGAAGTCTGTAGGTGCCTTAAACATCAGATGCCTGCGCTCTTGGTGCTGAGGAGTGAGCTGTCACACACGGCTCCATGCATACGGATGCTCGTCTGCCACACGCGTGCTCCTATGTGGATGTAACGGCAGGGGCTGAGGTGGCCTGAGGTTGGCTCAGAGGAGGCCCCTGTCCTCCACAGACCTGACAGGCCAAGAGAAACCCAGCGGACCAGGAGATGGTGAACACTGGCAGAGCCCTGGGCAGAGAGGCTGGACTCACCACCCCCTTCTTGGATCACGGCGCCCCCACACCAGCCAGGGGCACTTGGAGCCCTGTAGAGAGTGAGCCTGGGCCAGGTGCCTGCAGTGTCCCGTGTCACCCTCCAACAGATAGTCAGGAGGGCACAGGTGTGGTCACCAGTGTGGCTGGGGAGTGAAAGATGAACAGAATGGCCCGGCCACTCAGAGAGTGAGGGGGCCTCCATTACCTTGCCCGGCTCTGCACAAAGCCCACAGCCAGGCTGGTTGCGGCACACGGCTGGGCAGGGCTGCAGGGCAGCAGGCATATGGCCTAGCATCTCAAGGTTGGAGGCACTTTTGAGTGTCATCTGGGGAGGCCATGCCAACCCAGGAGGGGTGGGGGCTCTTCTGCCTCTTGGGCAGAGGGAGGAAGCTGGTGCCGTGAGATCGCCACTGCTAGGGGCTGAAGATGACCTCACTTCTGGCCTTTCAGAAGCAATGAGCACATCAGCGGCCACTGTCTTCAGAGATCAAACTAAGTTCAGGCGTTTGCCCAAGGTACGCAGTCTGCTCACTCATTTACTCGGTCATATTTACGGAGTGCCTACCCTGTGTCAAGTGCTGCACTGGCTCCTGGGCCAGGCACAGCTTATATCCCAGTGGGGGACAGGCCGCTCAAGCCCATGAAAATGTCGGGCATCGGTGTGACGGTGCTTGGCAGAAGGGCAGGGAGCTCTAGTGCTTTACTGACAGGGGCCAGCTGTCTCTCTAGGCACTGGAGCCAAATGAACGAACATTCTGGTCAGGTTTCTGAATCGGACAGAGGTTTTCACATGCCACTCTTGCTTCTCTGGTGGTCAAAGTTCTAACCCTTCCAACAACCTCAAATGTAGAGCCAAGGGAGGAAAAGGTCCCAGAGGCCTCTCTGTGTCTGAAATGAGCAACCAGGAAGTCTCTGGGCCACCATGCCAATCTTGCCACTCCTGTCCACGGCCACCCCTCACCTAGGGGTGAAATCAAATCAAAACCCCCACAGAGGCTGCGGGCCCCTCACCTCCGGCCCCCGCCTGGCGGCAGTTTTCCACATGCACACACATACCTGTGCCATGGGCTCCGCAGTGCTTGATTCTAGACCGTCCCTCCTTCTCTTCCTGTGCCCTCCCTGTGGTAGGTATGAGACCTACTGCACCTCCTCCACAGAACAAGGGGAAGTGGGAGAAGGAACAAGGGCAAGCTACAGGCCTCCACACACTCACCCCATCTACACACCTGAGCTTGGAATGGCCCATCCCGCTTTCACCGGGCAGAGACTCAGGCCCCTGCACTGAACAAGCCCCACCCATCTGTCTTAATCAAGACCTTGAATTGCCAAAGCAATATAAATCATATCTGAGTTCTCTGAGGAGGCAGGAGAGCCCCCACCCCACATTTTCACTCTCACAAGACATGGGTAGCTGTGAGGACACAAAGAAAATTTAGGCCCACTGTCTTCTATTTTAAAATGCAGTTATTTGGGGGCAGTACACCTATTGTGCCCGGCTCCCCTGCCTCCAGAACTAAAATCTGGATGTTCAGCATCTCGCTTGTGCCCCCACATTGCGCCACCCTACCCATCTGACTCCCAGCTTTGGCTGTTTGAGCAGCAGGCCAACAACGTGGAAAAGTGGGTGGGATCAGATTGGCATGGGCCGAGGCCTGATCACGAGCACACTATGTGCTTGCCCTCAAGGTAGGCAGTTCGCCTTCTCTCTCATCTGTAAAATGGGCACAGTCCCTATTGCACATGGTCGATCGTGGATTAATGCAAGAGGAGGGTCATGGCACGTAGGAGGAGCTCCAGAAACGCCTGGCTTTCTCTCCTCTCTGGTGGCCCTGCTAACAAAGGCAAACGGTGGTGGCTCTGCGTCCTCATGGGCCTCTGGATTCAGGGTGCTGGCCGGGCTCGTCATAGCAGTGAGATGCTACGGTGAAGTACTGACCCGTGCCTGCCCTGCACATGGTGAGCCCTCCCCAAACACTGGCGACTGTCATTCCAGGCCAGTGGCTCGTACTTCAGGCACCCTGTGCGGTGTCCCTGGTTGCTCTGCCAGCTCTCAGCCACCCCAGGTCGGATCAACTGGGCTCTAGATTCTGAGGAGGGACTTAGCCCAACCAAGCACCAGGCCCAAGGCTCGGCTTAGACCATGTCAGACAGTCAGTGGGAGATGGGGCTCTTGGAGTGAATCCAACACTCCCCTCTCCTGAGGTCAACCATAGCACGCTCCCGGTCAGGGTGGGTCCGTGAAATCACTGTGTCGAATGAAAACCAAAAGCCCTCTCAGTGTTCCTGTAACTGGACCATGTTTATAAGCGGGGGCCTCCTGTGATCAGGCAGCCAACCCCTTCCGGGAGGGTGGGGTGAGTTCCCAAGTGCCCAGGGTGGGCCCTCCCCAGAAGGATGGCTTTGCCACTGACCACTGTGTGGCTCAGGATGGCTGCATGAGCTCTCTGGGCTGGCTCATCGTCTGGCAACTGGGGCTGAACGGAGTATTTGTGTCCCAGACAGCTGGGAGGGTGCCAGGGAGGAGCAGATGGTGGAGGCTGCATGGGAGGTTCGATGCCCTTCATCTCCTTGTTGGACAACTATCAATCATCGGGTGGTACTAAGCCCCCTTGCCACCCAAGCCCCTGTGCTCCCTCTGCAGACCAGGTTATAAATGACCCCAGCATGTAGCTCCTCCCCAATGGCCCATCTCTCCTGCCCCTCTTTCCATGACTCTGACTCAGTCAATGGACACGGCGAATGGCCTCTGTCCCCAGCTCCACTGGCCCCTACCCGGAAGGCCTTCCCTAGTCTCTCTGCCTAGCTGATTTGTCCTTTAAGTAGCAGCTCAAGCTGATTGTCTTCTTGGTGCCACCTGCCCTGGGATGGGTCCTGCTGTGCATGATAGACTCATAGGCTCCTGAGGGTTCTGACCCCACAATACAGAAAAGGGGGGGTGTCAGGTGGACTGGGGAGGTCCTGAAGATCGTCAGCCTGGGGGATCCTCTGCCTTATATCAGAAAAGCAGACCGGATACCCTCCCCAGCCCCCACCCCCCACCCTTTTCTACTTTGTCGTCTAGACTGGGTTTTTCAGAGAGCACCTGCCTAAAGGGCATGGGCACCCAAAGAGGGCAGGGCTGGCCTCCCTCTGCCAGACATGCTAGCCACACCATGTGAGAACATGTGGTCAGTGAGGAGAGGTCTGGGTTGTGACAGACTGTACCAGGGAGGCCCAGGCCACACTGTCCCTTACTGGAAAGAAGTGAGCCCATGGCGGGTGTTTCTGCTGGCCCCTCTCGCCTCTGGATGAATTCTAGGCGCTTGGGCCCGGCCTGCCAGCCCCAGGGCCCCAGGGCAGACTGCAGTCTCTAGCTTCAGCTACACTCCTGGTGCCCACCCGATGCACCCTGCCCTGTACCACCCTGTTGCCTTCTCTAGCTAAGCCGTGAGGGCTGCTCCTCTGGACGCCTCTGGAAAGGCCCACTGTCTGCATTTGCGTGCTTGCCTTTGCAAAGCTTTCTCCCTGGGCTGTGAGTTCCTTGAGAGGTGGGACTGTAAGGCACTCACCACCCAGCCCCAGGCCCGAGCAGGGTCCAGCACATGCATTTACTCAACCTTTACCCAAGCACGCTGATTCGGTCCCTAGCCTCATTGGGCTTACACCCAGTAATTACTGGGTGAACAGACCATGACATCAGAAGTTAACAAGTGCTATGGCTCTGCTAGGTATACGTTCTCATCTAAACGTGCTCTTGCATTAGGCCCTTTAGCCACAGCAACCCTATGAGGAAGTGCTATCATTTCTCCCAACTTAGAAATGAGGAAACTGAGGCCCAGAGAGGTGAAGCCATCTTCCCAAGAACACACAGCTAAGAAAGTGGTGGAGCTGGATTTCTGACCGGCTTGGGCTTGAGAATGTGTGTTCTCACCATTTGGCAACAGTGCACCTCTCACATGCCTGGAAAGAAAGAGCAGGGTGTCTTGAGTGCAAGGACTGTGAGGTACTGACTGACACAGATGAGGAGGGGGCCTTTGGGTGGTGTTTTAAGCTGACCTGAAGAAGGTACACAAGGAAGCCATGGGAAGGAAAGGGGACAGCGCTGTGGGCAGAGGGAATGGCATGTGCAAAGGCCCGGAGAAGGGAAGAGGCTGGAGCTTGGGAGGAAGTGACTTAAAGCTGGTGTGGTGGCACGGGGAGAGTGAGAAGCCTGGAAGGGCCGGCCACAAGAAGCCACGGGGGTTGACGTGGGCCTCAGTGGATTATGAATGAATGAATGAATGATGGAGTGAATAAATGCATTGTAACAAGGCAGGGGAGAGAGCTGTGGAAACAAGGGGTCAATGACATCCTCTCCCAGATCCCTTCTCGGGGACAATGACCCCTCTGGCTGTCTCCATCAAAGGTCACTGTGAACTTATCCCCCAACTCCAGGGAGTATGACCACCACCCCACATGTGGGTGGGTGGACTGTGGCTAAGCCCCTGAGGGTGGCCAGGCCCAAGCATGGGCAGCAGGAGCTGGGAAAGCAGCAGGCTTCTAGACCTGGCAGAAAGCCACCCAAGATGCTGACCGTCTGCCCAGTGGGTCAGACTGATGGATGTGGTGCAGGGGCTGGGACTGCTGGGTCCCACTGAGGCTTTGACGGGGCTCCAGATGAGGGGGGGAGCATAGAGGAATTCTACCTAAGACAAAGGACCAGGGCTTTGCTCATTGCCCCCGAGACCCCCAGTGCTAGCAATTTCTAGTGCTGAGCAGAACAGGGAGGGGAGAATGTGGGAGTGTCCACTCAAATTAGTTTTGTGCAGTTTTAGGGGAGCCCAGGTACTGGGGGAGTAGTTGGGTGGGCCTCTGTCCTCTTAGGCTGGGCTGATCCAGAGCCTCCTCCCTCCCAGATCTACCGCATTTCCACTTACCTCCCAGCAACCTGACCCACACACCTTACTTGAGCCCCCAGGTCTCTGCCCCTGACCTTCTTCAGGTCCAGATAGTTAGCTCAGTGCCTCTCCCAACCCTGCAGCTGGAAAAGGCCAGCCAAGGCCACCTTTTCCAGGGAGTCCTCTGTGCTGTGTGGACGAGTCCTACAAGCCTCTGGAAAGGCCCTGTGTGGACGAGTCCTACAAGCAGGACAGCCAGGGCCCCTGAACAGGCAGGCGGTGGTGGGCAGCCACGTCTGCGGAACGAGGACCCTGGTCCTCACCATGCGGACAGTGGAAAGGCAGCACTGAGCAGGGGCTTCCTCTCCGCCCCACTCAGCCGACAGAGGGGGTTTCAGTAGTGCAGCTGGGCCCCATCTAGCCTGGACCAAGCCCTGGACCCAGCAGAAGTGATTCAAAACTGCCTTCCTCTCCCACCCTGGAGATGAAACAAGGAGAGACCAGTGACCGTCTCAAATGCCAGCCTGGCCTTTGGTTTCCTCAGCCGGGAGAGACACGGTCACATGTCTGGCCACACAGGACCTTCCTTTCAGTCACTTTGAAGAGGATTTTTACTTTCTTTTCTTCCAGTGATTTTCTTCAATTCCAGTGAGAATTGCCAGGACACAGAGGCATTTTTATCCAAGGCAAAGTCAAGCATGCGTGCGGAGGAAGGGTCAGAGCTGCTGCCTCTTTCCTAGGTGGAACCACATCTGAACCAAACCACCCAGAGTTCCCATGGCCCCAGGACAAGGTCCAGAGTCGGGGAAGGAGAACGGGTGCCTAGGAGAGGCACTGGGCCACCTGCGGCCGCCAGGGCCAGGCGCTCATGCCCTCATGGAGACAGCAGTGTACGACGCTCTGGGCTGGGCCTGCTTCTCCTGCTGTCAGGGAAGCGTGGACAGCTGCAGAAAGAGCACCCATGGCCTGGCCTCTGCCCACTGCCCCCACAGAGCCTGCTGGCCTCTGAAATCATGGTGCCACGTGCCATCATACAGCCCCTCCTGCCAGTCTCAGCGGTCACCAGGTCGTGCACGCAGCTGCTTACGGGGCTGGGGGAAGAGAAGTGGGCTGGGGGCGGCAGGGGACTGGCGGACGTGCATGATGGCTCATTCATTCGTGGGGACGTGTGCAGAAGGGACTGAGCACCCTGCTTTCTGTCTCATCCGCACTCCTTCTCTCTCTGCTATAAACTTCACCTGCCCTGTAAAGGCCACCCGAGTCCCTCGTCACCATCAAAACTCCTGGATGACCCAGCCAGGGTTTCCCAAACCTCTTTTCTACGTCACTACTTTTGCTACCACCTTTTTTACCTAATGAGTATTTCTTTAAATCAACTCATTAATTCAGTCAGAACACGTTATAGGTTACCGTAATTGGAAACTCAGTATCCTTTGTCTCCACAGAGTGCAGGTGAAAGCAGACACAAGACTAGCAACACTCTTCCTCAGCTTGTTTGCACACCATCTCGAATCCTCTTGCACACCCCAGGGAGGACCTATGCCGCACGCTAGGGGTACCGCTGCCCGAGTTGTCTCCTGGGGGTTCCTTCCTTGGACCAACATGCCTGTCGGGGCCATCGCCCCAGGCCTCGGCCTCCTTGTCTCCTGTCCTGTCCAGCCGCAGCCTGGGGGGTTGGGAGCACTGGGCTCAAGGCCAGCCTCAGAGCTTGGCTGTGACCCTGCATGAGACTCTCATGACTTCCAAGGTTGGCCAATGACTTTGGCAGAAAGGGACTCAAAGCTATCGAGGCAGTGAATAATGTAAAACAGCAGCATGTGTGTGGGACACAGCAATACTGTGGGGGCTGGCGCCTGGCAGGGCTCACTGAGCTGTGTGTTGAGGATGTCCTACACACACTACGGCTGAAGTCACATCTGGCTTTCTGTGGATCAAATGTGGCCCCTAGAGGTGCTTTAAAAATTGCAGATCGGTTGCCAATATTTAAAAGTGTGGGCCCACATTCCCAGGGCAAGTGGCCTGAGGTGAGCATGGGCTGCCCCTTCAGACAGGGCATGGGCCCCCCACCTTGCAACCAGTGCCTCCTGCTGCAGACTCAGCCAGGCCTCACCAGCTCTAGAACTAGGTCTTGTCCCAGGTCTGAGCTACAGCACCCTTGGATGGTGAACGTTAGGGGCCGTCTGGAGAGCCTGGAGGAATCCAGACTGCCCACACCTTGGGGTAGCCCAGGGAGATGCTGGAGGAGGGAGCTGGGCTGGGGCAGACACTGGAAGCTGTGCCTTTGCCCCCCAGTGCCCTTTTTCAGATCTCTGAGCACTGTGGGGTTTGCAAAAGTCACAACGGTAGCGAGATCTGTACACATTCAAACAAAACCCCAGATGGGCTGCCAGGGAGTGCAGGGGCAGCATGGGGGTGTTTTGGAGGCCTGGGACCCTGCCATGGCGTTGAGGTTACTGTGTGCCCTGTACCACTCTGACCCTCAGTTGTTTCCTCCGTGAAACGGGATAACACCACCTTCTTCACCAGAATGTGGGGAGGGGTAAGAAAATCCCTGGTGCACTCAGTCCAGCAGACGCTGGGGAAATGGCAGCCAAGAGAAGAAGGGGAAGCTCTGTTCTCCAGACACTGCCCCTCAACGAGTTCTTAACCTTGGACACATGCCCTCTCCGGCATCAGCTGCATGCACAGGGGCCTCCAGCTGCCTCAGGTCCTACACCCTCTACTCTTTCCCAGCGAGCAACTGGTACACATGTGCGTGTGTGTGCGTGAGGCTTCATCAGGCTCCTGCCAGAGACTCTTCATGGACCCCCCAACCATCCGGGGGATCCCTGACCTCTTCAGGTGTCCAGGCATCCCATGCCCTGTCCAGTGCCTTCCCAACGGCCCATGTGCTTTGGGCAACAAGAGTTGCCCTCTCTCCGGAGCATAGCCATGGCTCTTTCTGCCTGGAACTTCCATCCCCAGACCATCACCCCCACCCTCCTTCAAGGCTGAGCTCAGTGCCCCCTCCTCTGAGAAGGCTTCCCCTTGAGCTAGCCCAGCTCCTGCTTCTCTCTGTGCCCACAGACAGAGGCACCTGGGCCCTCCTTCCTGGGGCTCACACTCTCATCAGAGACCCCCCCGCCAAAAAAAAAAAAAAAAAAATGCTAGCCTGAGAGCCGAAACCAGCCTCCACAGGATTTCTGAAATATTTTAATGACTCACTCACCTTCAAACTCGGGACATTTGACATGTGATTCTGAATTTCTAGTTTGTCTTGAAAAGCCAGAGGACCTGTCCTCACGTTCCCACCCTGCAGTGGCACTATGGGCCCACCAGCTACTCTGTATCCCTGCCAGGCACTGTTTCTTTCACCCCAGAGACTGGCTCCCCTCATTTCTGTGACCTGCCTGTCCCCCGTAGGCACCTGAACTGACAATCTGGCAGGATAAGCCTCTGAGCCTGAGCCCCCCGCTTCTGGCCCAAGTGCTGGCTGACGCTGGTTGGACAGGGCTCAGGAGAGGCTGCGGTGGCGTGAAGGGCATTGGCTGGCTGTCTCGTTTTCGTTCTCCCCTGTGTGATGGCCGGAGCTCAGGCTGTACACTCAGACGGCCAGGACCCAAACCCTGGTGTGGGCTCAGATCAGCTGTGTGGCTTCATGCGAGACACTGGACTCTCTCTACGCCTCAGTGTCCTCATCTGAAAGGTGGGGACAGTATTAGAACTTATACTGCAGGATGGCTGCAAGGCTAGGTGAGTTAATAGAACGTAAAGCACTTCGAACAGTGTCCAGCACAAAATGAAGTCTGAACGATATTTAGCATTTTTATTCTTACACCACAAACACTACTACTGGCGCTGGCCACGCACTATTCATTAGGCGCAAAGCACAAATCTCTTTTGAGTACTGTGCACCAGACTCTGTTCTAGGTGTGGGGGATACAGCAGTGTATAGCTTATGTTTGCAGGGGGACAGACTTATGTAACCAATACATAAATGAAGGAGACCATTTCAGACGGTGCTGTGGAGGAAGTGCAACAAAGCAAAGAGGGGCGGCACTGGGCCCAGGGTGGGGTGCTGTTTTGGATGGGTGCTCGGGGAGGCTGGTCTGAGGCCCGGAGGACCAGAAGGAGCTGGTGGCGAACATTTGACGGGGGAGCCATGGGGACTTCGCTCAGGACCTCACGGGGCAGGAAGGAGGCTGGTGTGGTTGGAGGAGGGGGCTTTGGGGGGGGCCGGGGGCCGGGCACAGCTCACCCTCACCAGGCACGGCAGCTGCCCCTCTGAGGGAGGAAGCAGGCAGTGCCCATCTGCACCCTCTGCCGGCGGCCGTGGGCTGGGCCCAGTGCCCCCCTAGCACGAGGCTGGGGAGGGGTGTGGGGCAGCAGGAGTCGGCGGAAGGAGTTATTTTTTTCTTCTCTCTCGCTCTTTGCTCTTTTTTTTTCAGGTTCATCCTAGTACGGCTATGAGGACACGGAGGGAGAAAGGGCAAGAGTTGAGAGTGGCAGGAATTTATGAGCTCAGAGTGCAGGCTGCCTTTGGCAGGGGTGGGGGGAAGGGGGCTCCTTTTGCCAAAACAATATTTAATTTTTTTTTAAAGGCCGCTACAAAGCCATGATTAAGCTCTGGGCCCTAAAACAAGCCCATAAAATCGAAAAATATTTATCTGGAAGGGTGGCAAGTCCAATAAAAGTTTTATGAATGTTTTATAACTGCCCTGTCAGGAAGCTGGCCTCTCACTCACCTCCCTTCTGTGAAAAAAACAATACACACACTCACGGGCACAGACTCACGCTCACTGGTACAGATGCGTGCTCACACCTGTGGCCGCACAGACTCAGCTACATCTGCACACGCACAGCGCACACAGTGCCCCGCTGCCCGCGTTCTCTCATGTGGGAATGGGGCGTGGGGGCGGACGGCAGGCAGCGCTGTCTCTCTGGAATTGGTACCAGTCTACAGGGACGTGTATCCCGCGGCCCGGTCAAAGCGGCCAGCATCTCAGCTCTGGGCATGCTGCCTCCTCCTCGGCCATGTGTTCTGGCTCCCGGCTACAGTGTCTACCCTCGGCAGGCACAAGGCCTCAGGTCCAGCCTCCAGCTGGCACCCTATTTCCCCAGGAGAGGCACCTCAAGGTCCAGGAGTTTGAAGGGAGCTTTCTGCTTTGAGGCCTTAGATTTCTTTCCTGTGGCAACCCGGAGGGCTTACCCGGAGGCCAAAGACTGCCAGGGGATTTATTCTTCATAACAATCTGGGGCATGAGTGTTAGGACCCCTAGAAGTGGCCCCACAGAGACGAATGTTCAGGCCTGTTTCTAGTGGCTTCTCCTGTCCCGATACTGTGGACAAAGTCCACACCAGGCTCTGGCGTGAGTTAACTGTGCCAACCACTCTCACTGCATCTCCTACGGCTCACTCCTGCTCCTTCGCCCCGCCAACTGGCCTTGTTGCCCTGCTGTTCACTGCCTTTCCTACCTCAGGGCCTTTGCACAGACCCCCGTGCTATAATGCTGCTTCCTCTGAAGTCCTCTGGGTGTCATCAAAGCCCCACAAAACTGTCTCTCTTCCTATCAGACCTGCTCTCTTCCTCTGTGGTGCACATCTGTCCGGAACCACGTGCTACCTCAGGGCCATCTGACCACCCCTTTGAGCTCTGGAAAGGCAGGGACAGAGTGATTTCTCTTGCCATTGAGTCCCCAGCCTGAGCCAAAGGTGGAGCACGGAAGAAGTGAACAACACTGAACGAGCAAGCCTCAGACTCTAGAGCCCGGAGGTGCAATGCACATGGCTCCCCAAGGTCCCCACTGGTCCTGGACCAGCTACTAGAGGCCAAGCCTGACACTGCTCATGTCACAGCCTCACCTGGCCCAAACCAACTCTTGCCTCAGAGAGATCGCTCCCTGCCTGGGGCCGGGCCCAGCTCCTGTGGCCAGTCTGCAGCAACCAGCAATGCCCTTTCTAACAACAAAGAGGCTGAGCACTCAGGTGGAGGGAGGCCAGCTACGCACCTGGTGCTTCCAGATCCCAGCTACCTCATTTGCACACACTTCCCCTCCTTTAGGTAATGCGACAGGGTCCAGATCTAAGAAGCAGCCACCAGAAGATTTAGGAACCCACAGAGATCTGACTTCAAGTTACAGATGGGAAATGGCCTTCGACAGAAATCAGACGGAGCAAACCAGGGGCCCGACTGCCAACTGAACACCCAGGTTTCCCTTCACCTCCAAGAGTCGATGAGAACCCCCGATTCTCCTCTCCTGGAGAGGCTGGAGGGATTCCCACAAAGGCCTGCTATTTAGGGCCAACCTTGGGCTTCCGAGAAACCAGGCTGAACCCAACCGTCTGGGGAGAAAGTTGCTCTGAAAACCCAGTGACTGCCTCCTTCATTGGCAAGAAATGGTGAGTGGGGTAAGGCACGGGCTGGTGGGGTGAGGGCAGAGGGGAGGCTGGCAGGCCCTCGTGCCACCCGCAGCTGCACACGTTTTAGGACCAGACAACCATACTTCCCTGTGCCTACCTACAGAAATGCTCTGACACCGCTCAGCTGAGGGGAAGAGTGGAAACAGCCCACCTGTCCCAGACAGGTGACAGGTGCAGCCACCGTGGTGCATTCAGACTATGGGATGTCATATAGCAGTCAGACGAGTCACCAGAACTGCGGACTGGAACAGCAGCTGTTCCGTCAACACGTGGTTCTGTGCGAGACCACACAGGTAAGAAGTGAAAACACATAGAAACCATCGATACCGTTTGGGTGCAGTCACGTGGAGGCAGAGCACAAAGATGTACGTGGGCACGAGATCCCCAGCCGAGGAGGGGGGGTTTTCACTTTACTGGTAATATTCTATTTCTTAAAAAAAGAGAGGGGCACTGTGAGAGATTTGAAGCATGTGACAGATGTTCACATCCGCTTGAGCTTGGTTTCAGGGCTGTCCCTTTTATTCTGTATGGCCCAAGATTTTCAGGGTTACAAACACATTTTTTTTTTTTTTAAAGAAAATCGAATACTGATGTAAAGGAGAAAAGGTGCAGGGATGTGAGCTGTGAGGTCACGAGCTGTGCTCTGGGCAGTCCCTGCCTAGGCGTTTGCTCCTCGGACCTCAGATTCTTCACCTGCCCACCGGGGAGAGCGAAGCCAGTCTCAGACAGCCGTCCCCAGAGCCGCCTGGGCATATGTGCGTGGCACGATGCGACTATGGCTGAGTCAAGCCGAGCCCTCGGCACCGGCTACCACACGACCATTCTCCCTGGCTCCCTACACACCCAGCCGGAGGAGCGCCAGTAGCCACAGGACCTGTTCTCATCCTGGGGAAACAAGGCAGCGTCGAAGCGATGCAGCAGTGGGCGCCACAGGGACAGCTGATGAGGCTCACCCTCACCTGGGGTCAGGGCATGGCTCCTGGAGGAAGCTCTAGGACCCCAAGAGACTTCCTCAGGCCTCAGTTTCCCTTTTGTTTGTGAACGTCCTTCTAAATGGGTCCCCGGCCACAGGCCTCTGTGTGCTGCCGGGGCACACACCCCAGAGGACCTCTTCCCGGGGGCCCCATTCTTACTATGGCCACAGTGAGAAAGCCCCCGGTAGCACCCTGTGTGGAGGACACGGGACCCTGCCCAGGGTGAGGCTGGCCAGCAGATGGTTTCTGTCCACTGCACTGTGTTTATGTTAATTGCAGATATTTTTAACGTATTGTGTTACTCCATCCATCTTTGTGAACGGTCCGTCTTGTAAAATTCTTTTAATGATGTTATTTTTCCTTGCCTATCTTCATCATCTACAATTATTTATAATATCATTGTCTTTGTTTCAAACGCTGGGTATAAACATTGTTGTAACAGTTCTTCGATGGGGTTCATATAATTTTTACAATTGCTTTGAAATGCTTCAATGGCCAAAGGGGGAGGAGGTTGGTCATTGGTTTTGGGGGAAAAAAGACACCCCAAAGTGCTTTCTGCTCTTGGTGAAAGGTCCTCCTCCCTCAGGATGGCTTCTAGGAGAGGCTGGCCCTTGTCAGGGGCGGTCCCTCTCAGAAAGCGGGGGGCTGGCAGCAGCTAGCTTGCCGCAGGGTTAGGTTTCAGAGCCGCCTTCCCCACAGACATGGGGCAAGATCCATAAAGGCCACCGTCGGGGTAAGACGCCAGTGAGGAAGACGGATGGCTTGTTTTCATTTTTATAGGGAGTTTCTGAAGCCTCCGCTCTCACCCCTCACCTCTCCTCAACTCTCTTTTCTCCCAGCCAAGCGCTTTCCAGAGTCTCTCTGGCCGCCTGGCCCGCTGTGTGGAGCACAACCGGGCGGAGTGCCCAAAACTGGGGCACAGCCCACCCTCCCCTCGGGGTCACTGGGGGCTGTCCATAGCAGCCCCTGACAAAGTTGGCTTTGGACCCCCCGTGGGGCTGAAGTGGGGAGAGCTGGGGACAGTCCGCTCCACGGGGGAGTCAGCTACCAGCTGGACTAGCAGCTGGCCTGGATGGAGCTCGGGACACAGGCGGCTGCCTGAGCCTCCTGCCCATGCCTGCTTTGCCATGCTTGCTGTGAGCTCTCAGGGGCTCCCATCGGCAGTCTGCCAGCCCCCTTGGAGCACCAGCACCATCATCATCCTCGAACACATCTCAGACCCTGGCCTCCTCTGCCCACCACCCTCAGTGGCTGGCTCTCTAGTGCCTGGCAGTGAGCCCTGGGCAGCCCAACTGCCGGCCGCACACCAAGCCCCCCTTGCCTCCCTCTGTGCCTCCCAACTGGCTGGGTGTGCCAGCCTGCCTGCTTTCCTCAGGCGGTGCAGGGCTTGGGGATGTACAAATGCACAGATCTAACACGGACCCTGTCCTCGGGGGGGTTCACAGGTGATCCTTGAGTCTAGCAAAGGGCAATTCATCCTTTGAGGGCTCAGAGAAGCTCCCCGCCGCAAGTCCTTGCCTCCCTCCTACACTGTCTCAGACAGACCTCCCCCACGGCCCTGGCCAGAGGGGTGATGAAGCTGTCTACGCACGACGGAGCTAGCCTTCCTGGGGGCTGAGCAGCTGAGGACAGAGCCTGAGCTCTGGGTTCAGGACTCAGCACCTGGCATTTGCGTTGGGTGAAAGAGACCTCTGGACCAGCGATGTGGGTGCTGTGGTGGAAGAAGGGCCGTCTGCCTGGGGAGACGCCTGCCCAGGGCCTTAGAGGCAGTTTGCACTCTGGGGATCTGAAGGTCGGAATCTAAGAGGTAGTCAGACTCCAGGGTAGGAGGCCAAAGTAGAGAATTCTGGCAGATCTTCATAAGCATGCTGGGCTGTGAACCATACCCTCTTCTCCCTTACCTTCTTTTCCAGATCTCTTTAAAGAAACTTAGATATGGCAAAAATAGTTACCAAAGAAATGCAAATGAAAACATCGAGATGCCATTTTCCATGAGTCAAAATAGCAAGGATAAATAAACCAGGGGCAGCCTGTGCTGGTGTGGTGGCGAGGAACAGATAGATGCCCTCACACGGGGCTGACAGGAGCATAAAACGACGGGCTACTTTTGGAAATCGCTCTGCCAGGAACTTTCAAGAACATTTTAAATGCTCACAGATAGTATTTTCTTTTTAAAAATCAGAACTTCTGAGAATCCATCTTAAGAAAAACACCCTATATTTAGAGAGATTTGCACACAAAGATGTTGCCCGCAATGTTGTTTCTGGCCGAGCAGTCGTCAACACCCGAACTGAGAAACAGACGCCCAGGTAACCTACGGTACGGCTCAGGGTGGGAGTGGGGTGGGGACTGCTGTCACACCGCCACTGAGATGACGGTCACAGTAATAGTGATAACAGCTAAATTTTCTGTGCACTCGGTGTGCTGGGCACTGTGCTGAGCGTTATACGTGCTTGTATATTTTACTGGGCACTTAGATCACGGAGCATCCCATATCGGGCACACCCATTATCCCCACTTTATGGAGGAGGGGCCAAGGCTTGGAGAGGTCCGGTCACTTCCCCAAGGTGTACAGACGTGGTAAGTGAAGGTGGTGGATTGTGGGCCAAGCTCTGGCCTAAGGCTCTCGGCCAATGCACTGCTCAACCCCTGAAGATTACAGAGTAAAACACAACACGAGGAAGTAAAGCTTGCAAAATAGTACTGATTGAAAAGAATTGGAATACAAAATTGTAGACCTGTATTATCTTGACTACATAAAAAGCAGCCTTTGTAGAGAAAAGGCAGAGGAAACCAAGTGAAAATACTAATGATGGGACTATGGGAGACCTGTTTCCCTTCTTTTTATGTTTCTTTAAATGCGAATTTCCCTGAATGAATACCACTATTACTTTTAGGTTTTAAAAAAATAGTCCATGATTTTGTTTCAAACCACCTAAAACATCTCATTTGGAAAGAGACCCTACCCCATGTGTGGGAGGGTGTGTCTGCCGGGACAGGAGGAGGCCAGTAGGGTGGTCTAGGGCTGGAACGATCACCTATACCCGCCATGGGATCTAACGGGAAATTCTGTCCTTTTTCTCAAGAGTCACAAATATTGCCCAGTCTGCTGAAGACAGGATTCTGAGACCTGGTTAGCAAACTGGCGGACTGCGGTGTGCTCCCTGCTCTTCCGCCTCACAAGTCAGTGTGCCAGGGCTGATGAGAATAAATGACACTATCCTTGCAATCGGGCCAGTCATTGCGATCGGGGAGAGGGAAGGTTTGCAACAGCTGAGGGGACCTGGTTCTTTCAAAGCCCACCACGCAAGGACCTGACAAAACAGAGCTTAGTCGGAACTTCCTGAATGGGGCGCTGGGGACACAGGGAGACTTGGTTGGGGCCCTCAGCCTGGGGGAGGCACCCAGGGTGACAGGCAGAGGCCACAGCAGTCCAGGGGCCCAGGGAAAGAGGTCGGCCCAGGGTGCTAAAGGGGCCCTGTGAAGGGCACCTCCCACTTGCCTGAGGCTGAGTGGAAGTCAGGGGTGAAGGCAAGGCCCCTCCAGCGTGAGGACAGCCTGGCACCATCACTGGGCATACCTGCTTCCAGAGAACACTTGTTTCTGCTGCTTCTTGCAACAGCCCCTGGTCTTTCTTGGGGAAGCAGGATCCACCCCTGGGGCCAGGAGGGGCCATGACGCAGGCTGGCCAGTGGGCGTGTGCACGCCTCCAGCCAGGGTGCTGGTTTGGGGATGGCCGTGGGGCTCTACTTTGGTGGGACTACCAGGAACAGAATCTCTCTCTCTCTCCCCATTAGACTTGCAGCTGGGAAGACCACTCATGGGAGAACCTACCTGGGGGCAGCTACCTGAGGAGCTAAGCCACGCCTGGAACACAGCACCACCGCTGGACGTTTTCAGGCACATGGGTCAATGAGTTAAGGTTCTGTTACCTGCAATGGAGACTTCCACTAGTCCATTTCTCAGTTCCGTCCAGGTGACCGCCTGGAGCATCACCAGAGTGCTCACTTTCCCGCTCATTCAACAATGAGCAAGCAGCCCACGCAGCCCACAAAGGCAGCAAAGACAGAGACCTCCCCCTTGACTTGCTTCCTGCACAGCAGTGCACCAGGGGTGGAGGTAGCTGGGATCCAGAGTTGTCTGGGCAGAGAGGTGACCGAGGCAGTGCAGGAAGAAGGTGGGCACCGCAGATGGGAGGTGGCATCTGAGCGGAGCCCAGGGGACCCTGCGCAAACAGCAGAATGAGGGACAGCCACTGTGGTCTGATGAAGGGCTGAAGGGCAGCCTACAGCCAAGACAGGGCAGGAGTGGAGGAGAAGGCTGGCGGGAGGCAGAGTGGGAAAAAGCCAAACGTCATGCTAACGAGCCTGGACTCTCTCCAGGAGCCTGGACTCTGCCGGTCATGGCAGCTGCCTGAGTGCCAGGGCCTGAGGTACTCCCATGACAAGTCAGGGGATTATGGGCCAGGGGCCAGTAAGCAGGGGTGACGGAAGCCACAGAGTGAGTGCTGACCTAACAGCCAGATGCCGGAAGAGGTCGTCGGAAGAGTTAGTACATTTACCAATCTTCTGAGAAACACAAATACTAAACTTCACTAAACACAAATACTAAAGATCGTATCCTATGCTTGACTCCCCAGGTGACTGTTCCTCTGTCCCTGTGCAAAGGAAAGGAAACTCAGATTCGCTGGCCTTCAATAGGATCCACGCATGTTATATACCTTTCCTCACTTACCCATCACAACCCCGAAGGTGGGGAATGCTCCCCATTTTTATATAGGAAAGCTGAGATCCAGGGCATTCCTTTAACTGCCCCAGAGGGGGTCAAGCCAAAACTGGAACTTCTGGAATTCACCTTGGGCCCTGAAATCAGGCCAGGTGGAGCGGGTGGAAGAGAGGGTGAACTGTCGGAGGTGGGGAGCAGAGAGGGAAGAGCGAGGACCCTGGAGCCAGATGGCCTGGATTCCAATCCCAGTGCTGGGGCTCCATGGCTGTGTGACTTTGGTCATGCTCCTGTACCTCTCTGTGCTTCTGTTTCCTCACTGGTATAATGAAAAGTTCAGTAACTGTTAATTTTATAATAGGATCTCCCTTCAGATTTGTGGTGAAGATTAAACAACATTGTTATAAGCAAAATACAGAACATGCAAAACACTATATAAGTGTTTTCCATGCACACATTTAAAAATTCTAACTGATAGTGAGTCACAAACACTGAAGGAACTCGCATGTCTTGGCCAACTTCCGTCCTGCCCCCATTCAGCTTGTATATACTGGGCCCCCACTCCTGCCAGGCACTGGGATGGGGTCTCCCCGAGTCTCCTCTCATCTGCTCATGCAAACTAAATCTGTGGGAGAGTAAGGAAGTGTCCACAGACAGAACGGCCCAAATTTGAAGCCCAATGCACGAGAAAGGCAAAAGTTCAAAAATGAATTCAGATGTTAGCTACAGCGGGAAAAATAAAAAACACACGTAGGTACCTAACAGGAGGGAGACGGGGAAGTAACACAGCACAGCACCACACAGCCTTTGGGAGTGAGGGCTAGGGAGGCTATGCACCAACAGGAAGGACTTCTTATGACAGATGACCCCGAGGGAAGACCCAGTGTGAGCTGGGTGAGCGTGTGGTCCCACAGACAACAGTGCTGTCACTGACTGAATCTCTCCTCTACATCAAACTCCGAGCCGGGTTCCTCACACACACAGCTCCACACTGTTCTCTCAGCGGCCCTCCTCCACAGAAGAGACACAAGCCCAGGGGGGCAGTGGAGCTAGTCCGCTGTCTCAGCTGTTAATGACGGGGTGCTTAAACGCTCATTCCTGACCCTGGGCTCTTTCTGCCCACACCAAATGATACCTTAAGTCCTAGATGGAGATGTAACCAGAAGTCTATTGGGTGTCACTGGGTGAGCAGACTCCAGGTGACATTTTTTTCTCAAGATTCTTAAGCTTTCTCTCTGAGACCGGGCAACTTTTATAATGACTGAGAACTGGTTTAGGATTAATACGTGGTATCAGGGTCTTTCTGGTAGCTCCCAACCAGAAGTGACCCAGTCCTGCCAGGAGAGCTTTCTGGAGATGGCCAGGCGGTGACCCCAACCTCTGAGCCATAATCAAACAAAATGGGGTCACACGAGCCTCAGCTAGGAGCCATAAGTCCCTGACTCACTAGCAGGCAGCAGCAGCCCCCTCTGGCCTAGGGCTGGGCCCTATGTGAGCCACGGGTGGCTCCCTGGGGACAGGAGCTGCAAAAGCAAGTCAACGGCCACCTACAGCTCACCAAGTGAGCTAGACTCAAATGGTTGTGTGGCCTGGTGAGAGGGTCCCAGGGGAGGATGAGGGAGCGAGGTGAGCCTTGTGCGTACATGCTGGGTGCCAGGTTCTGTCCCTGCTCCAGCCGTCCTGGCTCCACGCCCCCTGGAATCCTACACCCTGCTGTCTCTCAGTTCTCTCTCAGCATCAAGACTGGGGCTTTGCGGTCGGACAATGTGGGGTCCAGACCTAGCTACCCCTCCAGTGCCCCATCTGTGACCTGTGCAGGGCCTCAGTGAGACATCTATACCACGGAGACCAAGTGAGGCGCTGGCTACCAAACCCCCGGCCTTTGGATGGCTCTCCAGGGGCTCGTATTGGTGCAGTGACCAGTGTTGTGGTTGCTCTTCTCATTGCCCTCCCCAGGTGCACCTGCTGACCGGAAGGAGCCCGGGGAGAGCTCAGCGGTTTGCGGGAGCCACAGCCACAGCCGCAGCAGCAACCCCTGGGCGAGCGCCGACCTCACAGGTACAATGCTAAGTGCCTGCGTGGATCACCTGCAGAAGTGCGAGCCGGGCTGGCTCCCTTCTGTCCTGACGGCAGTCTCTCCCAGGAGGGCTGTGTGTAGTGTGGCCACCAAAGTCAGAGGGTCGTCCAAGTGTAAGACCCAGGGTGAGTGATTTAAGCTATGAATAGTTCCCAACTCCAAGAGCTGTTGCAAAAATGCAATCTCATAATTTATGTAAAGCATCGAGGACCAGAGTCTGGCACACAGCAAGGGCTGAATATCGGCCAGCAGCCGAGGCTGTACCAGTCTGCGTTAGGCCTGGCCCTCTGGTCACAGGCTTTTCTGTGCTCCAGCATTTGGCTGGGAAGGCCAGCCACACCCCTTCGTTAATAACAATAATTACCGAGGCTCTCCGAACGTGTTAAGTGTTTCGGTTCATGTGGTAAATTCGGCATACGGGAGAACTGATGCACAGGGAGGTTCTTGTTACTCACACGTGTCCTTCAAGGTCTCAAGGTTTGGGGCGCATGACCAGCTGCCACGGCAGTCCAGGGCACTGGGGATTAAGACGAGGTCTGGCAGAACTGCCTGAGCCAAGATTGTTCTGTGATAGGATGTGGGGCCGGCTTCTGATTTCTGGGACTTTCTTTCAGGTATTTAAGACTGCTGGTTGGTTGTTACATTAAGCCTTTCTGGAGAGACAGTACTTAGCCAATCACAAAAGTTGCCCTTAGCACTGCCCGAAACATTAAAGCAAATAATCAGTTGACTCTGATGATTTTACTTAGGCAGCACAAATTCATTTGGAAAAATACAAATTTACCCTAAACTCACAAACTATAAAAAATTGGAAAGTTTTAGAGAGTGCTAAACAAAGAGAAATATTTCTCAAAGAAGTTTCACTCAACTTGTAAGAATCCAGGGAAGGGTGCTGTGTTCCTGGCACATGTCAGGCTGGAAAAAGCCTCTCCCTCCCTTCAAGAGCGCTGGGTCCAGCTCTCAGGGGCCTCCGTTACCCCAGCGCCCAGACGACATGCCAGAGGGCAAGGCCTTAGGGAGGTGGGCAGAGCACCGCTGCGTGGAGACAGTGCAGGCGCTTGGGCTGAGTGGGCTGTGACCTGAGGCATTCCTGAGGCCCACCCTGCTGGCCACAGGTACCCGGAGGAGGCTGAGTGGAGTCTGTTCCGGGTGCCCTCTGCTCACTCCTCCTTATTCTGAACCCAGCAGGTGTGGAGTCGCCACAGCCTGTCCGCCTTGCCCCCTGCCCTGCTCTCCACACACGCACTGCCTCAGGCTTGGGGCCTTCCGTCCGTCACTCTCCAACCAGCTGCCTGGGAGAACTTTCCCACTGTGTCCCTGCCTGCATACCACCCACTGTGGCTTCTACCATCTACTTAGACCAGTGGTTCTTAACCAGGGGGGTGATTTTGCCCTGCAGGAGACATTTGGCCATGTCGAGAGAAGTTTTTTGTTGTTACAACAGGAGAGGGAAGGTGGGGTGGGGTAGCGTGGTGTGCTCGTGGCTCCCAGGGAGCAGAGGCCAGGGATGCTGCTAAACAGCCTTCATGCACAGGGCGGCCCCCACTGCAGGGAACAACCCAGCCCCAATGTCAGCAGTGCTGACACTGAGGAAGCCTGACCTGACAAAGGCCAGATGCCAAGCGTGGGCTTCAGGGCCTCAGGCAAGGGACTGAAGGCGAGTAGCAAGAAAGATCTCCAGGGGCTCAACTGTGGTTGACGACATGTTAAGACTTTGGGAAAAAAAAGTTCCACTGCTTTAAAAAACTGTTCCCAAACCATCATTTTAAACACACCAAACTAAATGAATTAGTAACATATAATGCATTTAGAACAACATCCCACACATTAGAAGAAGCTAGTATGCCATACTCCTCCTAGCCTCTGTGCATTAGCATACTCTGTTCCCAGTGCCTGAATGCAATTCCCTTTCTCTACCTGGGAAAACCCCCACACCTTCAAGCCAGCTCAAGACTCACTGTATCTGTGGGAACTCCCAGCCCACTCTGGAAAGGAGTGGTCACCCCATCCTCCCTCTCCCCATGGCAGGTAGGGCCCCTGTCATGTTTAACATTCTGTAGTCATCTCTGCCATACTTGTGCCCCATGGGGAGGGGCAGAAACCAGTTCCCTGGGTTCAGGGCTGATGCTAGTCACAGGAGAGGGCCACAGCTGGAGCCAAGGAGGGAGGGAGACAGAGAGACAGACAGAGACAGACGAAGACAGAGGACTCCACAGGCGTTGGGAAGCAGCAGCTCCTCCCTGCACAGGCCCTGGCTTAGCCTGCACTGGGCCGTGGGAAAGGGGCAGGACACTCCTGCATTGGGCCCCATAGAGCCAGTTCTGCTTCACCGCTGCCAGACCGGGGCCTTATCCCTGACTTCCAAAGGGACTTCCTGGTGCCCTTCCTCCATGCAGGGCTGTCTCTATCTCTTCCTTGGTCCTGCTGACAAGCACCTTCACCAGCCATCACAACTCTATCACCCACGGTGGGCAAGCTGACGCCACATGTATCCCAGGTGATGTGCTAAGAAGGACATGAGAGCACCTCTGTGGAGTTCCTTCCAAAAACGCATCACCTGAACCTCGTCATGAAGAAATACCAGTCTGACCCAAAGAGCACATGTGGGAAACAAGCTGGACTCTTCGAAAACCCCTAGGAGGTGCGACAGCCTAATGCAGGGTTTGAGCCTCCCAAGAATCCTCAGCAAGGGAGACGTTGTAAAAGGCATTATCAGGACAACTGGGAAAATCTGAAAGTGGGCTGTGTCTTAGATGGACTTTGAATTTCTCGAGAGAGAATCGTATTGTGGTTGTACAGGATGACTTTGTTCCCAGGGGTATGCACTGAAGCATGCTGGTGTCACTGGTGTTCCACGGCTAACATTCCAATGGTTCAGCACCCACACAGAAAACAAAGGTGACAACATGTTAACAAGTATGAAATCCAAGGGAATATGCATCTTCAATAAACTATTCTTCCAACTTCTCCGTACGGTTGAAAGTATTCGAATGGTTGGGCAGGGAAACCCTCAAAATATCCATCTTTATGAAGACACCAAGGCCCCAAAAGGTTAATATTCTAGCCAGAATTCCAGCTCAGGTCTGGCCAACTCCAAAGCTCTTGCTCTTTGAAGGTCCCCTGCTTCCACCTCCTAGAGGGGCAGGAAATGCCAAGCATGCACCAGCTGCAGCCTTGCCAGTATCTTTCAGTAAAAGTCAATCTGCGCCTGGCAGGGGCCACTCTTGAGGCGGCCGGCTAAGAACTCTGATGAAGCCCCAAGGACAGGTTACTGAGGTTGCCCAAGAATCCGCGCTTGAGTCTACAGTTACGACTGGGTGGGGAGAGCACATTTTAAAGGAAAAGAAAATCAGTTTCACTTCAAACCCCAGAGGGAACATGCAACTAATGGCCTATTGTGCGAGGGCCTATTTATGGGAACTCGACAATACCCACAACCTCAGACTTCTCGCGGCCCCTCCCTTTGGCACCAATACGAGTTTTCACTTTTTCTCTTTGCTGGGTTTCCAGAAGCCTCTGCATGGAACGGTGGCCATGAGAAATGCCCACTTCTGTCTGGGGACTGCAGGGTCTGCTGGGAGGGTCATATAGCTCCTCCAAGCCTCAGTGGACGCTTCAGGGAAATGAGATGGGGGCTGCAGGACGATGGGGAGGCAGCGCTTCAAGGACCCGGCCCCAACAGAGACTAGATATGATGGCCGCATTGCAGAACCGGGAGACTTCACGTAAAAACCCAGATCCACAGCCTCTCTTGAAAAATGGAAAGATCTGATCACACTGTGGCGGTGCTGTAGTCCAGCAACATTGGTGTGGAGCTGAGTGGTGTCTGTCCGCTGGGACGTGGCAGCATCAGCCTCACAGGCCGCACCTGGAAGGGCTTGCGCTTCCAGGCCTGGGTGCCAGCACACGGCAGGCACATCAGGGCATCTCTGTACACTGGCCTAAGCCTCACAGCACCTCAAGATTGGATCATTACAGCTGCATTCATCAAATACAAACAGAGGCTCTGAAGGCAGTGAGCTGCCCCAAACGCCCTCCGCTGAGCTACTGTATCCGGGGTTCACGATCTACAACATGGACTGCTGGTTCTTAACTGTTCTTTCTTAAAAACAAAAGGCAGAAAACTTCATCAATTCTTGTTTATACAGGAGGCAGTTCTGGCACCATCTGCCACAACCCGCTACAGCTGGAGATGGGAGCAGGGCCCAGGCTGGGTGGCAGCACCATCCCGGCCCAGCCCAAGGGCAGCAGGGCCATACATGGACATTGTAAATTGCATGGAACTTGCGCCATGGCAAGTCCTGGAGGCCCAGCTCTCCCAGCTGATGGCGGGACGAGGGACCATCAGGCACACAAATGCAGGCAGCTGGAGGTCCAGCTCTAACTCCTCTGTTTCCAGAGCTCGCCCGAGCTGCCAGACAGCTCCCATCAGGGCAGGCCTGTGGGAGAGCAGCCGGTGCAGGACTGCCTTGCCTTCCTGATGGGGTGAGGCGCCAGGACAAGGGAATCTTCCTGTCGCACAGGCTTTGCTGGGTGCCTGATAGAGCCAGGGATATGGCCAGGCAGGTGACAGACATGGTTCCAGCCATGGTGCTAAGCTTGTCCTGGGGCCTCGTTTCCAAGGCTTAGTCTCCCTCCCTGTACCATTCAGCACAGACATAAGCAAGCAGCTGAATCCGGCTTCTGGATTCAGGGCTGAGGACTGGTCCATGGTGCTGCAGTCTTGCAGCATCTGTGAGCTAGGCCTGTGAGGAGGTCAGGGCTCTGCCTTGCAGGGTAAGAATCCGCGCCAGGGGTCTGGGTGCATCCCTGTGCCTATGCTCCGGGCCAGGAGCAATGCCTGGGCAGCAGGGGCCAGAGAGCTATCTTTCTGCTGCAAGTAGACCTGTGCCCATCCTTCCGGGCATGGTGAGAACAGGGCTGTGACACCCTAGTGGTGTGTGTGGGGGGTTGCCAAGAGCTGTGGCTCCCGTCTGGGAAAGCAGAGTACGGGCTCCCAGCCACCTCCATGTACACCCTCCTGCCCCATCAGCAGTACTTCTTTCACTGGACTCAGGCCTCCAGCTGTGCTCCCGCCAAGCCATTCCCTCCTCCCCCAGAGAGGAACCTCGGTACCATGCTGGATCCCCACTAAGTGCCTCCCCTGCAGGCTTGACTCCATGAGCCAGGGCTGGCCCATGAAGCCCTCGGTGGCCCTGGCTTGTGGCCCTTCCTGCTGCTCCCTGGTGCAATCCTCAAAGGTGCCCGAACACTCAGACTTCTCCTTTCCTTGTGGCTGGCCTGGGGAAGTCCACTGATGGGGTCAACCTTCTGTTCCAGTGTGATACTCCTCTGGGAAGCCTTTCTGGATTCCCATGCACATGGCACAGGCCTCACCACCACTGTGTACTGCTGCAGCCTTCTGCCTCCCCGCTTTCGCTGTGGCCTTCCTTAAATCATTCTCCAGAGAGCAGCCAGAGGGATCGCTTAAAAAGGCAAATTAAATCAAGTCAGTCTTTCACTTAAGACCTGCTTCTGGTGGCTTCCCACAGACCCGAGCTCCTCCCGTGGTTCCTGGCCATGTCTCTGATGTCATCTCCCTGCATCTGCTCAGCTTGCTCATGCCCTTCGGGGGCAGTTCCCCCACGGCCCCATGGCCCTTTTCGAACCCCTCTGAGAGGCACACCTGGGGACTGCAGGGTCTGCTGGGAGGGTCATATAGCTCCTCCAAGCCTCAGTGGACGCTTCAGGGAAATGAGATGGGGGCTGCAGGACGATGGGGAGGCAGCGCATCAAGGACCCGGCCCCAACAGAGGGCCCCAACATCTCCACAGGGTCCCTGCTGCTTGCCTGCTGTCTATGCCTCTGACGCACGTCTGTGAATGCAGCCGGGGGCCTTGGAAACAGCAAGTGCGTGGGGTGGGAACAGAGTGGGGTGGGACGTGGCTCTTCGAGCCTCATCTGTGACACAGGGATGACAATACTCCTTCCTAGGGTTGGTAGGAAGATGAGCTTTCATACACTGCATCAAGGGATCTTCGGCAATGGAAATCTGTTGTTACATCCTGCCACAGGCCCTCCAACAACTCCTCCTGCATTAGGGTAGAGATGAACAGCCTCCTGGGGTTCACCAGACCTCACACGGTGGCCCCTGCCCGCCCACACCCCCATCCCCTGCCAGTTTCCTGGGCCCAGTTATCCCTGAGGATGCCGACCTTCTCTGCCTCAGAGCTCTGCTCAGGCCCCTCCTTACCTGGGACACTGCCCCGACTGCTCGAAGGGCTCCTGCTCATTCTCCAGGGCCCCGTACCAGGCACTGCCATAGAACCTTCCTAACCCCAGACTCAGTCTTGCTCTATACTCTCACGGCACCGCACCCCTTTCCTGCACAGCTTGGTGAGGGCTGCCAAATTACAAATGCTGGGGAGATGCATTCGGCTTCCCCATGCAATGGGCTGAATTGTGTCCCCCAGATTCACATGTTGAAGTACTAACCCCATGCACCTCAGGCTGTGACTGTATCTGGAGACAGGGCTTTTAAAGGGGTGATTAAGGTAAAATGCCGTCATAATGGTGTACCCTAATCCAATCTGACTGGTGTCCTTATAAGAAAAGGTAATTAGGACAGAGATATGCAGACACACGTGGCCATGTGAAGAGACAGGGAGAAGACAGCCATCTGCAAGCCAAGGAGCAGGGCCGCTAAAGAAACCAGCCCTGATCCTGGACACCTTGATCCTGGACTTGCCAGCCTCCAGAACAGAGACGGTAAGTGATCCCGGTTTAAGCCGCCTAGCCTGTGGTACTTGCTACAGCAGCCCCAGAAGTCTCCCCCCTAACCACGCTGCAAACCTCATGAGAAAGGGGTCACATGGACTTTTGCTCACTGCGGTCCTTCGAGAGACTGGCACAGGAATGACACATAAGAGGGGCTCAAACACTCATTGCTGAATAGATGAACGATCAGCTATGAACCCCAGAGTGGGTCCGTGTCTTCTTGGAGCCTGTGTACCCAGAACCCGGGACTGCTGCTGAGGCAGAGAAGGGCAAAGACCCAGACAGAGGTGGAGTGTGCTCGTGCCAGGCAACCGCACAGCCCGGCCAGTCAGCTGTGTCTGAGCTTGGACGGTGAGGTGTGCCATGGTTCAGGGTGTGCCCTGGCCACTGCTGCACTCAGCCCCAGTCCTCCTCCTGCCATGCGCCCTTAGGCAAGCTGTGTGGGCTCCGTACTGGTTTGGGTCCCTCCTTGGTGAAACGTGGGTGCTGCCAGGCCCACCTCCCTGGGCTGCTGGGAGGACGGAGTGGTCTGCCTACATGGGGGCGTGCTCCCTGGTGCAGAGCGAGGGCCCCAGAGCAGCCGCTGTCTGCACCACTGCTGTCATCCTCCTCACCGTGGGTCCTGCCTACTGCCTGCTGCCTTCCTGGATGGCTGCTGTCCCTGCTGCTGGTCCTCAGGCTGCAGACTCCCCAGGCGACCCCACTGCCTCTGGCTGCTAGCCCATCTGGCCTCAGACAACATCCCTGGATAGCTCCTAGAAGCCATGTGTCTAGTGTTTCACCAATCACGTACTCAGGCCAACGGGGACACCTGGGACCCTGTGTTCAATCAGAAGGGAAATGTATAATCTTTGCTTTTGATCAAATGCAAAGTGCCTTCCAGGGTCAATAAATGGGAGGGGTCCTGGTAGCCAAGCCAATCTCAGCTTGAAAGATGGTAACTTTCCCTGCTCTGCCGTGGGGGCAGGGCCCTCGGTGGGCACGTAGGACCCCAGGTAAGGGCAGGTGCCGGTGGGTGAAAACAACACACAACCCCAGCTACCATTCACAAAGCCCTTGTCACGGGTCAGATACTGGGGGAAGGGCTTAGTGATCGCATCCCCACTCCTTGCTTGGAAATCAGAATTATTCTTTGGTGTTAGCACTGAGGGGCTATGGCTCCAGGTGGGGATGGCGTGCCACAATCAAAAGGGACTGCCCGTCTCTGCAGGCCATACGCTGTGTTGTGCCAAGGAACTGGGCCCGCAGCACTTTCAGCCCTGGCCTGGTCCACCTACCCTCTTAGGCCAGCCTGGGCGCTGAGAGCCGGTGAGGCAGGAGACGTGGTGCTGCCCCGCTGGGTGCCCAGGCTAAGATGGGGCACCTCATGACTCTCCTTCCACAGCCAATGTTCAGGACCTCCCTCCCCTCTGCCACATTCCAGGACTCGGACAGGGCCGGGCACCTGAAGGGCCTGATAAACAGCTGACGAGGGACAGACGAATAGAGGTGCGGGGCTGCCCCCGGAGTCTTGGGACACAAAGGGGAGGCTGATTCAGCACACGGGTGCTAGGGTGGTCTGCCTGAACTGAGTCCTGGGAAAGAGCTTCTGAGAAAAGAGCCAGCTGGTAAGGCCTTTGCACCCCTCGTTCCTGGTAGTCGCTGTGCGTCTCCCTGGGGACTGAAGAGGCAGGCGGAGACTCGGGGCTCTTACTAGTTGTGTGGCTATGATCAAGAGGCCTCAGTTTCCCCATCTACAGAATGGCTTAGAGCTGGATTAAATGCAGAGGTGCCACTCTTTCAGCTCTGGCCTCCTCCTGCACAAGAGCCCTGGGCCGTGCCAGAGAGGAGCACCAAGCAGTGGTCTGGAGTCAGGCATACCTCCACAGAGGAGAGGCTCTGGTTTGGGTCTGCAGAGTGGTCCGGGCAGTAAGGGAGGAATGAGGCCCTGGGAGGTGAGGTGAGCATTCCCACAGCCATGGTAGAGGCCTAGAAAATGGAGCCCAGAGCAGGCAGCCAGGAGCCAGGGCCTGCCCTCCCTATCCATGGCTTCTCCCACTGGCCACAGGATTCTAGAGAACACACATGTGATTCCAGCTCTCTCCACACACCTCCTTCTCTTCCCTCCCAACCCCTGCTGGGACAGCAACTCCTCTGGGAAGTTTGCCCTTTCTCTCCCTCAGGTTGGCCATTCTCCCCACCCAATGCCTGGCCCTGTGCCCCTATGGACACCTGCCATGCTGACTGCAAACTGGTCTGTGCCTTCGTCTCTCCCACAGGGATGTGCTTAGGGGCAGGATGCTGCATCCCCAGCCCTGAGCCTCCCCTGGAGTTTGCAGAGCTGGACGGACCGGCACCCTCCCCCTTCCAGTTCTCTTTTAAGAACTAGAACCCCCAGGGGCGCCTGGGTGGCACAGCGGTTAAGCGCCTGCCTTCAGCTCAGGGCGTGATCCCGGCATTATGGGATCGAGCCCCACATCAGGCTCTTCAGCTATGAGCCTGCTTCTTCCTCTCCCGCTCCCCCTGTTTGTGTTCCCTCTCTCGCTGGCTGTCTCTATCTCTGTCAAATAAATAAATAAAATCTTAAAAAAAAAAAAAAAAAAGAACTAGAACCCCCAAAGCCATGTCACTAGGAGACGGCTGTGCGGAGGAGGTCTGATGATGCTGGTGCCTGCCTTCCTTGGAGGAGTTTCTGGGGAGGCCCACAGCACACCAGGCACCAGGCTCCTTGGCCGCCACAGGCCTGCGTTCACTCATTTGTTCATTCCCGTCCGGTCTATTCCACTGAATAGACTTCACTGATTCATGCGTGCAAGCAGCATTTCTTATTCTGTGGAAAGTCATCCCCTTTGGCTTGGGTTGGGACGGTACACTGAAGCCGTGAACATCTGGCGTGGTTTCAGGGGGCAGAAGCTAAAGCCAGGGTGGCCTAGGGACCTTCCTCAGAACACCAGTCGGAGGCGAGCAGGCCGTGGTTCTCTGGATGTGCAACCACTCTGCCATGGGGCCACACGGTAGCCTCCCCGTCACATCTCTCAGGCCCCCTGCTCGGGGCCCCGCCGAGCAGAATGGCTACAACAGTGCCCTTCTCCCACACAGCCTGAGGGACAGAGCTGCACGTGAGGAGCCAGGGCTCAGGGGAGTCGTGGGCGGAGTGGTCGGCAGCAGCGTAATCTGGGTCCAATCCTACTCTGACGCTTCCTGCTATGTAACGCTGGGCAAGTCTGTAGCTTATCTTCCAGGCCTCGGTGTCCTCATCTGCGGAATGGCGATACTCCAACACCATGGGTGCCAGCCTCCCTGGGGCTTCGCAGGCCCCCTCAGCCAGCTGCCACGGCTCCTGAGTGATGCCCCCGCCCGAAGAGCAGTGAGCAGAGCCCCTCCTGGGTTCCCACTGCCGGTGCAACTGCACACATTTCTTTTTTTTCTTTTCTCATCTGCCTAGAGTCCATTTAGTTGTGATTAGTAAAAGCTGAAAGAGTATTAAAGATCGCCAAAATCTGAGGATCCCGAGTGCCAGTCGGTGGGGCCCGAGACCTCTGTTTCTGGGTTTGATCAGGAGCCTGGCTGCCTCACAGCAAGGTCAGTTTCTTGACATGAACCAGGAGTATGGGTCTCGGCAGGCGGGACAGGCCCATGGAGAGGACGAGGTCCTTGCTGTGGCCGCTGCGGCTGTGGTTCTCAGTCACTGCCGTGCTGGCTTTTCCAAGGTGCGTGTCTGCTTGGAGCCCTGTGACATGGTCGGTTTCACTTGGGAGTCGCGTGGTTACCCGACTTGAGGCGGTGCTGCATGTCACACCGGTGGTACTTGGGGCCTCGGGTTTTCCAGTGACAAGGCCGTCCCCACCTGTTCTACCGGCACAGACTATGTACCATCCTCCCCCAGCTGGCAGGTCCAGGAGCACCTTGTGGGCGACGGGCCGCTCAGAAAGCCTGGCACGTCCTACTGAGGTACACATATCAACCTACTGGGTAGCTCCAGGTTTCTGAGGCGTTGTTTGGAAGACAAAATTGCATGCATATATTTACCTTCTCCCCTAGAGTCAGTATGAAGTGGTTCATGGCTGTTATGAGGGACAAGTGCCTTCCTCCCCTTGACTCTTCTCTGGCAGGAAGTCATCAAGGAGCTCATTTCCCTTGCAGAGTTGGGTGTGTGGGGCTGGTGGCAGCTGGTGCTGGGATGCTGGTGTGGAGTGGAGGGCAGGAACAGCAGGACAACACTTGCCATGGTGAGCAGTGGCAGCCCAGGCCAGGCCACCCCACACAGGGGGGTCTCCACCCACACATGGCCCCCATGGCGTCCAGCTCTCTGAAGCCCTGGCCACCCAGATAGACCATGAGCCAGGCGCTCAGCCCTGCTGCTCCCCAGGCCCACCCAGAGATGGAGGCCACTGGGCCTGGCTCCACAATGAAGCACCCAGCACTTGGGAAGCAGAGGCACTATGCCATGGGCAGGATCCTCGGGATGAGGCTCAGCTCTGCCTGCAGTCTTCCACCTACTCCTTCTCTGTAGCAATGCAACCCAGTGGGCTCCTAGCTCATCCTGCAGGGCCTCCCAGCCTCTCAGGACCTACAGGCGGAGGCTACTTTGTTGAAGGGAGCAGGTATGTAAATGTGGGGCTTCCCAACCTTGAGGCCCCCCCAGACTCTCTGGGTTAGCTCCTTGGGTGTCAGGATGGGGCTATCCCTCTAGCCCCTCTGATTTCAGAGACTATCTTCTGGGGTAAGCCGTGGGCTTAGTGTCAGGACCCCCGTCTCAGAGGCCACATCTATGGCTCCATAAAACACTGTTTCCATTTTATGGTTCACCTTTGACTTGTGAACCTGAGGAGTAAGTGTCGGTCCTGAAATTCAAGTAGGAGTTACAAGTTGTCATGGGCCAAACCCAGCCCAAAGTATGTTTTGTTTAATTTGGACAGTTATACATTTTTAACCAGAAGTTTTATATAAAAATGAAATCAGATAAAATTAGATTCCTTGGCCTACGGCACGAGACCTGAGTAGCAGGCCATCACGGTCCCCACCATTCCCTATTGCCTGCCACCTGGTCTCTTAAACATGTGCTTGGCCCCTTGCTCGACACCTGGCTTCGTCACCAGAAGTGAGAGGCCCCAGGGAGCACCCAGGCCTGGGGGTCAGGGGCAGATGCGAGGACACCCAGATGATCTTTAGTCCGCCTCGCCCACTATGTTGCCCTGTAGAGCTGGCACCAAAGCCCAGAGGCCACATTTGACCCCAGCTCCACCCACAATCTGTGGGCTGGGACAGCTTCCCTGAGCTGCTTCTGCTCCGGGAGCTTTCGATCATGCAGGGCCAAGCCCCGGGGCCTCCAGACCCTGGCACTTCCAGCTTGCAGCCAGCAATGCTCCTCCTCCACCTGGCACTGGGTGTCTCAGGTTCACTGAAGAGTCTTTCACAATTAATGCACTTCAAAAAGGTTAAAAGTAATTCTTTATGGGAGGAATCGCCAGGAAAAGACAAGCAGGAGGGGGCTGAGGAGTGGGGTGGGTGGGATGAAGGAATCTGACCAGTTATATTTAATAAAAAGCTTAAAAGCCACAAACAGGAAGCAGACCTATTAAAAAGGCAACACTGACCTAACAAAGGAATGTGAACTTGAGTTGACTGAAGCAGCGGCACTGTGTCTCCCTCCCTGTACTCCCACCCCAGCACCCAGGGCCCCCAAACAAACCTCCTCTTGTCCTCTGGCCAGTTCTGGGAACACCCCAACTCTGAGCTTGCCTTGGGCTAAAGGAAGGAGAGCTGAGGGGAATGTCAGCATGGTCCTACACACCCTCCCAAAAGGAAATAGACAGTGCTGTCCTTCCCTTGTCTGGACCAGCAGGCCCCCACAGCTAGGGGAGGGACGAGCGTTCCAGGGTGCACCTCCCAACTCCAGGCAGCTCCCCTCCTGCCCTCCCAGTGCCCTGTACCCCTCTTTCCCAGTAAGCCCCCACAGGTATAGGCCAGGGCCCTTCGAACCAAGGTCTGGACCTTGGTCTGCCTGGCTCATGCCTTGTGTGTGCTCCTTGGAACCCAGAGCAGGGCACTGTGGACCCTGGTTTGGCTGACGTAATGACCAGGAGCAGTGGAGAGGACAGGACAGGAGCCTGAAGCCCAGTATCATGGTAGAGGCTCCCATGGGTGGGCCACTTTGCCTGCCCCAAGGGAGTATCTCTAACTGCGACAGAGCTGAACTCCACCCTGACAGAGACCTCGGGGTACAAAGAATGGATCCAAGGGCCACAGGGAAGCAGGCCTCTGGTGCCTACTGCCCTTCCTCACCAGAGCGCAAATGCCACACATGACGCTGGGCTTGAGGAAGGACTTGGGAGGCAAGGCCCCTCAGCCAGGCTCTCAGGAGAGCAGAGGGCACTGACTTCACTTGGTGAGCTGCCAGGGAGCTGGCACTCCTGCTTCCGAGCTTGGCCAGGGCACTACCCTACCTGAAGATTTCACTCAAGAAGCTACCCACCAACGGCACGCTGCTGACCCGATCGGAGCCTCCCCATGGCTTTCCAACCCTCACAGAAAAAAACCCGGAGTCCTACAGAGAGACAAAGTACAGCCACATGCTGATGCGAAGTCAGGGTTTCTCTGTAACATCCTTCACCTCTGCCGCATGTTTGAGAATTGGCCTAACACAATGCTGGCGAAGAAAAGTGGCATCCCACATGCCTCCTAGTTCATGCCACACAACCAGGCCTCAAACGCACACCAAAACTCACCCTTACCCCAGGGCCTTTGCGCTTGTCCCCTCTCTCCACAGTGTGTTCCTTCCCTTGGGGACGTGGGGCTCCCTCAACTGTTACCTCAGAGAGGTCTTCTCACCCTCTCTCTGCTTTATTTTTCTGCGATGTACAGTAGATACTCACTAAATGTGTTCCCACCTGTCCCCTCCCACAACCGCGGCAGCCTGCGTGCTGGGTGGCAGGGCCTCCAGAAGATGGCTGTGGGGTAAGTGCAGGAGTGATGGAAGGGAGGGCCGAACTAAAGAGATCCAAGGGCTCTATTCCCAAGAGCAAAGGCACACCTTTGACCCCGCCGTGGACAAGTCCCAACCCAGATTGCTCAGAGGCTCAGCACCTACTGTTCATCAGACAGAAAAGTAAGTGGCAACTCATATTCTGGGAAACCATACTGGCTACTGGGGCAGTATGCCAGGCCCTGGCGGTCTCTCTCACCAACTCTTCCTCCAAAGCACCTCCCAGGCCAGGATTGGTATCGCACTTCACAGACAAGCCAGGTAATTCATTCAAGGTCACTCCTGTATGGTTAAGGGTGGAGCAGGAGCTCACACTCACACCTTGACCCTGGCTCAAAGGCTGAGTTCCTAGGACCCACTCCTGCTCTCCGGCCACAAGCCTGTGGGACCAGAGGCCATGACATTGAGAGGGCTGGGCCCGGTGCATCACCTCAGGCCGACTGAGCGTCCTGAGCCGAGGGGCACTGTCCGTGCACTGTCTCCACCACCTCTCCATGCCTGCACAGCGCCTGCCAGTGGGAGGAAGGGACTGCACTCACCAGGGATGTGGATCTTGAACTTGCCGCTCTGGCCGAAGGCGCTGTCGATGACCCCCAGCTCCCCAGTGGATAGGGACACCTTGAGGCCCACGAAGAGCTGGATGTTGGTCTCCTTTTTGAACAGGGAGCGGCCAATCACGCTGTGGTCGTCCATCACCTATCCCCACACACCCAGCCCCAGAGAGAGCATCAGTGTGTGCTGGAGGAGGCCGGGCCTGCTGCCACTACCCCCCACCCCCAACCCACCTGATGATCGGCCCATGTCGCTGACAATGGAATGCACTGGAGCCACGTGGCGACCAGCCCTCATCACCACCACCACTGACCTCCATGGAGCCTCGGCTGCTGCCAGGCCGCCTGCGAGAGCTTTCTGCGGATCGCGCTCGGCACCATGGCAGCAGTGGGAGGGAGGCACTCCTTCCTCACTTCACAGATGCAAAACTGGTGGCACAGCGGAGTTAGGCCATCCGCCCAAGGTCACAGAGCTCTCAGGGCGGAGGGAGCTCAGAATCCACGGTCGCCCTCCTGCGCCTGCCTCTGCACAGCCACTGCACCCTGCCTGTCCCCGAGCACTTGCCCGATGCGGCCAGCAGGAAAGCTTGCACCGACACCCCAGGTCGAGAGGATGACATCCATGCTTGGTCCTGCCGCAAGGCTTTCTAGAACTCGCCTCCCCCTCTGGTTTTCCCTCCCACAAGGAATGTCTGAGAATGCAATCTCTGCTGCTCCAGCCCCCTCCACACATAGGTATTTCAGCCAAAGTTTTCCTGTTCTGTCAGAGCCCCTTCCTGGCCTGGCCCACATCTACTCCACAGCCCTGCTGCCCCCTCCGCATGACGCCCTCCTGCCCCTACCCTGGCAGAAGCCCTAGCTCCCCTGGCTCCCTGCTGGCCACGGACAGGCCCTCTGCTGCTGAGACTCTACCCCTCAACTCTTTGTGGAGGCTCAGGCTGACAGAAGGGACATGCCTGTGCGTGAAAAAGCCAACCTAATACAGCCTTGATTTCAGCATGAGCTCTGTTCACCTTGAACCTGTGCCCAGAGACCAAGCATGGGGAAGACTGAAGTGTCACTCTCCCCTCTGGTGGCCTCTGGCAGCTCAGGTACTCCCCTCAGGGAAGGTGGCATGGCCTGAAGCCCCCCCCCCCCCCAGGTGGCCTCCCCTGCCCTGCCTGGTTCCTTTCCAGGGCCCGTGCCAGGAAGGGGCCAGGCCTCTGTGTAAAAGAGAGAGAAAGGGGGCGTGTGTGTGTGTGCACGCGTGTGCGCCTGCATTTTAAAGACTAGACCCTCTCCCAGATGACCTCAGAAGGGTAACACAGAGCTTCGTCCTGAGATTTGCTGCTACTCTGGAGGAGGACCCATGCTCCACCTGGCATCTGGCATGCTGGGTCCCACACGGCTGCCACAGGGAAACGGGGGAGTCTTCCTCCTGCTCTCCAGGCCCTGTGCACCAGCCTGGGTGCTTTTGGGGACCAGGGTTGAGTCTGAGCAGGCGTTAGCCCGGGCAGCAGCATGGGAGCTGGAAGTGCTGCCAGCGGTGGGACCTGCCGCCTCCACGTGCTCTCCTCCTGAGGCTGAGACTCATGGGGGACCCCCGTGGGCTGGGCTGTCCTCAACCTCAGAAACATCTCACTTCTGCCCAAGACGCCAAGATTTGGCCAAGGGCCCCAGATGGATTGTTTTGAAAGGCAGAAACTGTCCCATTTACCCTAAAACCCTTTTAGAAAAACATATCCTATTCTATTTGATTCATAGCGCCAGATAAAAGGTACTCGCATTCCTCCTCTCCCCGGTGATGGATGAATCGGATACAAATAACGATAAGAATAATCATTTCCACTTGCACAGTCCTTTATAATTCACAAATCTCATTCCCACACATGAACTCCTCCTCGTCCTTCAGGACTCGGCTCCAGCAGAGGTCCTCTGTGGGCTGGCCTGCCATGGGCTCTGCCCCATCTGTCGGTGCTGCTGGGTGCAAGGAACGGAGCTGGCTCCTCTGAACTGCAGGACACAGGGAGCGAGGGTGGGCAGATGTCACCAGCCCCAAATGCTTTCCTAGGCTTTCTAACTCCCAGGAGTCCTGTCTCCACACCTACCAGAGTGGCCTGCGCGTGCAGCTCCGTTCCCAGCCTGGCAGGAGCCCGGGAGGCAGGGCTGCCTCTCACATTTGGCAGCCTAGCCCAGTACAGCAGGGGCCCAGGATGTTTAGCTGAACTGACCCGATGGCTCTGGACTGGCCATTCCATGTTCCCCATGACCAGAGGAGCTCAGTGCTACTTCCTGTCCTAAGCTTGGCCTGTGCTGCAGAGAGGCCCCCTGTCCGTAGGAGAAAGAGACTGCCTCCGGGCACCTCAGCCTACGACAGGGACATTTAGCGGGGCCCCACTGAGCCCTCGAGTACCCTTGTCTGCTAGGGGTTTTCATCCTTACTTCAGGGAGGCTGGAGGCGAAGTCTGAGGGAACTGTAGTCACCCGAGCCAGCGGCATAGTGGAAGCTCAAACCCAAATACGGTGACCTTTCGCAGAGCCTATGCTGTAGCATTCAAGAAGAGGAAGACTGCACTGACCACCACCCCTCCCCGCAAGCTGGAGAAGCAGGCGGGTCTGGTGCTGCCGGGACACCCTGGGGCGCTCTGGGCAGGATGGGTGGGTCCCAGGCCTTTGCTGGCCTGTGAGACAGAGCAGCTAAGATACAAGACCTGACCCTGGCATCACGGCTGGCTGAGAAATGACAAAGGCACAGTCCTTGCACCGGGAGGTTACAACCTACTTAGAGAGCTATCTTATAAAAGGCACCACAGGGACCCAACGGGCAATCCAGGCAGAAAAATTCACCCCAAATTCACAATGTCCTTTTTTTCTCCCTACAAATACTGATCGAGAGCCTACCATGTGCCAGGTATGTCACGGAGGACAAATCCAAGTTCCTGCCTCAAGGGGCTTATGCACATCCTTGTGAAAAATAATTACATTCTCCCTCTGCCCCATTGCCTTTGGACTGCTCACTGGCAGACAGGGTGTCCCCATCTCTAGGCAGGCCCTTGGTGCCCAGCAAATACCCCAATCAAGGCCTTCGTGCCTGTAGTCCCCCTGTACCCCAACCCTTGCTCCTCTGCACACCCTGGTCCTGTCTCTGTCTTCAGAGCACAGATCATTCCCTGATATTACGCCATAGCTTTATCTTTACTTGTTTATTCCTCCCAAGCAGGACCCAGGTCCGTGAAAGCAGAAACATGTCTCTCTTCTCCATAGCTGCAATTCCTGCATGTAAACAGCACTTACTGTATGTGCGCTCCTTGAATGCCTAAGTCAAAGTTGAACACGTACCTAACAGTGATTGTTGGTACATCTGCAATGCTCAGTCTTGCCTGTGGTCTTTCATTTTTTTAACACTTCATTGAGGCACAATGGATATGTACAAATGTGTACAGCATGTACACATTTTAGGTACTTGATAATTTGAAATACACATAGATACCCATGAAACCATTACCATCATCAAGCTAGTGAAAATAATGAAGACATCTATCATCCCCCCACCCTCTTTCCAACTCTGTGCCCACCCCAGACCCCACGCAGTCCTCCCAGGCTCAGCTTGGACAAGCTTTCCTTCAGACAGCCTCCCCACGTGGCAGGCACCTCCTGTCCCGAGGCCTGGCCACTCTGTCTCATCACAGGCAGTTGGCCTGTCTGTGTCCCTCACCAGACAGACTGGGAGTTCTTTCTCACATGGCCCTGACCCACAACAGGTCCCAGGAAATATGCACAGGATACGGAGGTCGGGAGGGAGACACTGGTGACAGAAGGTGACTCTTGGCTCCTTGGGGGCAAAAGAAAATCACTCAAGGGGACTTGTAGTTGGGTGGTACATTTCATTCGAGAGGGAGCAAACAGCCTTGCCTTGCGCCTAGTTCCCCTGCATGCCCCCGTGAGGTCATCCCTGACATTGGAGCATAGGGGCCCATCCATTGGCCTTCCAGTGGGCCTCGCGGCTGGGCTTCACTGTGACCAGGGCCATGGGGTGGCAGGCATACTACCTACGAGCAATAAGGCATTTCACAAGACTTTCTACTGCATCTTCCCCCGCCTCCCCCTTTCTTTCGGTTCTACAGTATTAACTTAAAAAGCTACATGCCACAGACACAGCGGAGGATCCATCTTCCCCCTAAGCCAAGGACTTGCAATGAGGGCAGACTAATTTTATTAACTTCAGGGGAACTTCAAAAAGCTTCAAGGCTTTCAAGGCAGACGGCAACGACCCCAAAGTTCGTTTAAGTGCTACATAAACAAAAGCCTAGGGCTGGGGAAGCGGAGGGCTCCCGGCACTTCTTGTTTATGTTTTCATCTGACCAAGTGGGCCAGCGTGCGGGCCGGCGGGCCCTGTAACCCTGTTGGTGTGTGGTGCCGGTCAGTTCACTGACCTACATTACCACAATATTTTTTTAAGCATCCGGGATAAGGTGAGAGGCGAATGGGCTTTTTCTGACCCTCTGAGGAGGGGCCCGAGGAGGCTCCCGCTCTTGCTTGCTGCTTCATGGTCTCCCTGGGGCTGGAGTGGCAGTTTAGAGAGGATTCAAGTTCAAAGGGAGTGCCTGTGTCACTCCTGTTCTCTTGCTTTATGGCTTGGCCAGAAGGCCTAAGAGCACTGATTAGGTGTAAGGTCCCCTCCTGCTAACTTCTCTGTCTTCAATTCCACTTGTAGGGTCAGGCAATGTGGATGAGAAGGCCGCCCTTCAGCACACTGCCAGGAACCAAGTGTGGTCTCGGGAATGCTGGCACCCCCAACCCCTGCCCGCTGATGGTCTGTGCTGTCATTTCCAGCAGCCTGGGTGGATCCTTCCAGGAGCTGGCAGATGGCCTAGAAGGGCACTATGGACACGAGCTGCCAGGGCAGTGAGAGAAGCTGGCAGCAAACTCCTCCTCCCTCAGACTATCCAGCCCTCTGCACCTCCTCTTCCATCCCACCCTCAGCAGCTGAGAGCCACAAATTGTCCTCAGCCGTGCTCTGGGAGGGGCACTTCCACACGGTTAGTGCATCTTCAGAAAAGCCCTATAGGGATTCAGCAAAGCTAAATGACTTGCCCAAAGTCACACATTCCAGCTTTCCCTGCACTCGCCCCCATGGCACCAGAGGTTTGGCAGCAGTGAATGAGCCCAGCCAGGGCATTCCCCACCCTCTGGGCTCTCCTGAGCCATGCCATGACTGGCTGGACCCAAACTGGCTTGCAAACCCAGCCCCATCCCTGCCAGTCCCAGCTCCTGAAAACCCCAAGCCACTGGAGGAGCCAACTGCAGAGAGGGAAGACAGATAGAGCCTGGCCGCTACACGTAGGAACCGAGGTGCAGCCCAAGCACCTATCAAAGGAAGACCTGCTAGCCCAGTGGACACGATGCACTGGGAGGGAGAGCTGGCTTTGTGGCTGTGAAGTGCTTCTGGTCTGTTCTCGGGTCACCCAGGGTGGAGGCCGCCAGGCCCAGAATGCACTGAAGGCCAGTGAGGCAAGCTGCTGACCCCCCAGGGCTTCACCAGTTTCCTCATCCACAAATGAGGCTGGAAGGAGGGTAAGGTGTCCTCTACCTATGGTTATGGGGCCAAGAGGCAAGTTACCATTCTGGTGAATCCCCATACAGGCTGGGGGATGTAGGCACACTGGAGACAAGAGAAGATGAAGAAAGAAGGCTAAGGGGGTGGGGACCAGGCCTGAGGGATGATGGAAGGAGAGGAGGTGTTTAGCCAGAAGCAGCAGCTAAGAACAGACTTGAATGCTGTTGTCCAACATAGCTCTTAAGGTTTCACACAGAAGGGCCAGTTCCAGAGGGGATGCTAAGCTCCCGCTTGTGCAGTGGGCTAAAGCCTAGGCTCTGGAGCCAGCCTACTTGGGCTCAAAGCCCTAGTCTTATGGTCCTGGAGACTCTGGCCCATGGCCTAACCCCTGTGGGCCTTAGCTCCCCATCCACAAAGTGAGTTAAGAGAGTTACGGCAGGTTCACACACAGCTGTCGTCGGCCTGGCCTCTGCTGCCCCACACTCCCTGGGCACGGTGTCTTCCTCCCTTGGGACCCACCGCGCCGTACCACACATAGCAAGGAGGGTGGGGGTGTGGGCATGCAGGGGCAGTCCTGTGTCCCCAGCCCCACTGGCTGCCACACGCAGATGGGAGCAGACATTGCTGACAGCTCACAGTGCTCTTCCACAGCCCCCTGCAGGCTGCAGAGCCCCCGGCAGAGGGCTGCACTGGGAACGGGCAGGGACAAAGCCTATGTGTGGGTCTTGGCCCAGGCACAGCTTGTCTGCACAGGCTGCCCTGATTGGAAGAGGGGTGATCTTGGAAGGCAGGAGTTGGCCTAAGTGCATTTCTGCATCCCCAGAACATGAGCCCTCCAGATATTACTGGGGGTGGGGTGCAAGGAGGGGACTCACAAATGTCCACTGCAAGAAACCTCATTACAAGCCTGGCTACAGAGAGGGACAGTAGCCCTTCCTGCTGGAGGCAGCGAGGCCAGCATCTGGGGAGCTTCTGGAAGACCAGGGCTCATCGTTTGTCCTGGGTGTTAGGGGCAGGGGGCTGGAGGAAATGCATTTTCTCGGCCCTATCCATCTCTAGAACATGCATGCATGCCCAGTGGTTGGGCTCGTCTCCAAATTATAGACTCTTCCAGCTAAAGGAGAGAGACCTGAGATCAGACACCAGCACATCCAAGGAGGAAAAACCTTCAGAGAACAGTTGGAGGCTTTTCATTTTGAAATCAATCATTGTGACGTCAAACCAAAGGCAATGCATGTGGGACTTGCTCAGTGGGCCTTGCTCCTTGGGAACAATGCTGAACCTGGGCCAGCGGAGTTACAACAATAGCTCTAAGTGGGGACTTTCACTGTTTGCATGAATACTTTGCTTCGTTTATGAGCCTTCAGTCACCGGAGGGAGAGTTCCCAAAGAGCAGTCACTGGTTGCGCATGGAAGCCCAGGCCCTCGCTTACACGCCGGGCAAGTCCCTACTGTCCCCAGCCTCTGAGTGGAACCTGGCTGTCAGTACACATAATTATGTCATTACATGTGTGTGTCTCTCTCAGGGCCCGGCTCCCATGATGAGGCTTGGGAACTGCCCAACTTCTGAACTTACTATTCTAATTCAAATTGGAGAAGTGGCACCAAGGAAAGAGGGGCAGCCAGCTGTGCAGTGGGGCCTTGAGTCACTCGCTCCACTGGCTGTGAGGAGGACTAAAGCATGAGGAAGGGCTGGGAACGTTTGAGTCTGGATTGCCTCTTCCAGCAATATGACCTTGGGCAAGGGACTTCCCTGACCCTCAGTTTCTTCCTCTGAAAAGGCCGTTTTTGGGATTAAGGGTGTTGGTGTTGGCAAGAACAACTAAGACATACTCAGAAACCGCAAGATGGAGCGTTATCTCACCGAAGAAAAGCAAGGACGCCGATACCGACTCCACACAGACTACATGCCGGCGGCTGCTCTCGGGACTCTGGTTCTCTCCCTCATACCCTCCATCCCACAGTGAGGTCCTCGCCGAGGACAGGAGCCAGGGAAGGGATCTGCGAGAGAAGAACTCAGAAGTTACCTGGATGACCAAGGTAATCCAACAAGGCTCCCGCACAAGGCGGTAGTTCTCCCAGAGCACCTGACAATCACCAGGATTGACAACGTCCCCAAGAGTCCCTGCGATGCTGCTGTTCTGGTATGACCCATCTTTATTTGGCATAAGAAACATCTCGCCCAGAGGCTGCTTTTTCTTCCCCGCCAGTACAGGGCCATGGCAGGGAGAGAGGAGCCCTGGAGTGGCCTGCAAGGTAGGCGGCTCCTCCACCAGCCATAGTGGGACCTGGGGCAGGCCACATCATTTTTCTGAGCCTCAGTGTCCTCTCCGGTGAAAACAGGGTGGACGTATCCACCTCCAAGGTTGCTGTGAGAAGAGGCAAGAGTTCTAATGTGAAAGATTGCTGTGAGTGACAGCCAACCTCATTGCAATCCCATAGTGTCAACCCACGAAAGGGAAACAGCCTTCAGTTCATCTTGTTTGGTCAAGTGAGTTGCAGAGACCCAGCGAGGAAGCCTAGGGCAGGCCAGGCTCTGGGCATCAGAGAAGACGCCCACCCAAGAAGGCATCTGCCCGCCTCTGTCCCACCTCTCAGGCCAGTGGAGCTGGCTTCCTCAGTCACAGTGGTGGGCAGGCCCCTCACTCGTCTGCAGCAAGCTGCGCCTCCCAGTTCCCCCCGCCATCCCCCCAGACTCCCTCCCTGGTTCTGTCCTCCATCACCCAGGCACCAAAGCGGGTAAAGCCACCGGTCTGAAGCTCATAAGGAAGTACCAAGGCACAAGTCACAAAGGCAGCTGTATCTTCACGGAGGAAAAAGGGGGTGAATATTTAAGTAAGCACTTGCTTCAGGCCAGACCCTGTCTTGGCCCTCAGCACATGTGACCTCATCAACTCCCCACCATAGCTCCTTCACAGAAGAAACAGGTTCTGGGGGTGGGGAGGGGGTGGTGGGGAGACAGTGACTTGTCTTTGACCAAGCTGAGCCGGTCCAGAGCCCGCTCTTTCCACCACGTCAAGCTGCCTTGACCCTCTGTCCATACGAGCGAAAAAGCAATCTTCAAAAGAAGGCTCACAGGCACTTCGGCAGCTGAGCAAGACTCTTCACCATCAGATGCTGACACCTGGAAGGGAGGAGAGGGGCCAAGGGCTGGGGCCAGAACACTACAGCAGCCATCTGATCTCCCTCAGCTTCAGGGGGCACCTCTGTTTTCTCGAGTGGCCTGGGAACTGACACAGCCTTCGGCCTGCCGGACAAGGGCCCGGGGCAGCAAGGGTTAGCAAAGTGGCCCAAGGGGCCAGGTAGATGGCAGCGCTTGCTTCCTCCAAGGGCTGGGATCTGCCAGATGGCCCCTGCTCGGGAAGGCCTACAGGGAGCTGGGCCGGCCTGCGCCCCGGCCAGCACGCTCTCCAGTGCCCTGGGCACATTTAACAAGCCATCAGCAGTGCAGCGGGGTGAGCCAAGAGCAGGGAGGCGGTGCCACTTTAGACTTCAAAGCCAGTCAGCGCTCCTGGTGGCGTCTGCGTGTTTACACTCGGTTGGGCTGACGCCGCAGGCTCCTTGGCCCAGCCCTAAGGCCTTCCCTGTCCGGCGCCAGGGTGCCAAAGCCAGGATGGTCGACATGCCTGGCCTGATCCCACCACAGGAGAGGCGCGGGTGTCAGCATCGTGCCACCACCCCAGCTGGGAACCCAGGCATCTGTGTCCTCCAGAAAGTCCAAGTAAATATCAATGAGGAGAGCCGCTGCTTAACAACGGCCTACTGTGCCAGGTGCAGCACTCAGCATTTTATATGTACCCATCTCCCTGCCTTATACCACCCCATGGAGTAGGGAGTATAACCTCTGTTTTCCCAGTAAGGACACTGAGGGGAAGAGACTCCCCCAAAGTCTCACGCCTGGGCAGGGGGCCATCTAGCATCCCCTGGGGCCTTGGCTGGAGCCTGAATTCCCTGGGCTTTCAAGGCCTCGGCCTGCAGACCCTGCCACACTCGGTCTTCTGCTCTCCTCTCCTCCAGCCCTGGTGGCAAAGAGGCATCCCCTTGGTCCTGCGTGCCTGCCTCCCTGGCCTGCCACACCCTGAAACTCGACTTCACAATTAGTGGCAGGCCAGCTGTGGTAGCTACGGTGTGAGTATTGTCTTTCCCTTGGTCGTGAGGTGGGCCCAAAGGGATATTTGAATAAGAGCTGGCAGGACCACATTTGTTTAGGAGAAAATGATATGGGTGAGCTGTGTAAGCTATGGAGGCAGGGAGGGAGGCGAGGAGGGCCCGTGGGGTGTGGCAGCAGTCAGAGGTGTGAAGTGGACCACGGCAGGGCAGGCAGTGCAGAGCACTCTGTGTCCTCGGCAGGGAGCCCTCGGAGGCCCCACCTTTTCCCAGGCAATTGTTACAAATGAGGAAATAGGGCCCCAGGGAGTAAGTGGCTTCAGTCAGGCCAGACCACTTGACTCAACTTGGGGTACCCAGGCTCAGAGTGAGACTTGGGAATGCAGGCTAGGTAAGAGGGGATAAGGCTGGGGACCTTGAGTAGACACCCACTCTGTAGGCTGCCTCGGCTGACCCTACTCAAAGGATTTCTCCAGCACAATCTGAATGAGGCTCCAGCCTCTGCCAGCCCTCATCCTGTATCGCTGGCCCTGCTGGTGGCTTTGGTAGTCAGCCCACCTACACCTTGGAGCTCCCTTCCCATCCTCCAGCTGCTGGGCACCCTGGGCTGAGGGCCCTTTTTCTAACGCCCAGGGCCAGACCTCTGGGCCTCTGCAGAAAGAGTGCCCAGCCCTGGGACCCCCACATCCCGCCAGTCTGAGCAGTCACAAGGCACAGCTCAAAGGCCACCAGCTCTTTGTACTTTTCCCCCACCAGACCACCTCCCCCACCTCAGCAGCGTCCTTGCTCCTCTCCTGCTCCCTACGGCCCCTCTGTATGCCCTCTGACTAGGCATGTGTCTGTCCTCACAGGATGGCCATGTTTCCTGTGACACTCAGCCTGGCCCACTCAGAGGGGAGCAGCTGGTGTGACTATGCACGTGGCTATGATGCAGGGACCTCTGGGGCATGGCCTCACAGCTCCACTCCAGCTGAGAAACACTCTCCACCCCTGTTCACTTTCACCAGGTCTTTGCACACCTGCAAAGAAAGATCCTTTACCTAATTGTTTTCTTTAAATACCAATACTTAAAGGGAAACTTCACATGGTACCCTACAGAGAAAACAAGAGTCGCCATAAACAGGAACCTGACGATAAAGTAAATACAATTAAAAAAATGAATTGGATCTAGTCACAGACTGTTGGCTACTGGAAGGATCTATCTTGGCTCTGTTTTCTGCCTTTTCAAAAAGCAGATTAGCACGGAACAGAGGAGTGTTAAAGTCATCTTCAAGGGAATCTAAGACTTTCTTCATGATGTAATCAATGGACCCCCCCCAAAAAAACTGAAAAAAGAGAAAAAGTTATTACTAAGGGCTTCTACATTATATAACAGTATGAGAAAAAGCCTTAGTAAATGAACAGCAACTTACTGCTTGCAAATTTCTAAGTTGCAAACACATGGAAGAATGAACAAATGCACACACACACACACACACACACATACACACACAACATCTATGTATCTATACCCATTCTTCATTTCTAATTTTAATGGTTCATGTTTTCTACTTTTAAAAATCTACTAGGATTAAGAAGTTGTGGTCCATATATACAATGGAATATTACTCAGCCATCAAAAAGAACGATTTCTCAACATTTGCTGCAACATGGACGGCACTGGAGGAGATAATGCTAAGTGAAATAAGTCAAGCAGAGAAAGACAATTATCATATGGTTTCTCTCATCTATGGAACACAAGAACTAGGAAGATCGGTAGGCGAAGAAAGGGATAAAGAAAGGAGGTAATCAGAAGGGGGAATGAAACATGAGGGACTATGGACTCTGAGACAAACTGAGGGCTTCAGAGGGGAGGGGGGTGGGGGAATGGGATAGACTGGTGATGGGTAGTAAGGAGGGCACGTATTGCATGGTGCACTGGGTGTTATACGCAACTAATGAATCATCGAACTTTACATCAAAAACCAGGGATGTGCTGTATGATGACTAACATAATATAATAAAAAAATATTATAAAAAAAAGTGTTTTAGGGTATTTTGAGATGAAGGGAAAAAAAATCTACTAAGGTTTTCTCCGTGGCCACAGGTACAACCAAAATCTAAGTCCTACAAGGACAGGGATTTTGTCTCTTATTCCTTGTTATATCTCCAGCCTTGAAAACAGCACACAGGTGTTCTACAAATATTTTTCGAATGACTATTGCTGAATGTCCAGTTTTGTAAATGTTCCATAGGAAAAAAAAGGAGAAAGTGTATTTTCTCTATTTCTATCTAGAAATTAAGTGTAGCAATTGTGTTATGCCTTGGTGTCCTTATCTGTTGTTTAGTGGGCCTGTCCAATTCCAGAATCTGCATTCTAAAGGGCCCCACTATAATTATGACTCCATGTTCTACCAAGTTCTTGAATTTCTTTTTTTTTTTTTTTTTTTTAAAGATTTTTTTATTTATTTATGTGACAGAGAAACAGCCAGTGAGAGAGGGAACACAGCAGGAGGAGTGGGAGAGGAAGAAGCAGGCCCATAGTGGAGGAGCCTGATGTGGGACTCGATCCCGGTCCGCCGGGATCACGCCCTGAGCCGAAGGCAGACGCTTTAACGACTGCGCTACCCAGGCGCCCCCAAGTTCTTGAATTTCTAATAGATTTTGCTCTTATATGTTTAGTAGGTGCAAGTTCGTAACCATGCCCTTTATTATTACATGATATCTCTCTTTATCTTGGTGAGTATTTTTTTTAAATGTTTTTTTTATTATATTATCTTGGTGAGTATTTTTGTCTTGAATTCTAACTTGTCTGAAATTAACTTGTATGAAATTACCACGCATACTTTTTGTTCATCACCTGATATTTCTCTATCCTTTTATTTCTAACCTTTGTTTACCATTGTGTTTCCTATAAATGGCATATAACTGGATTTTGTGTTTTAATCCAATCTATCGATCTCTGTATTACATAGGAGAATTTGGCCATTCACATTTAGTATAATGACTGAAACTCTCGCTCCTTTTGTTTTTGTCATTATTTATGACCAATGTTTTTGTTTACCTTATTTTTGTTCGTTTAATCAAACTCATTGCAGTTTCTCCTTTGTGTATGTGGAAGTGCTACACTTTCCAGTTCCATTCATAGTTTCTTCCCCTTTCTCTGTTTATAATCTGACACATATTTCTATATTTGTACTTGAAAACAGGATACTAAGCATCTCCCTCACCATGACAGACTCTAATTCCCTTTCCCAAGCCCTCTCCCTAGAAAGACTAGCCCTTTAGAACACCTTCACTTCCCTTCCTCTCCCTCTCAGGTGAGACCTCTGCAGCATTTCTATTAACCTGAGCTCCCTTCCCAGGACCTAATTCCAGAGGAATGCAGACAGAGTTGAGTACTTGCACTGTAGATGGTGATTAGACTTTTCCTTGCAGGATGCTCAATCTGTTTCAAGAGTCCTATTTACAAAATCGTTTAGACCAGGGGTGGACACACTATAGCCAGAGGCCCAAATTCTGCCCAGTATCTGTTTTTGTATGGCCTTCAAGCTGAGAATGGTTCTTCTATTTCCTAATGGACTGAAAAACATCAAAAGAAGAATATTTCATGACATATGAAAAACTTTGAGAAATTCAAATTTCAGTGTCCACCAATAAAGTTTTACTGGCACCCCACCACACCCACTTGCTTCTACCTTGTCTGCAGCTACTTTTGTGCCCCAATGTCAGAGCTGAGCAGTTGTGACAGAGACCTAGCAGGTATTCTGGGACGGCTCCACAGCATCTCACCCAGCCATATGTTTTATTTATTCATTTTTATTACCAGTGCATAGGCACCATGTCAAAACAGGAAAAGTAGACTTCGAATGTCACACTTTTAATGCTCGGTGAGGTGTGGATTATTATTTTATCGAATTACATGGCAAAGCTCTGTGTTATTGGCTGTGTTAATAAAATACAGCATACACTGACATCATAATATTCCCAGCTCACAGAAAAAAAAAATGAGATGATTTCAAGCAGTACATCACATCATAGCAGAATTTCTTCACAAAACAAAACAGAAAGACAGAGAGAGAGAGAGAGTGTGAGAGAGAGAAGAATAGGCTATAATCAAAGTAAGTTTCCAAGTGGTTCATTTGTTACTCAAGCAGGGAAAGCCATTTACTGGTGGTAAGTTAATTAAATCGTGTTTGATTGCAGCAGCTAAAAAAAGTATCCAGAGAAAACAAGCTTGTTAAAGATGATTAGATTTGGGGCAAGGCCAATTGTTTGGATGTGGCCCATAGGCCACAGACACTGTAGGTGACACCAATGAGCGAAGCCACATCTGCAGGGAGGTCTGACCCATTCTCCAGTGAGCAAGTGAAGCAGAGCACAGAAGTAAGAGAAAACCCGGGGAGGGCTAACAGCTGGCCTCTTTATGTGCCATGCACTGTCCTCAACATTATTTATTTCACTGTTACGTTCTTTCTAGAACTTACTACTACCTGAAAGCACCTAAGATACTGTTCCTTGTCAGTCTCCCCCGTGAGAACAAGAACTCTGTCTGCCTTGCTGTATCCCCACTGCTTGGCACACACAAGAGCTAAGTAAACATCTGGATATATGAATGAATAATGTCTTTTAGGCAATGGGCTCAGAAGGACTATATGCCTTAAGTCTGTCCAGATGGAAAGCGTCCATTCAACACATATCCATATAGGGCTGGGCCTTCCTTGTTTATAAATGGAAGGATGTCTTAGAGGCCCAAGCTGAGCTCCCACCCCATGGTGCAGCGCTGTGAAATTCCCTGCCCACGTTTCCACACTAGGAGGTGGTCAGGCTGGGACTGAAGCCAGGCCTGCAAGTTCGACCAGTCTGCACATGGCAAAGACTGTGGCCAACCAAGTGATCTGAAAATCTCTGGGTACTGTGGGTCCTACTCAAAGCAAACGGGGCTGCCCGTTGGAGCAAGCCCGGCCTTCTACTTGTGAGCTGTACTAGGAAATCTCCTCCTGCGTCCCCTGAGCTAGACTCAACTCTCACATATGAAGCCATTTTACCTGTGAGGTGGAGACTGTTTGCTCCTCAAACGAATGAGGCTATTGAAATAAAATGGCTGCCCAAGGCATACAGTTGTTACATGGCACAACTAAGGGTTTGAGTCCAGTCTGTGTGATCCCCAAGTTCAACCCTTACCAACCTGACCAGGAAGAAAAGTCTCCTGCCAAGGAGACCCCAGCTTCTTGAGAACATCAGCCTCTCAACTCACTGGGCAAGAATCTACCAGACGTGCTGGAAAGACAAAGGCTCACAGGCCAGTCAGTGCTGGGTTCAAATCCTGACTTGACCATCCTGTGACCTTGGGCAGGTCGCTTCACATTTCTTGAGCTGGTTTCCAGTGTGGCTGCCTTTGCAGAGGGGCCCTGATGGCCTGAGTTCAGAGTAGGAAGAACACTAGCTTTCTTTTTTAGTAACTTTTTGTGTTGTTTGAATTATAGTTTTACCATGTGCATATATTACTTTCCCCAAATATTTACATATAATTTTAGGAGGAAGAAAGTGATCTTTTTAATAATTTCAAAAAAAAGTACATAGGAAAAGTAATAACCTCCTCCTTGAATTTTTATAAGATTCAAAATAATGTATGCAGCCAGTAATGGCACATAGTAGGTGCTGAGTAAATAGAGGAGGGACGGGGTGGAGGGAGGCAGGAGGCAGGTGCATTCCTGCCCCTGGACCCAGAAGGGAACCTGTGGCACAGGACAGGAGTCCATTCAGCTAGAGCCTTACGGGGCTGGTAGGGGGCTGAGGTGCCTGCCCTTTCCTTCCTTGCAGGATCTCAGTCTCAGGACCCCTCCACACACATCCACAGCCAGGCCTGAAGCAGTCCCTGGTTGGAGGGAGCCTTTCTGTTCAGGGTGTCTACATGGGATTGGTTGACTGAAAGTCTGGGGCTCTTGTGCCCCCACTTCTGGCCTCCCTGGACTGAGGAGGAAAGGGCCGGTGGCCCCAGGGATGCCCCAGATTGGTGGCAGAACCAGGGTCAGCACGTCTCCAGGGCCCTCCCCACTGCCTTAGGAGGCAAGAGGCATTCGATAGTATGTTTACTTGCTCCTCACAAACCCACACTCCTCATTCTCGAAGGAAGTAACTGCCGCTCCACCACCAACAGGTCTGTGTGGGGCAATTAGACCTGTGAACTCACCAAGTGGGACATTACTCCATGACAGATATTTCACCAGAGAGTAATTATACTTCATAATACTGCTAATACATCAAGCGAGACAAACAAGCGACGTGCACTTTATCACTTTCGTCTTCAATCAGCATCTCAGGGCTGGCCCCTGGCTGATGGAGCCTTTGAGTGGCCTCCATGGCCGGCCCTTGACCCCTCCTGGCAGCCCTGGGAGTTTAGGCTGCTGCTTTGCAGACGAGGAAACCAACATTCACAGAGGGATAGACAGCAAACACCAGAGGGGGGCAGACATGGCTCCAGCTCCAGGACTCCAGCAGTAGCGCAGGGTGACCAAACCTGGCCAGCTGAATGGGCAAGGCTGGCCTGGAAGCGGGAGGCCTGAGATTACAGAGCTGAGGATCCTGAGTTTCGGACAGACTGTGCGCAGGTAAGTAAGAAACTTCTACTGATTCCCCCATCAGAGGGCAGGTCTAGATACAGGCAGGAGAGGAAGGGACCCGGGCCTGAGCACCAGGAAGAATCCTGAGACAAGGAGGAGGGGAGTGGGAGTTTCTGCAGTGACAGAGTTCCAGAGGAAAAACATGGGGATCTGAGAGAGGGGAAGGAGACAGGGTAGGGGGTGGCATTGGAAATCCCAATCCCGGCTGGCACCCAAGGCCCTGACACTTTCTCCCGAGTGCCTGCTCGGTAAGGGTCAGACCCCATGCTGGAGCCTATGCTGACTTGGGCAGGGCGCTGCACTGGGAGGGGTAACCCTCATCCTGCTGTCTAAGGAACAGAACTGCAGTCCTGCTGAGGGCCTCAGGGCAGTTTCCCTACTGGAAACTAAGCCTCCCAACACTGGAGTCTCAGCACAGCCATGCTCACCTGGCTCAGAGACGAGGCCCAGGACCACCCACAGCCACCCCTGCCCTGCAGGGACCCACATCCAGAGAGTGAGTTGGACAGAGGTTTGGACATTCTCCACCCATCTCTTCAAGGCCCAGGAGGCAGGGATTCCCACTGACACCTGCAGTGATAGACAAGGGGGGGGGGCACCTGACAGAAGGTAATCCCAGGACTACAGGACCCCTTAGGCTCTAGGCTACCACATTTGCCCACTCTCATGAAAGGCCTGTGAACCAGACTGGCTCACCCATGTCTAAAGGCCTGCATCCGGTGATGATGCCAGGCACCTGAGGAAGCCAGCAGCCTAGCTCCTTGTACTGTGTCACCTTCCTGTACTTTCCCACCTCTTGCCCTCTGGCACCCCCTGCCACCACCATCCCCCACTCCCCCACCCCACAGGCCGAGGACATGCTTGGCCAGGCCTGCCCTGCACTGACCAGCCATGCTCCCTCTGTTGATATGACTGATTTGGGGGCTGCCTGATGGAGGCTTAGCCCCCACTGAGGCCATGAGAGCGAGGGCCTGGTCATCAGGCTGTGAGGGGCAAGGCCTGGCCTCTTATCTGAAGCTCAAGGAGGCCACTGATATCACTGGTTTCTGGCCCAGGTGAAATGCTGCTGTCTGAAACCAGTTTGTGTGAGGGACCAGGGCTGCTCTGCCCTACACAGGCCACCTCCACCACCAAAGTGGAGGGCAGGGATGGCAGCAGGTGCAGTGGGGCTCCCCTGCCTTGGTTTAGGCCCTGGCTCTGTAACTGAGGGCTAGGAGAACTCAGGTCATTCGGCCACTCCGGGCCTTAGTTTCCTTGTTTTAGAACCTCAGAAGTTGGGATCAGCGGCCTCTGAAGTGTTCCTGGCTCTCACCGCAGACCCCGACCGTGCCCCTCCCGACCGCCGGAGCCCGCCGAGGAAGGACGACGGGCGGAGGGCTGCTTACCCGCTCTACAAGGCCGTGTTTGTGCTTGAGCTTGTACACTTTGAGCCCGGGCAGGAAGCTCTCGGCATAGTCCTTGTCCTCCAGCCCGCAGAGCAGGACGCCGTGGAAGGCCAGCCGGCATGTGTTGGCGTGAATGTCCGCATCTAGCCTGGAGCCGATCACCAGGCACAGCCGAGGGCACGTGACGGGCTTCTCGAACTCCACGAGGGCCCACTGCTGCCGAGGGCAGCGGCCTTCGGTGGGCTGGCCCGTATTCTGGTCAGCCTCACCACTGTCCGTCACCGGGGGTGCCGAATCCTTATCTAGGTACTGCTCCTGGAAGAGGTATTCTTGAGAGAAGTCGAAGGAGTCCAACACAGGCTCGTGGTCAAAGCTGTCAGGGGCAGGACTGAAGAACATCAACCGGCCCATGACTGTCTCATGGCCCACTGTGATGTGGAACTTGGCTTTGGTCTGCAGGGGCCCCCGGAAATATGGGATCTTCTCCACAGAGATGATGGCCGCGTGGACAGTGTGCAGGGACTCAGGGGCACACACCAGGCCGCGCTCCAGCAGCTTGGGGTCAAACTGGGTGACGCAGATGCCCAGTCGGTCTCCCTGCATGGCTGAGGTGACAGGCATGTGAAACATCTGCATGGACTTCACCTTCTTCACCACCTGGTGGGTAGCAAAAGAGAAAGCTCATGAAACCAAGAGCCTTGAGGCTGGGGGGAGGGGCTCCAGCTGGAGCAGTCCCTATCCCAGTACTGCCAGATTCCCCGTGGCCAGAGCAAGCTCTACCCTGCAAACACGAGGCCCACAGGGCACCCCGGTCCGGGATGCGGGTGGTGGTCACAGCAGCCAAATCCTGAGCTACCTTGGCTCCCTCCATCCTTCTAGTCGCTGCTCCACCCCAGACTCCATTCTAGCACTTTCTTGCCTTGAGCCCTCTATACAGGCTCGTCACCGCACGCAGAATGGTCCCCCAGGTCCTCAGCCTGCCAAGCTATGGTCATCTGTCCTTGAAAGCCCAGGCCAAACCCTGCTGCTCTAGAAAGTCTACCCTGACCCCCAGTGGGCAGCATCTGTCCCTCTCTTTGGTGCTACCCAGCCCCTCTGAGTCATACACAGCCTGCTCTGATGTCACTGCCTATTCTGCACCAATCTGCCCGCTAGCTGTGGGCTTCTCCAGGGCAGGTCCCACTGAGGGACTACAGTGTGCCAGGGACTGTTCTTGGGGTAGGAACAGAGTGAGAAACGGCAATAAAACTACAAATACATTAAATTAACTAAGTTCGTACTGATATAATATATAAAACTTTGTGTCTAAATATATAACTAACATGATTATATACATATATTATATATGAAGTACTATATTACATATAATATGTATACCATATGTAACATATAGAGAAGGACTAGGGTTTGGGGGGAGGTCTGGCTTTTTAGAGCAGTGGTCAGGGAAGACTTCTCTAAAAGTGATGACTCAGCTAAGACCTGATTATAAGAAGTTATGTTGTGAAGGTCCAGAAAAAGATAGTTCTGAACAGGGGAGCTGATGAATGTATAGGCCCAGGATGGAGGCTCCGTGGGTCTGAGAAATAAACAAAGAGGCGGGAGGGCTGCAGCAGGGAGGGCAGGGAGGGCAGGGAGGAGAGGGCAGGCCGGAAGTCGCAGAGGAGTTAAGGCAAAGGAGTAACCTGATCTTATCTCTGGAAACCGCCACACCCACTACTACACCAGGCAGATTTCTGCACCCACAGTTTGTAAATCAGGAACAGACATAGGAGAGGCTCTAATAAACGTTCATGAAATCAATGAACATTCTTACTAAGATCCACCGTCGGAGAGGAGATGAGATCACGCTTAGTGCAGCAAAGAAACAGGTAATGTACTTCAGAAAACCGGCCATCAAAACCTGTTAAGTGAAGACACTCTGGCCTTCAGGTTGCAAGCATCCCCATCTGCAAAGCCCGGGTGTGCGGAGCACTCGTTTTCTTCCTGGATAAAGGGAGAATGCTGAGCTGCTCCGGGCACAGGAGGCCAGAGCCTTTCCTGGAGAGCCATAATACTCAAGTGTTTGTTTAAAGATCATTAACTACCTAACCAAGAGGTCAGGGGGCAGAGAAAGTGAGAAGTGTGGTGTCAAAAGCCACAGCCAAGATCAATCAAAGAGAAACATAAAACATCTCTGAAATGGTCTACAAGGGCAATGGGAAACTAAGATTTTCAGGAATGCACCTCAGAGTAACCGGAGAATATTATCTTACACTAAGCGTCTGCCCTGCGAGGCAGGCCCCAAATCACAGCTCTTCCCCCCTGAGGCCTGTAGCCACCCAGTGAGCTGTCCTGTGGCCCCCATCCCACCCGTCTCCCTTCTCCAGGCCAGCTTTCTAAAACACATGTCGGATGATGCAATTCGTTAGCACCGACCTCTACACGGGCTCCCCTCTTCCACATCACCACTTTCAAACCTTTTGGGCATAGCTGTTGTGAGCAAGACCTTTGGTCACGTGAAATTCTATGGGCAATCAGCCCTTGGCTGCTACCCCCCTCCCCCACATCGGGTAAGCTGTTCAGGGAGGGTAGGGGCTCTTGCACCTCCTGACGCTCCCTCTGCTGTCCCAACAAGGACTTCTGCTCGCCTGGCTTCTCTGCATGGCCTTCCCTGGAGCCTCCCACCACATGGCCTGCCCCATATTCTCCCAACACTTGAAGCCACAACCAGGGGAAGCTTGAACATTTCCCTATATACATAACCATATATTCGTTTTGCCTGTGAGGACCCTCCTCCCTGGGACCTCTTCCACCTGAAACTGCTGTTCATCTCAGGGGACCTCCTGGAATGGCTTCTCTGCTCATTCCAGACCGAGCTGGTTACTCTCCTTGGGTTGCTCTGAAGCTGACTTCCTGTATTGCCATTGCTGTTTTATGGTTCTGCCAGTCTGCCTCTACGTACTTACTGAGTTAAATTACGATACAGTAAATACCCGCGGCCCCATCATCCACCCTGAGAACTAAAACATTACCAATAACTTCGCTCCCCTTCCGTGCCCCTCCCCCACCTAGTTCTCCTGCCTGCCCCCCAGCTGGAGGCAACCAATCTCTTGAATTTGGTGTGTGGCATTCCTTTCTTTTTATATACACGTGTACATGGCTGTGCGGAGGCGCACTGCGTACGTAGTACGTATGCCTAATCAGTACTTCGCTCTGAGGGTGCGTGCCCGTGCTGCCTACACCTGCAGCTCATTTGTCGCTGATGCCGTATGTCACACGGCACACCCACACCCCCATTCAGCCTCCTATCGATGTACACATGGGTCACTTCCAGTTTTTTGCTGGAAAATGATGCGATGAATTCCCTCTCACACAAGAGTCCCACCTGATGCACAGTGCAGGGAGGGCTTCTGGAAGACGTGGGCCCTGGACCAGAACAGCTGGGTCGGGGGCGAGTGAGGGCTCACGTCTGCTGGATGAATAAAGTACCAGTGTGCGCTTCCACCCACAGGCCAGAGACTCTCAGTGGATACATGTCTTCTCCAGCATCTGGCATGGCCAGATTTCTTAACTTCGGCCTATCAAACTTGCATATCTCCCCCTGTAAATCCAGGTTCCTACTGCTGCATCTTGGTGCCTAGCACAGAGGGCGGCTACAGACATCGCTTATGACAGACCCAGTTAAATACCCAGCCCGTCCGAAGAGAATGCTGCATCTGATTCTGGAAGAGAAATGCCCCTCATGGCAAAGAAAGCATGGAGCGGACATTCCAGAGCAGCCGGGGCCTGAGCGAGCTCCTGGTGTTTAGGATGCTCCCTGTGACAGAGGCACAGGGACCTCACCACCCTGACAGCCCCCACCCCCACCATCAAGCCATCTCCAGGCAGGCTTCATTAAAAGCATGTTCTTCTCAACGGGACTTGTGTTCTTAGGACTGAAATAATAAAGAATGCCTTACGAGGGCACGGTAAAGAGCAGAAAGACAAATAACTGTGCAAATCAAGATTTCAAGGGCCCAGACAGGAAATTGTGAAACAGATAAAGATGGGGACAGGGTGGCGTGGCACGACTGTGGGCTCTTGTGGGCGCACGCAGCAGCAGCAGCAGCACACAGGCTTGTCGACAAGCCCACGTTCTGTAAGACAGCCTTTAAGAATGTCAGAGCCCATCTAGGACACCAAAAATATGGGAAAATAGTTTTGCCAACTCCAGAATGGGAAAAAAAACAGGCTTTCCTTTCATTTTCTGGCCAACTTTGAAAGATTCCATCCATCCACTCAACAACTCACTCACATTTACGAATATCCAAGTTGAGTGGCAGAGGCAGTGCACGTGCATTCACTCAACACGTATTTATCAAGTGTCTCTCATGTCCCAGGCCCAGGCCCTGGAGTGATACAGGGTGAGCAGAACAGACTCTGGAGTCTAGTGCTGGGGCAGGGGTTTATAAAATCATCAACTAATAAATGCAGATTACGAAACCACGGAGAGGTGCTATGGGAGAGAATAACTGGTGGCGCAATCCTTCCTGGGTCATCAGGGAGGGCTTCCCTGAGGAGGTGGCACTAAAGCTGAGACCAGTGGGAGTAGAAGAAACCAGCCACAGGGACTTCAGGCAGAGGGAAGAGCAGAGCAGGTCTGAGGCTCTGACGTGGGAAAGAATGTGGCTTGTCTGAGGGACTGAAAGGTGGTGGGCTGGCTGGTGGGGCGCGGGCCAGGGGCAGTGGCATCAGGTTGGAGACATGGGCCTGCCACTTTTACCATGAGGACAACAGAAGCCCCAGTGGTAGTGGGGGCCTGGGGTTGAGCAGAGGAATGACACCTGCTCTCACATGCTTTGACAAGGTCACTTTGGCTACACAGTGTGGAGAAATAAGAAAGGAAAGAGGGAAAGCAGCAAGGAAGAGACTGAGAGTTCTTTGTGCAGTACAATGCTGGGGTGTGCTGACAGACCAGATGTGGGGACGATGGAGTCACTGGCCCACGAGGACAGACTCCCAGGTTCCGGCTGGAGGAACAGCCTTGCGCTTCGGGGAGGAGGGGCAGCGGAGAGATCTGTGCCTGGAAGAGGTCTGCGAGGCAGCTGGAAGCAGGTGAGCACAGGAGTCGGAGCTCCAGGAGAGGTGGAGGCTGGAGGGGGAGGTCGGGAGCTGGGAAAAGAAGACTCACACACCTAACTGCGTCTGGCCTTTCCACCTGGAGGTCTGGTAGGTGCCTCCAGCCTACCACATCTGAGGTTCATCTCCTTCCGTCTGTCTCAGAAATGGCAGCTGTACGTTTCCAGCTGCTCACGTGAAAACTGTGGGTTCCACCTTGACTCTTCTTGTTCTCTCATACACACACCCAGCCATGGGGCACTCTAGCAGGCTTCACCTTCCAAAAAGGGCCAGTGCCCGAGCCCCTCCCTCTGCAACCCACCCTAGTCCCAGGCCCACCTGGCTTTGATTACTGCCCCTTCTCCTGCAGCCTGTTCTCACAGAGCAGCTTTAACATAGATATGACTCTGCACTTTTGCCTCCAAGCCCTTTACTGGCTTCCCATCTCACTGTGTATAACTAATGTCCTTGCTAGGACCCAAAGGTCCAATAGTTGGCTGCTGTCTTTTCTCTGACTTTGCTACAATTCCCCTGCAGCCCCTAATTCATGTCACTTCAGTCACATGAGCCTTCTTATACTTCTTGCTCCTGAAACATGCCAAGTGTGCTCCTACCTCAGGGCCTTTGCACTTACCAGTGCCTTTGACTGGGATGCTCCTCCCCCAGATACCGTATTTCTCTTTTCCTTGTTTCCTTCCTGTCCACTCAAATGTTTCTTTATCAGAGACCATCCTTGACTTTGCAATAAGAGCTCCCCATCCCTATCTTCTTTTCTGTTTTATTTTTCTTCATAACACTCATCACTATGTGACATACCATATATGTTTCCTGACTGTCCCTCCCACACTGGAATGTAAGCTCCATGAGGGTGAGGGCTTTACTTTTATTTTCTTTAAGTTCTGTTTCTATCTTCAGTGCCCAGCATAGTGCCAGACATATAGGCCCTCGACACCTATTTGTGGAATGAATGAATGCAGCCATGGATGGGAACTCCCTGCCCTAGGGAGTTCCAGTCTGGGTCTGGGATGCATACATCCACAAAGGCGCATGGAGGTACACACTCATGCTATGAGAGCAGGGCTGGCCCTGCGGCTAGCTAGGAGTTAGGAAGTTCCAGACAACCCAGGGGAAGGAGTCTTCCAAGCATCTCCAAAGGACTCAGGTTTGTCTGGCAGGGGGCAGTTAGGATGGCAGCAGAGAAGGCAGGTGGCAGAGCAGGGAGGTGGCTCTGCATGGGACCACCAGGCAAGCCCATTCCCTGAGCTCGGCTCAGAGAGGGGACGGTGGCTGCTGAGTGGCTCTCCTCTTTCTGGCATCAAGCACTTCTGGGGAAAGGAGGATGGACCCACGGAGAGAGGGAGGAAGGAATACATCAAGCAAGCAAACAATTTTTAAAAAACTCAAGTTCGTGCTTGCTAAGCAGTTCGGCCCTTTCTGACAGACAAAGAGGCTTTACCATCATCTGGGTCAGTTATTCTTCATGAAAACCCTACGAGGCAGGTCAATATTTTTACATTCAATTTTATGGATGAAGAAACCGAGGTTTTTGATGTCTCCAAGGTCACAAAGCAAATAGGCTGAGACTTGGGACAATGAGTGTGGGGACTGCTACGCAGGCCTGACATCCCACGGCCCGGTCTCTGGACCAGCTTAGCAGAAACCGTGCTGGGCGGCTGGCACTGGGGGCAGAGCAGCCCTGCCCTGCCAGGCTGCTCTGGGTCTGGAGGACCAACACTGTGGATGCCCATGTGGTGAGAACCAGAAAGATGGCTCCAGGGAAGGGGCAGAGGTAAGACTCCACTGTGAGAGGACCCTGCTCAGGGGTAGAAGGAAGCTGAGGAGAGGTCAGCCTGTCCTGAGACTTGGGAGTGGTGGGGGCAGGGGCAGCTCAGTCCCTCCCTCCCCCTGCCCAGGCCTCGGGGGCTGCCCTGGCCAGGGTCAGCAACAGCCTCCTCCTGGCCAAGCACAGCGGACAGGTTCAGACCCGACTTCTACACTGCTTTGCTCGTCCTAGCCACTGTTGTGTCTGTGTTTGGGTAGCACAGTGCTTGGCACAGGACAGACAGTAAGTGTCTGCTGACAGAGTAGATGAGAGGGCAAAGGAACCCTCTGTGCGCTCCCAGGCTTGACACACTCAGATACCCCTTCTGGTCTTCTGAGAATCCGACGCATAGTTTTCCAGCATCCTGAGGACTCTGTAGGGTACTGTACTCAGAAGAACCTGGTCTCTGTTTTGGAGACTACTGAAAACCTCCAAAAGAAGGGACTCAGGGTGGAAATCACAAAGTGTTTATCTCTGCTCTTCATAGCACCTTGCATGGAATAGTGGTACCCAGCTAACACTGGACTTCATGATTTAACCCCATGACCTATACAGAAGGCACACAGAGAGCCCGGACGCTGGTCAGATACGCACGCGTGATGACATTCTACAGACCTGAGCAACCTTTTAGGTGGCTGACGATGATCTCATTTTATAGACAAGGTAACTGAGGTCTCAGAGGTTAAAGACATTTATCTACAGCATCCATATGTGCCCACCATGAAAACTCGAATTCTTTTACTATATCATGCCATAAAAACGCATCTACTCCACCATGGAAGTCCAAATGAGTTACAATCACTGCAGCGGGGAACTCACACATGGGGAGTTCTTGGCAGCATTCCTTCTGCGGGGTAAGAAATGGAGAGGCCCAACATCAGAAAGGAACAGCAGTGTTTAGGGTCCTCCCGGCATTCTACGGAATCAACAGATGCTTGAAAGAAGTGGACAATAGCCTGCGCTTAGCAGTTTTTCTGATGTGCAGAGATTTTTGTAATAATGGCCCTGGCTATAATGAGATTGGACCTCTATTATCCATTTTCCTTCCCCTAATGAGCCTGGAAGCTCCTGGCTGTGCCAAAGGCGAGGGTCGGGGCCTTGCAACTTCATCATTACTTAATAAAATGTAAATCGGAGAGGAAAAGAAACACACAAGGTTTGACACTAATAAGCTTACAGCAGGATCAGTTACTTCAATTCAAAGAGGTTCAGACCGGAGGGGGAAAAATGAAATAAGCTTTTAAAGATCAGTCTAGGTTTGGCTCCATCAGACCTAACCAATTTTGTTTAATAAGGTTTCAATTTGGCTGCTCTTATTTCTCCCTCTTCTTCGAGCTAGGCCGGGTACAGATAAGGCATCCCCCCACCCCACCCCAGCCTAATGCATTAATTGCATCTCGCACAAAAAGCCAAACTCAGGACTCTGCACAAGGAGAGGGCAGTGTGGGCCCCTGGGGGCTGCCAGCACTTCCCTAGCTGGTACACACCCCAGCTGCCCTGGCACCACCTCTGGGACTGCAAGAAGAGAACATCACATGGGTCTTGGGGACTCCATTCTCACCCATTTGTTTTTTAGAGAAATGAAAACCATACTAAAAGGTACAGGGAATCAAATGACATCAGAACCACCTGTGTTCCCACCACCTGAAACTGACCGCTAAGATCTTGTCACTCTCACTTCATGCTGACAGCGAGCTGAAGACCTCTAGTCCCATTTCCCTCCTCGACTCCCTGCAATTACTTTCATGAATTCTTTATGCATCATTCTATTTTATATACTTTCCCCATGTATCCTTGAATAGTATATATATGTTTATACGAATAGTCCCATATTATTGCTTCACTCCCACTTGCCTCCTTCCTTCTGCATTATGTTTCTGATATCTGTTCTTCCTGAGAAACAGAGACACTGATCTATCTATTTAGCATGTATTTATCTAGATTCTCTGTACAGATCTAGGCGATTCTTTTTGACCACTGTGCAGTATTTCTTTGTAGGAAAGCTCTACCTTTTAACCCTGCCCTCACTGATGGACACGAGTTGCTATTTTTGCTGCTAGAAATGATGTTGCAGTAACCATTCCTGTACACATGGACCTGTCCACGTGAGCAGCATTTTTCTAGCATGGGAATCTGCATGGAAGGCTGGCATGGGGGCCATAGTCCAGTGTGGCCAGGTCTTACTGATTGCTTTCTGAAGTGGCCGGCTTCCCTCCACACGGGCAGTGGAGACCCTCGCCAGCACTTGGTATTGCAGCCTTTTAACTGTTGCCAGGCTGATGGATTAGGCATGGAGTCCCATTGCTGTCTTCATGTGCATTTCTAGGGCCAGGCTCCTCAGAGTCTCTGCTGCTTCTAGTTCACCCAAGATAAACTGGTGAAAGCCCCGTCTACTGAGACCCTGCCAGGCCCCAGGGGCTTCATGGGCATGCTCCTGAGCCCACATGGCTCTTGGAGGTAGGGACGACGCACTGGAGGGGCAGGGAGGAGATGAGGTGGAGGAGATCTGTGTAGGCTCCTCCTCACTATCGTGGCTCTCCTCCTGGGCTCCCTGCCCTCTGAGCACCAGTGCCAGGAAACGCGGTCCTGGCAGCACTCGACACACTTCTCCTCCCCCCTGGTTGTGTCTCTGGGGAACTGTGCTGGCTGACCAGAGGTAAGATCTGTTCTACGAAAAAGTTTCACTGGGGCCTCAACAAAAGACCAACTGTCCCCTGGGGAAAGAGGGGAGGGAGCCAAGGAGAACTTCCTCTCCGAGATCCCTGCTAAGAAATAAGGAATACCCCATCTGAAAAGGAAGATCTTCAGGAGCCTGGGGGCCCACAGACCCCCAAAGATCCAATTCTAGGATCAGAGATGGAACAAGGGCTTTGCCTGTCTGCATGTCTGCCTGCTTCGGCTCTTCTCCTGGCCCCCGACGCCCAGGCCCAAGTTCACTCCCAGCAGGGCCCACCTGTGCGCCTTGGAGCACCCTGCAACGTTTCTCACGGCACTCGCAGCACCTTATTATTTCCACTACGTGCCTGTGCATTCTGTTGTTTTCTGTGCGGCTCCCGCGCCACACGGACAGCTGCCCGTGCATAAGTTGGGTTTATTTTGCTCACCCCTGGTCCCCTACAGGGTGCCTGCCACATGGAGGGCAGCCAGGGAGGAAGGGAATGGATTTGGTTTCCTACCACATGGCCCAGCAAAGGCCCCTGCTCCTCCATAGCGACCTCGCAAACAAACCCTGGTTATGAACCTCCCAGTCACTGCAACAATGGAGAACCGTAAAAGTGACAAGGGGCCTGCCAGGAAGCTTTATGCTCCTCCTCCCAGCCACCCTCCACGCGTTTGTCATCCCATAAAACTTTAAATTGAATTACACCAATGTTTGAGTCTTCTGTTTTCCATACAACTGGGGCTTTAATTGTTTTTAACGACATCCCTGGGCTTTTTGGGGGGTAAGGAATCCTTGGGAGGCAAGCCAAGGGAGCCAGCTCTGTCTTCGGGGCAGGGCCCAGAAAAGCCGTCTGCGGAGCAGCGAGCATGACCACACCTGTGTGCGTGGGCCTGCGCAGAGAATCCAGACGGGCTTGGGTCTCAAAGCGGTGGGTCCCAAGGCTCCCTTTTCCTTCAGCCCTCTGTGAGCGCTCCCCCTCTCCCTCCCCCCATGGCCCCTGCTCCTATGTGGGTATACCAAGCCCTGTGCTCTAGCTCTGAGCTTCGGGCAAGTTTCATGACCTTTCCAAGCCTCAGTTTCTTCATCAGTAAAATGGGGCTAATACATCCTAGGCCACAGGGCTTCTGTGAAAGATTTAAGAAGGTGGCATGCACCTACTATCTAGTGGAGCACTTGAAGAGTGCCAGTTCCTCAGTGAACGTGGTGGCCCCAAACCCCAACTCACAGTCCAAACCTCAGCCGCTGGCTTCTGCCTCATCCTTTAAAAGCTCCCATTGCCCCTAAGTGGCAAATCCTGAAATTTGTCTGCCCCCCACCTACAGTTTCTTCCCATCCCTGGTCCCCATTTCCCACGCAGACGCCCCCAACAGTCACCCCTTCCCCATGCTTCTGCCAGGCCACCCGCCTAGTATAGAGCCCGGGGTCATAAAATGCCCTCACTCAAGCCCGCCCAGGCTCCAGGTGTCGTGCTCACTCTGTGGCTGGCCCTCAGCCCAGCCCTCCTCTCCAGCCTGGCCTCCTTCTGTGTCTATGTCCTGGCTCACCCTGAGCCTCTGGCTCCTGCTTATTTATCCACCTTTCACAGTGGGCATTCTTCAGGGTCCACTGCCAATGTCACCCCCTGCATTCCCTCAACACACATACTAGTAGCACCTGCTACCAGGCAGGCCCTTCACTTGACATGGGGACATGGGGGAAGCCATGGCCTTTGCCCTCTATGACTCCACACTCACTCTGGGGAGCAGCTGTGTAAAGTGCTATATAGAACACAGTGTGTTGAGTGCCACGACAGGGGCTTAGGGGTCTGCCAAGAGGAGGTGACATCTGAATTGGATTTTGAAGGATAATGCCATGCAAACGAGATTAGGAGAGAGGGAATGGCATGGGGAAGGGGTTGTGAGGAAAGTGTAAGGAAGTGCCAGCAGGTCTGGGCAGAATTCTATGGGGTAGGGTTCAAAACAAGATGAAGCTGATGCTGGGGCAGGGCTCTGAGGGGGCAGGAGCCCCTTCTTTCCATCTGTGCATCTTGTCCTGATGAGGCAGGGCCTGCCAATATAGAAGGGATTCGGAAACAGCCCGTGGAACAGAGTTCCAGGAAAAGCAAGGCTGGGGTTCTCATTTCCTGATACCTCCCAGGGAGAAACCTGTGCATGTGAGTACTAGATAAGATGGTCACCACAGCACAGGTAATATGCATGGAGACTGGGCAGTGGGCCAAGAGCCCATCCATGACACATGGCACATGGCAATGTGCAATATGAAATCTCCATACTCACAAATGCAATGCACTGGTCAGGCTCTGTATGTAGTGACAGAACGAGATCGATATTGGGCAAAAACAGAAAAAGTGCAAAAACCACATAACATGATACATTTACAAAATGGCATCATGTATTTTTATGAATATATATGTATTGCATAGGGAAGGGTTTAGAAGGATACACTCAAAAGAATTAACAGGGGCTTCCTCTAGACTGGAGGCCAGGATGGGGTATGACAGAACGGGACCCTTCCCCTTAACTGAAAATGTTTCACTTTTGGGACATGCAGGCATTCACAAACTGGTTATAAAATTAAAAATTAATTCTTTAAAAATAAAAGACAGACATCCTGGTCAATTACATTTAATACAATCAGGTTCCAATCAATTCACTCAACGAAGACTGACAGTTTGCTCTGAGCTGGACTCTGTGAGGGTGCTGGGCCAGGAGGAGCAGTAAAGGCGGGTGGGCAGGGTGGGAGAGGCAGCAGGAGAATGAGACACACTTCCTGGTCTCCCTGCTGAGCACCGTAACCCCAGACTTGAGTCTTGCCTTCCCTAGCAACATCCTGAAGCCACGGCCGCAGGACGAGAAGCCAGCAGGCCCCCTAACTAAAGCCTGGCCCCCTAACTAAAGCCTGGCCCAACCTACCCTCTCCACATGGGGAGACACTGGGGACTCTGGCTGAGGCAGCTGGCACAGAATGGGAGACTCTCTCATTTCTCCTCAAACCTATGGAAACTGTCATGCCACCTGCCAGGAGGGGGAGGACAAAAGAGAAGATATAAGGCTCTGAGTTCCTACAAAATAAAAGGGAAAAGTGGCACGATGGGGGATGCCGCTGCTCCAAACAACCCCAGCTCCGTGCAGGACCTAGACCAAGAGCCAGCCAGCAGGAGGGCTGACCCCAGGCCAGGCCTGAGAGCCAGGCATTCTGAAGACACTGAACTGGTTTGTCCTCGACCTGAGTGAACCCACCTTCACGCCACCCAGGTGCCCAATGGGAAGTGCCTGTTCTTCACAAAGTGGCCTGGAGACAAAGAATGCTGCCCACAACCACAACCCTCAGGGCCACTCGAGATCACCTTGGTCCAAGCCTTTCTAGAAGGGCTAATTGTTTCTACATCTTACGTCTAAGAATCTCACCCCGAGGAAACTCTCTGAAAGGCAAAGATGGGTCACGAAAATATTCACTTCACTATTCTTTATGATAACCACAAGACGGTGACAACCCAGAAGCCCAACGGTAGACGAATGGCTAAATAAGCAGCGGATGAGATGTCACGTAAATAATCGAACAGATGAAGCAGTTTTATCAGCACGGAAATATGCTTTCTCTGTAATACTGGACAACTAATCAAGGCGTAAAAATATTTAAAATATAACCTTAACTGCAAATAGCAGTTGCCTCTGGGTGATAGGCTTCTTGGTGAGTTTGGTTTTCCAGTTTCTTCATACTTCATAGAGATTTCTAGAGTAATCCTGTATTGCTTTGATTTAGGAGGAAAGGCTTTTAAAAACCAAGGAAGACCATCCCACCAGGCTGTCATCTCTGCAGAAAGACTGTCAGGTTCCTTCCCCAACCAAACGCCCCCGGCCTGGGCTGCATCAGGCAGGCACCCTATCGGGCACTCCGCATATTCTCACCCAGCCTCACAATCACCCCACCAGGTAGGTGGTGCTGTCACCACCATTTGACAGATGAGGAAACAGAGTCAGTAACCTGCTGAAGGCCACTGGGCTGGCAAATGGGGAAATGAGGGTGCAAAGCCAACAATGTCTGGTTCTGAAGTACGAGCTCAGTGGCCCACAGCTCAGGCTACGACCGAGTGCAGGGCACAGAGGCCCGGCCCCAGAGCTGCGGCCAGGTGGGGAAGCGGTCTCAAAATGGCTCGGTGTCGGCACAGGCTACAACATACGGGTGGTAGCAGTGGCAGTGGGGCCCAGGCCCACTTGGAGGATGGAAGAAGGCCACCTCCAGACAGAGAGCAGGGCCGGTGGGGAAGGTCTAGGGCTGAGCCTTGCCTGCGATAGGGAGAACAGCGTCTGACTGGCCTTTGTCACATTTTGTCAAGGAGCCACCTTCTAATGACAAAACAAAAATCAAAGTAAGGTCTGTCCGGGGAGGAGAGGTAGTCTCATGTTTGGAAGTCTTGAAACAGTCACAGGAAGGGTACCCTGTACCAAAGATTTTTTCCTCCTTTCTATTTTCTGTATACTATTCTGTGCTTTCCAAGTTTGTCATTAGTATTAGAATGAAAAAAAAAAAAAGAATTTGAAGGCAAACATCAAATGTCTCACTTTTAAACTTAAATACATCGTTTAGAATTCATTCCACCAACAACGAAGGTTCTGCTATGTGCCAGGCTGACTAAGGCACTGGGCCTACAGCCTTGTACTGCTTATAGGCAAGCTCACGCTCAGTCAGAGCAGGATGGAATGGGTCAGGAGCTGGGTATCCAAAAATAAAGGAGCAACTTCTCCCCTCTGGGTCCTTCTTCCCTCCTCCTTGGGATCTCTCAGGGAAAGCTCTCAGCTCCACAATGGAGTATGGAGCCCACTGACCCATAGGAAACCTGCATTTTCCACTGAACCCAGAGCCTCAAGGAGAATATCCACGCCTTAGGGGGCCTCTTGCTGAGATGCCAGCATGCCAAGGTGCTCACAATTCCCCAAAGACAACATGATGTGCTTCTGCCTTTCCTAATGGCAGAGAACAAATGGAGGACACTGCCCAAAAATTATCTGCTAGAAGCACAGAATTTCTTGGAAGTCCTAAGTTTTATAAGTTAAGATTCATCGAAATTTTTGCATTCTGTGCAAACCATGTTTGTTTTAAATATAAAAATAAAGTTTGGAATTAACTGCCCTTGTGAAAACAGACTCACTGGCCGTGGCACATGGTGGCGTTTATCCCGGCACCCTAACCCTGGAGCGAACAAGATGTGAGGGAGGGATGCACTCAACTGAAGGGACGCAAGCGCTCACAGACCTAGGGAACGACTCAGGCAGCCAGCAAGAGGCTCGTGCACACCACTACCACCACTACCCATCTGCCTGCATTCACTCGCAGACTGCCAGCCCCGAAGCACGCTGAGATGCGGTGGGGAGACCACGCCCTTGGGCACCGGGTTTCAGCAGCAAGTCTCTGCTGGAGTGAGTACCTGCGTGCTGCCGAGGGAGGCGCCAGTATCCGGAGATACACACTTGCCATTCAACCCCTCATCTTCTACTGCATGGAAGGAACACCAGAGGTCCCAACACTAGCCGACCCTACTGAGGGGTGGGCTGGCATCCAACCTGGCAACCGCCCAAGCGATCTTTGAGGGGAATGCTTGTCTCCACGGCGTCTGCCCCCAGGGCTGGCCTCAGAAGGTAGTCCCATGACGAGATGTGGCTCCGGTGCAGCAGGAAGCGCTGCAGCTTTGGGGTAAGACATGCTGGCCAGTTCTGCCACTTCCCAGCTGGGGAAGAGCCTGGCCTCTTTACCCTCTGAGGCTCGGCTTCCTTGTCTGTAAGGTAAGGATGACAGCGCCTGCAAGGCTAGCGCAAGAACTAAAAACGATGAGAATGAAGCCCAAGCACAGTACCTATCACTCAGGAAAGAGCTGTTACGATTGAAAGAGTGAAATTAAAAGACCTGGCATGGGGCGTGTGGGGTGGGGGGAGCAGCAGAAAACTGCATCTGGAAGGGACACTGTCTCTGGGTTCAGATAACAAAGGTCAAAGGCCCTTATACCCAGGCCAAGCACTAGAATCGCCAAGTCACCAGCACCCGTTGTATAAACAACCCCGGCCAGAGCCAGAAACCTAATGAGCTCAGCTGAGGCACAGGGAAGGCCCCTCAGTTCTGCTGCGCCTGGCCCTTAAGACGCCATTCTGGGGAGGAGCTCCCCAAGAAGCTGGGTGGCCGGAGGAACTCAAAGGAGGCGTGGCTGCTGGCAGCAGTTTCAGTTTCCATATGCCAGAGATCGCTCCAAAGGCAAAGCTTGGGGCTGACAAATGTTTTCCTGGATATCTGGAGAGATTTATCTAACACGAACTACCCTTAAGTGTAGACGACCAACATATATATACCTTTTATGTGGAGCTGAGAGAAGCTCCTCCCCAGACGCTATTATCAATTTATACGTACTTGCCCAGAAAGTAGGTTGGGGGGATAACGATATTAAATATTATCTGACAAGTTTAGGAGCAGTTGTTAAGGTTAACGAAAATTAGTTTAAACGCGTAAGCAAGAACTTTGGGACAATGTCGGGGAAGAGGCTGCTCCAGGGTGGGTCGGAAAAGCAGCACCCTCCCAGCCTGGAGAGTCAGCAGGAGCCTGCCACAAGGTGATAGGTGTATGCGGCAAAGACAGACAGGAGGAACGGTACAGGCAGAGGTGGCGTGCAGGGCCGATATGGAATCCAAACCACTCCTGTTCTGCTAGCTCCAGACCTGAGCTCCCCACCACTCCCACTCCTCCTTAGTGCAGTGCCAGGGCTCCAAACCACCCACCTCAAGGGCCAGGGTGAGGCGACCCACAACGACCACCTCTGCTCCGTCAGAGTGAGGATTATGTTGAGACAGTCCATGTGAAACAATGAGTGTGGCATCGTAAGAAGTAGATACTGTCCAATAAGGATCAGTCACTAACACTACTACTATACTGTTTCATCCTCGGTAAGTGAAGATAAGCACCCCAACTTCCCTGGGACGACAATGAAATCAAAAGAGGATTCGAAGGAGCTGCATGAATATGGGCTGTTTGCTCAGCTCCCTCGAGGCCTGTGCACCAGGCCGTGCATACTTTTCTGTAGAAGGCCAGATAGTAAACATTTCAGGCTCTGCGTGCCCTATGATCTCTGCTGCAACCATTCAAGTCTGCCATTATGGGACAAAAGCAGCCATCAATGAAAAACTTTATTTACAAAAACAGGTGGCAGGCCGCGGTTTGCTGACCCTGCCATGTACTGAGGCCCAGGTACTGTGAGCTCTACCATGGAGCACGGAGACCCAGCCCTGTGCCTGCAGCAGCCAGATCTGTGCCACCAGGCACCAGAGGGACTGCCTGAAGCCCACGGGCAAGTGGCCGAGCAGGCCCACGAGATGGGCATGGACTCAGCCAGCATTTTCTGAGCACCTACTCTGTTCCAGGCACACGGGATAGAGTGGGACGTGGTCCCTGCAGTAGATGGGTTAGCAGCCCAGTGTGGGGAGACAGCCATATAAACAACACATGGCATGACATTCAGCTTCAGTCTCCTCATCTGCAACGCGGACACAAGAATAATACCACATCTTGTAAAGCAGAAAGAGAAAAACGGGAAGCCCCTGGTTGGGTGCTGGAGTGATTATTATTCTTACCCGTCTCCTAGGAAGCAGAAGGAGAGGGCAATCCACTTGAGATGACTTTCAGAAGCTTAAGGGCATAAGCTTTGTGCAAAGTCTGTTTGGGGTAGAACGGGTAACACACAGGCCAATGTGAGTCATGTTCTATCGCAAATAAAAATCGGCCCATGAATATACATAATCCCCAAGGTAATTCTCCCAATCTCACAACGGTAATGGAGCCACCCTCGCTCACTGAGGCATGAATATTTACCGTCCTCTGGCTTTACTGCTCTCGATCTGGGTTCAATTTTGCAAATTAAAATGAGGGCTGTGTGGATAGAGAGATTACAGGAGAGCCTCCTGAAGCCTGCTGTCCCCGGTGAGGGAGCCGGGCAGGGTAAGCTGGCTTCTGCCTGCCGGCCTGGTGCTTCTGCCTGGAGGGGCAGGAGCCACCGAAAACGGGCTGAGGGGTGGCAGGGGGGTCAGGACCAAGGAAAATACACAGAACGGGAATCGGAACGGCACTTAAAATGGAAACATGTTCCAGGTGGGAAAGGTGGGAAAATACCCCCTGCTCTTCTTTTTGATGGTTGAGGAGAGTTTCTGAGTAAGGCTCAAGAGCGGTAACTTTATAACCAGACAGACCTGGCTTCAAACCCTGTCGTGGAGTTGAACCTGGGGCATGTCATTTCACCTCTCTGGCCTCAGCATCTCTATTCCTAAAAAGGGGTTAAATACTGCCTTCCTCTCATGGCCGATGTGAGAATCAAGATGTATGTGCAAGGTGCCTGGCCCAAAGTGCTCGCTCAGTGGCAACAAACGGACAGTCCCTCACGCATCTGCCGCCTGTCAGAACATGCACCATACAGGAGGACGGCACATGGGAGACAGTCTACAATGTCATGGGCGAGGACCAGAATGGCTCGGCAGGGGTGGTGATGCCGGCCAATGAAGTGACGCTGACTTGCAAAATGGGAGCCCCTCTCACCCAGGGCAATCCCGGCACAGGATCCAACCCACAGACCAGCTGCAGTCTAGCTGGGCTAACTAAATGCCTGCAGGGAAGCCAAAGAAGACCCAACACTTCCCACGGGGTCTCGCTGGTAGAGGGGGCAAGAACAGTGTCTCGCTGGTAGAGGGGGCAAGAACAGTGTCTCGCTGGTAGAGGGGGCAAGAACAGTGTCTCGCTGGTAGAGGGGGCAAGAACAGTGTCCTGTGCCTTTTGCTGTCCTGGGTGAGAGGGCAGGGTTGGGGGGAAGGAAATCAAGTGGCAGAGCAGGGATGGGGGTGCTGTGACAGGGAACTCAGGGAAGCTGCTGGCCTCCTACAAACACGGGACACCTGCCTGCCTGCCACAAAACCTGGTTCCCTGGAAACCAAAAGCCAGAGAGAGAAAGAGTCACTTAATCTGGCTCAGCTAATCTCAGGGCTCTAAAAAACCAACTGGAACAAAATCTGTGTGAAATTCAGTCCAAAAAACCTTTGCAAACGACAGCACTACCACTTCTTGAGCACCTATTATATTTCGGGTATCAGACGAGGCCCTTCCTAAGCACGCCCTTGGCTCACAATAGTCCGTGGGGGAGGGATTCCCATGCAGCTTTTATGGCCGCGGAGCCAAGGGCTCACAGACTCTCACAGGTAGTCAAATCACCAGAAAGTGCTGGGGCCAGGCTGGGCACACCAGGCCAGACAGCCCCCTGTTTGAGGAGGAGTCTGTTGCGGGCAATACCTGACACCATGCCAGATCTAAGGACACAAGGATGAACTGGACAGAACCTCCAGCCTCTGAAGCTTCTCACCACCTGACAACCTGCTACTGTGCACCATGTGGCGAGGGCTGTCCCAGGGTGGCCAGGAAAGTGGAGGAGGAGCCATGGTTACCATTTGGCAGGGAACCTGGAGGGGAAATGCAAGAGGAAGTCACGTTTGTGCTGGGCCTTGAGGATGGAAAGGGCAGGACGCACACAGGTCAGGAGACAGTGAGAGCATATGAGGAAGAATGACTGCAGCTGAGGCTGCAGCAGGCAATGCAACGCCCCGAAGCTCACGCCAAGTTGCTGGAGCTTTCTCCTGGTGGCAGAGGTGAGATGTGAGGAAGTATAAAAGTCAGAAAGGCCTCAGAGAGCACATGTGGAAAAAGGGGTGATGGGGAAAAGACCGAGGGCAAGCGGAGCAGATGGAGGAACTGTGACCGGCAGACAGAACGCCGGCTCCAGGGGGTGGGACTTTTGTCCTGTTCGCCAATTATATCCAGAGTGCCTGCCATGCGTCTGGCACACAACAGACACCAAGTAAATGTCTGCTAAGTGAATGAAAGAACAGAATGAGAGTCTGAAGTCACACGGAGAGCACGGGCCACAAGCCTGGGCAAGGGGAGCGCACATAGCAGAGCCTGTGGGGGAGTGAGGTGCACTGCCTCCTCGGGCCTGGCAATGGTCGCTGTGGCTGGCCTCGTCCCCGACGCCAGCAGCACACGCCGTCTACAGGGCTCCCACTGTGTTAGCGAGGCCTGGGACCAAAGGGTTACTTGCCGCACTCGGAAAACCCTAACCCCCAGCCTGACTAAACGTCTTCTATTTTTCTTTCTGCTTTCTTTAAGACCCCAGATGTGTTCCTGCACATCAAAAGAGAGCAACTTATAAAGTTAAACTAAATCAAGGGCTTTTGTTCTGAGGCATCGTTGCTGAACTAATTATTCCTGTATGTTGTTTAATGAAATAGTGGTGCCATATATTAAGCCAGTTAACAGGATGAGCACATGAGTTACAAGGAAGGTCGGGGCTGGGATTATAAATTTAACTTTTTCTTAAGAAGAGATGAAACAAACCACTCAACTCCCCGCTGTCGTATGTCACGGGAGGGGAAAATGATGGCACTGAGCAGCACTGAGGGAGGGCCGTGCCCTGGTTCACGGACGCTGGCGGCACTCAGCCGGGTGGTGGATGGAGGGCCCCAGCCTTCTGGCTCCCAGCCCTGGCTCCTCGGCACCCAACCTCCAGCAGGCACAGTGCTCGCTCCTCATCCCCGCGCCCCCGAGGTCCCATGACCTCCAGGCGCACGTGACACTGTGCACACAGGTCGACCGACCAAGCCAACAGCCACACTGAAAGTCAGAAACTGCCCCAACACCACCACCCACACGGAGGGGCCGTGCAGCATTTCCCAGAGCCAGAAACACCCGGAACAGTCTGCAAGTCAATCTTGAGGGACGGCAAAATAGCACGGCACCTCCCTTTTGTGGATCACAGGGCAATGCATGAAGACAGGAGCCACATGTGAAGATGCCACCACATGTTAGGTGAAAATAGGAATGTAACAGTGCATATAAGAGAAGCCCACTTTGGCTTTTTATTCTTAAATATGTGTATGAGCCTGTGTGCATGTGTGTGTGCATATGTGTGTGCTGTATGTACATAAAAAAGGGTATGGAGCATGCTATTGACATTGGTTCTTTCTGGGGAAGAGAATTTTAGGGAACTTTCACTTTCAACGGGAGGTGACGGTGTATTAACTTTTCACGAGTATGCATTTCTATTATAATTGAATAAAGCAATAAATAAACATCATTCTTAAAAAAATAAAACCACAAACATGCAGCAATACTCCTGTGCCAGAGACTACAGTTAAGAGGGTGATCGAGAAGGGCTTTCCTTTCCCGGCAAGGCAAGAAGCATTATGATAAAGATGTACTTCATGGATTACTTGTACAAGTAAAATTAATTTAGAACAATTTAAGAAAGAAAACATTAAACATAAAAACAATGCTATGCAACCAATAAAAACAGCAACTAACCAAGAGCTTTGAAAGATATGAGACATATTTGTGAAACAGTGGTGCTAAAATGCATCAGAAATAGTGACATGATATTAAATAAAAATTAAAATATCGTGATCTCTGCTATGCAAATATAGAGCATATAATCACAGGAAAGCGAACTGAAGGAAATTCATATAAAAATGATCACTAGAATTATGGTCAATTTTTTCCTTATTCTTTTCTGCATTTCCCCCATTAGGCATGCATTGCTTTCATAATCAGAAAAAAAGAGGTCATCAACTAAGAAGAAGAAAAGATGCTGAAAAAGTATGTGTGAGCCAGGGTCCCAAGTTCCACCCGCCCTGGCTGTAGAGGTGACCCTGCAGGCACCAGGTACGTGTACGAGCTCCTAGAAATGGAGCCTCGCCCTCCATAGCACTAACACTGTGCAGGGACCTTGGGCCAAGGAGGACTTCTGCCAAACGATTAATTGGCTACAACACATGGTACCACTGGCAGACTGACACTCCTCCTCCTTCAGAGCCCACGTCCTGCCTTCTGGAAGCATGAAGCAGAGGCTGCAGCAGCCTGAGCTTGGCCCTCAGCCCCGGCTCCACCCCCTACGGCTTGCCAGCCATGTGACCCCGAGCAAGGGCCCATTTCCTGAATGTAAACCATAGGAAGGTCCCGTCTCCCCATGACTGTGGACAAATGTAACTGCCATCCTCAACTGGGAGATCCTGGCACACGGATAAAGCTAAGCACTTGTTCTTTCTGTAGATAATAAGAGTGGTGTGCATGTGCATGAAGTGTGTACACACACCTGGCCCTGGGCTAAGTGAGTGTTCTATAGGCACTAATGCATCACTCCCCACACCATGACGTAGGTACTATCATTTTCCCTGTTCGAGAGCTGAGAACAGTGACTCCCAGGGCGTATCCTATCCCAAGTCACACTGCTAGGGAGTGGCTGCCTTTTATCCAGAATCTGCAATATGCCAGGTGCTTGCTGTGGGCGTTCTCACAGCAACGCTGTGATGAAGAAGTGATGTACGGGCAGGGGGATGAGACCTACAGGCGCTATGTGACTTGTGCAAGCCCATGCAGCCAAGAAATGGTAAACCCGAGATTTCAACCATGAGCTACGAGTCCAAAGCTGATGCTCGCCTCAAGCACGCCATCTTCCCGGGGAACTATCTCTGCAGAGGGGATTAGAATTCTCACAATACGTGGCAGAGCAGTAAGACTGTCTTCTGAGTCTTCTTTTATAAAAAGATACAGCTAGATAGTGAGGAGACAAGGGCAGGAAAGAGAAAAATTTAAGAGGGCCTCTCCCGTTGGCCTGTCACGCAACCAGGAGGTGCTGCGAGATGAAGCCTCGCACGGCAGCAGCCCTGCCTGTCGTCTGCGCCAGGTCAGGACCGGAGGTGAGGCAGCGGCCTGCCGCAAGGATGGTGGCCCACCCATCTCTCAACTGTTCCTCATTAGCCGGAGCATTTTGCTTTTCAACAACCAAGGACGCCTCTGTCCTTCCTTGGAGGGTGAGGGCAGACTGTCTTCTGAACACCGGTATTTCTCCCGGTGGGTGCTCACACCAAACAAAAGCTCCCCTATCCCAGGGCAGTCTGGTGACACGAAGGCGGCAGGATCTCTCTACCCCATCCTCTGCACGTGGAAGTGGCCAGGAGACGGACACAGAAAAGAGCCTGGCCCAAGAAGGGGCTCTGGGCCTGGAGCCTGGGCACGGCTGGCGTGGAACTCAGGCACAGGGTGCGCTCCTTCGCGCTGGGGCGCCTTCATCTCAGAGGGAAAAGTACTGTGACAGCGCCTCCTTCACGGGGTTGTCTGGTGTGAAAGCAGAAGGAAAGATGCAGAAATGGCTCTGGATCTGCCATGTAGTGTGGGGGGTTCTTCCCCCTTCTGAGGGGAACGCGTTTCGTTCCTCCTCCGTCTGCCTGCCGGACTCTCCACTTTGCAGGACAGCAGCAGGCGCAGGAGCAGGCCAGGGGCTCCCAGAGGGAACCCTGACTACCGTGGACGCCGTGCAGGGAGGACACACTGCACTCCTCGTGTGCCGGACGCTGCCCACGCGCCCACTTTGGTAAATGGCAGAAAGATCAAATTTCTATAAAAAACTACTTTGTTAATGAGTGAAGGGACCATAAAATTAAAGAGAATCTCGTGGTTAATCCTTTTCTAAAACATATTACCATCCTCTCATGAGACTTTGGTCTGAGTCCAAATTTTAATTTTTAACATTTTCTTAGAGAGAGATCTCCTGTATTATACATAATCTTTGCTAACTTATTTTTCCAGTTAGTTCACATTATTGTGTAGTTTGTATCATTACCTAGACTCCTTTAAAAAAAGTAGAGAAGTTTTACTGAGTGGGTTCTTCCCCATGGAGAGTGTTGCTGCCATGGAAGGCCTCCCCCGGGCAATACCATGCCAGGACAGTCGACAAAGTGGAAGGGCACGGCCCGCAGACCCCACCCCTCCAGCCGCAGGAGCGCGCAGAGCATGCATGCCTGCTCCTGGCCGCACCTTTTCAGACTGTGAGTTGAGAATTCAGAGGGTCAAAACCAGCTGTTCTTGTTTTAAGTGAAAAGGGAACAGAACAGAAGGGAGTAGAATGCAATGCGAAAGAAACCAGGAGGCAAATGTGTTGTTTTGTAAAACTTCCATGTTCTCTACTGGACGTGTACTGCGTCAGGATTAAAATCGACCACTGCCGTGGGTGACGGGGAAGACAAGTGGGCCAACACTGCAATACCGTGTGCTTACAAAGAAACCAGCAGCGGCCCTCGCCCTCTGGCTCCGGTTCCCTGTTTGCAGATGTGGGAGTGGGGGCACCAGGGGTAGGGGCCAGGCCACTGGCACAAGTGTGCTAAGAGGCAGTCTACCAGCTCTGACCTTGTACAATTTGGGGAACTCTCAAAGAGTCAAACTACGAGTTTGAGGGGAAAGCCACAACCCCATTGGAATTAAGGTGAATGGCAGCAGCATCCCTGTTGGTGGCCTCCAGTTCAACCCTGCATCTCCAAGGTGGGGGGGGGGGGGGCGGGCTTCAGAGCCAAGAGATGGCAGGAAGCAGTTCTATATGGCCCCTTCCTTACAAGGGGAAAGAAGAGAAAACAGGAAACCCTGCAACTTTCTCCCGTCTTTAATTAAATACACAACTCTGCTGAGTCCTAATTTCCTAACCTTGCCGAAAGGCTCATCATAGACTATGCCACAGGAATGTTCTCAACAGTGCCTCAGATGGCCTAAAACCATTGTGGCCACAGGCATCCAGATGATAATGGTGACACCTGCTTTTCTTCCTGGAAAGCGTAGATACCACGCACTGCCTTTGGTTCTGTTACGACTTCATTAAGCTGCACAAGGTGTATGTGGTTGGAAAAACAACTGCTCCTTTGTGTTGCTTTTCAGTTTCCTTCTCTAAATGTGTCTATTTTAAATGGGTCAATGGATGTTAAAGCTAGGAAAAGATAGCATCTGAATAAGGTCCCAGAATGTGGCATCCAGCATCTCAGCAGGCCAAGCCAGGCTAGGCCGGGAGAACCAGAACAGGTGAGTGCAGCCCCGGAGGAGATGCCAAGTGCCACGTCCCTGGGCGCCTCCAGGGAAGCATCTCTGCTCTCCTCAAGTGGAAGAAGGGGGTCCCAGAAGCTCTGCAGCTGGCGGAGGCCGAGTGGCTCTGGCCAGAAAGAGAACTCTCAGGCGATCTGGATTTATGCCTCACTCCTCAGGCAATTTGCCTCTCCCAGTTTTTGTCTAACCTCCGCCACAGGTCATCAACTGCTTTGAATCTTCACATCTAAAATCACAATGATTTAGGGACAGAACTGATGGTCTTTTGGCAACTAAAAATCCAGATTTGAATCCTGGTTCTGCCACTTCATTAGTTGTGAGATCCTGGACAAGTTGCTTCCTTGAACAAGTTTCCCCATCTAGAAAACAGAGAAGGTGCCTCTGGCGGAGCAACTGAGGGTCTGCTCAGTGAGTATGTTTGTCATCTGCGTGGATCCAGCAAGCCTTCAGCAAATGCCAATGGCTTGCCTCCTCTCCTCACCTTTGTGTGGTGACCCCTCTCTCCTCCAGGAAGGTCTTGGCCCTTGACTTCCTGCCTTGAGGCTTTCTTTAACACCCTGACCCCATCCCTCCTCTAACTGACCCAGGGCAGCCCCCTGGGCTGTCTTTCCTGCAAGGACCCATGGCTCTGCCGCCCCCACCCCCACTCTGCCACAGTGCCCTGTGCAAATCCATGTCCGTGGACTGGTTCTTACCCTTTCTGCATATACCAGTCCAGATCACCTGCATCCAGATGGGCCCTGATCCCTGAAAAAGAAACTCACCCAAACACATTCATCTTCCCTCAAAGGTCCTAGCCTTTTTCATGAACAAAGACAGTTCCACCAAATTCTATCTGTGACCGCTCTTTGACGGTCCCGCAACTCCCGCTCCATCCCGGAATTCAGATCTCTCCAAGCCTTGTGCCAGGAACACCCGACAGTAAGCAACAGACCGCTCCATTGTCCTCCCGAGACCAGTCCACCTCAATGCCTGTGAACATTTATGGAGATTTAATGAGTGAACAAATAAATGTTCAGTTTCATACTCTTACTCATGGTCAAAGCCAGTCTATCCAAATGAGATAATGTGTGCAGGCTTCTAGTTGGCTATCCAGCACACAGTAGGCCCTTAACTAATGCTAGCTGAAACACCTCACTTTCCAGCTCAAAAGAACAGAACCACTGGCATGCGGGACAGAGGCTGGGCTTTGACAAGACTGCTCTACTGCCTCTGACACCCCCGTGCTGGGCAATGTAATGACACTGGCTTCAGTTGCTTCATCTGCAGGGAGGGGGAGGGTAAGAATACCAACTCTGAAAGATTCTTTTGAGGATTAGTATATAGAAAGCCTAGTTCAGCACATGGCACACAGTAGGAACTCAATAAAAGCTATGTCTTTTCCTGACTCACAACCCCCACACCTCCCCCACACTTACCCAATCCAGTCTGGTGCACACATTAAGGCCAGAGCGAACCGGCCCCAGAAGGGCTGAGGTCAGAGGCTTGGCCCCTTCCTGGATGGATGGCTTGGCTCTTGCAGCTTGAGTGGGCGGGAAGCTGAGCCACCGGGCACCATGCAACATAGGCAGAGCTGTGCCTGAGTCTGGCATCTGGCCCCTTCTTTGAGGCTAGCCCAGGGTCTGAATGGCAGAGACCTGGACTTGCTGCTGAGAGCTTCACTTCTCCAATTGTACTTATCGGCATGCGCAGAGCATGTCTGCAAATTGCTGTAAGTTCAAACTCCTTGGCCCATTTACTCTTAGCCACACAGCTCAAGTGGCAAGACAGACAGACTACTGGTGAGCTCAAGGTACCACTTGGACCACGGTCTGGGCCTTACCATTTAGGGACTGAGGAGAAATGCCGATCTTACAAAGTACCAGTGGGCAAGTACTTCTACTCCCTGCCACAGAGAGAGCACAACTGAAACCATCCCATCACCCACCACATGAAACAAGCTCAGGGCCCCAGTCTGTGAACAGCATCATCTCTGCTCACAGAGAATGCCCTAAGAGACCCAGCGATGGCCACGTTCCCAGGGCTGGAAGTGGTAAGCCTAGTGTCTTAGACCCAAGTGCTGATGCTCCATGGTTCAGTCTAAATACACCTCTCTGTGTCCCTATTGCAATAAGGCAGCTCAGTGAGTTCCCTCCCTGTTCATCCAGCCAACATTCACCGAATGCTGCTTGGAGCCAGGCCACAGAGGAACAAAGTGAATGTGGGCTATGCCTTAGGATACTTTGTAAAGGCCTTTCAGACACCAAGTTGGGCTTGCGGGAGCCAGGTCTTATCTCCCAGGAGGTTCTTACTCTAACCAGCCCCGTGAATACCTCCTCCTCACTGACAGCCTGAGAGATCACCTGCTACAAGAAGATCCAAAAAGAGCCCGTCTCACTCCACTCCCCTCCCATGAACCAAGCCCTTTCCTCCACGTTCAGCACAGTGGCCTTGGCCCCAGGAAACATGGACTCTGAACTGGGTGTCCTTTTTCTCCAAGTCTCTGGCTCCATCTGCTGTCTCTGAGTGTCACAAGGAGCTGAGGCTGGAAACAGTGTCCAGAGGGTGCTTGTGAGCCTCGAGGAAGGCTTGGGGAGGGCCAAGGGTAAGGGCAAGAATGTCCCTGCGTGCAGCCAGGCCCCCACACCCAGCATGAGGCTGGCCTCGTTCTCAGAGGATGGGGTGGGGTAGGAGGGTGCTGGCGAGAAGACTGTTTGCTTGACCCTTGAGCCCACTGCAGTCTGGTTTCAATTAAGTACAAAAATGAGCCTAGTTACTAGGTTACCCTACTTGCCACAACTCGTCTGAAAAGCCAGAAATCGTGTCACACAGGGTGACCTGGGGTTTCATCCACGGTGCTACAGTGGCTATATGGGCTGAGCAGAAAGAATGTGGACTTTGGAATTAGAAAGCCCTGGACTGGGGATGAATCATAGTTCAAACACCATCAGTTGTGCAACTTTGGAAACTTCACCTTTCTGGGTCTTACTCTTCTCATCTGTCTAAGGGAATAAGAAGTAGTGCCTCTAAAGGATAGCACTATGCCAATTAAGTGACGTAATAGATATCGACTAAATAGCAAGAACCTTATCTTAGTCAAATCTTTTGCAGCTTAAAAAAAACCTACCCATTTTATAGACGGGGAACTGAGGTTCAAAGGGCTGTGTAGGACTTTACAATTTCATTTTGATTTTGAAAAGGTCACTAGGTATTATAAATAAAGAATCACATCTAAACCAAAGTGACCCAGAAGGTTAAAAGTGAAAAAAGATAAAGATTACTATGCTAACAAAAAGAAAACGGGATTGCCAACTTTAAATCTAACAAGCCTACATTCGAGACAGAAAAGGTTAAATGAGTCAAAGGGGCCACTGATGATTAATGAAGGTTTAATTCACAACGAGGATATGAGTCATAAATATTCACATACCAAAAACAAGAGCAGCAAAATACATACAGCATAAATTGCAAGGAAGGAAACAAAACCCAAAAAAACAACCAATTCATTCCTGTCAGCCTCAAACAGATCCAGCAGAGACAGTAAGTAAGAATATTAAAGGATCTGAACCAAGTAAGATATTAGCTTGAACTAAGATCCATATATAGATGATATATAAGAGGTGTGTGTGTGTGTGTGTGTGTGTGTGTGTGTGTGTTCACCTCAAACTTTATACCCTGATAACAGAGTAAGTCTTTTTAAAAGCCCCTGGAACATTTACAAAATCGTATATTAAGCCACGAAGGAAAACTCAATAAACTCCAAACAGCTGACATGATACAGGCCACATTCTCCCCCAACGGTGCAATAAAAACTCTAAATGCATAGCAAAACTAATAGGAAAAAAACCAACTTGGAAATGAAGAAGATCTTGCCTTACACAACTCTCGAGTCAAAGGAGGACTTAAAACGGAAGTTGTGAACTATCTAAAAAGTTCCACAACATATAGTGGAACACAACAAACACTGTGCTTGGAGGACATTCGCAACCTTCCATGCGTAGAGAACCACACAAGATCAACACATTCAGCTGCCGATTCAGAAAGCTAGAAGAACAGTTAATCCAAGGAGAGAAATACAGAACAAAAATAAGAGCATAAATTATTCAATATAACACTGACGGATCACTGACCTCTACCTCTGAAACTAATAACACATTATGTTAATTAACTGAATTTAAATTAAGAAAATTAAAAAAGTAGACACACAAATACTAAGAACTCAAAGTTTTAAAGGCAATGGCTATCAAAAATTATAACAGACCATTGTTAACCTTATTTTCAACTGTTATTTGTTTAAAAGCATAAAAGATGCTTCTTTAAAGAAAAAACATGTTTCCTTCATAATATGGGCTTAAAAGCTCTAATGGCATTTTCCCCCAGTCTAACTCTGTGTTGTTCAGTATATTGCATATTGTCATTTTCTTGAATATTTTGTGCTTCATATTTTGAAGGTGTGTCATCCCAAAGAAAAACAAAAACAAAAAACCCCAACACTCATCCTCTGCCTCTAAAATAAATAAATCTTAAAAAAATTTTAAATCATAAAAAATTATTCAATTGAAAAAGAGAATAGTAGAACTGATAATGAAAGCAAGTTCTTAAAAAATGGTAAGAAAATACACAAAATTAGAAATAAAAAATAGCCAATGATTCTACATAAAAAATAAAATGAAGTTTACTTGCTACACTCAATGCAAATAAATTTAAAAATATAGCTTAAATAGATAATTCTCTAGGAAAGCATGTTCTCCAAAACCATCCCTAGAAGAGGTGGAGATTGAAAAGAAGAATATGGAGAAAAAACATCGAAGTTATCAAAATGCTTAATCCCAAAACGGCATCAAGTTCAGATGGTTTCAGAGACAAATTCTTAAATTGCAATTAATGATTCCAAATTTTCCAAAGAACAGGTAGCTATTTAAGCTGTTTAAAAAGAAGAAAGAAGAATTCCAAATTCTTTCTGTGAAGCTGGTGTACTGACACCAAAACTTGACACGACAAAAAACAGTCAGCTAGACATTTCAGTCATGAATATTAATGTAATCTTAACTGAAATGCTTGCACATATAATTCAGTAGTATACCAAGAGAATCCGACACTACAACTCAGGAGGCTACACCCTGGAATGCAATACTAGAACACCTGTGAATGTAAAGCAGCGTGTTTACAGGTCAAAAGACAAAAACTCTGAATCATTCCAAAAGATGCCGTAAAGGACTTGGACAAAATTCAAGAGCAATTCTTGACTTAAAAAAATAAGAATAAATGGATATTTTCCTTATTATGAGAACAGAGATACATGAGACTGAAAGCTAACATGTTGGTTAATGATATAATATTAGCCACATTTTCATTAAAATTGTAAACAGGGGCGTCTACGTGGCTCAATTGGTTAAGTGTCCAACTCCTCGTTTTGGCTCAGGTCATGATCTCAGGGTCGTGAACTCGAGCCTTGCATCAGGCTCCGCATTTAGCAGTGGGTCTGCTTGAGTTTCTCTCTCCCTCTGCCCCTCCCCCCTCTCTAAAATAAGTAAATCTTTTAAAAAAAATTATAAACAAAAGGATGTCTGCCATTTAACATGATACTGGAACCATGGAGCAATGTAATAAGACAAGAGAAGGAAACTGGTGGTCTAAATATTGAAAAGGAAAACCGAATTGTCACTGTTTGCAAAGGATGGAATTACAGAGCTAGAAAACTCAAGAGAGCCAATGGAAAAAAATAAGGGAAATACTGAAGTCTGCTTCAGTAAAGTGGTGGGTTACAGTATTAATATTAAAAAATCAACAGCCTTCCTATACAGAGACAAATTACAATTACAATAAAGAAAAGATCCCATTGATAACAGCAACCAAAAAGATGAAAGAAATGCCTAGGTAAAAACTGAAGAAATGTGCAGGATCTGTTTGAAGAAAACTCAACAACTCTAAGTAAATGCAAAGACACACAGTGCTCTCAGACAGGAAGACTCAAGATCATAAAGATGTAAACTCTCTCTGAATTAATCTATATTCAATTCAATTCCAATTATAATATCAAAAATCACTTTTTGGCAATTAAAAATGATATTAAAGTTCATCTGAAAAATAAACATGCAATAATAGCTACAAAGATACTAAGAAAAAGCAAAGGGGGAAACCAGAGTGGGGGGAGGCAAGAGTTAGCCTTACCAGCTAAAAAATACATTAATATGAAGCTATAATAATCAGAAAGAAAAGAAACAGTTTGGCACAGGTGGAAAAAGTGAACAAATCAATGGAACAACAACAACAACAGAGATGGATTTAAATAGTTGGTAACAAAAGTAACATTTTGAATTGGGGGTAAAAGAGGAATTACCAACAAATGGTGCTGGTGTTATCGGCTGACTGTTGGGGAAAAGTAAAGTGAGATACCACCCTTCTCCTTGTACCAAAATAAAGTAAAAAATTAAGTGCAAGCAAATGGATGGATGATAAAAATTTCAGAAGAAAGCATGGGTGAATTATAACCTTGGAGGCCATTCTAAGCAGGACGGAAAACAAAGAAGTCATAAAAGACTGATGAATCAGACTATGTAACTGTGTAAAACTTCTAAACGGGGGCGGGGGGAAGCCAATCAAAAGATTAACAAAACAGAAGGGGGGGATCTAGTTATTTACAACACAACTGACACGGGGCTAATTTCTTCATTTTATAGAATTTACACTAATAAATATAAAAACGACAGCCCACTACAAAAATGGGCAAGCCCAGAAACAAGTAATTTATGGACAATGGCACACAAATGGCCAATAAACACATATGAAAACAGCTCATTCATAAATGAAAGAAACAAAAATCAAGCTGCAAGGAAATGCTATCACCTTAGCAGGTCAGGTAAGAATTAAAGTGACTGATGATACTTTGGGCAGAAGTCTGGGATATGGCCAATCTCACACATTACTTTAGGAAAGGAAATTAGGCAATATTTATCAAAACTAAAATGCAGACCATAGATCATTTGACCCAGCAATCATTTTGCTAAGGATTTATCCATGGATATACTCACACAAGTCCATCAAGATATACAAAATAGGATGTTTATGCAGCATCGGTTTTAATTTTTGAAAAAGGCAATAGTCCATCAACAGGGCTAAATAGTGGTTAAATAAAATATGGTACCTCCACATAACACAATATGCAAGAAACTTTTAAGAGTGAGAAACCTGTGAATACACACGCTGATAAATATCTCTAAGATTACAATAAATAAAAAGCAAGCATTTTTTTCTGAGTGTAATTCTTAAGGGAATTTTACATATATACACACACAGCTATGTATATACTGGTTCGTGCATATAATTTTTAATGTGAAAAACTTAGAGAAATCATTAACACTGGTTATAGGAGTGGGTCTGCTGTGGTGTGGAGAGGCTTTCACCCTTCATTTGTAACTTCTGTGCTGTTCGAGATTCTAACCATATACATGATTTACCTTTGTAGAAAAATTAGGAATTATGAGGAATGTGATATTGGACCATTTCTCCTCTGTATAAAATATTTTTAGATATTTTGCTTATAAGCCAAACCTTCTTAAAATAATTATTTCAGGACTTTTATTTTTTTTTTAAATTTCATGGCTGGAAATCAGGGCACTAAATCAGTCTGCCTGTATGGTCAACCTCTCCCGCTATCAGCGTTGCCAGATGGGGGGTAATAACCCATTTCATCCCTTCTCCCTCCTTCATGAACATGACCACCGGTTTTGTTCTGCTTTGAAACCAGGCACACATTTATAGCTAAGTGAACACTAATGTTATAAGTGATAGGAAAAATAAAATATTGTTAAAATAGCATCTTTCTACCACAAAAAGAACAGAGAGTCATATCACTCTCTGTATACCCTCCGCCCCCACCCCCAGCCCCCTGCCTTTGGACCAGGATGATAAATGTCATGCCAAGAAAGTTATCATTATAACCAATCCACTAGGAAATGGAGGGAAATGATTTTAATTTTGACAACTAAATGAGCTTTGACAAATGACTTAACTAACACTCTAACCAACTTGGCCTGATAAAAATCGGGTACTTTTTCCACTTCGACGAGAAAAATTCATCTTCACTCCATTACATAAATGTTAGCAGACACCCAGGCCCCTGTCACAGCCGCTCCCACGCAGGCCCACAGGCCCACCTTCCACCGTGGGCCTTCCCCTGGGACCCTGGTGGCCTCTCCGCCCACCCTTTCCTCATGAAGGGACTGAATTTGAAGTTCCTCTGGGCAGCCGGCCCTCCTCCTGCCCTGCTCCCAACTCACCAACTTCTGCTGCTCTCTGGCCTGTGAAGCGATGTTGCCACAGCTCACAGAGAGAAGCAGGCTGCCTCAAGGGAAATGAGGAACAGGAAGAGAAAGAAAGGGGCCTAAGAGGACCCTGGACCAGTGGGGTGAACAGAAGTGGGGAGTCTGAGTTCACAGGTGTGGAATCCGACACCTGCCCCTGCTTTACATTTTGATGACTCCTGGGCATGACCTCCCCAGGGCCAGAGTGGGGTTTCCTATAACTGGCATCCGCGAAGTCTGGCCAACCCACCACCTCACATCCCAGTTGTACTGAGCCCAAGGCTCGGAGAAGCTCACAGCCGAGATGGGACGGGGTTTCACAGAGGAAGCAAGATGTGCACCAAGCCCTCACTGTCAAGTGGGAGCTCAGCAGGCAGACAGAAGGGCTGGGCCGACTGTGCATGCCTGGCACAGCTGGAAGCCAGGGCACCTGACAGAGATGGAGCTGGAGGCCCCCCCAGCTGCATACTCTTCCACCATTGTCAGAGAGTCTCCAGGGTTCCTCTGGCTGTTCAAACTCAGCCAAGTCTGTTTCAAAGCATGGCCCCTGGATGGGACACCACACACACCGCATGGTCCAGCCTGGTGGCCAGAAGCTAGGCTCCTGGGACACATCTGCTATAACCCTTAGGGGCAAACAATCACACTTCCACCTGTGCTGACTGGAAGTTGTTTCTCTATTCATGGATCTGGTTTGGGAGAACCAGGTATAGAATTTTACATTAATCCCTATTTAGCTATAACGATCAAGTGCAAAAACTTGGAATCAGCTTAAATATCTAACGAGAGAAAATAATTTATGCTGTGTGCAGTATTTCACTGCTTTAAAGAAGTTAACATAGAAAAAATGCTTCAGCATAGAACAATAAATATAGTATAGTCCTACTTGGTTTTTTAAAGATGTATTTATGAGAGATGAGAGAGAGTGTGTGTGTGTATGTGAGTGGGAGGAAGGGGCAGAGGGAGAGAGAGAATCCTAAGCAGACTCCCAGCTGAGCACAGAACCAGATGCGGGGCTTGATCTAATGACCCTAAGATCATGACCTGAGCTGAAATCAAGAGCCAGACACTTAACCAACTGAGCCACCCAGGCCATCCCAGTCTTATTTTTTTTTAAATTATGTATTTGTTTATATACGCACAGAAAATATCTGCAAGAGTGAATTTTCAACTTATCAAACTTCGGAAAAGGTATTAAAAGGGACTCTTACCTTTCGTATAGCATCAGGATTAGTCAATACAGAGTGTATACACATACAGGCACGCACATGCGTACACACGCACACAGCTTTCGGGCAGCACAGCACACAGGTTTGAATCCCTGCTCCTGCCATGTACTAGCTGAAACTCTGGGCCAGTGACCTATTTCTTCTCCCATAAAACAGGACTCCATCAGTTCCTTACGAGGCAGTGGAATGGATTAGGGTGAATTTATGTACATTGCCTCATACATAGCAGGCACCTCAGAAATGACAGCTGTTTCTGTGACTGTTAATACTACTGCTGTGGCCGGCAGAGTAATGGCCCTCTGGTGTCTAGGTCCTAATCCCTGGAACCTGTGGTATGTTACAGTACATGACAAGGGGGAATTAAGGTTGTAGACAGCATTAAAGTCGCTAATCACCTGACCTTAAAATGCGGAGATTACCTGGATTATCTGGGTGGGCCCCTTGTGACCACAAGGTCCTTAAATAGGGAAGAGGGGGGCCGAAGAGTCACAGATAGCATTGGGAGAAAGACTCAATTGGCCACTGCAGGCTTTGAAGATGGAGGAGGGGGCCGCCAGCCAAGGACTGTGGGTGGCCTCAAGAAACTGGAAAAGGCAGGAAAATTAATTCTCCCTCAGAGCTGCCAGAAAGGAATGCAGCCCTGCCATCCTGATTTTAGCCCCCTGAGTCCCATTTCAGAATTCTGACCTCAAGAAGTGCGGGGAAACACACCCATGTTGTTTTAAGCTACTAAACCAGCGGCAGCACAAAGCTACTGGTAATATGCTATAGCGGCAATAGGAACAGGGATAGGAAACTGACACAATTGCCATTAAAAATATATTAATAATATAGTTCCTTCTAAGAGCTTTTTATCACCAACCCTGCCTATCAAGCTCCAGGAGTGAGATAAAAAGCCAACCTGCACACAGTGTTGGAGTCAAGAATAAGAGATGAAAAAACCAGGAAGTCAAGATGGGGGAAATTTGGGGCCAGGAAGAGAGGGAGCTGTGGAAGCGGTGAGAAAAGCTGTTCCACCAGGCGTCTCTGGGCCAGCTCTAGCGCACCCAGACTCAGAAGACAACAATGAGCTGGGGTCAGCTCTTTTGGAGAGCTGATCCCCCTGAGAGAGCGCCACTAGGGAGGACACCCCCTGCCCTGGCCCTGACCCCAAACCACGGCAAGCTATGGGGCTTGCATGGTGGGAAACGGTGCAGACCCGTGTGTGGTCCAGGCCCCAGGCACCACAGGCCACATCTCTAGCGCACACAGCGGGCCCCGATACATATGTCTTTTCTGATTTAATCCTCACAGTGACTGTATGAAAAGGATGGGAGGCCAGGTCATGTCTGTGGAGCAGGCGTTATAAGCTGCCCCCTGGAGCTAAGGAAAGTGAAGGTCACAGAAGTGAAAGGACCATACCACAGAGTGACCCAGCAGCCGGGCCTGAACTGGAATCCAGGTCTGTGCTACTGGCTTCCCATCACCTTTCTTTAAGCCCACCAGGTGTGTCGAGTGCTCGTGAACAGGTATTCTTAGAGCACTAAGTAAGTAGCTCCTGAGCAATGTGAACAGTGGTGACCTCTGTTGGCACAAGGAGCAAGAGGAGCTGATCCAGGCATGTGCCCCCTCTGTCCCGGGGGTAAGGTGATTTCCAGAAGCCTGTATAAGCACATCTGGCCAAACACTGCTCTAAACTGGAGGATGTCCACTCCCGGCATGAGGGCACCCTCCCCTCCTGCCCCCGGGTTCCTGATGCACTCCAGCTCCTGGACTCCAGTGAGGCATGTCCCTCCAACATCCAGCAAGCACTAGGAGAAATTAGCAGGGTCATCCGGGAGCTCACAGACTAGGGTTTCCAGCAGAACTGAGACAAGAACCTGCTTTGAACTCAATATTTGGGAGAGCAAAGGGACTAGCTTCACAGAACTGGCTAGGAAGAACCTAATTTTATAACCGTATATCTTATATGTTTATGTGTTGGTATTTTCAGTGATTCAAAAATGCATTACTTTATAGCATGGGAAAATTAAAAGGAATGAGGCTCACAACTGGAGTCCAGAATCTAGGGCAGTCCTATGAAGTCCTCTGACGAGGCCGTCAGAAGAATCAGAGTGAGGCCAGAAGCTCTGGGGTACATGGAATAACTAACTATAAACTCCAGATTGTCTTGGGGGGTCATGCCCACTATGCTATGCTTTGCAAGGAGCCACTTTCCTCCCTGAGGCAGCCCCTAGCCACCCAAAGCTTGGAAGGCTCTTGAATCTCTCCTCCCATTAAAGAAGCCAGAGTAGACGGCTTATTCTGAAAGCAAAGATGGCAGAAGTGGTGGAACCAAGCCTCCAGAAAGGAGCTCCATGAGACAGCTTTCCCCTAAAATAATTCTCCAGAAAGTTATTATCAAACCTAACGGTAATCAGGAGAAGGGAAAGCATACATCCTGAGCTGCTACCTTGTATTAGACTTCAAATTTATTATCTCAGTGAGCCCCCACAAGCCTCCCTCCCTTCACTGGGTGTTCCCCTCACACCTCCCTGACCACCCGTCCCAGACCCTGTTGCCAACAATCAGGCCTGAGTTGGCATGCCGTTATTTCTACATGCTTCTTCAGGGTCTCCCAGGAGGCATGTGCTCATGGAGGACAAAGGCCAGCACCAGGCTGCTAACTTACCAGCGGGTCACCAACACCTCATGCATCGTGCTTGTATTTCTTTTTAACAGACAAGGCTGCAGAAGCTTTGCCAAACCTCTGGGCTCTAAGAGATCCTCTCATCTGGCTGATACAGAGCATGAGTTACGGCTTTGAGGATGGGAGGCACTGGAGAGGTAACAATTCCCTCACCCCACCGGACGCCTTCCAACCAATGCATACTTACAGAAGGCTGCCTGTGTCAGGCCATCTCTCACATCTCCCAGGGGCACAAAGACCAATGGATCACTGCGGCAAGGTAACGGTCAGATGCTAGAGGAACACAGACGGCGGAAGCATGTGGGTGGAGGGAGCAGGAAGGTGGAGGAGGAGGAGAACCTGAACACTGCTCCCTGTTGGCTAGTGTTGGCTGCACAGAATGGTCAGCTCACACTCCCACCCTCCTCTTGCCTCTGCCCCACCTGTCTCCCTACTGAGGGGCAGGGGATCTGATCCTCTTGGTTATGTTCTAGGATCCTATATGTTTCTTATATTCTAGGATCCTTCCAGGGTTGGGACTTTTGGGGGGGGTTCCTGAGTCAGCATATCCGAGTGTGCCACAAGGCCTCAGCTGAGGGTGATGAAGTACGGTGTGACTATCAGAGGGGACACAACCATCTCATGATCTGCTCCCTGTTCCCCAGAGGCCACCAGGCTAGCTCAGTTCTAAGGACCAGGGCCAACCTCACCTCTCACTGTCTGTCCCTCTTCCTCTTGTGGGCTGATGGGGTGTGCTCCATCAAGGGGGGGAAAGGCTAAGCCTGCCCCACAGGCCGATGCACTCATAAGAGGGGAGTGGCACGTACTAGGGCTGGGGACCCAAGCCGTCATACTGGAAACACTCCTTTTGGCTTGCTCTCCCCTATTCCCCACTCCCGCACTTCCCATGGGCACACGCTGTGGGCAGGAGGATGGCTGGGCTAGGAAGGTTTGAGAACTTCTGGGTTCCTACCACTGCACTGAGAATCTCTCATCAATGGGGAAGGCAGGGTCCAATTCATAGTGGTTCCTACTACATCCTGGGGTGTCTGCTGGGTCGGCTGCTGGGACTCTACTGGTTAACACCGTGACTCTGGACAGGAAGCAGCCTGGAGCCTCATAACTTCTCCCAAGCTTGGGTTCTTCTCCATCTTCCCACCCCAATCCCAGCCCCAAGGAAGATTAAGGGGGAAAAAGAAAAAAAAAGAAAAAGGACCAGGGACTGTAGGAAGGCCATGTTATGCAGTTTGGAATTGTTTATTTTGTAAACAAACCAATGGCAATAAATTATGCTGAACTTTTAATAAGATGCACATCATATTAGGTCTGTATTTTTGCCAAAAAAGAAAAAAAAAGGTAGGGGGAAGTAGAGAGAGAAAAATGCCTTGAAGTAAAGATCACAAAAGGGGTTTCCTGTTATGAGATACGGATGCATTTCCCTGACCAAAACCAGACTGATCAAAATGCCAAATCAAAAATTATGAAAACTACAAACAGGTGACAGATGTGAACTTGCTTCCTCTGCTGCCCAGACCCTAGGAGGCAGCCTGGGGGTCACCCTAGCTCCTGCAGTTGGCCAGTGCCTCACCATCCCCAAAGGCAGCACTGAGGGGCTGCCTCATGGCTGCCAGTATCAAGTAGAAAGCACCTTGGGGTGCCTGGAATCAGTCGCAGCCTTTTGAATGGGCCCCCTTTTGTTTCTCTTGAGTCTGGATGACCAAATGAAACAAATACTCCCAACTGAGCACATTCCAGTGCTGGACCAACAACACGCACCCTATAGCCAGCAAAATGCCCTGTGCTGGCCTGCTGCTGGCCTGACCACAGCGGCCCTCCCAGGCATTACAGGAACAGCCCTCCCTGGCAAACCCAGCACAGGCCTGGAGGAACATGCAAGAGGCTGAGTCCTGGTCAAAATGGCAGCAACATGCAGTGGAGGGATTGTTTCTGTTTTTGTTTTGTAACAATTAGGATTCAAACAAAAGGTCATACCCAAGCACAGTCTTTGCTATTACACACATTCTTCTGGGTCTCTGCACATGCTGTTCCCTCTTATGGAATGCCTTTCCCTCGCTCTTCCACCTAGCAAACTCCTGTTCCTCTTTTAGGAGGAGGTCACATGTCACTTTCCTCTGAGCACCCTTTACATCTCCAAGAAAGCCCCTCAGATCTTCCCTTGGCATCACCCTCTCAGAGCATGCTCCCAATGTTCAGATGCTATACTCTCTTGGCACACTCTCTTCTATAGGTCGTGAGCTCTGACAATAGAGCCAGTGTCCAGCTTAGGTCTGGGTCCCTGACACTGGGCCCAGGGGACCTGCTAAAGACTCTCACCTTCTGTGCCTAGCAGAGCACTGACCTGCCATTACTAGAGGCCTAACACTTTTTTTTTTAATGTTCTCACATGACAAGTCTAAATTCACTTTTCCCTTCTAGGTTCCCCTGCCTAGAACAAACTTTTAGGAAGACACAGGTCTTCCTGTATGCACTTCAAATGCCAGGTCCCAAGGGGGTCGGCCAACTCTATTCTTGGTAATCTTCATGGGGGGATGGAGAGAATGTCCTCCTACCTAGGCCTGGGGGAACCCCATGGGAAGGAGGGCTGTCTGCTCACCAGGCATCAGGGTGAATGCACCCCAGCAAGACCATGGATGGCTCTCCATCCCAACACCCTTGGGAGTACCAGCCAGCCATCTACAAGAGCCCTGGCTCTGTGCTGGCTGTCCCTTCTGAATCCCTGGGCCAAGGATACAGCCACAGGCAGGGAGCAGCCTTCTCACCAATTGAACAGACACTTCTGCTTACAGCCCAAATGGGAGGAACAGCTATCTGTGTATGTAAGCTTTCCTACATCCTCTGCCATTTACAAAACCATGAGCTATGAATGGCATTTAATAAGTATCTCATTTAATCCTCCTAACAAGCCCACAGAGAAGGTATCCCCATCATTGTTTAGGAGAAGTAACTGAGGCTCAGAAAGGTGAAGTCATTTGCCCAAGGTAACCTAGCCAAAAAGGGACAGAAGTGGCACTCTAAGGCAGCACTTTCTGACCCTAAAGCCTGGGTCCTTACTGAAACCCTGTGATACTAGAAAGGAAGTTTGAAAAGGCAGCAGCAAATACAGATGTCTAGTAGAAGCAGACAGACACAGAACTAGAGGAGGAAGGAGAGCTGTCCCCACTGGAACCCTTTCTACTCTGAAGTGGTCCCCTATGCATCCACAATTCTCCTCTCCCAGGACCCCAGCACCTGCCTCACCTGCCTAATCCACATTCCCAGAGTCATCACACATGCCACAAAGGAATTATCAACAAACTTCAAAAGACTGAAACCATAAAACATTTGTCCTCTCACCACAGTGGAATAAAAGTCAACAACAAAAGTTAATTAGAAAATCCTCAAATGTTTGGAAATTAAGCAACACATTTATAAATAACTCATGGGTCAAAAAAGGAACTACAATAATAATTCTGAAATAGTTTTAACCAAATGGTAACTAAAAATATGACATATCATTGGGATGAAACTAAAGTAGTACTTATAGGAAAATTTATAGTTCTAAATTACAGATTAAAAAAAGGAAAAGGTTGATAATCAAGGATATAAACTTTCAACTCAAGAAGGTAAAAAACAGCACAGTAAGCCCAAAGAAAGTAGAAGAAAGAAAACAAGAGAGAAATCAATGGAATAGAAGCAAATGAACAATAATCAATATAGCCAAAAGTTGGTTATTTTAAAATATTAATAAAATTGATCAATACTTAGCAAAACTGATCAAGAAAAAGAGAGAGGGGAAAAAACCACAAATCATCAATATCAGAAATAAAATGGAGACATCACAGAGCACCTGGATGGCTCAGTTCGTTGAGTGGCTGACAGTTGATTTCAGCTCAAGAGTGATCTCAGTGTCCTGGGATCGAGCCCTGCATCAGGCTCTCAACTCAGCAAGAAGTCTGCTTGTCACTCTCTTCCTCTGCGTCTCTCACTGCTCATGCTCTCCATCTCTCTCTCTCTCTCTCAAATAAATAAATAAATAAAATCTTAAAAAAAAATGGGGGCATATCACTACAGATTCCAAAAAATATAAAAGGATAATAAGAGGATCTTATGATTCATTTTAAGCCAACAAATAGACAAAAACACATTAATTTCTTGTAAAAAAAAATTAAAACTGATACAAGAAGAAATAAAAATCTGAAGAGTCATATATATACATTGAAGTAACTATATTCATATTTAAAAGACTTCTAATTAAAAAAAAAAAAAAACAAATCTACAGACCCTCATAGCTTCCCTGGTGAACTGTCCTAAACTTTTAAGTATGAAATAACAACTTTACACAAATTCTTCCAGAGAATATAAGAAGAGTTGACACTTCAAAACTCTTTTATAAGGCCAGAATAATGCTGATACTAAAACATGACAGAGACAATTTAAGAAAGGTAATTATGGAGTTACATATTTAATGAACATAAAAATGCTAAAAAAAAAACAACCCAGCAATATATAAAAAGAGTAATATTCACAATCAATTAGGATTAATTCTAGGAATGCAAGGTGGGTCTGATATTAAAAAATCAATAAATGTTAACTCACCACATTAACAGAATAAAGGAGAAAAATCATATAATCATATCAGTAGAAGCAGAAAAAGCATTTTATAAACTTCAACACTCATTTGCCATAAAAAAAAAAAACCTCAGCAAACTAGGAATAGGAAGGAACTTCCTCAATCTGATAAAGAATATAAATGAAAAAACCCATGGCTAACATAATATTTACAGGGAAGAGTAAACACTTCCCCTAACATCAGGAAGAAGACAAAGATAATCTCTCTCCACCTCTACTGAACATTGTACTGGAGGTCCTAGCAAGTAAGTTAAGGCAAGAAAAAAAAATGGCAAAAAGGATAGGAAAAACTATATTTCTGGATGACATGATTGTTTACAAAGAAAATCCTAGGGATTCCACAAAACTAGTACTAGATCTATTGATACAGCAAGGCTGCAAGGACTCATGATCAAAATACATAAATCTATTTTATTTCTATATTTTAACAGCAAAGAATTGGAAAATAAGAAAACATAATTTTCTTTTTTTTTTTTTAAGATTTTATTTATTTATTAGAGAGAGAGAGAGAGAGAACACTAGTTGGGGTGGGGTGGGGGGGACACAAAGGGAGATGGAGAAGCACACTCCCTGCTGAATAGCGAGCCCAACCCTGAGATCATGACCTGAGCCGAAGGCAGACCCTTAATCAACTGAGCTTCCCAGGCAAAAATATCATTTTCAATAGCATCAAATAAAATACTTAGTAATAAATTTAATAAAAGACGTGCAAGACCTTGCACTTAACACTACAAGAAGCTGCTGAAAGAAACAAAACACCTAAATTAATGAAAAGATACACCATGTTCATGGATTGGAATACTCCAATTTATAAGACGTCAATCGTCCCTAAAGTGTTGCATAGGTTCCACACAATGACAATCAGAATTCCAATACACATTTTTTAAAAAGAAATCAAGTTGATTTGAAGATTTATATGGATGCAAAGGAGCCAAAACAATATTTTTAAAGAAGAAAAGAAAGACTCAGACTATGTGATTTCAAAATTCACCATAAAGCTACAGTAATCAAAACAGTGTAAGATTGGAATAAAAGTAGATAGTTCAAGAGTATAGAACAGAGTCCAGAAATAGACCCACACAAATTCAGACTTGATTTTTTTTTCAACAAAGATGCCAAGGCAATTCAATGGAAAAGGTTAATCTTTTCAAAAAATGCTAAAATAATTAAACATTTAAAAAAAACAACAAAATTCAACCCCTTCTTCACACAATAAAAAAAATTATTCTGGGATGGAACACAGATCTAAACATAAAAGCTAAAACTATAAAGCTTCTAGATGAAAACATAGGAAAATATCTTCCTAACCTTGGAACAGACAAAGACAAAGATTTCTTAGGGAAGGCCAAAAAAAGCACAAGCCGTAAATTACATACTGATAAACTTAAGTTCATCAAAACCGAAAACCTTCAAAAGACACCATTAAGAAAATGGAACGGCAAGCTGCAGACTGGGAGAAATAATCTCACATTATCTGACAAAGGACATATACCCAAATTTGTAAGAACTCCTACAAATCAACATAAGGGAAACAGCCTGATATAAAAATGTGTCAAGGAATTGAGCAGGAATTTTAAAAAGATAATCAAATGGCCAATAAGCATATTAACGGATGAGCAACGTTATTTATTCCACCATATTGGTGGCCCCACAGTAATGTGGCAAAAGGATGGATGAAGGGGTGGTGCAGAGGGGTGAGTAGAGGTTCCCAAATGTAGCCTAACGGAAGGATCCAGGCTGTGACCAGTTTGATGCACACTGTGTGACAAAAAAACCTTGAGCCTGTATTTAAAGATGGGATACCTCGCGAAGATCTAGATTTCCAGCTAGAAATGGCACGATGTGGCTATGCCAGCTCTACATTCCCCTATAGCTGAGTGGTGAGCAGTGGCTCTTGGGTGCACCGAGCTCTCTGTTACTTACGTAGGGCATAGAAATGCGTGTCTTTCTGTGTACTGTTTCCCTCCATTTGGCCCCTGCCAGGCCCCGAAGGGCACCTGAGTGTGTGATCCAGCTCCAGAACCTGTATCTCTGGAAGGCACTGAGAATGTGCAGGATGTAAAAAGAAAGGTGTGATGGAGCCTCCAGGTGTTTGTAAACTGGTTCTTATATGGGGGACATCCACGTTCAGAACATCCAAGGGCCAGCATTTGGGCCATTAGAGAAAAGTTCTAAGAGGCTAACTGGTGGTATCCAGAGAAAATGGCACCATTTCTTAGGCCCACATAGCTAAGATGCAGCTGCCTCAGGAGGGAAAATATGTGGGGCATGGATTGATGAGTACTTACCCTGCACTGGCAAGGAAGCTAGCCCATATTCCCTTCACCCCTTTCCACTGCCAGACTTTGACCTCTGACCTCTCATCTCTGTAGGTCACTATTCCAGCTGAAAAGGCTACCAAGGGACAATCACAATCACCTTTCCTTGACAGTCTCATGCATCGAGGCACAAAAGAACCCAAGAGGAACAGCAAATGTTTCAAAGAGGAGATCCCTTGACTACATACAACTTACTATGCCTCTGGAAAATGCCTGAGCTGTCTGTGCTAGCCTAGTCCAACAAAGCAGATCTTTGGGTCTCCTCACAGAAACCCAGCTTACTACAATGATGGGGCACAACACTTCTGTCTGGAGACTTCTAGTGAAATAAACACTTGCACCTGAGAAGGATAACATAGAGGTCCCCCATCTAACGCCAACATACCAGCAGACTGCCACAACCCACGAGTACTTCCTGAAGCCAATGGCCATGGTGAGCCCCACATCCCAGGGACCAGGGGTACACATGTGTTCAACAAGTGTTGAGCCCTGCTCAACAGCCCTGAGCCCTGAGCCCTGCTCCGGGCCTGGCCTATGCTAGGGTCCCAGGGATGAGGCACCTCAGCAACAACCCCGATCCACAGACCCCTGGGTTGCGATCACTGTTCACAGAGGCAGGACTCAGTCTTTTGCTTGGCATATATGACTTATGTACGAATTTACACATTCTTTCTTCTTCAGGTTTAGAAGATAGTGTAAGGGGCACTGGATGTAGAGTTAGGAGACCCAGACTCAAGTTTCCATTTAGCACCTCTATGCCCTTGAGCAAAACATCATTCGTCAGAGCCTCAATTTTTGTCTTTGGAATATCTGCCAAAGCCACCTCCCAGGGATCCTGTCATGATGTTTTACAAACCAGAAACCACTCACCCAAAGTAACTGCAAAATGCACCTGTGCCACAAGTTTACACATTTTTTTAAAAGATTTTATTTATTTATTTGACAGACAGAGAGAGAGACAGTGAGAGAGGGAACACAAGCAGGGGGAGTAGGAAAGGGAGAAGCCAGCTTCCCGCTGAGCAGGGAGCCCGATGCGGGGCTCGATCCCAGGACCCTGGGATCATGACCTGAGCTGAAGGCAGACACTCAACGACTGAGCCACCCAGGTGCCCACATAAGTTTACACATTAAGACAAGAAATAGAAAAGTCAAGTAGAAGATCTGAAGCAACAGATGTGCCCGTCACTAGAACACCAGTATGAATGAAGGGGCATCCGTACATTCTATCACCGTGGTGGTGGTAAACAAAACAACAACAACAAAAAGAACGCTAGCTGTTTTCACAGGAAACTATCTTCCAAGACAGACTTTTTGTGGGGCGGAAAAAAGCAAGGTACAAAACAGTGTATTATGGTATCATTACTATAAAGAAAAAATAGGGGGTAGGGAATGTACACGGATATGCTTGAATGTGCACGGACTATTTCTGGAAAGAAACTAGAAATGGTACAAGGGTGGAAAACATTCCTTATGTCTTTTGTATAGTTTGGATTTTTTCCTATCATGAGAACATTTTTACCATTCATTTATTCGTTTGTTTGTTTGTTTATTTATTTATTTATTTATTCCTAATTTTTTTTAAACAATTAATCATTAAGTTAAATGCTGTAATTACTGAATCCCCATCTGGTTGTAACCCAAGAGGGAACCTGTCCCCACCGACCCTTGGATGTCTCTGGTCTGTGGGCTGACTTTCCCAGAGAGAGACTCCCCAGCCTAGCCCCCAGACAGGCCAAGCCCTGGGGTTTTCTCCCTCAGCCCTCCATGCCATCCCTTCCTCCTTCTGTCTACAGCTAGCCTCACTGTCCAGAGCAGTCACTCCAGCGTGTGCTGAGGCCTTGAGGAAGCCGAGGCGAGTAGGGAGGGCAGTGCAGCTGTTAATGAGCGACTGCTCTTCCCTGGCCTCCTCCATCTGTCCTAGCGAATGCAATTTGTCTGCTGGGACCTAGGCTTCCCAGGGCTCCCTGACTTCACTCCTGATCTCGGTCCTTCCTCACACGGCACCCTGCCTCCGGGCAGCCCTCCATGGCAGCCCCTGGCAGCAGCAGGCAGAGCAGGCCGACCGGCCTATTCTTTGCGTCACTCCCAACCTCATCTCCTCCTCAGCCCGCTGGCAATTCAGGCTCCAGGGTGAAGGCGGACATTTCATCATTTTATCTGCCAAATCAGCTTTCAGGGTTTGCTCCTCGAAATGTCTACATGAACAGCAATGTTCCTGCTGCCACCGATGGAACTCAAGAACCCATGGGCAACCGCAGTCAAAACAACTGGGGCAGGGACTCATGATCTAGAAAAAGTTGCCCAGGTGGACAGAGGCTGAACGCAGAAGTGGATAGGGGGTGGCGGGTATCAGGCTTGCCACCGTGGAGGGGGAGGTTACAGACAAGCAAGGAAGAAAGGCTAGAATGATCCCATGTATTCGATTAGCGTCAGAGATACCAGAATGAACTCACGTGTAGCTTGACAGAGATCCGGGTGGAAAGCGACATCTGTGTCTGTGATTGCAGACACGCATGTGCGGGTTAGCACACACACACACCTCCATGCTCGGTCCGCCGAGAGGCCCCAGAAACGACAACACTCTAGTAGCAACAAACACAGCCGGCCCCAGACCTTGGTCTCTGATATCACACTTCAGCAAAAGGAATGGGACTCCCTCAGAGAGATGGTAGGTTCCAGCGCTGCAACAGAGGTCATACGAGAGCAGCCTGGAATATCTCGTGGTCCCAGAAAGTCAGGAAATGCTCAAATGGGTGCGAGGCAAGGGGCAGAGGAGCCAGCCTGGAGGAGCTCCCAGTGGCCAAGGCTGGGACAATTCGAGTAACAAAAGAATACAGTACTGGGATTATAACCCAAAGCATAAAATACATATCATGGCCCATAGGGATAAAACTAAATACTGAATACATAAACGGGGAGAGAAATCTCCCATAAAGAATTCCAAATAATCTGCACAGACACCCCACCCTCATGGAGGCAGAGGCTCACTTCCCCCCCAAAACTTGATAAATGCACTGGCTCTGCCCAAAAAGAGCTTCCAGTGGGGAAATGAGGTTGGAGACAGACACCAAACAGACAAAGAGTGTGTGTGTGTGTGTGTGTGTGTGTGTGTGTGTGTGTGCAGGAGCCATAAGGGAAGACCGCAAAATGCTCTGGAATGTCCATCAAGAAAAAGAGCGGATATGGGGCGCCTGGGTAGCGCAGTCGTTAAGCGTCTGCCTTCGGCTCAGGGCGTGATCCCGGCGTCCCGGGATCAAGTCCCACATCGGGCTCCTCGGCTATGAGCCTGGTTCTTCCTCTCCCTCTCCCCTGCTGTGTTCCCTCTCTCGCTGGCTGTCTCTCTGTCACATAAATAAATAAAATCTTTAAAAAAAAAGAAAAAGAGTGGATAAATGAACTATACTCAAGTCATAATGGAACACTGCACAGCTGTAGAAATTCATGAGCTAAAACCATACCTATCAGCAAATAGAAACTTCAGCATCACAGTGATGAACAGAAAAGGCAAGCCTGAAGCCTATATGTATAGGGCCTTACCATTAGTACACAGCTTTCAAACGAATGAAACAATGTTATATATTATTTGTGAATACAAACATATGTGGGAGAAGTATTTATACCAAATCCCAGATAAAAAAGAATATAACTGGCAGAGCAAACTCATGAATTCATGGCTATTATTAAGTTTCCTTTTTAAATAAATCAAACATTTTTAAACTGTGTTGGCTAGACTAATAGGAAGTACAGGACAGTACAGGTAATATGCAGATTGGGAACAGTCAGGAAAAGGGTGGCGAATGGCCGGGTGCCAGGTACTTTCCGGGACGACGTGAACCGGCCCTGAGGCCAGACAGGAGCCGCCTGAGTGTGCGTGTGTGCTGGGAGAGCTGGGTTGGTGTCCACATTGCTTGTACGAGAAAGAAAACCACAGCTGAACTGCCGAGAACGCGCTAGAGATTCGGAGGCAGCGGGTAAGCGCCCAGGGTGGGGGGAGGACCATCTGCAGATGATCCTGCAGGCAGACAAGGACGAAGTGGACATTGTGTGGGGGGAGGGGGAAGGCGAGGAGCAAGGGAGGAGGGGAGAGGAGAAGGAGGGGAGAGCAGGAGGAGGAGGGGAGGTGGGAAGGGAGGAGGGATAGGGATACAATAGCCTCCAAATCCTTGCTCTCCCTCTCTCCTCACGCCTCTCTGGTCAGTCCTTCTCTTTCACAGGCTTGTCCCCTTCTGCCCAGTCATTACATGTCACAGTTCTTCAAAAGGCCGGGCCTTCCCTTTTTAAACTCTCCAGCTAGTATCATCCTGCCCATAGCCTCAGAGACCAGCAATCAAGGATGACTCCTGCTCGGGACAGCATTTACTGAGCACCGTGCCCTCCTCATCCATGTCGGCACAGCAGGTGCACCTTCTTCCCCCCACACCTGGTGTTCCCACAACCTCAGCGCCACGACCTACCTTATCAACGAGTCACCTTCACTCTCCCCCTTCCTGCCCTGTACCCAATGTATCACGAAGGTTTACCGTATGATGGGTGCATCTAAAACCCGGCTTGTTCTCTCTCCCAGTAACACCCTAGACCTGACCAACATCTTCCCCTCCCTACACCCACTCTGGCCTCCGACAGATCTCTACCCAACCCGGGTGGTTAGTACCGCCCTCCCTTCCCTCCCCTGCTGCTCACAATCCTTTCGTGCTTCCCTATGTTCTCTAGGCAAAGACAAATGGGAAAGGGTTTCCTCATCATTAGGCAACCTGAAGAGCACCAGAAGCCCATTCGGACCCTCTGCTCACACCCTGGTCTCTGTGAGGCCCCTGTCATAGGGCAGCCTGCACCATGCCAGGACCCCTCTCACTGGACAGGCCACCACAGGCTCCAGAGCCTACTTGCACAGAGCTATTCAGAGAAACAGACAGACCATACATTTCAACAGCTCCAATCCTACAATATCACCTGGTTCATCAAAATGAGCTGAGTCATCAAGATGGAATTATACACAGTCTTCTAGGAAGAACTGTGTAGTTCGAGGAAAGAGGGGAGTATAAAATACATTTTAGAAAGATTCCCAAACTCAGATAAAACATAATTACTTTAGTGCTTTACAGTCAGTTTTATGACTATATGATCTCTATTTATTGAAAAGGAACAATGTCCAGGTTGTACGGGAGTGGGGGGGACGGAGGACACACAGCAGCATATAAATATGACGCCAGTTGTGTCACACTGGGTCCATGTGTCTGTGGATTCCCTAGAGCTTCGGGAAGGGTGCTGACAAAGGCTATCAAGGCTTCTCTCCAGGGGCTGGGACTACAGGTCGTTTAATATCCTTTTCAATAGTGTTGAATTTTTAATGCTAAGCATTTATTTATTTATTTTTTTAATCTGAAGAAAATGTTAAAATGTGAGTTTCCCTCTCCTGTTTGGGGGGACTGAAGCTTTCTCCAAACTCCCAATATAAGCACCTTTGTTAGTCTAAGACTGGAAACGGAACAGGGGTTCCTGTAGGCGGGGGGTGATGGCAGTATCACATGGCTGTCGCCAGCCCAGGGTAGACTACCCCTGTGCAACAGGGCCCCCACTGGCCTGTCGGCCGGGCCTTTGATGGTGGTGGCCCCTGGGTCTGGGGATCCCACACTATTGCAGCATTGCCAGGAAAGAGGGGCTGGACATGAGCTCAGAGAAAGCTAACCTGGAGCTGCCCACAGCTCCTTCCAATAGAGTCTGCCTAAGGGTAAAGCCGTATGGAGCGGAGCTAAGTCAAGAAATGGAAGAGACTGAAGCCTTCGAGCTCTTGACTAGTCATGCTTAAAGCAGGAGTACCCTGACTTGACAGTGATGTAGACAAATAGATTCTCTTCTATTATGTGTGCTCACCTGAGTTAGCCTCTATCACCAGGAACCAAGCATCAACGAGCTAATATGCCCACCCCTCTCGGCACAATGCCCCCCTTCCAGGGACATGCTGAGCTGCCAGTCTGGGGTAGAAAAGAGGCTAACCTTAACCGCCGTCCCTCTGCGTGCCTCCCAGGTACGATGGGGCCCAGGGAGCAAGGAAGAGTTAGCTCCAGAAAGGGCTTTCTGAGTAGCCCTGTGTACACACAGCAGGTCCCAATGGAGACAGATTATCTTCAGAAGAAGTTCACAGCAGGTCTTCTGGCAGGAAACATCCAACTGCATCCACAAGAGAAGGCCACTCACTCAAACAGGAACCACAAGTACAGAGCTCCACATTCCATTCCCTCACCTTGCTGACTGCAGACAGCCCTGCTTGCTTCCCAGGGTTGTCACCCACATCCGGCACAGTCCTCACAGCGGGCCTGTGAGGTGCAGCGAGTTGGCCCCAGAGTAGGAAGCCTTGGCCCAGAGGAGGCAGGTCCACAGACAGCCATGGCACAGACAAGGTTCCACTCCAGCCAGCCAAATCCCAAAGCTACATCAAACCTACCAGATTGCTTCTCCCAATAGGTAAGAGACCCTAGTTTCTCGGCACCTGAAATCCTGCCATTGCTAGCACCCAGAGGATGAACACCTTCAAGCTACCAGTCCCCAGTGAAAGAGGTGACTTGCCCTAGCCCCATTCATGAGCCATGCATATTCTGGGGCTCTGGACTATTCTCCAAAGATCCTGTGTGTGCCTGTATGCGCGTGCCCTGGCGAGCAGCTCAAGCGCGTGTCAACATGTGGGTCTGCTTTCAATTGTGCTGGAACAATTCTACCTGATAAACAAAAACAGATCCAAAATAACCTTTGGCAAGCAGCATATTTTTAAAAGAAAGAGAAGGTCCGAATGAACTGGCAAGAGTAATGCTTAAGCAAACAAACTTGGTCAAGCCAAACATCCATGGTGCACATCAAAAAGCCCCTCAGAGGGCTCCCTGTGAACCGAGGCCGGCAGCCGGGAAGGAGGTTGGAACTGATGCACTTATGGCCTGGAAGGGGACAGGCCACCCACTTCCCACCATTGGTCACTGGCATTTCATTCAGGTCACTGGCTCAAACCACAAGTCAGGGCCAGGAGGCCAGGACTCTGCTGGCAGCAGGAAAGGGCAGAGCCCCTCCCTCCCCTCCAGTGAGCCCGGCAGGGCAGGTGACATTGGGAGCAAGGGGGCAGCGCCACTGGAGAGTCTCAGAGTCGCCACTAGGTGAGATGGCCAAGTTCCCAAGGCATTTCCTATTGAAATCCATTCAGACCCAAGGGCCAAGACAGAACCAGGTCTGCGACTGCCTGCTTCAGACCCCACTCCACCACTGACAACAGGACTCACTGGCTTCCCACCCACCCTGAACTACAAAACACTGAGGATCACGGAGCTGGAGTTGCCAACTCAGGGCCCCAGGGCAAGGGCTAAGACACAAAGCCTGGTGCTGGGCCCGCAGAAGAACACGCAGTCACCTTTCACAGAAGGTACTTACCTGTCCCTGGACAGCTTCACAAGCTGGGCCACCAAGACCTCCAAGGGCAGGGGGCTCCATGCTGCTAGCCCCAGACTCTGAGCCGGCAGCTCAGCAAGACACAGAGCACACACTCCTCTCCATCCTGGTGTTTCCACAGTGAAAATGCTCCAAGAGCTTCCTGTCTCCAGGTCCAAATCCTTTCACTGCCTGGCTTCCTGAGGTTCTAGAACCTCCAAAGGGGCTATTCTCTTCAGTGTCTCACCCCTCCTCCCCCCACTCCCAAAGTACATGGCTTACATCTGCCCACAAAGTACATTTCTGGGGCACTGTTGTTACCACAGTTGGGCTGGACTGGCCACAGAACCCACACCACATCACACCAAACCCTTCCTCTCTTCAGGTGCCACAGGCTCAGCCAAGACAAAGGATGACCCAGGAAGTCTGTGGAGCCTGAGGCCAAGTACCCCTGGAAGGGGCAAGGACACTCCCACGGACCCCCATGAGAGCTAAAGAAAGCTAGGACAGGGAGAGCTCAAATCAGGGGGCTCGAATCCAAAGATGCTATAAAATGTTACAGGCTCACAGAAGAGGCCCGCAGGCCAGATGGAGAGAGAGTACATTCTGGAGCCAGATCTATGTCAGAGATATGTGAGCCTGGACAAACGAGCTCATGTCTCTGGGCCTTGGTTTGCCCTCACCTGTTACATGGGGAAGTAAATGCACCTTTCGTGGGGTCGTGGAGAAGCGAGAGAAAAGAACCTGCTATGGTACCTGAGAGAGAGAAGGCTTTTCATAAGTAGAAGCTTATCGCTGTTACCACCGCGAAGGCCAGTCGGCCGAGGCTGAGGCCGAGCAGGTGAATGGAAGTGGTGATCTGGTCTTCCTGGGTACTGTCAGGAAGGCCGGCCGTGGCTGGGAAAGGACAAGAGTATTTGTATACGCTGAAGTGCAGGAGGCAATGAGGCAGCAGGTCACGAAGCAAGGCCTTTTGTGCACCTCTGAGAGCAGCGGTGTGGGGAGGAGGAGGGCTAAAGGCCAGGAGAACTGGGCTACAACAGCCAGAGAGGGCTTGCGGTGGGGACTGTGGCACCTGCTGTGCACACTGGGCAGACACGGGAGGCCAGGGGCAGGGCACTGGGAGCTGGGCCGAAGTCATCCACGAGGAGGGCCCAGGTGACCGCTGGCCCTGCTGCAGGGCGGGGAGCAGGCGCCCATTCGTTTGCTCCTGCTACCTGAGCAGCCGGAGGCCTTCCCACACAGCAGAGCTAGGCCACCCTGGGAAGAATGGCTATCAGGCCCAAGCAGGGTGAGGGCATAAGGGAAGTAAGAGAAGCACGGAAGGATAGAACAAAAGTTGTTCTTCCTCTGCTTCTTTGTATTTTTTCTTTCCTAAAAGGCACACATGAAACAGATGAATACAAGCTCGATGTAAAAGATTTGAACACCAATTGCACAGGCTAAGACATGAAAGCTCTTTTGCAGTCCCCTAGATTCCACTTTCCCTCACTCCCCCAAGATGTAACCACTATTCACAGTTGGCTGTGTCTCCTTTCAGATCTTTTGACGCATCTATATACAAACATATGTACACACTTTTCCTATATAAACGGGACCAATCAGACACATGGTTCCAAGACTTGCTTTTCACTTAACAATACATGCATCCTATTTATTTACAAAATGTTTATTAAGGGTGGAGGAACAGACGGACAAGAATGTCTACCGCTGTGGATGTGATAGTTCTAGTGGTAGTCTTCCCACCTGCATTGAGATTGCCTTCTTGGTGGTGGTGTGGCACGGCCCGGCTCAGACGAACCCACCCGTCAGGGCACATGGAGCTCGGCTCCATCTGCTCCCAGCACAAGCAGCACTGCGGCAGAGACCCTGTGCATTTCTCCTTGGGCGGCCGCACTTGGAGCAGGCAGAGAAAACAGACTCAGTCATGGGTCCTCCCAGGAAGCAAGGAGAGAGGATGCTTTGTAACCCCCACTCACAACCAGAGATCCTGTTACGGGGTCCTCTGGTCCCCCAGCCGACTGTGCCTGGGGAATGCAGAGAGGGGTGCACGACCAGCTCTCAACCCCGGAAACACAGTTCCTACTGAGTTCACATCCCAGTTCCTACTAGCCATTCAACCCTGGGCAAGTCACACCTCCCTTTGGACCCTGTGCCACTTCTTTCCTGCGAAAATGTCCCCCACATGCTCACCCCAGTCAGCGCCCCCACAGAAGGAAGTGGTATGTTCAGGGACGGCCCCGTAAGGGGTGCAGGCCAGGGCCAGGGGACATGTAGAATGTCTGGAGACACTTTTGGTCGGCACAGCTGGGGAGGAGGTGCTACTGTCATCCGCTGGGTAGAGGCCAGGGATGCTGCTGAACATCTTACAGTGCCTGGGACTGAGAATCACGGGGCCCCAGCATGCATGTGCTGAGGTGGGGAGCCTGCCAGCGGCCCAGCAGCCGAAGGGTTAAGCAGCCCACTGCCCAGGCCGCCTTCCTGCCCGCCCGCCTGCCGGCAAGGACTGCATTAAGCCAGGCCAGGAGATGGGCCGCTGCCTTCTGGTTCGCATTAGCGGCGCTCTGCTTGGCAATGTTCCCTCTGGCGGGCTGCCTTCCCTCCCTGCCCCAACCACTCTCCGCCCCGACTCAAAAGAAAATACCAGGATCCACATATAAAACCCGCGCACTCCCCGCCTGTCTCTTACCCCGTCTTGAATAAAACAAGCTCTTAAACTCCTGACCTTCCGCCCAGTCACCCCGTTTGTTTCGCAGCGGCAGCATCTTGGAGGCTGGGGGGCATGGCGTGGCCCTCCCTGCTGCGGGGCGCTTTGCACACCGGGCTGGCACCGGGGCAGGCCAGGGCAGCTCCTCTGGAGGCTGGCCCCAGTGTCTGTGATCTGAAAAAAAGGCAACTGTCCCCACAAATACCCTCCCCTCTATCCCCAAATGCCAAAGCCTCAGCTACTCAGACCCTCACCTTTCAGAACTGGGAAGACTCCCAAGCTGAGAACAAGAGGGGGGTTGGGAGCATTTAAACATCAGAAATAAAACCGTAGAAGAAACAGCGAAAGCCTGCTTTTTAACTTTTCTTATCTTTCCTCGCCAGAGGCCCCAGCTGCAAAGGTCGGGTACACCAACCGCTCACAAACTTGCGTCTGCTCCCAAACTTCTCTGAGCTGGAGCCCCATGTATCAGCTTGCCTCCTAGACCTCCGCTCCAACTGGAGGCCCCCAAACACCTCAAACTTATTAAAGCCCAGCCCACACTCCCCTCTCTGCCTCCACCCTCACCCCCAGACCTTCCAGGGCTCCCCGCTCAGTAACGGCTTCACTGCCCAGCCTGCTGCTTCAGCCAGAGATCTGGGAGTTGTCTTGGATATGCCTCTTCCCTCCACCTTCCCCATAGCTACTTCACCGCCAAGTCTTGTTACTTCCACCTCCTAAATATCCCTGGGTCCTACTGTACTGCCACCAGGTTGGCCCAGGCGACCTCAGGCTGCCTGCACCACTGCAACAGCCTCCCGACTGGGCCCCGGAAAGGTACTCCTGGCCCCCTGGAATCCATCCTCCATACTGGCTGTCTCCTCAACACGCAATAAATACATGTGCACACACATGACGCATACACACTCCACCCTTCGAAACCACCTGCGTTACTAAAGTAGATGAAAATCCCGAATAGACCACAAGCTCTAGACCCTGCGTGGTCTGCTCCCACCTACCTCTATAGCACCTCTTGCTCCAGGACTCTGTGTTCTGAGCTCCAGCTAAAATGCCTTTTTTGCATGTCTTCAAATTCACTAAGTTATCTCCCACCACAGGAGATGGCTTTTACCCTGGCTGTTCCCTATGCCTGGGACACTCTGGAAACCCACACCTCAGCTCTTCTCCCACATCAGTCCTCCTCCTCCTTCAGACCCTGGAAGTCTGCTGTGACCCCCAGCCTAGGTCAGTTCCTCTGCTGTCCGCTCTCGGAGAGCTCTATCGTGTCCTGAGAAGGTCCCGCATGGCACACGTGGCTCAGGCCAGAATGACACATGTGCGTGTATGTAGGAAGGAGGATGCTGGCAGCGGGGCTGGCAGAAGCAGTGCTATAGACCGGGGACTCATCCTCATCTATACCCCCCTGTTCATGTCTTCACAGACACTGGTCACTAACAGCCAGCCAAGGCCATGGCGGTGCGGTCTGATGGGGGCAGGCGCCACAGCTGGGCCACAGTCAGCTCCATCCCACGAAGCCTGGCTCAGACTCTCCGAATTACCCTTGCCCAGAATCATCTCATTTAAATACTTTGGGAAAGACAAAAAGAAAAAAAAACTCTGGGTGGAATTTATTTTTAAACAAGAACATGTTATAATAAGGCATTTTAACAAAACTTCAAACAAAAGCAGGCAAGTGCCTTTATTTTAATAAGACATCTCACTTGCCCTTTCCCCATGATTATTACAAGTTGAAGCCTGTGAACAATTAAAGCAATGTTTATGGTATTTTTATTATTGTTTTATTTTTTAAAAGAAAAGAATTATAAATATTCAATTTAAGTGGTGCATTGGCTTTATGCACACACAGGAAACACTCAACTTTCCTTTAACAAGAAAAATAAAAACAAAAAGGTCCCAGCAGAGCCCTAGAACGCTGCCAGGGCAGTTAGGGGCTCACCACGGATGCTCACCACAGGCTGTAGGTTGGCCTGTCTCTCCCTGAGGTGCCAGTCAGAGGGGCTGGTGGGGGGCTGGGAGAGGTGCCCTGGCTAGCCTGGCAACTGCTTCCTTCAGCCGAGGGGAAAGGAAGCCTTGTGAACTCTGTGTTCACAGTCAAACCCAAACCCTGGCCATGGCCTCCAAGGCCCTCGATGATCTCTCCGTCCTCTCTCCTCCCTTCTTCTCTCCCCTCCCTCACAGGGGCTGTACGCTGCCCCCAACCCCTGTTGTCCTCCATCACTTCACTATAAGGTATATCAGGCCATTATGTGCCATAACCCCGACTGTTAGAAGGTAAATTCTGTGAGAACAGAAACGTGACCTGCCTTGATCACCCTCTATGCCTATGACCTGGCCTAGCACCTGGCACACAGTAGACAGGGAATGTATGTGCTGAATGAACATGCTGGCTACTTTATGTGAGGTCTTTATCTCCTCCTCCTTCCCACGGTGACCCTACGAAGCAGGCACTATAACCCACACCTCCTCGCTGTGTAGATGAGGAAGCTGAGGCCGAGGGAGGTGGTGCCGGGGCCATATGGCATGTGATAAATCAGGACATGAGCCAGGTCTGTCCAACTCCAGAGCCCAAACCCTGGCCCACAGTTTCCCCAAACTGCCTGATAATAAGAAAGACCTCAGATGATCAGCACAGACTTTAAATTCCCTGGTTCCCATGGGCTGGGATTTAGGGAGCTAGGGGGGAAACAAGATTTTCTAACAAGCATCCTCAGTGATTCTGAAGGGCCCACCCTCCCCTCAACTGAGAGTGAGAAATAATGAATTAGACCCCTGCTAGGCCCTGAATTCCTGTCAAGGGGAGGAAGGCCAGGAGCAGAGACTACATGAGGAATTTTTATTCCAACCATTGAGCAAAAGGCCTGGGACCAAGCCTGGGGTCCCAAACCAGGAGTATACAGAGGGCGAGAAGGGGTCCGAGAAAAGGCAGAGCACAGGGCCCAGAGCAGGGACCAAACCCCTGGCAGACCCGTCTGAAGCGCAGCAGAGCTCTAGGTGCAGTAGAGCCTCCCAACAGGACAAGGCATATGCTGAGCCACGCGGGGCAGGACCATAGGACAGGACTCTGTTGGAGCCTCCTCTTCTAGACTTGGCCTTTGGAAACACCCTCCCTAGGCCCAAAGCTCAGCCCTCCTGGTGACCCTCTGAAGATCACCAAAACCACGTGCTGGGCATTCCTCTTCCCAGACTCTGCCACGATGAATGTCACGTTTCCCTCACGTGTACCAGGCGTTCTCTCATCTCTGGGCTTCACCACATGCTGCTCTTTTGCTTGGAATGGCCTGGCAAAGCCCTCTACCATCCCTTGAGGCTCAGCTTCAATACACCCTATCAAGGGATCAGGGCTGGAAGCTCTCCTGGGGTGTCCGCCCCATGCTCTGGACACCATTCTCACTTAGCACCTTTCCCACATGCGGGGACAGCTGCCTACCTGCCCACCACCCCGACGCCACCCACCCCCACAGCAGGCTCCCCAAGGGTCAGCCCAGGCTTTGACCGCTTTCAGCACCCGATTCAACAGGAGACACACCCACAGCACTGTGGGAAGGTAGTAGGCAGGGCTGGCTCCGTGGGTGTGCGGTCTCCGCAGTCACACGGGATCTGCATGGCCACACTTTCTGCAGGAACCAGAACTTGCTTCCTAGCAGAAAGAAGGCAGTGGACCTCAGGCTGGAGATCAAACACCCCTCTGTGGGTCAGGCGGCACCCATGTCTGCACTGGGCACAGCCTAGCACAAGTCAACTGTCTGCTGACTGAGCATTTTCTGCAGCAAGACCGCTTCCAGCTGGTGCTCTAACCCTGGCTGGGCGCCCACTTCCTGACAGAGGAAGCCCCCTCTGGGCCCCCAGTGTTCTAGGTCTTGCCTTCTCAGCCTCGCTGCCAGCTCACATTTTCCACCCCCTCAATGACATGCCTGCACGTCATATCGGCTATAGCCCACAGCCAAGGAGGGGACTACAGCACCCCCGGAAGTCTTGGTAAGGCCGCGTTCATCTCCGTGCCACTGCTCCAGAATCGACGCCAGTTCCCCTGGGCTGAGTGAGCGCTTCCCCGTGATCTTCACCTGACCGTAGTGGGGTCAACGGCACTGGGAAAGCGGCTGCCTGAGGCCCTCGGGATGAAGTGCTGCCATATGAGGATGATTCTTACTTCTCTGTGAAGGTGGCCTGGCAGGATAGAGGGGTGCAACCTGCCCACGGTCACCGAGCTGAGCATTCACACCCAGAACCCTAGACCCTGTTCTCCTGCCTGGCACGTGGGCAGGGATTGCCCTGGCACCGTGCCTAGGCCACAAGATAGCACTCATAAGTGTTCTTTTTAATTGAATCACGGTCTCTTCCTGGAAACAATAAATGGATTTAATTTTACTCAGAAGCTTTTATACATTCGAGGGGTTTTCACACAACAACTTGTAGGGGACAACAGTGTGCCATGGCTACTCTGTGGGTCTTGTGAGGCCACCGTGGGCTGGGACCCACTTTCCTCAGGAGAGGTCTGAAAGCCAGCCACGCTCCCCTCCTACTCCACATCTGCCACTTCTGTGTCTGCTCCCCACCTGGCCACCAGCAGGTGCCACCTGGTCACCAGGGTTCTGCCTGGAGGGCACTGGCCAGGGCGTGAGGGACACGAGGCTTCCTGCAGTGGTAACAACAGGCGATGATTACTGAGCACACCCTGGAACCTAGGCACTATGGAAAGATGCTCTAGAACCCATTTAATCCTCACACTAACTCTCTGATGAAGGTAAGATTATCCCCACTTTACAGAGGGGGAAACTGAAGCACAGAGAGCTTAAGTAACTTTCTTGTGGTCCCAGAGCTGGCGTGTGGGATACAAACCAAGGCAGAGTGGTGCTCGACACCCTGCTCTTCACCTCCCTGCTACACTGCCCCTCAGTGTGAAGGGCAGGGCACGCTCAGCCACTGCGGGTGCCCACATTCAGACTCTGAGGTGGGCCGGGGAAAGGCTGGATCCCAAGATATCCATCCAGCCCAATGAGAGCTCTAGTTAGCAGGAAGCCTCAGAGGGGCAGTGCCCAGTCCTGCCCTCAGGGGAAGCAGCTGGTCAGACGGGCAGAGTTTTATTTGTGGGCTCAGGCACTAGAATCCCAAAAAAGGGCTAGGAGGGCTGCAGGTCAACCTGGGCCCATGTGCGGCTCTACCTGCCCACAAGGTCCTGAGCATAAGGTTTGAAACATACACCAAGTGCAACCGGCTGAGTTGGCAGTTTTAGTGAGGGGGCCTGCCTCTGTGGTGGGCAGAGCTAAGCCGGGGTGGGGCTGCAGAGCCGCCGCAGTCTGTCACCCTTTCTGCAGAGGATGGCAGCCATTTCTCCCCTGCTCCAGCTGAGGCTGGAGAGAGCCGGGGTCAGCGGTGCAGAGGACTGTAGGGAGTGCGGAGGCTGCTCGGGATCAGCTGCAGCCCGCTGTCACGGCATCAGCCCCTCCACGCACCGGGAGCTAGCTGTGCCCTCCGCCTGCGCAACGGCCCTCAGGACGGCCAGCTCCCTGACGGATGGTCCCGTGGAGCCATGGAGAATGACAAGGCAGAATGAAGCCGCACCTCTAAAACTGTCCTCTATTTTATAGGGCATGGAACAGAGACACAAAGATGTAAAAATCATCTATAAGCTGGGGCGCCTGGGTGGCTCAGTCGGTGAAGCGTCTACCTTCAGCTCGGGTCATGATCTCAGGGTCCTGGCTCCAGGATCTTCTTCCCTGAGGGTCCCTGGCTCATCTCCACACCATCTTCATTTGATGTAAGCTGGACAGGGTTGTGGGGTTCAGTGGCCTCCTCATGCCTGCCCAGGGAGCTGGGAGCAGCACACATCTTAGACTCTGGCTGACAGAGTTTGACTCCAGAGTCCTCCACTGATCAGCTTATAAAAGATTTTTAAGATTTTATTATTTATTTATTTATTTGAGAGAGAGCGAGCGAGCAAGCATGGGGGGAGCGGGGAGGAAGAAGCAGGCTCCCTGCAGGGAGCCTGATGTGAGGCTCAAATCCAGGACCCTGGGATCATGACCTGAGCTGAAGACAGACGCTTAACCAACTGAGCCACCCAGGTGCCCCAGCTTATAGAAGATTTTTACATCTTTGTGTCTCTGTCGCATGCCGATAAAACAGGACAACAGCACCTCCCACAGAGCTGCTGGAAGCACAGAAAGAATACATAAAGAGGTCTTACACCCAAGCCTGGGACACAGTACCACTCAATGACAGCCAACAAACAATCCTACAGCTGCGACCTGCTCTAGGGCTCCTTCCCCATGCCAGACCAATAGCGTGCTATGTTTCAGAACTCATACTTCTAGAAGCCATCTGAGGCTAAACTAAGAGAAGCTGGACCCCAATGAGGCCAGACGCGGCAGCCTTCTTCATCTAGCCACCAGCATCTGAGCAATCAGGCCCCAGCGTGGGCGGCCAGTGTCAGCACCATCTCTGGAGGGGGACACATCAGCATGATGAAAACCATTCTCAGAAATAAAGGAAGACACACACACACAAGAACGAAAGGGAGTGGGAGCTGCAGTCTTCTCCAGGGGCTGATGCAGAATGGCACATGAGTCACTCGCAACTGAGGGGTACGCACCAGCTAGAGAGAGTCCCCAGGGAAAAGGCCTGTAGAGGCAGCATCTTGCAGCCTGCTAGAGCTTTAGGGTGCTGAGCACATGTCTCTGACAACAGCACCTACCCAGAGAAACCTTCCTGAGCTCCTGCCTGCTCTGAGATCAATCTCTGTCCTCGCCTGTCGCCTGTCCTTCCTTCTCGGGGCCTCATTAGGGAGACAACAGGATATTACAACTTGGCTGCAGATGGTGATTCTGATCCCCACGCCAGAAGGCAGGCGGGGCAGAGGCACAGGTCTCACAGAGCTGTGGTGCTCAGGGTTGGGGGGAGGGTATGCAGGGCATGCTGAGCTTAGGCCAGCCAACCCCTGTGTCACTGCGCTCTGTGGGCCAAGTAAAAAGGCACGGTAAATGGGGGAAAGACAAGACTCAGAGTGGCACGTGATAATAATAAAGACAGTGATCCCCATGCGCTGTTACAAGCACAGTATGGGAATGTCCTTGAATATTCCCGAGTAGCTCAGGAAGAAACAGGCCCCAGGCAGTGATGTAACTGCCCCACAAGTGAGGGGGAGGGACTCCAGCGCGGCCCCTCTGTGACCAGGACGCAGGAACAAACACCAAGTGTGTGGATACCTCTCGGTTTTGCCTCCCCGACACTTATTTTCTAGCACCAGTACCTCAACTTCCTTGGGCGCCCATTCCTCCCAGGACCCCCCACCCCAGCTCCAGGGGTGGACGTGGAATCCAGCCCACCCAGTCAGATTGTTGCATTCATCCTGGCCACAGGGCTGAGCTGATGGTCCAGCCAGCTGAACAGATCCCATTCTAACTGCAGACAAGCCTGATTGAATAGCAAGGAAACGCTGTTTCTCTCCCAACACCAGGTGCTGAGGGAGGGCAGACCCAGGGCCCCGTCAGAGCTCTGCTTTGGGCTGTTTTCCTCTTTCCTCTGCCTCTATCCACTTGCCTCCCCCTCAAACTAGTCACAAGAGGGGTGCTTACCCCCTCAATTTCAAAGTTCACAGCCCTCCCTGCTTCAATGTCCAATAGCAGGAGAAACCCTCCAGGAAACCTCCCCTCACATCTCACTGGACAGATCTGCGTCACCAGTCACTGGCAGGGGAGGGGAAGCCTCTGGGTAGAATGGACTTGGGGACAAGGCCTGGAAGAGTGGCCCACATAGAAAAGGTCCGGAGGGAGGCGCCAGCCCCACCCAGCTTCTCAATAATGAACCAACCTGCCCCTTTCCTGTCCCACAAGGAGTGTTTGGGTTGTGTTTCCATCACTTGCCACCAGGGCCCTGCCTAATACACAAGCACTAGAGATCTGGTGTGGCTCTGGGATGAGAAACTGAGGCTGGAATGAGAGAAGTGAAGTCACACCCAGAAGGGCAAATACCTTGATTTCACTCATGTGCAGAATCTAAAAAATGAATGAACAAACAAGCAAGCAAACAGAAGTGGACTCATAAATACAGAGAACAAACTGGTCGTTTGGGTAGGGGCAGGTGGTGAAAACACAGAAAGCAACGGAGGCTTGAGAGGTGACAAAGGTGAGACTACAGTCTGCTCTCTGCCACACAGGGCACTTCAGATTTCATCCTGGAAATGAGGGCCCCACCAGTGGAGAAGCAGGACACAGCATGGCTTTGCAAAGCCCTTGCCGTCTGTCCATCCATCAGTGGGCGGGAGCAGGCACCTGAGCCAGGGAGGGCCACAGTCCCAGAGGGAGACAGGGGAGGCTGGAGGGCAAGGGCCGGACAGCAAGTGAAAGGGGATTGGATCATAGGCACCCCCTGATCAATGCCTGCCTCTGCCCTCCTTGCACAGGCTTTTCCAAAACGCTCGTTTCCTTCACTCCCCTTTCCCCTTTCCCTATCCCCCTCTGCTTCATCAGCTCCAAGCCCCTGGCACATGAGACATCCAGGTACAGAGAACGGACTCCCAGGAGTTTCCACCCCAAAGCCAATAGCCACGAAAACAGCAAATTCAGAGAAAGCTTTCCTTCCTTATAGATCTTCTGAAACAGGAAATGATTAAGGATGAAAACCAGGCTTTACATTTTTGATAAAAGACACAGAAGCAGAGGGAGCTCAGTCTTGAGAGCTGATCTGCACAGGTGGCTCAGGAATCCAGGTCTGTAGCCCTGGGCCCCTGATGTATAACCATTCCCTGCAAATGTGCTGGCACTGGACACAGGAATATCTCTGGCACTACTCACTGTGCAGCATCAAGATGCGAGCTTCAAAGAGAAGACAGCCAGAGCATAAGCTGCCCGCTGCCCAGCTCCAGGTTTCTCCTTCTGGACCCATGAGGTAGAGGAGCAGCCACTCCAAACCCAGACCTCTGCTCGTTCATTATCTATTTGGAATCAAAATCCTACTACAAAACAAGTAGCTTATTTGTTTTATTGGGTTTTCCCTACCGTTTTGTTCATTAAACAGTTTCTGGGGCCTCCTCTGAGCCTAGCCCTAGGATGGGTGCAAAGGGCACAGAGATGGAGAAGACCCAGCCTGCCCTCCAGGAGATGAGTGTGGTGGGAGACGCAGGCAGAGACAGACAGACACCGCGCCAGGCAGTGCCTAAGCGCTGACTCAGGGCACTCATGGCAGGGAGCGGCTGACTACCCAAAGGAGGGCACAAAGGGGTTCAAGAGGAAAGGGGTCATGTGCTCCAGGGTAGGGGCACCGCCCACCAAGGCTTCTAGGTGAGAAACAAAGCTAAGGGGAGAAGGGCTGCTAGGAATGGGGGAAGGGCGGGGCAGGCAGAGGTATAGCTGTGGGCTTGTTGGGGCAAGAAAATGCATTTTTTCAGATGTCACAGCCTTCTCTCACCTTGTGATCAGCGCCCAAGGGGGAGGCAAAGGCAAGAGTAACAACGCCTAGTGGTATTTAAGACTTTTTTTTTTCCTTTCTGGGGATTTTTATACAGAAAAAAATAGATCTGCATATGGACCTGATTTGGAGGAATATGCTATCAATTCTGAACTTTTCTCTAACAGTTCTACCAACTCAATAGGCATCTATATATACCTATTAATGTTTGTCACCATCATTAGAAACGAACATGGATTCACAGTGGACAGTGCGGGCTGAGAAGCATATTGCCATTTCAAGAACGCATTTAGCAGCCCTGAAAGGAACAGTTCCCTTATAAGCTGGGAGGTGCCCTGCCACTTACTACTTCTGTACCCCACAAGAGAAATTCCACAGGAAAGGGATACTGAATGGCAATGATAGAGTAGACAAGAGTTATCAGCTAAAACCGTGTGCCTCCACGGCGCTGGGAACCTTCCATCCGCCATCCCTACTGGTCAGCACACCACAGTGTCCCTCTTCTGGAGGCCTTGGACCAAGGCGAGACTTCGGTTTGGTATGAATTAGTGAGATACAGAGAAACCGAGAATTTGCTTCTAAACTCTCAGACCTCTATCTCTCTTTCTCCATGGTCTGTGGCTCTGACAGTTTCTGATGTGACAACCCCAACAGTCAATTGCTATTGGAAACATCACTAGCCTGAAATCCTAAGATCAGATGTGACCGGAGGGATTTCTTGGGCTGAGGATCGGGAGAACCAAAAGCCTGAGAAGGAGGCTGGCGAATTTCAGGATGTCTGGTGTTTACGCCATTCTGGGATCTAAATGGGATTTGGTTTTTCTCCTCCACTCCCGTTCCTCCAACATTTCCTCTATCGGCTAATGGGCCCCAGCTGGGAACGGACACAGGCAGCAGAGACAGGGGCCAGGGTCTGACTGGCTCCGGCGGGCCAGCCCTGGCTAGGAGGGGAATGTGACTGTTTATTTGGAATGGCTGTGCCCTGCCTCTGAGGGAGTTCAAGCGGTCAGATGTGTCCAAGTTGATTAGTGAAATCTGACAGGGATGTCACCAGGTTTGGGAGGAGGGCCATCTAGTCTAAAGCCCCCACCCTGCAATGTCCCCAGTGCCGATAGGCACCGGCCACCAATTATGGTTAGTGGAAAGCGGGGGCAAGAGGAGGTCAGGGGCTCTGGACCTCAGGAGCTTCTGAAATGTGTTTTTATAGGCTCCATGGCCCAGGAGAGGCCTCAGTGGAGTACCCAGCTCACCTACAAAGCTGCTCTGGAGGTTGGAGGGTCCTGCCCCAGAGAGGAAATGCAACCGGCCCTGGCGTCTCTTTGGGGGCTCCGGGGGCAGTGGATATAGTAGACACAGCCTGGTCTTTGGAGTCAGAGGAATGACTTCAAATGCTGGCTCTGCAATCTGGTTGCTTAACAGACCTGGCCTAGGTTTTCTCTCCTGTTGGGTGGGAGTTACAGGAAAGAAAGGAAGGGACAGAGCTGGCCATCAGTACACAGCAGTCCTGACTCCACCGTTAACCTGTACTGCCAATGTGCGCGCAGCTCACATCACCCTCACGGCACCCCTGCCGTCCCTTGAGACAAAGTCAAAGCTCAGAGGAGTGAAGAGGCCTGCCCACAACTGCAAAGGACTTGAAGCGAATTCTGACTTCAGTCCTTTCCATCCAAAATCTGCATTCATTTCCTAGGGCTGCCCTAACCGATTACCAAACTTGGTAGCATTAAACAACAGAAATTTATTCTCTTGCAGTTCCGCTGGCCAGAAGTCCAAAATCAATGTGTCAGCATGGTTGGTCCCCTCCGGAGTCTCTTAGAAAGAATTCCTTCCCTACCTCTCTCCTAGCATCTGGTGGCTTCAGGCAGCCACTGGCATTCCTTGGCTTTGGGCCACATATGCCCTTCCCTCTGTGAATCTGTGTCACTGAATAAAGAGCCCACCCTAACCGGGATGACCTCATTTTGAGATCCTTACCTTAATTACATCTACAAAGACTCTTATTCCAAAAAACGACATTTCTGAGCATTTAGGTGGAGATGGCTTTTGTGGGCCATAATTCTACCCACTACAGTCCACCCTCTAGTCCCCAAAACTTCATTTACATCCATTCCATGTGCAAAATACTTTCACCCCATCCCAACATCCCCAATTTCTCACCCCTTTATAGCATACTCTAAGTTCAAAATCTCATTTAAGCATCATCAACTCAAAAATATCATCTAACCCATCTAATCAGGCATGGATAGGACCCATCCTGGGGCCAAATGCCTCTCCATCTGTGGATGTGTGAAACTAAAAGACAAGTTTTTTGCTTTAAAATATAGGCACGGGGGGCATCTGGGTGGCTCAGTCAGTTAAGCATCTGCCTTTGGCTCAGGTCATGATCCCAGGGTCCTGGGATAGAGCCCCACGCGGGGCTCCCTGCTCAGCTGGGAGCCTGCTTCTCCCTCTCCTTCTGCCTCTCCCTCCTGCTTGTGCTCTCTCTCTCTCTAATAAATAAATAAAATCTTAAAAAAAAAATAAAATATAGGCACGGGGAAAAAATGAAGGGAACACAGAGGTCACTGGACCCAAGCAAATTTAAAATCCAACAGAGCAACTTCCATTAGCTTTCCTGGACTGAAAATGACCCTCTGTGGCTCGGTCTTCCACCTTCTGGGCCCACAGGCTGTACTGGCCCCTACCTCTCTGGCCTCTGCCTTTGTGTCCACAGCTCTGCCCCTGGAGTCATTCTTCCCTTTTCTTGAAAGGTAACACGAGTTAGCTGAGAAATTCTCAGTCTATTTCCTACAATTAGAATACTGGAAGTTCAACTGCCTTTATTTTTTTTATTTATTATTTTTTTAACATTTCGTCAGGTCTGTCCTTTTCAGTCCAGGCTGGCAGTGTTTTTGCTGATACAACATTCTCAAAAAACTCGTGGGTCTCTCACGTATCTCAAGGGGATCTCCACCATTAAACAAGAGGGTTCTCCACAGATACTTTCTGGAGAAGCCTGTCTCTAGTCCTGGCTTCTGCTGAGACGTTGGATTGGATCCACGAGTCACATCCCTGATCTCCAGAGCAAAGGCTGTCCAGCCTCACCACTGTTGGCTTTCCTCCACAGCATGCTTTCTCAAAGTGACTGTCCTGCTTTTAGCATCACTTAGAAGCTGGAAAGGCTGAGAATCTCCCAAATCATTAAGTGCAGGTACCTTTTTTGCTAACAGTTCTACCTTCAATTCACTCCTTTCCTCTCCTTTGCTATAAGCAGCAAAGGAGAAGGCAGGCTGCACTTTCTACACTTTGACTGGAAAATTCCTCAGTCACATATTCAAGCTCACTACTTACAAGTTATGCTTTCCCTGACTAGCAAATCAGAGAATAACACAGCACTAGAGAGGTAAAAGGTAGGCTGGGGGAAATGGGTGAACGAAAGCAAGAGAAGAATTAAATTTATATTTGCCAAGCACCTTCCATGTGCCCAAGCACTATAGATCAGTAATGGGACTCTGATAGGCAAGTTCCATCTTTATAAGGATGAAAGGAGTGGCCAAAGACCTCAGAACATGTCCTCTCTCAAACATCCCTGTCTGCTTAATGTGGCTGACTCTTTCTGCCTCAGCCCTCCCCCATCCCATACTTTCGTCAAGCACCTTTTCCTCCTCCAGGTACTACACTTCAAAGTCTACGTCCCACAGTGACCTCTTCTGACATCACCTTGCCGCTCCCAGCTGCTCTCCCAGGCTGCAAACTTGTCTTTTCCCAAGGCAGAAGGGATCCCGGATGAGGGTGGCCCCTCGGGGTCTGCCTCAGGGATCACCCAGAAGGCAAAGAAATTTACCATTTGATTCATTCACTGTTCCAGCTAAGAATTAACACGCAGCACTATAATAATCTTAACTTTGTTAAATATAAGTTTGGTTTATTTTCATAATTTTGTGCTTTATTTTTTTAAGATTTACACTTCTAGTCCCTGGCACAGCACGGATTTGATTTAAGTGGTGTTTATCCAGGACTAATGGTCTTCAGAGGAGGATCTACAACAGCCAGTAGAGGAGGGGGTTATGACCCTAGGACTCGGGTCCTAAGTCAGGGGCGGCCCTGGGACTCGGAAGGGCAGGGCCTCGTCCTTCAACTCCTGCTGCCACCCCAGGGAGCCCTGGAACCTGGCCAGTCCCATGCCTATAGGGAAGCTTTTCTTGTGGTGGTCCTCCCTGGTCAAGAGACTCTTCCCTAATAACTCCAGCCGCGCAGAAGGAACCAAGAGCTCCTTAACCTGGGGAACCCCTGGTCATTCCTCTCATCCCTGAAATGCCTTTCTTACATCCTCCCAGGCTATTCTAGACCAGGAATGGCCAACACAAGGTTGCCCCTTGCCCTGCCCTTGTTCAGGGCAGCCACTGTCATCGTGGTTCTCCCCCACAGTGCAATGCTGTATTTTATGTGTCAGCTAGGCTGAGCCACTGTACTGACATGTTTGGTCGAGCACTATTCTGGATATTTCTGTGAGAGTATTTTTTGGATAAGAGGAACATGAAGAGGAGTAGACTGAGTAAAGCAGATTACCTTCCATAATGTGGGTGGACCCTGTCCAATCAGTTAAAGGCCTGAACAGGAAGACTGACCTCCTTCAAAGAAGAAGAAATTCTGCCAGCCAATAACCTTTAGACCTGAACTGCAGCTCTTCCCCAGGTCTCCATCTTGCTGGCCTATTCTGTGGATTTTGGACCTGCTGGGCCTGATAATCATGTGAGCCAACTCCTTAAAATACACCCCTTTCTCTCCGTGTATATATATATATATATATATATATATACACATGTGTTCTTGGTTCTGTTTTTGAGGAGGACCCTAATACATCTAGTGAGCCAGGCAACCTTAGAATCTGTCTCAACACAGCCCTCCAGAGAGAACTCCCAGTTAGCAGGCAAACTGAGCTCCCTGACCTAGGGCTGTGAGTGCATACCCAGAAGCTGGTGTTGCCCTGGCTTAGTGCACGGGGCCAGGGGCACACCTCCATGTCCCCGCACTCCAGGTTCCTTTGAGAACTAGATAACCATCCTGGACACCAGATATCTTCATAGGATCTGCCTGGTTCTAACTAGCCCTTGTTCCCCACCCTTTATTCCCCCTGAAGAGAAAGCTGGTCAAGGAGGCTCTAAGTGTTTCTTCTCCAGTAAACTAAAACCATAAGAAAAGCCCACTGAAGATGGGAACTATCAAGGCCACTGAACAGCTTTCAGATCATAGCCAGGCCAGTAGTTACCAGAGGTGGGGGCAACAGGGAAACACGCAGCTGCCCACAGGTCTTCCAAGGGATAAGATGGTATCTACTAGTGGTCCCTATGAGTATAAACTTATCTGGATATCCTCCAAATTGCATGACTCTGGGCGACACAAGATTGTAATTGTGTTTAATTTGAAATTCTTGTGGTGAGGCAAGAAGTACCCAGAAAGAAGTCTGTGTGTACTTGCCACCCTGAAGTATGGAGCTTGAAGGAAGGGAGGGTGTACACCTGCACCCTCACTTGTTGACCATGTGATCCTGAGCCCACCACACCTTCTAGAGCTTCGGTTTCTTCATCTACAAAGAACACCTAGTCGGGAGGCTCATCAAAGCATATCATAGGCCTCCAATACATGGGTATTGTTATGAGAACTAGGGAGAGTGGTGGTTCTAGAATCCAGGCACGGTGGGAGAGCAGAGGAAGCAGAGGGAGCAGAGCCGAGCCAGAGGGCCAGCCCTGGGGAGCTGGCCCAGCAGGCTCAGCCACGGGAGAGGAAAAGGGGCCATCCCTCTCCCTCGCCACTAGAGAGACAAACAAAAAGGAAGGACAAGGTAAGACTGACCTTGAGGGCAGGAATCTCCACACTGTCGCCAAGGCTGATGGAGCCTGAGAGGATGGTTCCTGTCATCACAGTGCCTTGGCCTTTGATGGAGAAACAGTGGTCCACAGACATGAGGAGAGGTCCCGAGGGGTCTCTTGTCGGGATGGAAATCTGGGATGTCAGGAGCTAGAAAAGAGACGCCACATGCTGGTGTCACATGCCGCTGGGGAGGGGAGCTGAACAGGGCAGGGTGGAGCAGGGTAGAGGGTGCGGCCAGTCCCTGGGCAAGCTGGCCCGGCTCAGAGGCGGACGGCTCCCTGACAGCACTCCAGACTTCCGCCATGCCCTCGGCTCCTCTCGGTACAAAGGAAAAGGGCACCTGGAGAAGCCTCCTGTCTCCTCTCATTGGGATAACCAGCAGCCTCCCAAAAGGCTGGCCCCGGGGCCCTCCTCCACACCGCAGCAGAGACAGTCTGCTGCAGGACAGCCTGGGGCACATCGATTAGACCTCACAAGCCTTCCCAGCTTTCTGAGCCTACAGGATTTAAGATGTGTCATCGTCTAGCCCATAGGTACCATGGCGGCCTCCTCCCCCACCACGTGCCCTCTCACAGCAGGCACTAGCCACTGGCATGCCCTGTAAGCTCACCAGCCAGCTTCACTTCCCCTTTTCCGGGGAGACACCGCCTCTGGGAAGGCTTTTTGCCCCTTCTGTACAGCTGAGCTCCCTGCCCCCCTCACCCGTTAACACACTATTGTGAGCATTTGTTTATTTGTCTCTCTCCTAGGGCTGTGAGTCCTTCCAAGTATCTCCAGCAGCTGGCACGGTGCCTGAGAGAAGGACAAGTGACCAAAGAACTCGGGTGAGGAGGGCTGTTGCCGTGTATGGCAGGGCGGGAGGGGGTAAGGCCACTGTTCCAAGCTCAGGCAGAGACGGGACCACCTAACGTCTGCCAAGGGCCAGTGTTGCCCCCTCAGTCTGCAGTGCTGCTTCTTCTCTGTTGACACTTCCCACATGCTTCAACCTCCGCCAGCCCATTTTCCTCATGCTATCTATGTGCTTGGAGATGTTAGAGCTAATTCCCAATAAACAAACGAAAATAAAGACTGCATTATTCCTTTTATTTTGCTGCTTTCGGATTTTGTTAGGAAAAGACACTGTCAAAAAGTATTTGGTAGTGAATGTTCCAAACTCTCAGGCTTGTGATAACAATTCTTCTGGAAAAAAGACTATATTAAAGATTCAAAACAGGGATTTATGCAGAGGCTTCTTAAGGAATACACAAACATCTCTCATAGCAGCATTTGTGAATTTTGCTTTAATAAAAACAACTGTCCAAGGCTCCCAGACCAATGCTCTCTGAAGCAGATGAAATAGTAACAAAAGCCTCAGCCAGAAAAGGTTTGCTTTGCTATGCCAGTTAGAGCAGCACCATATAGTCACAGGAATGGTGGCAGTGCACATAAACACATCTGTTCTCGGCTCTGTGGGTTCAGGTGCAGGGGGACCCCAAAAACACCCCAACAACTGATCGGGGACATACTTGCTGTGAGACCTTGGGCAAATTACTTAACTTCTCTGAACCTCAGACTCTTCCCTGGTAAAACAGGGATAAATCATGTAAGCCCTCCAGTGCCACTGTGAAAGTTCACGATCATTATGAAAGGTATGGAAAGGAGAGTACAGCTCCTGGAACGTGATAAGCACTGTTGCTGTCACAGTAAACTCTGATATGGCACTGTTCTGAGCACAGGACACATATTAACCTCATCTAACCTGCATGCCAACTCCACAGCTAGTGCTCTTTTCCCTACTTTACAACTGAGGGAACAGAGGCAAGAGAGAGCGGGTCACATGCCTAAGGCCACACAGAGAGCAGGTGGCGGGCCCAGTGTCCAGTCCCAGAATCACCACTCCACCCTACCAAGTGAGGGCCACTGTGGTCTCCATTGTCACTGCCACCCTCACAGCAGCATCACCACCACCGCACCACCCCCACCCTGCCCTCTGGCTGCCCTGGGCACCCTGTGGTGGTTGGGCTGCCTCCCTCCATCTACTACCACTGAGCATGGAGGAAGAGCCCGTGCCTCAGAAGCGCTATTATTTAGTGGAGACCACAAGGCCCTGAGCTGCACTACCCTGCTACTGGGCCCATCTCCATCAGCCAGTGGGACACACTGGGGGACTGGCACAGTCTGAAGGCCTGGAATGGAAGACATGGCCCAGAGCCCCAGGATGCAGAGGCTGCTCTGTCTGAGTAGGGGTGTTCGACAAGAGAAAGGAAAAAGAATGACTTATAGGGTGTGGACAGCTCGGCAGGACCTTGGGCTAGATGGTGAGGCCTCTGCTTCTGTTTTGGTTTAACTCTTGGAGGAACACTAAGGTATGTATGTGCCTGGGGGAGGGGGTGGTAGTAGTTAAAGGAACAGCTCAGAGTCTTCTTGCTGGGGTGCCTCCCCCTTCTCTCCCTCTCAGACTGAGCAGGATACAAGGGGCCTGAGTGGGGCTGGGGCCAGAGGCCAGCCTGGATTTAAGCTGACAGTACCTCAATGAGCTCTGAGATGCCCTGTGGAGCTTCTGTTTCAGGGGCGTCTGGCCCCCCAGGCTTGGCTGCCACGGGTATAATCGGTGCACCTCGGAACCTGAAATGGAAAAACAAGCCCCGCCAAGTTACAGAGATCATCAGCATGGATGAGCAGAAGAGGAACGGAGGCCCCACAGGGAAACCCTTAGGTTGCTCCTAGGTTTTAACCTCCACTCTCACAATCAACTCTGAGGAGGCAGCGGTGAACCCTAGCCTCCAGGACTCTGAATAAAGACCCCCTTGAAGAAATACGTCCCAGCCTCCTGCAGAGACTCAGGAAATACTGATTTATCAAAAAGTCCCTGAAGGGGTACCTAGGTGGCTCAGTTGTTAAACGTCTGCCTTCAGCTCAGGTCATGATCCCAGGGTCCTGGGATCAGACTCCCTGCTCAGTGGGGAGGCTGCTTCTCCATCTCCCTCTGTCTGCTGCTCCCCCTGCTTGTGCTCTCTTTCTCTCTCTGTGTGTCAAATAAATAAATAAAATCTTAAAAAAAAAAAAGTCCCTGAAGAGGCACCTGGAAACATACTTCCACCATCCCAGTGTCTAACAGAGGGTATTCCTGTCTGGACCCTCCTGAAGAGCTCCTTCTTCTTTAAGAAGAGATTCTTCTTCCTCTTCTTCTTCAAGATTGACTTATTTTTAGAGAGAGCACAAGCAGGGGGAGGGACAGAGGGAGAGAAAATCCTCAAGTAGACTCCCCACTGATCACGGAGCCAGATGCAGGGCTTGATCCCAGGACCCTGAGAGCATGACCTGAGCTGAAATCAAGAGTCAGTCGCTTAGCCGACTGAGCCACCCAAGAGCTCCAAGAAGAAATTTTACTATGAGTATACATTTATCTTTTCCAATGATAAAAAAAAAAAAAAATGGAAAAGAGGGGCGCCTGGGTGGCACAGCGGTTAAGTGTCTGCCTTCAGCTCAGGGCGTGATCCCAGTGTTGTGGGATCGAGCCCCATACCAGGCTCCTCCGCTATGAGCCTGCTTCTTCCTCTCCCACTCCCCCTGCTTGTGTTCCCTCTCTCGCTGGCTGTCTCTATCTCTGTCAAATAAATAAATAAAATCTTTAAAAAAAAAATGGAAAAGAAAAAAGATACAACCCATAATCTTATAATATATCACAAAGAATTTTCTGGTGAATGATAGCAACAACAGTAATATAATGCAAATAAACTACAAGGATGTGAAATTTTATGTATGTTATAACCAAAATAAAAAAAGATCTCTTGGCAATGCATGGAAAAACCAAGGTTAGAAGAAAGGGCACTACAATAGTAGGACTATGGGTTCTATATTAATCCTCTAGGTGCCAGCAATGGCTGAGCCAAGCATATCACCTGGACACCTTCTGTGAAAGCCCTCAGCACCACTATGGAACTATCACCATTTTAAAGATGAGAAATTGAGGCTTAGAGAGGCGAATTAATTTGCTACAAGTCATTTACTATAAATCTCAGAGCCAAACTCTAACCTAGCCCATTTGACTCTAGAACCAAGGGTCACAGCTTCCATGTTATAATCCTACTGCCCAGGCCACCTCTTTCATTTATACAGCTGCATAATAGTGTGACCCAGAATTTACATGCTTTCCCCCACTAATGTTACTCATTTAGAACATTCTGAATTTTTCACTATTATAAATAACACTGGTAAACATGTTGGTGGACAAGACTGGCTTTTTTCCCCCTTGCTTTGGGATTAATTCATGGGGTATAAGTCTAAGACTCAGCATACATTGAAAAATCAGCAAAATGGTGGAATAAGGATAATCAGAAAGCCTTTCCTCCGTAAAACCAATAAGAACACTTCAAAAGATCATCAGAAGCAACTTTTTCAGAACTCTAGAAATTAACCAAAGGTTTGCAGCAATCTGTGGAATATTTATTCAAGAAAAAAATGGTTGAATCTTGGTAAGAATAAAAGAGCTTTGTGGCATTTTAACTGCCTTATTCCCATCTACTCCTCCCCAACTCCGCAGTAGCCCTAATAACCAGCATCTGCAATCAGAATGGAAGCCAGCAGCCTGACAGCCACTGAGGGGGCAGAATGGGTCTGGGTTCCATCAAAGCTCCTTTCCTAGAGAACTGTCATTATTTTTCCTTTCCTTCCTCACTGGAAGATTCCGCAAAGCTATCTTTATTTTTCCTCAAGGGCATTTGTTGAAAACAATCAGAGGCAATTGTTTAATATCACAGCTGCCTAAGGGAGGATAATAGTTTGGGTAAACTGGCTGACCAAACAACTTAGAAGGAAGAGCTGGGAGCTTCTGTGGGAGCTTTGGAAACCTTCCATGGGAGGTTTGGAGATTTCCTGGGAATCTAGAAGGCTATTTGCAGGCAAAAGCACTGGGCATGGTCAGGAAAGACAGGAGAAGGCCCTAAGTTCTTACCTCTGGCTGACCTTGAGATTCTATGCAAACAGGAAGTGACGGCCAAGGCTGAGTTGTCAATTGCCTGCCTGAGCACTGAAAGCATGCCCCAACATGCACATAAAGATCCTCAGCAAAGATTGGAAGACGTACTGATTCTAGGCGTTTAAGGAGAGCTCTAATCATCAGCTGGCCACTAAGCTAACTGAGCAGAGGCTTCAGTGATCACACATGACTTTCAGAATTACTTCACAAAAGTCACTAACCAAATTAACAACAAACTATGAAAGTGTGGGTGAAGAAGAGAATCTGATGTCCAGAACTGCCACATTATATTATTCTGTACGTGCATTTTTCTTTTCTTTTCTTTTTTTTTTTTTAAAGATTTTATTTATTTATTTGACAGAGATAGAGACAGCCAGCGAGAGAGGGAACACAAGCAGGGGGAGTGGGAGAGGAAGAAGCAGGCTCATAGCAGAGGAGCCTGATGTGGGGCTCGATCCCGTAACGCCGGGATCACGCCCTGAGCTGAAGGCAGGCGCTTAACCGCTGTGCCACCCAGGCGCCCCCTGTACGTGCATTTTTCAACAAAGAATCACAATACAACAAAGAAACAAAAGTACGGTCCATCCACAAGAAAAAAAGGAGTTAATAATAATTGTTCCTGAGAAATCCCTACTAGACAAAATTCTTAAATCAGCTATTTTAAATTTGTTCAAGAAATAAACCATGTCTAAAGAGCTAAAGGAAAGAATGAAGATAATGTGTCACCAAATAGGAAATATCAAAAAAGAGTTAGAAATTATATATATATAAAAAAACAAAACAGAAATTTGGGAGTTGAAAAATACAATAACTAAAATGAAAAATTTGCTAGAGGAGCTTAACAGCAGATTTGAGCAGGCAGAAGAATCAACAAACTTGAAAATAGATCAATCGGGATTATGCAACCTGAGGAAAACAAAGAAAAAAGAGAGAAGAGAAATGAACACAGCCTCAAAGATATGTGAGACATCATCAAGTATATCAACAGGTGCATACTGAGAAGTCCAGAAACAAAGGCGATATGGGGCAGCAAAATCTGAAGTTTTTGAAGGACATTTAAAAAGCTTAGCAAATTCCAAGTAGGCAAAACTCAGAGATGTGACCTACACACATCATAATCAAACTGTCAGTGGCCAAAGACAAGGAGAAAGCAGCAAGAGCGAAGTGGCTCATTCAGCACAAGGCATCTTCAATAAGAGTAACAGCTGATCTCTTCAGAAACCATGGCAGCCAATCCCAAATTCGTGAAAAAAAAAAAGGCAAAAAAAACCCTATTGTATAGCAGACACTTGATAAATATTTATTAAATAAATGAATAACTGAACAAGTAAAAAAAAAGTCAAAAAAAAAAAAAAAAAGGAAGAAACCATGGCAGCTAGAAGGTAATGGGATGACATATTCGAAGTGCTGAAAGTTAAAAAAAAAAAAAAAAAAAAAAAAAGTCAACCAAGACTTCTGTTTCCAGCAAAAAAAAATGCTTCAAAAATGAAGGAGAACCACAGAATTAACATATGGCCCAGGAATTTCCTAAGTATAAACCCAAAAGAGTGGAAAATAGTTACTCAAACAAATACATGTACATGTATGTTCATAACAGCACTATTCACAAAAACCGAAAGGTGGAAACAGCTCAAATGTCCATCAATGGTAAGTGAAAAAAGCCAGATGCAAGAGATCACATATTCTGTGATTTATATGAAATATCCAGGATAGGCAAATCCACAAAGATAGAAAACAGACTGGTGGTTCCCAGGGCTGAGAGAATAGGAAACAGCTGCTAAATGGGTACAGGGTTTTTGAAATCAGATAGTGGTGATGTTTGCATACTTCCGTACACATTAAAAGGGTGAATTTTATGGTATGTGAATTATATCTCAATCAAAAAGAAAAAACATATATTGAAAGGTTTGCTACCTTTTTCACTACCACAATGATTATCTGTGATGTCTAGTTCACTAAACATACATCAAAAGCTCCTTATTTTTTATACATACCTCATTTTAATTTGTATTTCCTTAATAAGCCATACAATGTCGAACATCTTCCATCTATTTATTTACTGAGTATACTTTCAGGGAACATTTCTACACCACTTCCAGTTCTGGTCTTTGCTTCCTCCAGCAGGTGCACCCTTACCTTCCTAAGACTCGAAAAATTGCTCCAAAGTGCCTCTCTGTATGCAGTCCAACGTCCAACACAGTGGGAGTGAGGGAAAGGGACGGGGTCAAGTACCAGTGGTACCAGCACCTGTGCTTCAGGTTTTGCACTCTTCATCTCACCAAACCCATGAGGTGGCTGTTATTACTGTCATTTGCTACAGGTCACACAGCCAATGAGTGGTGGGGCTGTGATTAAAAGCCAACTCTGGGTTTACCATCCACCTGAGAATATCAAGAGAGTTAGAGGCAGGATTGTGTGCCTCTTCTCAAATCCATGAGAATTTGGAAAGTGGCTGATCTTCAAAGATCAGGCAACATAACATGTAAGTCCTATAAACAGATTAACAAAACTCTTGCCTTTTAGTAATTTTAGTTCTCAAACCAACAAAAGAAAGATGATGATAGCTATAATGACATTACTCAATATTCTCATAGTTTGCTCTCACTTTCAAATAAAGACATAAACTTATTGGATCCTTAAAACAACCCTTGGAGGTAGGAAGAACAATTGTTAACATTCCCATAACATTAGTTCAGCACTATGCGAATGGCACTTGGCTGAATGCTCCCATCACCCCATTTAATTCTCATGGTAATGATGTGAGGGATAAACCTGGCATTTTAGAGATGGGGAAACTGAGGCACAGAGAGGTTAAATGGCTGCTAAAGGGTCACAAGTGAAGTAAATGGCAGAATCAGGTAGCTCAGAGCTCCATCCTTCCCACTATGCTGGACATCCCGAGGATGACCTCCACAAAAGCCAAAAGGCTCCCTCCCCTGGTAATGACTACTGTGTCAGATGTCACCACTGCTCCTTTGAAACGTAAGAACAGAAGATGGAGCCCAGTGCCCCCACCCACAGGGACAGGAATGGGTTGCTTCTGCTCCATCCCTTCCTGCCTCTATTTCAGTGTTACCTTCACACAGGTCACTGGTCCCATACCCTCTTCACAAGGTTTGTCAAATCAGCGTACCACCTAAGTAAGCTATTATTTCTCAAGGTTTTTCCTTTAAAACAACTTATGTTCTTACTTATAACCACTTATTGAAAAACGTAATTCTATATTATTATCTAAATGGAAGACGAGTATCATTCGCCACAAAAAGGCATAGGAGAGGCCCTCCCACCACCAGCCACTACAAGGACAGCCACTGGCCGATGGTCTCTACTCCCTTTGCTCCGTAAAACCTGTGCCTAAAAGCCTGGTGTAGCTAAATGCCCATGCCCAGGAGATGCCTTGAGGCTCACAACCACGCTTGAGAGTCCGGTACACCCCACACGTTTACCTTTACCAATTGACTTTCTTTTTTTTTTTTTTTAAAGATTTTATTTATTTACTCGACAGAGATAGAGACAGCCAGCGAGAGAGGGAACACAAGCAGGGGGAGTGGGAGAGGAAGAAGCAGGCTCATAGCGGAAGAGCCTGACGCAGGGCTCAATCCTATAACACCGGGATCACGCCCTGAGCCGAAGGCAGATGCTCAACTGCTGTGCCACCCAGGCGCCCCACATATTGACTTTCTTAAGCTGAACAGGAGGCACAATCATTACAGCATGAACTTGGTAATGCCAGTTGTGTTACTTTAATTCAATTTAGTATCATACAAGAGTGTGATAATAGCTATTTCTATGAAAACTAAGTTAAATTATCTAGAAAGATTCAATACAGATAAATCTCTTTAAAATCTGGTGATAAATTAGGTGTAATAAGAAAATCATAAGACTTCGGGGGTGGGGCACCTGGGTGGCTCAGCTGGTTAAGCCTCCAACTTTTGGTTCCTGCTCAGGTCATGATCTCAGGGTCGTGAGAAGGAAGCCCTGTGTCGGGCTCCATGCTCAGCAGGAAGTCTGTTTGAGATTCTCTCCCTCTCCCCCTCTCCCTGCTCTTTCTCTCTCTCCAAATAAATAAATAAACCTTAAAAAAATAAAGACTTCAGGAGAGGTTTATCAAACACAGAAAAGTTCTCCACTCACATTGCTGAGTAAATCGTGATTCCTATTAAGGAGACCAAAATTGTAGACAGTGCATTTGGGTATGGTTTATACGTAAAAGAACTCAGAGCACCAGTCAGTGGGCTCACGGCAGAACATTTCCCAGCAAGTGACAGATGTAATAAGGTCTTGAGCTCCCGCGGCAAGTACCTTGGCTAAGGGAAGCCGTCTGACGCTCAGACACAACAGCAGCAAAGCCATTTGCTGAGGCTTCTCCAGGAAACTTCACTGGAGGACACCTCTAACACACTGGTGGAACTATTCTAACTTGTAAGACGCTATCAAGAGAGGCAATCACACACACACAGACACACGCACACACGCAGCCGTGCACGCACACACACAAGCACGCTGCACCTGGAGAGAAAAAAAGCCAAAATGACAAATGCAGCTGCCTAAGGTCCTGCAGCTGGGACCCGCAAATTACAACTTTTTAATACCGGCAAAGCAACAAACCCCAGAGCTTTTAAAAACATAAATTCTGACCAAGAACATCCAGAATAGATCTTGCTTTACTGAATTCAGACCAAAACAACTAATGATTACATACGAATCAGGAGTGCTAATTTGTGTAAAATTGAAATTACAGGTGATGCAGAAATCACACATGCCCAAACAAAACAGCAAGAAGAAGAGGAGATAAGTCTGAATTCAGAATGCAAAACTGCTCACATAGCCAAGATGCCCCAGATGAGCCTAGATCAACTGCTAACAGTGTAGTGCTAATGAGGAAGGGGAGGCACGATGCTGAGAACCTTGTAATGTTCCCCCGGAGCAACTTACATTATTGATATTATTAACTAAGAATGCACGTATGTGTTGTAAGTTAAAATATTATGTAAGGTTTGAATGCCATTTTTTATAATTCTCTGCTTTAAGCAACTTTTGATTAATCAACCATAGTTCCCTTCAGAGGACAAGAAATCTCCTACTGTAGCTACAAAAATAAACACAAAGAAAGCAAAAATCCTAGCTACGTACTATTCCCTGCTGAAGGTTCTGAGCCTGGTAAAAAGTTACAGCAATGCTGAAGACATGGTAGGACCAGGCTGAGACATTTTCCTGAACTTAACAGAAGAGATTTAAAGATAACTGAAAAAGAATAAACTTTCTCAAATAACTCCATGCATTTTTCCCCATTTTTTGTAGTGGTAAGATAAACATAACAAAAAAATTACCATCTTAACCATACGTAAGTGTACAGTTCAGTGTTATAAAACACATTCATAACGTTGTGCAACCATCACCACCATCCAACTCCAGAGCTTTTTTTTTTTTTTTTTTTTAGGATTTATTTATTAGAAAGAGAGAGTGCAGCAGGGGGCAGAGGGAGAGAGAGAATCTCAAGCAGGCTCCCCACTGAGTGCTGAGCCTGATGCGGGGCTCGATCTCATGACCCTGAGATCACAACCTGAGCTGAAATCAAGAGTGGGATGCTTAACCAACTAGCCACCCAACTGCCCCCCAGAGTTCCTTTTTCTTATAAAAACTCTATACCCATTAAACAGCAACTCCCCATTCCCTCACCCCTCAGCTCCTGGCAACACTACTCTGGCTCTATGATTCTGACTACTCTAAATATCGCAAATAAACGGAATCATACAGTATTTGCTTTCTTGTAACTGCCTTACTTCAAATAGCAAAATCTCGAGGTTCACCTATGTTGCAGCACGTATCAAAATTTCCTTCATTTTTAAGGTTAAATAATATTCCATGGGGAATATATGTATGTATGTACCACACTTTGCTTATTCATTCATTCCTCAATGGACACCTGGATTGCTTACACCTTTTGGCTATCATGAACAATATTATTATGAACGTGGGCATACAAATATCTCTTGGGGACTCTGCTTTCAATTCTTTTGGATATATACCCAGAAGTAGAATAGCTGAATGGTAATTCTATTTTTAAATTTTATAAGTTTTTATTTAAATTCTACTTAGTTGGGGCACCTGGGTGGCTCAGTCGTTAAGCGTCTGCCTTTGGCTCAGGCGTGATCCCGGGGTTCTGGGATCAAGCCCCACATCAGGCTCCCTGCTCTGCTGGGAGCCTGCTTCTTCCTCTCCCACTCCCCCTGCTTGTGTTCCCTCTCTCGCTGGTTGTCTCTCTCTGTCAAATAAATAAATAAAATCTTAAAAAAATAATAAATTCTATTTAGTTAACGTAACTTTTCTTAATTTTTTGAGGAACCCCCATTACCATTATCCATGTCAGCTGTACCATTTTACATTCCCACTAACACTGCATAAAAGCTCCAATTATCCACATTTCACCAACACTTATTTTCTTGTTTTTTGACAATAGCCATCCAAATGGATATGAGGTGGGGTATCTCATTGCAGTTTTTGTTTGCATTTCCCTAATGACTGGTCATGCTGGCGTTTTTTCATGTACTTGTTGGCTATTCACATATCTTCTTTGGAAAAATGTCTATTCAAATCTTTCCCATTTTTGAATCAGGTCATTTGTTTTTTGTTCTTCAGTTTTAGGAGTTGCCCATATATTCTTATTATCAGATATACAGATTTACAAATATTTTCTCCCATTCCATAGGTTGCCTTTTTACTCTGTTGATACTCTTTTGATGCACAAATTTTAAAAATTTTCTTCTGAGAGTTTTAGGTCTGATATTTAATTCTTTGATCCCCTTTGAGCTAATGTTTGTATCCGATGTTAGATAAGGGTCCACCCTCATTATTTTGCATATGGATAGCCATCCAGTTTTCCCAGCAGCATTTGTTGAAAGACTGTCCTTCCCCCATTGAATGGTCTTTGCCCCCCCCCCCATCAAAACTCATCTGACTATATATACAAGGGTTTATTTCTGGGCTCTCTATTCTGTTCCATTGGTGTATACGTCCGTCTCTTTGCTAGTACCCATCCTGCTTTGATTATTGTAGCTCTGTAGTAAGATCTGAAATCATGAAGTCTGAACTCAGTTTTGTTCATCTTTTTCAAGAGTGTTTTGGCTATCTGGGGAACTTTCAGATTCCATATGAATTTCAGTATGGGTTTTTCTATTTTTGCAAAAAAAAAAAAGTAACTGGGATTTTGACAGGGATTATGCTGAATCTATAAATTGCTTGGGGTAGTACAGACATGTTAACAGTACTAAGTCTTCTAATCCATGAAGAGGAGATGCATTTCTATTTATTTATGACTTCTTAAATTTCTTTCAGCAATGTTTTATAGCCTTCATTATGCAAACTTTTTACCTCCTTGGTTAAGTTAATTCCTAAGTATTTTACTCTTTTTGATGCTACTACAAATCGAATTCTTTTCATAATTTACTTTTCAGACTATTCATTGTTAAAGTATAAAAATGCAACTGATTTTTGCATGTTGGCCTTGTATCCCGCTACTTTGCTGAATTCATTCATAAGCTCTAATAGGTTTTTGTGGAATATACGTGGTTTTCTACATACAAGATCCTATCATCTGTGAAGAGATCATTTTACTTCTTCCTTTCCAATTAGATGCTTTTACTTCCTTTTCTTGCCTAATTACTCTGACTAGAACTTCCAGTATTATCTTGAATAGAAGTGGCAAAAAGTGGTAATGCTTGTATTGTTCCTGATCTTAAAGGAAAAACCTTACTCTTTCACCACTGCATATGATGTTTTTATGAGTTTTTCACAGATAGCTTTTATTACTTTAATGTGAACCTTCCTATTCCGTTGAGTGTTACCATCATGAAAAGATGTTGAATTTTATAAAATGCATTTTCTGCATCAATTGAAATAAATGATCATGTGGTGTTTTACATTAAATGATTTTTGTATGTTGAACCATCCTTGCATTCCAGGAATAAATCCCACTTAGTTGTGGTCTATAATTGTTTTAGTATGCTGCTAAATTCAGTCTGCTAACATTCTACTGAAGATTTTTACGTCAATGTTCATAAGGGATTTGGGTCTTCAGTTTTCTTGTAGTATCTTTGTCTGGCTTTGGTATCAAGGTAATGCTGGCCTCACAGAATGAGTCAGAAAGTGTTCTCTTCTTCAATTTGTCTGGAAAATTTTAGGAAGAATTGGTTAATTCGTTGTTTTTTTTTTTTTTAAAGATTTTATTTATTTGACAGAGATAGAGACAGCCAGCAAGAGAGGGAACACAAGCAGGGGGAGTGGGAGAGGAAGAAGCAGGCTCATAGCAGAGGAGCCTGATGTGGGGCTCGATCCCATAACGCCGGGATCACGCCCTGAGCCGAAGGCAGACGCTTAACCGCTGTGCCACCCAGGCGCCCCGAATTGGTTAATTCGTAATCAATCAGGTCCAGAGCTTTTCTTTGTTAGGAGATTTTTGAGTACTGATTTAATCTCCTTAATAGTTACAGGTGTATTCAGATTGTTGATATAGTTATGATTTATAGGTTTTGTTTTTCTACAATGTTGTCCATTTCATCTAGGTTACCCAATTTGTATAGCTGTTCATAGTACTCTCTCATAATCCTTTTAATTTCTATAGAATTAGTAGTAATGTCCCCATCTTCATTTCTAATTTTAATAATTTGAGTCTTCTCTCTTTTCTTCTTAGTCCATCTAGCAAATATTTTGTCTATTTTGTTGATCTTTTCAAAACCAACTTCTGGTTTCCCTGATTCTATTGTTTTTCTTTCTATGTTTTATTTTTCTCTTTTCTAATCTTTATTAATAATTTCCTTGTGCTATATTTAAGTTTAGTTTGTTCTTCTTTTTCTAGTTCCTTAAGTTGTAAAGTTAGGTTGTTGATTTCAAATCATTACTTTTAAATGTAAGAATTTATAACTATAAAATTTCCCCTTAACACTGCTTTCACTGCATACCACAAATTTGGTATACTATGTTTTGGTTATTGTTCATCTCTAAGTCTTTCTAATTTCCCTTATTATTTCTTCCTTGATCCACTGGTTGTTTAAGTGTGTTAATTTCCATGAATCTGTGAATTTTCCTATCTTAATTCTGTTATTGATTTTTAACTTCATCCTATTGTGGTCAAAAAAGGTGTTTTGTAGGATATCTACCTTTTTAAATCTGTTGAGAGTTAATTTGTGGCTTAACACATGGCCTATCCTGGAAAATGTCCCATGTGCATGTGGGAAGAACAGTACACTATAGTTGTTGGATCAAGTGTTCTGTATATGCCTGTTTGGCTAGTTGGTTTATTGTGTTAAGTCCTCTATTTCCTTATCTTCTGTCTGGCTAATTTGTGATACTGAAATCTCTAACTACTGCTCTGGAACTATTTCTACCTTCAATTCTGTCAGTTTTTGCTTTATATATTTTGATGGTCTGTCATTAGGCATGTAAATGTTTATAATTGCTACATCTTCTTGCTGTATTGGACCTTTTATTAATATATAATGTCCTTCTTTGTCTCTTGTAATCTTTTTTGACTTAAAGTCTATTTTGCCTAATATTAGTCTCCCCTGTTCTCTTCTGATTATTATTTGCATGGAATACCTTTTTCCATCCTTTCACTTTCAATCTATTTGTGTCTTTGGATCTAAAGTGAGCCTCTGGTAGAGCACATATAGTTGGACCATGTTTTTTGTCTATTCTGCTAATCTCTGTCCTTTAATTGGTAAGCTTAAGCCACTTACATTTAAAGAAATTACTATTAAGGAGGGACTTCCGTCATTATGCTATTTGTTTTCTATATGCCTTGTAGCTTTTTTTTTTATCTCTTATCTCTTGCATTATTGTCTTTGTTGGTGTTTAGTTGATTTTTTTAATGTAGTGAAAGTTAACTTTCTCTCTCTCTCTCTCTTTTTTTTTTTTTTTTTTTGATGTATATTCTATTGCTATTTTCCTTGTGGCTAACATGGAGATTACATTTAGCATCCTAAAGTTATAATATTCTAATGTGAATTTATACCAGCTTAACTTCAGTAACATACAAAAACTCTTTCTATATAGCTCTGACCGCATCCTTTTCTGTTTTCATGCCAAAAAATTACATCTTTTTGTACTGTGTGCCCAAAACCATAAACTAATTATTCTTTTAAATACATTAATCTCTTAAATCACATAGAAAACAAAATGTAGAGTTACAGACCAAAGTTACAATACTACTAGCTTTCAGACAAATCACTGCTTTGTTCTTTTATATGTATTAGTCTCTTAAATCACATAGAAAAAACACATAGAATCACAAAACATCACCATAGTGACAGCTTTTATAATTGCCCATGTGAAGTCATTATTTCATCACAGAGCTTCAAGTTACTATCTAGTTTCTTTTCATTTCACTGTGCAGGACTCTTCAGCATTTCTGCATGGCAGGTCTAGTGGTAATAAACTCCCTAAGCTTTTGTTTATCTAGGAATGTCTTCATTTCTCCCCCACTTTTTAAGGACAGTTTTGATAGATATAGGTTTCTTGGTTGCCAGTTTTTTTTTTTTTTTTTCTTTTAGGACTTTGACTATATGGGCCTACTACCTTCTGGCCTCCATAGTTTCTGATGAAATCTGCTGATTATCTTATTGAGGGTCACTTGTGTGTGACAAGTCACTGTTGCCTTCAAGATTTTTCTCTTTTTTTGGCTTTTGAAAGTTTCATAAAAATATGTCTCAGTGTGCGTCTCTTTCAGTTCATTTTACTTGGAGTTCATTGAGCTCCCTCGATGTCTGTATTAATGTCTTTCATAAAGTTTAGGAAGTTTTCAGCCATCATTTCTTCAAATATTCTCTCTGCCCCTTTCTTTCTCTCTTCCTAGGACTCCCACAATGTATATGGTGGTCCACTTGATGGTGTTCCACAGGTCCCTGAGGCTCTGTTTACTTTTCTTCGATTTTTTTTTTCTGTTCCTCAGACCTGATAATTTCCATTGTACTATCTTCAAGTTTGTCAATTCTTTCTTCTGCCTGCTCAAATCTGTTTTTAAATCTCTCTAGTGATTTTTTTTATGGTTATTATATTTTTCAGCTCCAGAATTTCTTCAGTTTCTTTTTAGTTTATCTCTTTATTGATATTTCCATTTTGTTTATACATTGCTTTCTTGATTTCCTCCATATTTGCCTTTAGTTGAGTGTTTTTAAGATAGTTAAAGTCTTTGTCTAGTATATCTACCATGAGGTCTTTTTCAAGTACACTTTCTATTGATTCTTTTTCCTTTGACTGGGCCATACTTTCCTGCTTCTTTATATGCCTTGTGATTTTTTGTTGGCAACTGGGCATTTGAGTCAAATAATATGGTAACTGTGGAAATCAGATTCTTCCTGTTTTTTGTCGTTGCTCTTGGGGTTTTGTTTTGTTTTCTCTTTTTATTATTGCAGGGTATCTCTATGCTGTCTCAGCCTGGAGTATAAAGTCTTCTCAAGTCTTATCTGAACCTTTCTCTGGGCATGCATGGGCACTTTGTAATTTCCCCCCATATGCTTGCAGTTGTTTCTGAATGTCTTGGTCTTTAATGTCTGACTTCTGAAAGGGGAAAAAGAGAAAAATGAAGGGGGAACCAAAAAAAAAAAAAAAAAAAAAGGGCACTGGACCTTCAAATCCTTCAGAAATCACTTCAGCTGGGGGGGGGGGGTTGTAATAATGGAGGGATGTATAAGAATAATGGCTGCCTGTCTGTTTGTCTGCACCTCTGTGATTAGAAGCAGCAATCTGATCAGAGCACAGATCTCTGATATTTGGAGAACAGGGTCATTTTTGCCCACTCTGGTTCCTGCAAGCTGTGTACAAGCCGCTCTAGGAAGACCTGCACAGGCGCCTGTCATGAGACTAAGGGATGGGGAATGGATAACTGCTGTTGTGCCAAGAGCTAATACTGACTGAAATAACCACAATTTACTGTCTAAGCCTTCCCCTTGAAAGCCTTCAATAGACTCCAGTGTTCCAAAATTATTATATCAGACATATTCTGCCACTGTAATTGTTATGCAGATAGGGAAACAGATTCCTAGTGCTTCTAATTTCTGCCATCTTCCCCAAATCCTCCCCATGAATTTTGGCGACATCCAAGTACAACCCCAGACTTCTTTTGTCTGACATACAGAGTAAGTTTCTCATTGTGAATAATATCGCTTTCTTCATCCTCCTCAAGACCCTTGGCCATTCCTTTACGTTTCCCCACTCTGACACTCAATAGGTGGACAAAGGACCCAGTCTAAGAAGAGGCAAGAGAACGCAAGAGTCCAAGAAAAAAATCTACTGCCACTATTTCCCTGGTCTCCCTGCCATGTCTAAAGGAACCCCTGTCTGACCCCTATCCCCTAGCCTCCCTTCACCAACTCCTCCAGTGCTGCCCACGGACGCATGCCTGCTGCCTTTCTACATTACCATACTTCTCTTCTCTTGGGGTGGGGGGAAACCCTTCTGCTTGACACCACCCATCCCCAGTCACTTTCAATCAATACCCAATTTCAATCAATACCTAATACCTAGTACTCTCCCCACTCGCATTTCAAAATCAATACCACTTCTGTTTACTCACCAGGAGCTTATGCTTGATTCCCTCACAATATCACTTCTGTCTCCCCTTTCAAGCCAAGGGATATTTACTAAGTCATCTCCTCTGTACTGGCCTCCATGAAGGTTGCCCAACAAATAAAAGGCTCCCAAAGCAATGGGGAAAGAGGGTCTGGGGCACTAACTGAGAGTACTAACTCTAACTGTAAAAGGAATGGGGGAAGGGTCACAGAAGAGAACTAAGTTCCTAAAGGTCAATAGCAATGCTCCAGTGGTCAAGTCAATGTTCTTCCCTCGGACTCTCTCCCCATCTGTGACCATCAGTCAGCTGGCTCCCCACCCTCTTCACCCCCAAGCCTTTATTCCCATGGCCCTCTATCAAGGGCCTCTGCCTCCTTGAGAGCCCCTTCTTCCTTCCCTATCCACTACAAGTCTCTCTCAAGAGCACCCTGAGAATCCAGCTCTTTTACCCCTGGACTGCTGTCCAGGAGCTCCCCACACTCTGATAACCTGTGCCAAGGCTCCTCTGTGGATGGTTCCCATATCTGTGTCTTCAGGCAAGGACCCTTTCCAGCACTGTAGTCATGTCCCATTCTCTGCCAGCAAGCACTTTCCCAACCCTACCTCCTTGGTTTCTGATCATGGAACAACATTTCCCTGGTCTCTGTAGCCATCACCAGCTACATGGTCACCACTGTCTTCCTCAGTCACTGCATTTGATCAGTTCTTCTCTTGACATCTAGCTTAATTCATCCCCTGATTTTCATTCTCAACAAGTTCCACCCTGGGTCAGGCCCTTACCATCCCAGGCCAACTACTCTCCAAAGTCTGTGCATGGCCCTATACCAGGAGCTGACCATGGCTGTGATGACCTTCCAACAACACCACTTTTCCTCTACATACTTTCAGGGACTCCATGACTATCCCAGGATGAAGTCCAGCAACTAGGCTGGTCCACAAAGCCCTCTACGGTCTGCCCCAGCCTCCTCACACTGACTCAACTCACCAAACCCCCTGGAAATACAGGTAAAAAGTCAGGCCCTTGTCTAGTGCCAAACTCTATTCTATTGCTGCCCCCACTCCCCTCCCTTCCTCTTCCTATCCAAACCTAACCCTGGTGACAAGCAATGTGAGGCAAGGCAGAAAGAATGGGATTTTAAGCAAGAAGCCTAGGACCCTAGAACTAACTTTCAATCCACAGCTGAGCTGTCATTCCACCTCACTCAGCCTCCATGTCCCTGTCCTACAGAAAACAGCATGACCTACACTGCAGGGTTGTCTCCCACACTAATAAGTTAATGTGTGGAAAGCACGGTGGGGAGTCTGGTAACAGTCCTTAGAATCAGGGCAGCCACTAGTCTCCTGCATCCCTTCTGATGGGTCAGTGCCCTGACCTGCATCACATATTTTGAACTCGCCCCTGCTTGGTTATCACTTGCCCTTCTAAAACCAACTCGCCTGGATGGCTCAGCCGGTTAAGCGTCCATCTTGATTTCAGCTCAGGTCATGCTCTCAGGGTCGTGGGATCGAGCCCTGCATTAGGCTCCACACTGGGTGTGAAGCCTGCTTAAGATTCTCTCTCTTCCTCTCCCTTAGTACCACCCCCCACTCGTGCATGCACACGCTTTCTCCTCTCTAAAAAATAAAATAAAATACAAGCAATTTGAATACTAGACTCCCAGACCAGAAGCCAATTCGCTTTCTCAGAAGCCCGCATGCTACTCAGAGGAAGCGAATTCAGCTCTCCTCTTGAACTGCTGGGCAAATCTCCCGCTGTTACTTCCTCTACCAGTTGGTCTTTCCTGCCCAAGTGTATGGGAGCTACACTCTTGAGAACATCGGGGGCCTGGTTCAGTTGGTCTTTGACTCCATGCCCTTTAAAAAAAATCAGGCTTTTTTTTAAAAGAAGAAAGGAAGTAACTCTGACAAGCTGGAGTTCCCTAAAGAGCGAGTCAAAGGTAAAGTAAAGGCTGTCCAAAGGTCAGGGTGACGAAATGATGCAAGTTCACAGGAGAGATTCCCAACAGGGCCTGTAACCCACTCACCAACCAGCTCCAGAGCAGCTCAGACAGACCATGTGCACCCACAGAAGTGGCAGGACTGAGATCTTTGCCTTGGGAAGGCCAACACTGGAGAGAAAGGAGAGACTTTGGGGAGAGGGAAGGAAGGAGGAAAAAGAAAGGAATAGTGAGGGAAGAAATAAAAACACTGAGGAAGAGAGACAAAGAAGGCAAGAAACCTAAGAGAAAAAGAAAGAAAAGGAGAGGAAAGGAGTGGACAGTCTGCTCTGCGCTAGCACCATGCTCCGTGCTCTCGTGTGATCTCAATACCCCATGAGCAGGGACTCTGACCCCTATTTTCAGAGAAGCCAAGTGACTTGCCCGGGGCTGCCAGGGGGCCCAGGGAGTAAGTGGCTGGTCTGTAGGAGTCCAGAGTCCAGGCCTCTCCCATGACGGAGGAGAGGAAGAGTCCATTCTCAGTCCACAGGGAGGACTCCAGCCACGGCAATCAGTGAACCAGGACCCAACCACAAGCCAGGGCCCAGTACATGTGCATCATCTCTGCTTACGCTCCATGAGCCTGAGGCCCAGAGGGACAGAGAAGGCTAAAAGCGTGCACTAAGAATTCCAGCGATTAACCATAAAGCTTTCGGAAATTCAATTATTTTTTATCCAAACGCTTTTGGGCAATGTATTGTAACAAAACATAACGGTGTGTTGGGCTGAGTATCTGGCCCTTTCCCAGGCTCAAGAGAAGCTGGCCTTGCTGATTTCCTGAACATGCCACACACTGGAGATCCTGGCTTCTAGAGGCAGAAGTAAAGTTCAGCAGCCCCTAAGGGGACAAGAGGCCCCTCTTGCCTCGAGTTTCAGATCCAGACTGGTGTCTGGGTTCTAGGAGCACAAGAGTCTCCAACCAGAGATGTGAGGAAGAGCCTTGGGCCCAGCCCCACAGCTCAGCAGTGCAGGCAGGAGCTGACCTGGAGCACATTCAAGTGCTTCTCCTGTTCCCGACACCCACCGCCTCCTCCAGACTCCCCTCACAGCTGTGGTACATCACAGTTCCAACCAAGCCCAGACATGCTGACTGTGCATGCAGGCTGACCTTCGACAACACACAAAAACGATCTAAGATAAGTTAAAAAAAAAAAAAGAAAGAAAGAAAGAAAAAAAAAGTGTGTGTGTGTGTGTGTGTGTGTGTGCACGCGTGTGCGCGTGTATAACTCATGTAAAAGACATAAACAAATAAAGTACAGGTTTCCCCACCCCCCGAAAGTAGGCCGTTCCTATGAAACCTTCTGTAAGGCAAAATGGCATAAAGTGAAGAAGCAATTACCATTCGTTTATATGGAAAAAGGAGAGTTCCCAGACCCAAAAAACAACCTCTCCTAGGCTGTTATGATACCTTAGGACACATCTACTAACAGATGCACAAAATAAATTGACATAAGGCACCGATGTTCACAGACGCAGTTCAAAGCGATGGCGGCTTGATGCTGAGATGCTGAGTGTAGTTCCCGGGGAAGGGGCTTGGCAGCACCACTCTAAGGACTCACTGCAAAGCAGACACTGTACACTATTGTTGCTTTTCGCCTTTTTTCATAAAAACAAAAATCCTCTCCGGATTTCCTTCAGTTAGTGAAAACAGGTACTAATAAGGTAGGTCTCTCATAAAAACAAAGCGGTATAATGCAAACTTTGAAAAGCAGGAGATACTTGTGTAAGTTTCCAGTTTGGAAACAATTCAAAACAGCCAATATTTATTATACTTTAGTTTTCTCACCAGTCAACCCAGACACAAAACCTTCCCCCAGGGTTACTATGAGGATCTGATTGATTGTATATGGGAAATTCCTGGTACAGTGCCAAGCACACAGTGGGTACTCCACACCTTACAGCTGTGATTGCTAAGAACCTACTACGTGCCATCAAATGCTCCCTCAGAACAAATACTGTGAGGCTAAACTTATCAGCTCCCATTTTACAAAAGAAGAAACACCAACTCAGAAAGATAAAGAGAGTTGCCCAAGACCACACAGCTAGTCAACCACAAAGCTAGTATGAAATGCACACCTTGTAAGTCAGCTGGGCGGCAGCCCAATCACTTGAGATTTGGCATTCCACTCAATCCCAGGGAGGGAGGCAGGGCCAAGGGAGCCCCAGGTGGGCTCTCAGCAGATGGCCTTGGCTAAAACAGAAATAAGGAAATAGAAAGTGTTTAAAAAGCAGGAGGAAACACAGAGGGAGTCTGAGAGAAAGATGCATCAAGGATGCTGTCAGATGATAACATTTAGTGGGAAAATAAACAGAAAAGCCTAGAACACAGAACAGTGTCAATGTTGTGATAACAACTACCTCAAATTATGTACATGTGGGAAAGACTGACAGGGATCCTAGGGAAAGAACACTTTAATTTGATGCACTGGGAAGATTGTGGGTACATTTTTATCTTCTATTTTGATTTCTGTTAACATTGATAAATGCTTATGCAAGAGTAATTTTAAATGCTTTCAGAGATAAAGAAATCACAAAGAAAAACAATCAAAGAGTTTGACTACACAAAAATTAGAAACTTCTGCATGTCAAAAAAAGCAACTAAAATGGAAAGACAACCAACAAATGCTGAAGACTTATTTGTAGCAAACATGATAGGCAAAGGGTTAATTAATAACAACATCTCTGTTAACATTAAACACTCCTGAAAATCAAAAAGAAAGCATTAACATCTCAAGAGGCAAATAGACAAAATGTATAGGCCTAATTCAAACACACAAAAGCACGACTATTTAATACACTTAAGGAAAAATGTTAAACGTCCCCATTAATTACAGAATCACATATTAAAACAAGAGTATCATACCATTTCTATCCTACTAAGTTTCAAATATATTTTAAAATTAGATACCAAAGGTAGCTCTGAATATCTGTGTAAATGGTACAAACCATTTTGGAAAAGAATAGGGCAGTGTACAATCAGGTTTGAAAAGACTCGTGCCCTTTGGTCCGGTAATGTCACACCTGGAAATGTCTCAGAAGGAAAAAGCCCTAAAATACAGAAAATGTTTAAGGATGGTCGAAGATGTTCACCCCAGGGTTATTTACTTATAAGAAGGAAAACTTATGCCAATCTAAGGGACTACAATGGAGTGATGGTTACATGAAAAGTGTCACACAAATGTTAAGTTATGAAAGCAGAAATCAAAAATGCAAAAAGCTCATAATTACAACTACATGTTTAAAAGGGAGAACTGAATTCAGCAGAGTTGCAGGGTACAAGATCAACACACAAAAATTGGTTGTATTTCTGTACTCCAGCAAAAAACAATCTGAAAAGGAAATTAAGAAAGCAGTTCCATTTATAATGGCATCTAAAAGAATTAAATACTTGGGATGTGAAAGAGCTATATAATGAAAACTACAACACACTGATTAGAAAAATTAAAGAAGACCTAAACAAATGGAAAGGCATCATGTTCATGGATTGGAAGACCTAACACTGTTTAGATGTTTGTACCACCCAAAGGTATCTACAGATTCAATGCAATCCCAATGAAAATTCCAACAACCATTTTTTGCAGAAATGGAAAAGCAAATCCTCCAACTCATATAAGAATTGCAAGGAGCCTCATATACCCAAAATAATATTGGAGAAGCAGAAAGCTGGAGGACTCAATGTCCTGACTTTGAAACTTACTACAAAGGTAAACAAAGCAATGTGGTACTGGCAGAGAACCCAGAAATAAACCCACACATGTATGATCAAACTGATTTTTGACAAGGGTAAAAGGGGAAAGGACAATCCTTTCGATGGTGCTGGGAAAACTGGATATCCACGTGCAAATAATGAAGCTGGGCCCTTAATTTACACCGCATATAAACTTATACCATATATAAAAATTACCATATATAGAAATAGATGAAAGACCTGAACTTAGGAGCCAACACTATAAAATTCTTAAGAAAAAAATTGGGGAAAATCTTCATGACATTTGATTTGGAAACAATTTCAATTTCAAAAACACAGGCAGCAAAAGAAAAAATAAATATACTGGATTTTATCAAAGTTAAAAACATTTGTGCCGGGGCACCTGGATGGCACAGTGGTTAAGCGTCTGCCTTCAGCTCAGGGCGTGATCCCGGCGTTATGGGATCGGGCCCCACATCAGGCTCCTCCGCTGTGAGCCTGCTTCTTCCTCTCCCACTCCCCCTGCTTGTGTTCCCTCTCTCGCTGGCTGTCTCTATCTCTGTAGAATAAATAAATAAAATATTTAAAAAAACAAAAAAACATTTGTGCCTCCAAGGACACTGTGAAGAAAGTAAAAAGTCAACTTACAGAATAAAAGAAAACATTTGCAAATCATATATTTGACAAGGGATTGATATCCAGAATATATAAAGTTACCCTACAATTCAACAACAACAACAAAACAAACAACAAGAAAAACCTGATTGAAAAATGGACAAAGGACCTAAATAGACATTTCTCCAAAGAAGATATTTGAAAGGCCAACTGGTACATGGGAAGATGCTCAACATCACTAGTCATTAAGAAAACGCAAGTGACAACCACAAAGAGATATCGCTTCACATGTGTGTTAGAATGGCCATTACCAAAAAGACAAGGGGGTTAACAAATGCTGGTGTGGATGTGGAGAAAGGGGAACCCGTGTGCACTGTGGGTAGGAGTGTAAATTGTTGCAGCCACTACGGAAAACAGTATGGAGGAACCTCAAAAAATTAAAAATAGATCCACTTCTGGGAATATATCCAAAGAAAATGAAAACACTAACTTGGAAAGACATCTGCACCCTCATGTTCATTGCGGCATTGTTTACAATAGCCAGGACAGAAAGAACCTAAGTGTCCACCGACGGATGAATGGACACAGAAGTTGTGTGGGGGGGTGTATAAAATGGAATATCATTCATCCATAAAAAACAAGGGAATCCTACCATGTGCTACAACATGGATGAACCTCAAAGAGATTATGCTAAGTGAAATAAGTCAGACAGAGAAAGACAATGTGTGACTTCAACTTATCTACAGAATCTAAAAAAGCAAAAACAAAAAATAAAACTCTGAAAGAGAGCAGATTTGCGGTCATCAGAGGCAGAGGGTGGGGGGAGAGGAAACTGGAGAAGGTGGTCAAAAGGTACAAGCTTGCAGTTATAAGACAAATACGTCCTAGGGACATGAGGTGCAATGTGATGACTGTAGCTAACACTACCACGTGATACACAGGAATCGTGTTAAGAGAGTAGGTCCTAGGAGTTCTTGTCGCAGGAACATTTTTTTTTCGCTTTTTTTCTTTCTTCTTTTCTATTTATTGTATTTTTTTGAGAAGATGGATGTTAGCTGAACCTATTGTGATAATCATTTCACAACATAGATAAATCAAACCACCATGGTGTCACACCTTAAACTTATATATTCATGTATGTCAATTATTTCTCAATAAAACCGGGGGGGAAACCAGCAAAAAGGGGTTCGGGGAAGCCACAACGAGATACCACATCATACACACGAGGATAACTATTTTAAAAAAGGGAAAATGATGAGCACTGGCAAGGACGTGGAGAAATGGAAACCCTAACACACTGCTGGTGGGAATGTAAAATGGTGCAGCGGCTGTGGAACAGTTTGGTGGTTTCTCAAAAAAGTTAAACATAAAACTACCACATGATCCAGCAATTCCACTTCTAGGTATAGACCCAAAGCAACTGAAAGCAGGGACTTGAATAGCTCTTTGTACACCAATGTTCATACTGCAGTATCCACAATAACAAAGGAAACAAGCCCAGTGTTTATCCATAGATGCATGGACAAACAAAATAAGGTACATACACACAACAGAACACTATCCACTATGAAGGAGTGACATTCTGACACAGGCTACAACACGGATGGGCCCCGAAAGCATTACATTAAGGGAAATAAGCCAGACACAGAAAGCCAAGTACAGGATTCTGTTTCTATAAGGTACCTAGTGTAGGCAAAGTCAAAGCAACAGAAAGCAGAATAAAGGCTGCTGGGGGTGGGGGAGGAGTGGGGAGGAGGAAAGGGGGAAGTCTTGTCTAATGGGTACGGAGTTTATGTTGGGGATCGGAAAAAGTATTTGGCACAGACAGTGGTGACGGGCACACAGCTTTGTGAATGTATTTAATGCCAGTGAACTGTATATTTGCAAATGGGTAAAATAATAAATATTATGTTATGCAGATTTTACTACAATCAAAGGAATGTGGAGGAAAAGCGGGGGGTAATATGATAGTGAAAAGGTAGGAATGAAATAAACCCAAATATCAGCAGCTCTTCTGAAAAAAGAAATCTTTGGGTGGTGGATTCCTCTTTCTTTTAATCATTTTTCTCTATTTTTCAATTTTCTTTCAATTGCTCTTTGGATGGGAAAAAATAAGTTATGTTTTTAACAGGTTTCATGTTTTCAGGTTTTGATACGTACATAATTCGTCAGTCCTAATTTTTCCTTTTTAGGTAGAAAGTTTCTTTGCATTTGGAGCAGCACTTACAAAGGATTTACTTCACAAGGGAAATGGTCACTTAAAATAATTTCAAGTTCTCTGCTGCAAGGAGGTGAAAGCTAATGTTCTCTTACAACTTGGCCTGGCCCCGGGGCCCCTGAATCCGCTGGCTACAACCCATCAGGGGGCAATCCTTTCCAGTACGGGGGTTGTTCTCCTTACCCTCTGGGCACTGAATGAGGACAGAAGAGGTTTCAGGGGGACAATTTCCCCTGGATGTGTGATAAAGTCCATAATTTGACCTTCAAGCAATAAATTAAAATAGGAATAGTAATTTAAAATGCAAGTGAGAATTAGCCTTAAATTTAACCAATTGAAATAGTTAATATTAATTCACCCTTAATAGTACCCAAGCCCTTCCCACATAGCAAATAATACTGACATTGTATTGGGTTTTTATGCAGGAGTCCAAAGGACCTGTTCTCCCCTTTCTGACAAGTAAATAAAACGGCAGGGAGATCAAATAACTCACTAAAAAGAAGATATAATTTTTTATCTTCCTTTTTACAGTCTCATATCCACTTCCGTTGGGAATAACAAAGTCTGAATTCTTATGCAACACTTATCTAAATGTGTCGATTTTATCGGATTGATGAATTTTGCTAACAAAAGGCAGAGCTAGGAAATCTTTTATGACATATTCGGCCCATTCACAGGCCTGCAGCTTCAATTTAACCAACTGGAGAATTCTGAGGGAGAGCTGCAGGTGTGGGATCTGAAAAAAAAATCATAAATGGGAAGGCATATCAATCTTTATGACGGGGAAACAAAAACACTCTCTACTTGCTTGCCCTCCACAGGCAGGAGAAGGAGAGGTGGAAGGAGCAGGATATTGTCTCGGGCTGCATAGCAAAGAGGAAGCATCGCTGTCTCCCAGTGACCGCTATTTAGTATTGATCAAAAGGCGCTGGCCCAGAGAGGAAGAGAGGAATTGATAAAACAATGAGGTTTGCCAACACTCTGTGCTCAACAAGGACATTTTCTCATTTTCTTGACCACATCAGAGTAAGTCACTCCTGCGGGCGCCTGAGTGAGCGGGTGGCTCTCTGTCCCACAGTCCCCACATCCCTCCCACCCCCCCAATGCTGCAGCAGCACTGCCACCTTGCCATCCCCATGGACGGTAAGCAGAGTCAATCACTTGACAAGGCCTGTTGCTTCTCCTGTTAAAGGTCTCCCCAGGTCAGCCTCCCCTCCCTCCACGGCCTTAATGCAGACCACACTTCTCTCCCTGGGAGCACCACCACACTGTCTCTCCCTGTCTGTTCTCTACTCCCCCTGGATCCTTGTCACCGAGCCATCCTTCCACCTACTGCCAGCCATCTCTGGATAGGAGAACCTTTCAGCCACTTCCTTGCTCAGACTCTTTAAGGACTCCCTACTTTCTGCAAGACGAAATCATAAAACCCTTGGTGTGAAGTACTATGAAGGTCCTTTGTGATCTTGTCTTTCCTGGTCTCCCCTCCAACAGCAAAGTCTGCCCATCCATCCAACCATCCATCCACCCAATTTTACAGGCCTCTGTGACAGAAACACGTAGTCATCCAGCAAAACCAATCTCCCCTTTTCGATAACTGAGTTGTAGCTAAGCAGATGTGAAGGGATCTGTTTCCTGGCCTCTCTGACACCAAGGCGTGGGTGACATGAGCAGGTAGGACTGAGTCCTCCCTCACCCACAGAATCTGTGAGAAGGGTGTGTGCCCCTTCTAGGCCCAGACATTTCCTGACACACTGGACTCTCCCGCAAACGTGAACGCAGTAGTGCCCGTGCCTGCTTTGACCACGTAGACAAGGACTCACCCTACAGTGGAATGGCAGCAAGATGGAGGAAGCCTGGGTTTCTGAAAGCTGTGCAGAGAAGAACCCCCCCAACTGTTCACATTAGGAAATTACCTAGGAAATCAACTTCTAGTTTCCTTATGCTTCTGTATTTTTTGGTCTCTTGCAACAGCACCTTAGCCTTTACCCTTGATGAGAGTAAGTGCCAGGCAAGATCCCATTTACTAGGACGCATGGGTAACACCTGCCCAATCTATGTTGATGAAATGAAGTGTGCCCCCAGAGCCAGCTTATACAGGTGGATACGCCACTCATTAACAAACCTACTTGGTGTTTTCCAGGGTCTTCTGCATTTTCTTGGTCATTTTATCGATGGCTGCCTGTCTCTTTCCTTCAGCTAAGAGGTCTATTTTGTTTAGCACCACGACCAACTTCTGGCAGGCAATCTGCCCGATCACAAGGCACTCCGCTGACTGGGTCTGCATCCCTTTGGTCACATCAATGACCAGCATCATCAGATCAATGATCTGGGCCCCTGCAAGGAGAGCGAAAAGACAAGGTTAAAACAGGAAATGGGGGAGAGGACTCTGCAGAAAGTGGCCTGACGTTTGAGGTTAAGGAAAATCCGCCACGTATTAAGATAAAAGTGGCTGGGGTGGGAAAGGAAGGACCATGACACACCTTCTAGCTCTGGCCACGGGTGAGGGACTCTGACTGCGTGATTTCACGGAGTCCGCATGACCGACCACCAGGAGGGATGGGCATGTTACCTCATCTGGAGAGGAGGAAATTGAGGCCCATGAAATACAGAGAGCTCACCCAGAGCCCCAGAGCCAGCATGCAGCAGGGTTGGGGGACCCCAAAACCCACACCATTTTACTGCCTCAATGTTCTCATTTTCATTCCATCCTACCTAGGAAAAATTGTCCAAGCAGGAAAAATCCAAGTTTTAGACTTGGCGAATGTCTAGAGATTTGGCTTTGCCAAGACAGCAGATAGACCAGAAAACTAACGGGGAGACGTGGGAGGTGTCTCCTCTGTGGCTCCTGGGTCTTCCCCTCACAGTAGTTCGGCTCATCTTGATCCTCTCACACATGGCTGCATTATAGCTACGCACTTCTTTTGTCCTTTCCGTTCTGGGCGGGATCTCTTTCTCTTTCAGGGAGGTTAGGTGCAATCCAAGGTTCAGCTACCTCAATAGTGAATACCATGTATGTAAATACGTGCGTGTGTCTCTATACATACATGTGTGGGTGCATGTGTACGTATGTGTGTGTTGTGTGTGTCTGCATTCTGTATTACGTATGCATGCCTGGTTGTGAGCATGCCCTAAATACACCTGAGCTGAACAATAGCAGAGGGACAAATTACAGAGGAGTCAATGAAGGGAAGCTGCCCTGCCCCATGTTAGGAAAACTAATGTTAGCCAATGAAGGGAATGTGTCCTTCTTAATAGGATTTGAAGTAGTTTTACAAAAAAAAAAAGTTATTTTGCGGATACAGGAATATGCAGATTATATTCCCCTTTGCCCCAGAAGGGATTTTTAGGACAAATTATCATCATGGTGATACCGAGGAAGACTCTCTATGGGTGACCCATGACCCAAGCTCACTCCTGAGAAAGGAGGCAAGGTGAAGGGGAGGTCTTTCCTGTTGACACATTTACCGTGTGTGCTAGTCAACCACTTAATCTCCACAACCAGTGTTTCAGAGGAAGGTGGGACTCAGAGTCACGGGGGTACTTGCTCTAGACCAACTGGCACCAAAGGCCACCAGACACCAGGGAGCCTGGCTCCACTACTGAAGCACTCTTCCCTGGTCACCACGGACCTGCACAGCGCCTCTGGCCTCCCCCAGGAGAAACAGTGTCTCTGGCTCTAGGAAGGCCTCAGAACGTCCCAGCTGTCCTTCCTGCCCCTTTGCTCTGCCCTTCCCAGCCCCTTCTTCTACCTCACCCTGTCCCAGCGACAGAGCGGAGCTGTGGACAAAGGGGCCGGTGCTCACGGCAGCCAGCATGGACATCTCCCTCATCCTACCAGGCAGTAAGACCTAGGCCTCTACTATAGCCATAAGGGGTTGGGGGGATACACTGGTTCTATCACCTACACCTTTTAAACAACGGAGACCTAAAAACCCCACCACCTGATAAGACTCCCTCTCGTATCTACCAAATCACCAACTCACCTCTGGCATCCATACCCCATCACACAAGTCAGGCCCACATCAGACATCCCCTAATGGAGAAAGACTTGTCCTTCACCTGGGACTTGTCCCTCTGAAATCCAAACAGCCTCCCAGAAGGAACTTTCTACAACTATATGACTGATTCATACACTGAGCCAGGTTAAATCAATATAACCTCTATGGATGTCAATTCAGAAACAGCTATAAAAATTCACACTTTGACCCAGCCAAGCCCACATACATGCTCATGCTTGTTGTAGGTACAGCTGGAAAACATGTAAATGTCCATCAGTGGAGGACATATTAAAAATAAATCATGCTACATCCATACAGTAGAACACTATCCAGCCCTGAGAAGGAATGAAGAAGCTCTTTATTTACTCCCATGGAACAGTGTCCAAGGTGGAGCGAGTGAGAAGAACTAAGGGTGGACAATGTAATCTGTGTTTAAAAGAGGGAAAAGGGGTGTGTGTGTGTGTGTGTGTGTGTGTGTGTGTGTGTGTTGTATGTGAATGTTTGCTTCCATATGCATAAAACATGTCTGAAGGAATGCAAAAGAAACAACTAACTTTTGGTTGTCTGTGGGAGAGGAGCTAGGTGACAGGTACGGGATGGAGTTAGAAGGAGACCTGACTGCATGTTCTTCTGAACCTTCTTTTTGGTGAAGACTTATTTATTTGAGAGAGTGTGCACACACATGAGTGGGGGAGAGGGGCAGAAGGACAGAGAGAGAATCTCAAGCAGACTCCCCACCGAGCATGGAGCCTGATGTGGGACTCGATCTCATGACCCTGAGATCATGACCTGAATTGAAATCCAGAGCTGGATGCTTAAATGACTGAGGCACCCAGGCGCCCTCTTCCATACCTTTTAATTTTAAACAGAGGTGTGTACTATCCACTCAGAAATAAATAAAATTAAGTATATAACTAGATAAAGAAATAAAACACTGATCTGACTGTGTTGTTCCTCTGCTAAGAGCCCTCGCTGTCCTCTTACTGAAATGGATCTTGTGGTGTAGCTTTGGGCCCCTCCCTTCTAACTCGCAGTCCAGGCACACTCTCCCTGCACTGAGCACCATGGAGCACCTCACAGAGCCCTTCCCCGTGCTCCCTGCCCTGCCCCAAAGGCATATGCACACACCTGTGAATACACACACACACACATACACACACACAAAGCCTGGGCCCAGCTCACCCCAGAAGATGTGACCTCTCCTCACGTCCTCCCACCACAAACAAACCTGTCACCAGTCATAAGGATGTGTGGCCAAGTGTTAAGGCAGGATGGGACAAAGCCTGCAGGTGAGTGGGAGGAGGAGCACCCTGAGTTCCCAGCCTATGAGCCATTCTCTGGGAAGACTAGAGAGCCACCCTCACACGAAACAGTCCCAGCACCCGAACAGGTGACCCCCAATTCTAGTGGGCAAAGCTGTACCCACAGAGCCAAGGCTACTCTATCCCATGGATGACTTCTGGACTTTTCAAGAGTAATTCCAGCTGCCTGGGCTCCCTCTAGAACCTAAACATCATCCCCCACCTAACCCAAACTATCCCCGACCCCACTGTACAGATGAGAAGTCTGGTGATTACGCTTGGTCTCTTGGCAAATAGGTGCTAGAGGAGTGATCTGAACCCTGACACCTGTTCTCACCTCTGTGCAACATGGCCCCTCCTTCCGCACAGGTACCCAGCCACTTTCCAGCCTCCTCTCCCACAGTCCTCACCCACTCCCCACTTTACACTGAGAATCAAGGCGTGCACCACGATTATCCTTACCCCTCCCTGCCCTGCTTTTGCTCTTGGTCCCTACTCAGACTTCACATGCCCCTGGCCCTTCCTCCCTGCCGACTCCAATGCGCAGACCACAGCCTGGGCTGTCAATCTGGATTCACAGCACCCAGCACGAGACCCAGCTCAGGCACGGCTTGGGCAATCTTTGTTGGGCTGACCTGAGCAAATGATAGCTCCCCCCATGTCCCGACACTTCCTTTTTTCGGAGATTCAATTCTTTGTTGGTATATAAAGCTACCCAGGAATGCCTTGTCTGGGCCCAGTGGCTGGAGGGGGAAGGATGCATGTATTCCACACATTTAGCCTATCTCACTTATGATGCCTGTTGGGCTCCTGGGGACAGAAATGAAACTGGCCTGACAGACCCGGAAAGACAAGTGCAGATGGGCCCCAAACACTCGGGCTGGTCAGGCTTTCTTCTGCTGCCTTACTCCAGCATCTACAAGCTGCCTCTGTTGTGAGGAGCACACAGCTCTGCTCCCAAAGGCCAGGCTCTTGAGCACACCCACTGTGGCGCAGCCAACCAGGCACTTCTAAGGAGACCAGAGGTCACAGCGACTTGACAGGCCCCCCTGAGAACCAGGGGTCAGGAGCGGGGAACTGCCCGCTGCCCAGCAGCAGCTCTCAGTTACTCCTGTTTCTTCATCAAACTTTTGATCAGACGACAGGAAGTGACATAACTGGCCCGTCTTGTCTTTTTCAAAATCCCCAGTATTTCCACAGAATGAATCAAACAGTGTCCTTCCCAATTCCCACGAACCCAGGGTAGGAAACCATTCTGAGACGAGAGGGGCACAGCGAGCGAGTGGGCGGGAAACACAAGTCAGGAACTTGCAGCTTACAAATGACCCTCTATATTTTTCCGTCTATCAGAGCTTTTCATCTAGTTGTTCTGACTACAGATCCCTTTAAAGGTTCGCAGAATAATTATAACAGGGTTAAAGTTTCTCAGTACTTTAAAAAGTTACAATTTCCAATTCTGTAGATTATATATCTTAATCATTTCAAAAATAAAAATAAAAACTTTCAAAGGTCAGCATTTAACAAAGTGTAAGTTATCAGTGAGATATAATTTTCCTTCTGAGACTGAAGAAAAAAATGTGTGTTCAGAGAAAAATGTTTCAGCTAGAGAAACTGAATATAAAATTTAAAACATTTCAGCAACCTCAAAGTTACATCTTTAATCAAAACCTCCTAAAAAGGAGAAAATAATATTAAATTTAAAATAAAGAAAAATGTACTTTTAACTGGTGACGTATTAAATATTCAATAAACAATGTAAATACATTGTCATCAACAATACAAAACTATAATGGCTATTTCTACCCTATTATTATGACCCATGTGCTGAATGCATCAGACCTCCATGTGCCTCAGTGTCCTCGCATGCATGAGGACGGGGACGAGCCCAGTTAGTGGGCTGCAGAGAAGACTAAAGGAGACAACGCATGGGAAGGGCTCAGAACAGCACCGAGGCCAAAGGAGATCTTCAATAATGTGAGCAGCTCTGATTGGTTTTCCTTTTACAACTCCTACTGTGGCACACACACAGTATTCTATAGATTTGCTTCTTGTCTTAACTGCACCTCAACTTTGCCATGTGGGTATCACAGACGAGAAAACAAAGGCTCAGAGAGGTGAAGTGACCAAGTCAAGGTCAGGAGCAAGGACTCAGTAAGAGCAGTGTGAACTTGGGCCCACTAACTTCTTTCTACCACAGCATCCTGTGTCCCTGAGCAAGCCTGTGTCCAGAGTGAAGCACTTGCTCTGTACGTGGGTAGGGATGCACGTGCATGCCCCTGTGGGTGCGACAGGACAGGACAGCAGGGGTCAGACGTCCCCCTCGGGGGCCCAGGACGGGAGGAGAGGATGCGGCTCTACAATCCCAAGGTGCCGTCATTATTACTCTTGTTTGTATTCATTTATTCAATGTATTGCTTTTTTCTCCATTTTACAGGCAAGAAGACTGAGGCTCAGGCATGTTAAATAACTTGCTCCAAGCTATCCAGCTAGGGTGAAAACCCAGTATTGGACTGACACCAACACAGGCTCACCTGTCCTGGCCCTGACTTTCTGCCAGAAATGTCAAGACTTCTATCCCATGGGGGCCATTTGGCCCCCTTCTGGAGAGTCCACTCATGTGCATGTCCATTTTGTGCATCTTAGTTTTCCTCCCTTCACATACTTTCCCCAAAGTACAGTGACCTGGAGTTTCCCTCTCAGATTCCTACTGGCACAGTAGAGTGTACAACTGTGTACCAGCGATGTCTGTCCTGCCCTCCACAGCATAGAATCAGAGGGTTTGGAAATGGAAGGGGCTTAGCAAAGAATGTCAATGTGCAGCTGGGGAGCCAAGGGCCACGAGTGGGAGGAAGAGGCGAGAGCAGGGCTTGGAGGCATCCAACCAGGCATTCAAATCACAGCCCCAGTGGGGACCTCTGCTTCCTCATCTGTAAATCAGAATCTAAACAAAGATGCCCACTGCAAGAGGTTGGCAGGGGAATCAAAGGGGAAGGCCCGCCAAGCCCTCAGTAAGCGGAGCTGCATTTAGGGCTGTCAGTGCTGAGCCAAGCTCTCAGCCCAGCCTCACATTCAGAGTCGTACTGCTCCCACCTGTCCAGGAACCCCCCCAGGTAAACACATGTGGGCAAAGGAGTGAGGTTACTGGCTGAGTGTGGACAGTGGAGAAGGAAGAGCTCGAGGAGTGGTCAGGTGTGGGGCCCCCATGGTATCCATGGGCCTAGCACCTACCTGGGCACAGGCGGTGTGTCTGACTTGTACACCTGCCTTCCAGCCCTTCTCCTCACCCTCCCTGCCTCTCTTTAGGACCTGCCTCCCCCATTGGAGTCACACATTCGTGATGTCCCACGCCGCTACACAACCGCCAGAGTCCCTTCACCCACTGCAGGACATGCCAGGAGTCCAACAGACTAGAGGCACTGACCAGGCCCAGCCCCTCCAGTGGGGGACCAGAAAGCCAAAGGAGATCCCGGTCACTGGAGGAGGCTCCAGTGCCTGTGACCCTTGTTCCTACCAGATGATCATTTTCATGAACACCTTCAGACAAAGGGAAGTTTCTTAATGCTATTTACCCTCTCTGAGCTCTAGTTTCTCATCTGTAAAACAGGGACAACAACTCCATTTTGATTTCTACAGACCTGGTGGAAAATCTCAGACAGGAAGGTAGGAGACAGCCCAGAGGGATCGCATACTTCCAAGTGGGGCACGTGAGCGAAAGAATCCTAAGAAGGGGGTGCTGACCTTTAGTGTGTGTGTGGGGGGGGTAAGCAGCAGCGGCTTGGAAGCCCACCTTCAGTGCCCTGGCAGGCACCAGAGAGATGCAGGGACAGGGCAGGGAGGCAGGGAGTCTGAAGGGCCAGCCCCCAAGCCCAGGAACCGCTTCCCTCTTGCCAGCTGGGGAGCCTCAGGCAGATAGAGCTCCTGACCTCTCAGAGCCTGGGATTCCTCCCCTGTAGCCAGTCGATGTAGAGACAACACCTTAAGGGGCGGGGGCCTGCACAGCGCATGGCATATACTAAGGGCTCAATAAACACGAGCTGCTATCATATCGGTACTTGTATCACGAGGCCCAGTACCATAAAAGCTCAAAAGGGGCCATCTTCTTCCCGCAAAGGCCCCAAGCCCTTTACAGGCCAAGAAGAAGGGAGAGTATTAATGGCAGCATGAAACAAATACTAACAATACCTCCCTCAATCCAGCAGTATCCATGAAGCCCCCCACAGGGGAAGTGGTGAGTGCCAGCCAATAGCCAGGAGCACCACGCTCGCCAACGGGCCGGAAGTCCTTATTGTTCTCAGCCAGCCTGCAAAGGTAGGGTCTTCCACAAACATCCTGCTGAATTCCATCAGACCAGCAGGGAGACACCCGAACAGGAGAACCTGGGCAGGCAGGACTGGACATCTTCAATAAGTCATCAAGGTCCCACGACACGTTAACAACACCCCCCCCCCACAACTCCCTATTGCCTCATACCCTGGCATTTATGCCACCAGCCGGCTCCTAACAGGCACATGGGCTCATGACTCCTGCTTGACGTGTGTTAGCTCTGCCCTTACCAAATCCCATGAGGAGGAGACTCTCTCATTTTAATAAAGAGCAATCTGAGGTCTCATCACACCACAGTAAACAGGAGAGGCAGGGCTAGAACCCAGGGCTGAGAAACTTAAAAATGTCTTCCTTTTTCTATGGCCATTGCTGCACCTCCTGGGAACTCTCCAATATCCCAAAGAGCAAGCGGGAAAGGCCCTGAGGATGGGAGGAGGAAAGAGAGCGGACAAGGTGAAAAGGCAAACCGCCAGGGTCCTCTAGGACGCATCCCAAACCAGAGGCATGGTCCTCCAGGAGGCAGCGAAAGGAGGCATTCATCAGCACCTAGAGAAACCCGGGAGAGGAACAATGGGAGCGATGTTAGCAGCGGAGGAACAGGGGAAACAACAAAGAGAGCCCGTGTAAGAGACCAAGGAAACAAATACACAGCTGTGGACAAGACAGCAGACACATAGAGGTGCTGGGCCTCCGCCAAAAGGAAGAAAAGCCAAAAAACAATAAACGCTGGTGACTCGTGGCAAAACCCCCGAAGAGCTGAGAGAGGGCGGTGGTACAGAATGAGACCCGCCGGCTGCGAGATAGGGGTGAGCAGCTTTCCTTCTCTGGGCCTCCCTGTCCACATGTGTCAACAGGGGAAAAGCACTCACCTGGGACACGGGGACAGCAGGCAGCCATCTAGAGAAAACTAAAGTTGAGGCTCTACCTCACACTCACACCAAAATAAATTCCCAAGGACCAAAGCTTTAAACATAAAAATATAAAATCATAAAAGTCCTGGAAGAAAACATGTGAAAAAATTTTTTATAATCTTAAAACAAAACAAAACCCACCTAGGTAAGACACAAAACGCAGAAAGATATAAAAGAAAAAAAAAAAAAGACTGACAAATTCAACAACATAAAAATCAAACAATTCTGCATGGACAAAAATATGATAAAGGCCAACATGACTAGGGACACACTAGCCACAAAGGACTACTCTCCTTAAAAGTTAAAAAGCTTCTTCAAACTGATAATAAAAAGAGCAGTGATCCAATCAAAAATGGCAACAATCTCTACAGAGAGCTCACACTAAGCACACTGACTGAGCACCTCCTACTTGCGAGACCTTAGACTGGTGCTTGGCACAGCAGTGATGAGGACAGATGACAGTCTTACAAGACGGACTCACTGGCCAGTGAAGTAAAAAGCCAACAACACATATAATACGTCGAGTCTCCAGAAGCGGGGAGGATGGTTAAGTGTCCTAAGGAAAAGAGAGCAAGAAAAAACAGCTCAGGAATGTACAGGAGGCAGGAGGGTTACAATTTTAATTCAGGCTGTCAGGATGGGCCTCACTGAGAAGGAGATATTTGAGTCAGGACTTGGAGGAGAGGAGCTGGCAGTTAACCAGGGGAAGAGCACTCCAGGCCAAGGGAGGGTCCGGTACAAAGACCCGATGGGGTGTCAGGGGGTCTGGGTGTCCAAGGACCAGCAAGGAGAGTGGGGTGGCTGGAGGGAAGTCAGACAAGAAGCAAGGGCAAAGAAAAGAAATACACAAGCTCAGACATATAATAAGATGCCTACCTTACCTATAACAAGAAAAATGCAAATTGAAATGATGCTAAGACTGTAGTTTTCACCTGGTGGGTTGACAAAAATAATACCACAAGACGAGTAATAAGTCCTTGCCCTGCCAGGTGCTGCTGACTACACACGCTGACTCCTTAAACCCTCCACACAGCCTTGCATCACTACCCCCATTTAGAGATGAGATTAGGTCACAGGACTGGGAAGAAAGGGCTAGAATTCAAAGTCAAGCTCTGCCACTCCAGGGCCACACTGTCCTTCCAAACACTGATGACACCCTGCCACTAAGAATGTGGCCTGTCCATTTGGGACATGTGCTGACAAAACCTCTTTGGAGGCCATCCTGGCAACAGCCATCAGAAGTGTATACTGTGATTCAGCAACACCCCCCATGCAAATGAGGCACATTCAAGGCCACCGTTGCAACTTGACTGCATTAGCCAAAACATGGAGCCAGCCTAGTTGCCCATCAGGAGGGAGGCTGTTACCTACATTACAGTATAACCACATAACAGAATATTACACAGCTACTAAAAAGCACACAGCGGTTCTATTCCCTGAGTGGACGTCTCGCCAAGGGGGTGTACACAGTATACCGCCACTTCTACATGTTGTGCATGAGAAAGTGTATGCCGAAATCACTGTCCTTGGAATTTTTAGAAGAAACTGATCACAAATGTTTGTCTCTGGGGAAGTAAGCCAGGTAAGCAGGGACCCAGGCGCATGGGGGATCTACTTCTTACTGTCTATGCTTTTGCACCTTTTCAATTTCAAACCACACACATATATTATTGATTCAAAATCAATTTGTTTTTAAAAAAATTTTTTTAAATTACTTACCTTATGGTTAGTAAAAGGACCAAAAACAAGTACACGGAAAATAAAACACTATTAAATTCTAGCCAGACACAGTTGCTACCATAGGTATGGAGCTCACCATGTTAAGAGAAGTGTTAAAGCTCCAGACACCAAACAGAGAGACAACTTTTCCTTAATGGACTTAAAGGATTTAAAGAACCCTGAAGACAGAATAACTCTCTTGCAGTGCTTAATGTCTCTTAATGCGGTACCTATGCACACATAAAAACATCTCAGACATCATTCTTGGCAGGCATCTCTCCTACTGGGAAAGTCTCCTTAAAGAGCCTGCACTTGATTCTACAAGTTATAACAATGCAATGTTGGGGGATGGGGGGCAGAAGAGAGATGGAGGTAGACCTCATTACGTCTGTCTAGGGGTCATAAAGATGTTCTGTTAATGACATTCTGTCCTTCCGCAAGATCGATGTAGGAAACACAGACCTGTCCTCAATCCCCATCGGCGGTTGTCAGGCTTGCTGGAGAGCAACCCCCATGCCCGGGTGCACCAAAACCAGACAACACATTCAGAGACGGTCCTGAGGATAACTAAAGAGTGGAGGGTATGTGGGAGTTTTCTGTACTACTGCAAGTCTTCTGTAAGTTTGAAATTATTTCAAAATGAAAAAAATAAATAAAACAATGACTAGAGTGTCAACAAGTTGGGGAAATAGGAGAGAGAAAATGAACATTCATCGAATGCCCAAGAATGCAACACGCACACTATTTCAATCAATCTTCACAACAGCCCAAGAAGGAGGAATTTATTATTATGCACACTTTCTATAAATGGAGAAACGGAGACTTGGAGAGCTCTGAAGTGACTCTCCCACAGTTGCACAGCTACCAAACTGGAGGTATGAAGTCAAATCCAAAGCAGTATGCTACCACAGAGCACGTGCCCACCACAAGGCCAAGGGAAGAGAAAATCAGGAGCTGCCAAGTTCAGAGGTTGAGCCCACATGTTCCTCATTGGAGGGAAATACAAAGGAAGTGGTCTTGAACAGAAGCATGAAGGAACTCAGGTAGATTTATAAGAGAACTTCCTGAGAGGCAGGGCTAGTGAAGATGTAGATGACATCTTTACACAGTTAGAGGGCTCTTTGCTGGAGGTCTTCAGAACAGCCGTGCTGGGCTGCGGGCAGGGAGTGCGAATTACACCAGGGCTCCCTGTCCGCTCTTTGCTGGAGGTCTTCAGAACAGCCGTGCTGGGCTGCGGGCAGGGAGTGCGAATTACACCAGGGCTCCCTGTCCGCTCTTTGCTGGAGGTCTTCAGAACAGCCGTGCTGGGCTGCGGGCAGGGAGTGCGAATTACACCAGGGCTCCCTGTCCACGCACCACCTCTGATCTCTGCCATGACTGTGGGTACCACTTCTACGGTTATTTACTTACGTGGGCTAAGTCATTTTTTAGAACTCAAACGCATTTATATTTAAAAGAACTTTACACGACAATCAATGCATGAAACTTGCCACAAGTAGGAGGTAAGCATTAAGATAAATAGAATGAGGACACAAAGCGATGTGGTGCAATGTTATTAAACTCTAACTAGATAATACCGGCTGCTACAGCTCTGACCCGGAGGTCTGCTCGCTGCTGAAAAGGGATCCGCAAGAGCTCATAAGACATCCTAGCACTAAAGTGAGTCCCGACCAAATGGGAGGGACAGGACGAGAACTGGAATAGGCATGACCTTCCAAGCCTGTCAAGCGGGAGTATTAATCACGGGCCAGGCACCACCTGTACCAGCTCCTCATCACCGGGCCTGTGGCCCACCCCTCGGAGGCCCTGGAACAAACACCATTCACATTGCGCCCCTTGGGAGAGCAGCAAAGGCAGGGTCGGGCATCGCAGCAAGAGCAGAAGTGTCCGCACTCCCTCGGATCACAGGGCCAAAAGGGGTGCTGGCCTCTGCCATCCCCTTTCCGGATGGAGGCAGACGCACAGGTTCTGCGAGGCCTCGACTCCCCACTTTCACAGGGAGTTTGGCCTGTTTGCTTCTTTAAGCTACTGTGTCATAGTCTATCTGGGGTAATCTTTTTAGCTGACTTTGCACAACAGTACAACTCCTGTTCTAGAGCAGTGAAAAGGAGCAGAAAATAGAATTTGAAATGTAGAAATAAAATAATTGTGGGCCATGAGCTATAATTTGATTTCATGCTTTACAAGGAAATGAAAGAAGCCTTCCTTAAAATGTACGGTTTCTGCTCCCTCTCCCCTGTAAGTCCCCTCCCCCCCTTTTTAACCATTTTAGGATTTCCTCTAGCACCGAAGAGAAAATAGGATTGTGGAAAATGTTCAGTTCTCAAGTGTCACTGCCACTCAGGGGCAAGCTCGATTTTAATGTGAACTTCCCATTCTGGGTAAGAGGAAATTCTTCAATTAATAAACCGGGTGTGCGGAGGCCAGTCTTTAAGGTTTAATCAATTTCATCTGTACTTAGGATAAAAAGACTGACTATTCTACTTTTTTCCCTCTCGTTTTCCTTCTTTAAAAAAATAATAAAATGAATGTTTTATTTTAAATTCTTTGAGGTTCGTATCTCCTGTTTCAGGAAATATTGTCTATTTCATGCGGTGAGTATGAAAACTTCCCCCCTCCTTTCTTACTTTTGCTAAGAATCTTTTTTCAAAAATAACGAAATTATCCTCTGCCCTCATACACTCTAACAGCTCGGGAGATGATACGAATTATACAGGATTTTGGCAGACACCTTGGGGTGGGGGGAGGGAAACAGAGAGACAAATCACCAAATATGGATGCAAGAACTTCTTCTGGACAAAATAAGAGGTGGACACGGGAATGTAAATTACAAGGAAAACCCGTCCTAGAGTGGCCGAGGCGAACTTCACAGCACAAACCTCCCCTAGGAAAGAGACCATGCCCCGTGGGTCATCCGGTCTCTCTCAGGTCTCTCAGCCAGGGGTGGGCACAGGAAGGTGGCCCAGAATCTCAGAATTAAACCAGGGAGTGCCCCCCATCAAGTAGTACGAATCAATATCGAGACTTGGTGATTAACCAGAAACAGCAGGACCTTAGGAGGGACAGAGAATTCCTGAATCTTTGTTACGTGGTCACTCGACACTCTTGAGTCTGCTCAGCTCCCCGGGGCAGGGGCTACAGTCAGGCCGCATGGTGGAGGGTGAAGAACACAAGCCGTGGGGAGGGTCAGCTCGGATTTAAGTCTGAATCTCTGCTCCACTTACCAGCTGCTGTGTCTTTCACGTAACACCTAAGCCCCCTGGGCCTGTTTCTTCATCTGTGAAATGGAGATAAAACCACCACTAACCTTTTAGAAAGTTATGCACCTCATATAGTGCTTGGAACAAAGAAGAAGGTACCTGGTCCACAAGAACAGGAGGGCCCAGCATTACGGGGACCTGGGTAATTCAGTGTATCCCTGGTCTTCCCAATGCTTTGATCAAGGTGCCCTGGGGAAAATGTTACTTTTTAAGTCAATATTTTCACTAAAACTCCATAACCCTAGGGCCCTGTCAGTGTAATTTCCAATGTGAAAATGAGCAAGAGGCTCACCGTTTGTAACAGTGGCTACCAGTTATTGAGGGTCTAAACCTTGCTGGCCGCAGTCCCAGGCAATAGCCATCTATATATGAGAAACCGGAGGCTCAGAAGAGTAAAGTAAGTGCTCACTAAGTGTGAGGGAGGAGGGCATGGAGCTGGGGAGGGAAGACAGCAGAGAGGGGAGGGAGGCAAAAAAAAAAGGAAGCAGACAGTGGGGTGAGAGGTGCAGAGATAGTTCGGGCCAGACGGCTCAACTCCTACGGCTAGGTCATGGTGGAATTGGAGCCAAACCTGGGTCTGCCTCATCTGAGGCTATTTTTGGTCCACCAGGCCTCCCCCCTTGAAGTGGCACCCGAGAGGATTTCTCTTGAAGACAGCACCCTGTGATCCCGAAGGGAAACTCTGCAGGAAGTCTCACCAGGAGTCTTTCCATCTCTAGGAGCAGGCAAACCCTGGGTTTCAGGGTACACACATCTTCCTTTCCTATGGAGTGATATGAGGAGGAACACTTGCAGGTGTGCAGCCTGCACAGAATGAGGGCCAAACGTACAAGGGCGAGACATACACAGGCTCTTCAGGGAAGGTGCTGGATCCTACTTCAGCCTCCCCTAACTGCATGTCTAATGAGACTTGTCCAAGGGCCTTTACCTCTCTGAGCCTGTCTTTCCCATCTGTAACATGGGGATCATAAAGTATTTATAGGTCAGTGCGGGGCTCACAGATCATGAATGCAAACCTCATAACCCAGGGCCCAGCACACAGCAGGTGCTTAACCATGGAAGTGATAATTATCAGTATTCTTGGACGTGAGTTCTCATTCTCACAAATTCCAGCACTGGACAAAGCCCCATCCTGGAATGGAGACTGTGAGCAGCTCTGTTCCCAAACATCAAAGCATGCAAGGCCCAGGGGGCACCTCAACTGAGTGACGTGGGCTAGGCACAAGACAAGGTGTCAGTCTAGAGGGAACTGAAATGCCAGTGCCCTGGCTGGAAAGGACAGTTTCTCTTCAGCTCCAGCCCATGTGGCCAGACAGGAATGTGGGCCTGGAGTTGCCAGATCTTCTGATTTTTCAAGACAAGCCAAAAATCTGGACTATTATATGAAATTTGCCAATTTTTAAATGTTGACAACCAATTCAAAAAAATGTTTAAACTGTATGGCCCAAACAAAACATGTCCATGGGCCAAAACTGGCCCACAGCTCCCCAGTGTGAGATCTGGAGGGAATTTTCTCTAGAAAGGAAAGTTGGAAGACACAGAATAAACATCCAGCTTCTCTGGCTGTTACCTGTCTGAATCAGAAAAGCACTCAAGATCAGTCGGCTGAGCTGGGAGGTTTGACACCCCATGGCCAATGGCTCCTATGTCCCACATTTGGCCTTGATGGGGGTGGGGAAGGTGGATGCCAAGAAGGGTTCATCCTGGAGGAAAAGGACCATAGCTGGGGGACAAGAGGCCACAAGCTTGGGGTCAAACAGCTTGGACCTGGCCTCGCTGGGCCACAAGGCGAGCATGGTCCCTCCCTGGCCTCAGCCTCCTCCCGACACTCCAACATTCTGGACTGAGGCCCCTGCCTAGTACAGCAACATCATATAAACACGGGGACGACAAAGTGCCCACCTCAGCATAGAAGCAGTTCATGCACATAAATGCTACAAACACTGTCTGATGTGTTATTTTCTCGCTGGTGGAGTTTCTTCCTACAGTTTCAAGCACAGGTTTCCATACTGAGTCTCAAAATACCCCCAGTGGGTAGAAAGTCCGAAAATAACTTAAGACAATGATTTTCCTGGAAGAATCAAGCAGGAAAACCTCAGAGACACCAGCTGGAATTTCCTGCAGGGCAGAAGTTACCCTTACTGAGTCTTTGGTACAAGCCCTTTTTCCACAAGAAATGAGCATTGTCCTCATAGCCAACATTTAATGGGGTGCTTCCTATGAGCCAGGCACTGTTGTAAGTGCTGTGTACGCACCAGCCCATTTAATTCAGTCCTCCTAGCGTGTAGGTACTATTATCAACACCCTCGTTATGCAGATGAACACATCAAAGCACAGAGTTTAAATCACTTGCTCCAAATTAAAGAGCTAGTTAGTGGCAAGGACAAGCACTCTGTGCCCAGAGCCCTGGTTTCCAAAATCACTGGGCTACCCTACGTGGAGAAGGCAGTGGGAAGACCAGGGCTCCCACTGAGGAACAGACAGGAGGGCAATGGGTTGGGCCTCCCCCCATGAGTGTACCTTCCAGCCCCATCCACCACTCCCCATGCCTCCTCATGCTCCCTGATCCAGCCACGTTCTTGCCCACCCCAGGTTTTTGCCTTGACATGAAGACAGGGGCCTAAAGCACTCTCTTCATTCTGTCCCTTCTCCTGGCACTTCAGCCTTCCAATTTCAGCTCTGATGTCACCCCCTAGGTATTTCCCTGACTCACACTGGTTTGGATGAGGTGGCCCTCCCTGGGGTCTCAAGGTGCCCACACTGCCCAGAAGAGCCCTGTCCTGCAATTCACTGGCTTCCCTGCAGCCTCACCCACCAGCAAAGGGACCAGGCTGACTTTTTCCCACAGAATCCCTCACACCCAGCAACACAGAGTAGGTGCTCAACAAATATTTACGGAGCAAAAAGAACTGTGAGGCCAGGAGGATTAAGCTTTTCAAATTACTTAGAATGTCCCCTCTATTAGCAATTAATAGACTCTCCACTACTCTTCAGCGGTGACATTCTAGTGCACTCCAAAAACATATGCGTGCTTGCTCAGAAACAGAAAGAAAAGGAAGAAAAGCTGAGCGACTGAAGCAACTGTGCCAGGGCCAGGACCACACGCCACGAAGATCAGGTGGCCCGGGACCTACAGAGAGGGGTCCCAGGGGCCGCCAAGGGCTGTGTTCACTTGGAGAAGACCCCAAGCAAACCCCTAGTGGGGGGATGGGTCCTCACATGTCCACTTAACAAATGAAGAAACGGAACTCAGGGTGGTCAAGAAACTCATCCACTGCTGCCAAAGACAGAGCTGGGCCTCAAACCCCTTCCACCATCGTGAAAATGGGGTCCATCCCACACAAGGCAGGGCAACCAGGGCCACTCTCCCGACTCCAGCACGCTGGCTGTTCTGAGAAACAATGGTTGTTGCTGTGGCCTCAGACAAACAGGCCCTTGTAGAAATGGGTCCCCAGAGCCCCTCCTCTGAAGCACAGAAACCAAGGCAGGGCATTCAGAACAAACCCCAAGCTGAAGGTGCTGGAAGGGCAAGGCCCATCTGGAGCTTCATGGAGTGAAACGCTGAGACTGAGGAGTCACTGAGCCTGAGAGAGTGGACTTGGGAAACTGTTTACTGGGGAAACAGGAGGAAAAACGAAGAAAAGAAGGGGGAAAATCTACCATAAAAAGTAAGTAAAATCAGCAAAATTCCTTCATGAAAAGGGTGGAATTAGCATATGGCCTCAGCTGCCAAGTGAGGCCATTGAAGCAAGCAATGTGAATGAGTTCAAGATACAATTAGACATTTTTCTGGACGGAGACAGAGGGGGCTGAAGAAGGCATGGCAGGCCGCATTTCAGATGGAGCAGCAGGAACACATTTCACTGCACAGCGGCCTGCAGAGCCCACCGTGTGAGAGCCCTGTGCAAGCAGCCACAGGGACGGGGCACAGAGGGCAGGCCAGGCCCATACTGGGAAAGGCTCTCCCTCCCCACTATTTTTTTTTTCCAAAAGAGAAGGAGATTTATTGAGTATGTCGCAAGACAGTGGCAGACGGGACAGCAGAGGAGAAGCTGTCCACTCTCCCTCCCCACTCCTGACCCAAAACTTTGCCTCATACAGCACCTGCAAACCAAGCTACCCAGGCGCTGAAATAAAAGTTCACTTGTATTCCACTCCATACATCTATATGTGGTCGTCTGGGCCGGGTCCCAGGCCCTGCCCTCAAGAAGCTCCCAGTCGGATGGGGGAGACACACACAAGCCCGAAATACCAACATAGGGAAGCACATCCCAGTAAGATGAGGCGTTTCTGCTAAGCAAGCACAGAAGAGGGGAATTTATCAACTGGGGGGAGGGAGGAGGCCGGAAAGCCAAGAGAAGAGGCCGTTCCGGGCAGAGGACACAGCAGGAGGCTACGGAAGCCCCAGCTGCCAGCGCCTCACAGAGGATGCTGAGCATGCAGTTCCCCGGGATTTTGGGGGAGAGGGCCAAATCACCTCGAGCTCTGTGAAAAAGGACGGAATGACCAGAGGCGCCAGCCGCTGGCCCGTGGACCAGATATGACTCAACGGCAACAGCTGTTCCCAATCTTCTCCAGAGCGCAGCACATGTGGCCCACCCAGGGAACAGAAAAGGCCGGGTCCTTGTGAGGGACACAATTTATTAGGCCCTCTCGAGCCCAATTGGTTCTGATGTCCTCCTTTATGTGGCTCGCTGCATGGGCCCTCTAACTTTGTCAAGCTCCTGGGCCCCCGTTCCCTTCTAGGTGAGGTACATGTTTACGCCAGTCACTCCAAAAGGACCACAAACATTTCCTTTGTGTTCTCAGCACACTCGCTGGTGAAGAGCATTTCCCCAGCCCCCGAGCTCCAGCCCCAACTCTGAGCTGGGTTCTGCCCCCCACACAGTCTAAGAGAACAACCTCTGCCAATCTCTTACATCAATGAACTGGGTCTCTCGATTTGAAACTAGAAATAATCCGTAACACTCTGAGAAGAAAATGAGGCAATTCCCGGACTAGGCGAGCACCCAGACCAGGTGGAGAGGAGTGACAGCACACAGGGCAAGTGCTCCGCGCTGTCCTTCCCTTCTTCTCTCCGATGCCCCACAAAAGCGGGGCCCCTGGCCACCAGACCACCTGTACAATAGCAAGGGAGAGAGGAAAGGGCTGTGGGAGGTGTTTGGCAGCAGGGGACCGGGGCGGGGGGGGGGGGCAGGGTGCAATGGCTGGTGCTGAGGCAATGCTCTGTCCTCCTGCCTGGTAGAGAGAGATGGGGTTACACTCACATTTATG